>NC_086454.1:161767152-162408819 GCF_028390025.1 Pseudophryne corroboree | reverse complement strand
CACAGTATGAGCCGCAATTCACATTACAGCACACAGTATGAGCCGAAATTCATATTACAGCACACAGTATGAGCCAAAATTCACATTATGCCCCACGGAATGAGACACAATTCAGGGAGAGTGACGGCAGGGACGTAGGTACGCATATCGGCGCCGGCATACCGACAGCTGGGCGAGTACAAATTACTCCCTTGTGGGCACGTGGCACGCTACGCTATCTATTCTCCCTCCAGGGGGGTCGTGGACCCCCAAGAGGGAGAAAAGGTGTTGGGATTCCGGCACCGGTATACTGTGCGCTGGGATCCCAACAGCCGGGAACCTACATACCACCCGGGAGAGGGACAGAGAGAATGACATAGGGACAGGGAGCGGGACATAGGGACAGGGAGCGGGACATAGGGACAGGGAGCGGGACAGGGAGAGGGACAGAGGGACGGAGAGAGAGAGAGAGAGGCAGCAGATTAAAATTACCTATTGAGCAGCGGCGATGTGGAGGAGGCTGTGGTCTGCGGTGGATGAGGAGGCTGTGGTCGGCGCGTGGTGGTGGAGACTGTGGGCGTTGGAGATGATGCGGAGGAGGAGGCTGTGGGAGTTGGCGGAGGTGCAGGGAGAGTGACAGAGGGTATGGGAGAGTGACAGCAGGAACAAAGAGAGAGACGCAGCAGATTAAAATTACCTATTGAGCAGCGGCGATACGGAGGCTGTGGTCGGCGCGTGGTGGTGGAGGCTGTGGGCGTTGGAGATGATGCGGAGGAGGAGGCTGTGGGAGTTGGCGGAGGTGCAGAGGAGACTGAGGGCGGCGGTGATGCAGCGGAGGAGGCAGAGGGCGGCGATGGTGCAAGAGGAGGCGGCTGTGGTCGGCGACCTCTGGTGCTTTTCCTATGGCCGCCACTACTATTTCAAATCTGTAACGACTGGCAGCCAATCAGGAGCGGCTGATTCTGATTGGCTGCCAGTTCGAGAGAGGCCTGTGACATGCGGAGGCTTGGATTTACTTCAGTCAGTGCTGCCCACTTTAAGCATTGTGTAAAATGTGTATGTATGTGTGTATATATATATATATATATATATATATATATATATATATATATATATATATATATATATATATATATATATATATATATATATATATATATATATATATATATATATATATATATATATATATATATATATATATATATATATATATATATATATATATATATATATATATATATATATAATATTTAGTATGTGCTCGGATCGGCACTTTCCATATAGGTTCAATGGTGCCATCTGGAACATGCATGCAGAAGTTTTCAATGAAACAATCAGCGGCACGCAGAGACTGCAATAGCCATAAGGCAAGTGCTTTTAATCCATATAGGCAAAAGTGAGTGAGGACCACTCACTTTTGCCTATATGGATTAAAAGCACTTGCACTTTACTCAAGGCTATTGCAGTCTGAGTGCCACTGATTGTTTCATTGAAAATATATATTTATAATATGACGTACATATATGGCACTTGCCAGAGGGCAGAAAGAGAGGGACTGGACGCGGGCAGGAGGGACCCTTACCTGACAGACACAACCTAGTCCCAGCCACAGGTCTGTAATCAAAGGCAGGCACTGCTCGGCATTAGGCCACGCCCCTTATCACCCGCGAATCGCAGCACTTCTTTGGGGCCGTGAACCAGCCCTGGTAAGGGGAGGGGGGGAGTGGGTGGCAGGCAGCCCCATTGAACTGGGTCTGGGGGGAGGAGGGTCTGCACACAGGCGCATCCTGCCGCTGCTGCTCAGTCCCTCCACTGAAGTTGTGATGTGCGGTCTTTCAGCTGACCGCACATCGCTCCTCCTGTATATCGGCGGCGACGCCTTTCATATTTTGGGGGGACGAGCTGCCCCCTTGCTCCCCCCAGTTCCGACGCCTCTGCATTTACCCCAAAAGTCAGCAACAGTGAAAAATGTCATACGCCATGATTTTTTTTTTTTTTTTTAAATGGTCAAGCAACCAATTAATTTAATTCTGGACCATTTGATATGGATTGACCCAACTGCCCTAAGGCATCACACTAGTGAGTGGTTAAAAAGTTACATTAGTTAGAAGCAGCAGCTATGTGTTGTGAGTGTCAGATAGGTGAGAGGTAATATTTAGAGTGTTAAAAAGTGTTGCATTAAAAAGTGCTACGTTACGTGTTACAATATGATGATCCAACGCATCCAGGCCACAGAGGGCCCCATACCTCGAACTCGGATCGTAATGGGTAATGTCAGGAGCCACTGATGGCTTTGTAAAATCCTGCAAAACTAAAAATATTATAGCTGTCCTCCAATCGTGTCCCAGTCTCTGTCACACACCAGAGCTCGAACATGTGTAATATGACAAACTAAAATAATTAAAATGGTTATTATGCAGATACACATGCCTTCTAGTGGTATTGCGTGAATGAAATATTTCAAGTTTTCTCTCGATCTCCAGGTGCTGCATTTTAATTAGGATCCTCTCCCTTCTGTGCGCTGAGGTATTGTCCTTAAATCTGTCAAAACTGTTTTTATTAACTGTATATTTTGCCAGCTGGTGACTGATGTGTTTAATGGGGCAATTCGGGAACATTTGAATATGTGACTAATCCTGTTCTTGTTTCCAGTCTCTCTGCACTACTTTATGCACAGGACACATGTTTTGTCAGAGACCCAAAATATAGATGCTGTGACTCATTTAGGAGTGTGGTGTGTTTGTTTTTGGTTTTCTTCTTACTTAACTTGCAAAGCATGAATTTCCTTTTGTTATGTTGGATTTGTGTTCTAGCACTTGGCCATAGGAGACCACGCTTACACCAAGAATGGTTTGTAGCAGCTTATGGTGTTTGGTCAACTTTAGTTCAGAGCTGAAACAAGTGTTTTTTTTTCCGACACAACACAACTTGTATGAATGTGAGGCATAGCTCAGTTGACTGCTGTCATCCACCTTCTCCCTAAAGTGTTATGTATTTATACCGGGTTGGGTAAGATTTCCTGGTGGTCACAATCCCGGCAGCGGAATCCAGATGCTCACAATGCAGATGTATCCAGATTAGTTTTCTCACCCTAATCCACCGTTCCCGCATCCTATCCCTCACTGTTTCCTCCCACAGTCCGGGTAGAAATAAGGGATGATCAACACTCTACTAACAACTGAAACCTTATCTAGTTCTTATATCTATTCTGTATTGGGGAAATTACCCGCTTGCCACTCTTGTATCCATTCAAAACTTATGTTTTTGGTTAAGGGGCATGTGCGGGGGTGAGTTAATTGGATTGAGCGCCTAATTGTTAATAAAAGTACATCAATATCTTTTTTTCATACTTGGAACCACCTTTTATGGTTTAGAGACCAATGGGGTCAATTCAATTCAGCAACTTATGAATAGCGCCGGGAATTAGCTCCCGACGCTATTCAATTCAGCTGCTAGTTACCCGCAATTGTCGGGAATTCTTCTCTCATCCCCAGGGGATGAGAGAAGAACCCGACAAAAGTGCTGCCTCGCGGCCGGCGCGAGGCTGATTCTGTCGGGAATCAGCCTCGCGCCGGGGAGTTAAGTCGGAGAATGCCCGTTCTCCCGACAATTCAACCTGTTTAGTCAGCGAGAACGGGACATCGCCGACTTAACTGGAGCTGAATTGAATAGCGTCGGGAGCTAATTCCCGGCGCTATTCATAAGTTGCCGAATTGAATTGACCCCAATGTATTAATAGTCGCGGCACTGCTACAGTTATTGACTGTCCATATTGCGATGAGTATTTTCATTATCTATGAAAATATTGCCGCTATGTTCTAAGGTTAACTCTCAGGGAAAGTGGAATCGATAACTGCAATCCCTGCAAGTTACTTCCCTGGAATTTTGGAGGAGTTGTTCTCATTTGTGAAACACTCCTCCAGGGGAATCTGACACTGCGCACAGTGTCTGCATCCAGAGCTGGCTGGAGGTTGTAGGAGAGGGATTGGAAGACCTCCATAGGCAAAGTGGTTTACGCCATCTGAGGGTGTAAGCTAACAGGGCCAAACTTCGAAAAGCTTCTCTTTTCTGAGTTTTGTACAGAAGGATCAGATATCGGCCCACATTGATGATGATGATAATAGGGACGGCGGTCTGTAGCGTTAATTAGCTTTTTATAGGACATTTCTGTGAAATCTGCATTAGGCTATAAATACATAGCAACAATTTATAACAACATGTGGAAATTGCAGTTTCTATCTAATTTTATAAAAATAAGTTTATTTAATAGGCCCCTTGGTGATCGTTTGAGTAAGAAATAACAGTTTAAATGAACACTATTCTTTACATTTGTATTTTATTAATGAATTGCTCCGCCCATATTTAATATCATGCCTTAGGCGAGAATCCTGACCTGGGACACAATTTCTCTGTACCTTCTGATGAAAGTGTTTTCCGGAAAGAGGGATGTGTGGTGCGGTCCGCTGATCTACTTTGACCATTTATTGCCTACCTGACAACATAAACCCAGATAACATCAGTAAAAAATAAACCCAGCCCCAAATACATGGAAACCACGCCCTCTGATTATCCAACATTTGCATAACCATTCCTACGTTGTTACAGCCCCACATGTCTCAGTCAGCCTACCTCCTTCAGAATCTGTGAGTCCCGACCGTCACAACAAAATGTAATATGTAGGCAGGGTCTGGTGTATGTCTGCTGCCATGCTGTAGTCTAGCATTTGGTGTGCTGGCAATACTTACTAGCTGCAGTTCTGTAGGGCACAATGGATATGTGGATGCTGACTGGATACTCTGCGCTTGGTATTTCTGTGCAACTTTTGCTTTACGGTCCAAATTATTCTGCACTACCTGTAACACCTAAAAATGTTTTTCCAAGTACTGAAATAACCCTTAAAAAATCTCCTATAAGGGTAATGAGATATATATATATATATATATATATATATATATATATATATATAGCACAAGGATTAATACTGCGCCACTTGTGATAAAAACAGATATGTTATGTAAAGGATGATGGCAAACTTATGTGACACTCCCCTATACTGCTACTGGTGCGTCAGCTGGATCCCTCAAAAGTGTACAGGGATGGTGATTCCCTGGATAGAATTAATGAAAAAAAGGGGGGATGAGGGATATATAGCGACCACGGTGTCTATGCAACAAGTATAAAATTGCCAATACTATTAAATTAAAAGGTATTTATTAGTGTACAATTATACATAAAATAGAAACATGTATAAAAAATGGGACAATGATAAAAACTCAGCTGAACTAAAAGCACTTAAAATGATTGCAAAAACTACAATAAGAACAAGTGTTAAGGTTTTTTCCTTATCTTAAATGAGGTAGATGAACCTTCACCTACCTCATTTAAGTTGAGGAAAAAAAACATTAATACTTGTTTTTATTGTAGTTTTTACAATCATTTTAAGTGCTTTTAGTTCAGCTGAGTTTTTATCATTGTCCCATTTTTTATACATGTTTCTATTTTCTGTATAATTGTACACTAATAAATATCTTTTAATAGAATTGGCAATTTTATACTTGTTGCATAGACACCGTGGTCGCTATATATCCCTCATCCCCTATATATATATATATATATATATATATATATATATATATTTCTCTTACGTCCTAGAGGATGCTGGGGACTCCAAAAGGACCATGGGGTATAGACGGGATCCGCAGGAGCTTGGGCACACTAAAAAGACTTAATCTGGGTGTGAACTGGCTCCTCCCTCTATGCCCCTCCTCCACACCTCAGTTAGACTTTGTGCCCAGGAGTGACTGGATGCACACTAGGGGAGCTCTACTGAGTTTCTCTAGAAAAGACTTTGTTAGGTTTTTTATTTTCAGGGAGACCTGCTGGCTACAGGCTCCCTGCAGCGTGGGAGTGAGGGGAGAGAAGCAGGACCCACTTCTTCTTAGTTTAAAGGCTCTGATTCTCGGCTACTGGACACCATTAGCTCCAGAGGGTTCAATCACTTGGTTCGCCTAGCTGCTTGTTCCCGGAGCCACACCGTCTCCCCCTCACAGAAGCCAGAAGAAAGAAGTCGGGTGAGTATGAGAAGATCAGAAGACTTCAGGACGGCAGAAGACTTCAGTAAAGGTACAGCGCAGCGGTAACGCTGTGCTCCATGCTCCCACACACATCACCAATGGTTTTCACTGGGTGCAGGGCACTGAGGGGGGGGCGCCCTGGGCAGCATGTTACTGGAGTTTGTTGGGTGGCTTAAAGATTGTAGGTGCCTCGGCACCGTTTACAGACCCCTGCCGGCATCTTTTTCAGATTTAAAATTGGCGGGCCGAAGCGTGCTGGGAAGGGGGCGGAACTTCGTCCCGCAGCTCATAGGCGCCATTTTCCCTACAACACGCGGCTGAGGGATAGACGCTGCCGGGACCTCCACGCTTCTCTCCCAAGTAACGGGGGGCATTTTCAGAGGGGGGCCGCAGTGTGGTGCTTAATATTAACATAAGGCAGCGCTGGGTACATATATCGTTTCTTGCGATATATGGGCGCTGGGGTGGCTGGCATACTCCCTCTGTGTCTTCTATCTGGGCTTTATTGTGGGCCTGTCACCTAGCTGGGACGTTCTGTGTGTTGTGGTGTGTCGGTACTACGTGTCGGCATGTCTGAGGCTGAAGGTTATTCACCGGAGGAGGTTATTGGGGGAGCGGATGCGGGGCTAGAGTTGGGACTGTCGACGCAGCCGACACCTGATTTGCTAGCATTGCTCAGTACGATAAATTCAAATGTAGCTTCCTTATCAAAGAGGTTAGATAAGTCTGAGTCACAGACGCAGGTGTGGAAAAAGTCCACGGAAGAGGCTTTGTCTCAGGTACAGACCGCATCCGGGTCGCAAAAGAGGCCATTTACTCAAGTGGTAGATACTGATACCGACACGGACTCTGATTCCGAGGTCGATTTCACTGAGGCAGCTTTACATCCACGGTTAGTTAAGAGTATTCAGTACATGATTGTGGCTATAAAAGATGTTTTACACATTTCTGATGAACCTGCGGTACAGGAAACAAGGATTTGCTTGTTCAAGGGAAAAAAACCTGAGGTGAAGTTTCCCCCCTCTCATGAAATGAATACTCTTTGTGAAAAGGCTTGGGAGTCGCCGGATAAGAAATGGCAGATTCCCAAGAGGATTTACATGGCGTATCCTTTCCCCTCTGGTGACAGGGAAAAATGGGAGGCATCTCCAAATGTTGACAAAGCTCTATCTCGTTTGTCTAAGAAAGTGGCACTTCCGTCTCCTGACACGGCAGCTCTCAAAGATCCAGCGGATCGCAAACTGGAGACGTCTCTGAAGTCCATTTTCGCTAATTCGGGTGCATTGCTCAGACCCGCTGTGGCGTCGGTATGGGTGAGTAGTGCTATTGCTAAATGGGCTGAGAATTTAGCTGCTGATATGGATACTCTTGATAAAGATAATGTCCTTCTAACTCTTGGTTATATTAAGGACGCTGCAGATTACATAAAGGACGCGGCGAGGGACGTGTGTCTCTTGGGTTCAAGAACCAATGCCATGTCGATATCAGCCAGGAGGGTGCTGTGGATCCATCAATGGAACGCTGATGCCGACTCCAAGAGGGCTATGGAAGCACTACCCTTCAAAGGTACTGTCTTATTTGGGGACGGCTTGGCTGACCTGGTCTCGACCGCGACTGCTGGTAAGTCCTCTTTTCTTCCTTATGTTCCCACACAACAGAAAAAGGCACCACATCAGCAAATGCAGTCCTTTCGTCATAATAAATACAGGTGTGGAAAAGGTACGTCCTTCCTCGCTTCAAAGGGTAGAGGAATCGGAAGAAAACCTCCTGCAGGCTCAGGCGCCCAGGACCAAAAGTACTCCTCTGCTGCTACCAAGTCCACCGCATGATGCTGGGGCTTCCCTGGGGGAATCCGGACCGGTGGGGGGCCGTCTACGAATATTCAGTCAGGTCTGGATTCAATCAGGCCTGGATCCTTGAGTACTAGAGATCGTGTCTCAGGGATACAAACTGGAGTTTCAGGAGATGCCCCCTCACCGGTTCTTCGTTTCGGCATTACCAGTAGTTCTTCCGGACAGGGAGGTGGTGCTAGCAGCGATTCAAAAACTGTCTACAGAGGGTCATTATTCTCGTTCCCTCGTCCCAGCGGGGGGAGGGTTTCTACTCGAGCTTCTTTGTTGTGCCGAAACCGGACGGTTCGGTCAGACCAATTCTAAATCTAAAATCCCTCAATCCATACTTGAAAGTTTTCAAGTTCTCAAGATGGAATCCCTTCGAGCGGTGATTGCCAGCCTGGAAGGGGGGAATTTAATGGCGTCAGTCGACATAAAGGATGCCTACTTGCATGTCCCGATATATCCTTCACATCAGGCCTTTCTCAGGTTTGCGATACAGGATTCTCATTACCAATTTCAGACGTTGCCGTTTGTGCTTTCTACGGCTCCGAGGATTTTCACCAAAGTCATGGCGGAAATGATGGTTCTCCTTCGCAAACAAGGGGTTACAATTATCCCGTACTTGGACGATCTCCTGATAAAGGCGAGGTCCAAGGAACGGTTGCTGAGAAGTGTAGAGTTGTCACTGTCTGTTCTGCGACAGCACGGTTGGGTGCTCAATTTGCCAAAATCCCAGTTGATTCCGACCACTCGGCTTCCTTTTCTGGGCATGATTCTGGACACGTAATTACAGAAGGTATTTCTTCCAGAAGAAAAGGCTCTGGAACTGCAGACGATGGTCAGGGAACTTCTGAGGCCGACGAGTGTGTCGATCCATCAATGTACTCGGGTTTTGGAGAAGATGGTTGCGGCTTACGAAGCCATCCCATTCGGCAGGTTTCACGACTGGGTGTTTAGGTGGGACTTGCTGAGCAAATGGTCCGGGTCTCACCTGCACATTCACCGGAAGATAAGTTTATCTCCCAGAGCCAGAATTTCTCTCCTGTGGTGGCTACAAGGTCATCACCTCCTAGGGGGACGCCGATTCGGTATCCAGGATTGGGTACTTCTAACAACAGATGCAAGTCGCTGGGGCGCAGTCACCCAAGGAAGAAACTTCCAGGGGAAATGGTCGCTTCAGGAAGCCTGTCTCCACATAAATGTTCTCGAGTTAAGAGCCATTTACAACGGCCTGCTGCAAGCAAGAAGCCTTCTTCAGGGTCGACCTGTCCTGGTGCAGTCAGACAACATCACAGCGGTGGCGCATATAAACCGTCAAGGCGGAACGAGGAGCAGAGCGGCAATGGCGGAGTCCACAAGAACCCTTCGCTGGGCAGAACAACACGTGTGCGCCCTGTCAGCAGTCTTCCTACCGGGAGTGGACAACTGGGAAGCAGATTTCCTCAGCAGACACGATCTCCATCCGGGAGAGTGGGCTCTTCACCAAGAGGTATTTGCAGAGGTGACAAGACTCTGGGGAATTCCATTGATCGACATGATGGCGTCTCGTCTCAACAAGAAGCTCCCGAGGTATTGTTCCAGGTCAAGGGACCCCCAAGCCACTGCAGTGGACGCCCTGGTGTCTCCGTGGGTGTTCCAGTCGGTGTATGTGTTCCCTCCACTTCCTCTCATTCCAAGGGTACTGGGGATCATTTGACGAGCAAGGGTTCAGGCGATTATAGTCGTTCTGGACTGGCCAAGAAGGGCCTGGTACCCGGATCTTCAGGACTTACTGGTGGAAGATCCGTGGCTGCTTCCTCTAAGAGAGGATTTGTTGCAGGGGCCATGCGTGTTTCCAGACTTACCACGGCTGCGTTTGACGGCATGGAGGTTGAGCGCCAGATCTTAGCTCGTAAGGGTATTCCCAGGGAGGTCATTCCAACTCTCATTAAGGCTAGGAAGGAGGTTACGGCGAAACATTATCACTGTATTTGGAGAAAGTATGTTTCCTGGTGTGAGTCTAAAATGGCTCCTGCGGAAGATTTTCACTTGGGTCGCTTTCTCCACTTTTTACAGGCGGGGGTAGATGCAGGCCTGAAATTGGGTTCCATCAAAGTGCAGATTTCGGCTTTGTCTATTTTCTTTCAAAAAGAGTTAGCTGCCCTCCCAGAGGTTCAGACTTTTGTGGAAGGAGTAATGCATATCAATCCTCCGTTTGTGCCTCCTGTAGCTCCATGGGACCTTGATGTGGTCTTACGGTTTCTCATGTCTTCCTGGTTTGAACCTTTGCGTAAGGTTGAGTTGAAGTTTCTCACTTGGAAGGTAGCTATGCTTTTGGCGCTGGCATCTGCCAGGCGGGTGTCAGAGTTGGCGGCTTTATCTCATAAGAGCCCGTACTTGATTTTTCATTCGGATAGGGCAGAATTGAGGAATCGTCAACAATTCCTGCCGAAGGTTGTTTCTTCATTTCACATAAACCAACCTATTGTGGTTCCGGTGGCTACGGAAGTGGTGGCGATTCCAAAATCTCTGGATGTTCTAAGAGCGTTGAAGATCTATGTCACTAGGACAGCTGTTGCTAGGAAGACTGAGGCGTTTTGTCTTGTATGCGGCCAACAAGATTGGTCATCCTGCTTCAAAACAGACTATTGCATGCTGGATTTGTAGTAAGATCCAGCAGGCTCATTCTTCGGTCGGACTACCGGTGCCGAAGTTGGTGAAAGCCCATTCTACCAGGAAAATGGGCTCATCTTGGGCGGCTGCCCGAGGCGTTTCGGCGTTACAACTTTGCCGAGCAGCTACTTGGTCGGGTTCTAACACGTTTGCTAAGTTCTATAAGTTTGATACCCTGGCCGATGAGGACCTGGGGTTTGCTCAGTCGGTGCTGCAGAGTCGTCCGCACTCTCCCGCCCGTTCTGGTCCTTTTTGGAGTCCCCAGCATCCTCTAGGACGTAAGAGAAAATAGGATTTTGGTACTTACCGATAAATCCTTTTCTCCTAGTCCGTAGAGGATGCTGGGCGCCCGTCCCGGTGCGGACTATTACTTGCAGTTTTTCTTGCTAGTTAAATTAGTTTATACACGGGTTGTGTATTGTTTTGTTTCAGCTTGTTGCTGGTGTTAATGCATACTGTTATCTGGTTTAAAGTTACTCCGGTTTGTGGTGTGGGCCGGTCGGTTTGTAGCCCTTAGTTTAAACAAAAATCTTTTCCTTGAAATGGCCGTCTCTCATGGGCACAGTTCCTATAACTGAGGTCTGGAGGAGGGGCATAGAGGGAGGAGCCAGTTCACACCCAGATTAAGTATTTTTAGTGTGCCCAAGCTCCTGCGGATCCCGTCTATACCCCATGGTCCTTTTGGAGTCCCCAGCATCCTCTACGGACTAGGAGAAAAGGATTTATCAGTAAGTACCAAAATCCTACTATATTATATTATATTATATTTGTATGTGCAATGCTTTAGCAACTATAATGTATTATTATTTTTGCCACAGAGCAATCAATAACTTGTATTAGATTAAAATACAGTATAACACAACAGTGGTGAGTATAAAATCAAATATTGTAAGTTGCTTCACATTTCACATTGCAGAATTTGTTTGTTTTAAACAGTGAATGTTTTTAAAACACCTGTAGTTCTTTAATAACGAAGCCCCAGCATGTACTGTATACCTAAAGTTTGAGTATACATACCTATAAGTCCTTAGGATACCTCTGAGCAAATATTTGGAAATTGAGGCAATCTATAGTAGTTGAACTGTAGCAGGTGGTATGATTACAACTGTGTTTTTCCGCCAGAAAAGTAGGGCTGTCAGAAGCATGTGTTCTCTTTCCATTTATTGAGGCTGCGTAATCATGGACGTTTTACCTGTGTAGTGACCCCAGCTTTCACCTGCTTGGAGCGCGGTAATGCCTGTCAAGAAATTTTACCTGGATTTGGGGAGAGATTTATCAAAAGCTTGGAGAGCTATAACGTACCAACAATACACAGCCTGTAACAAGGCAGTTAGAAGCTGATTGGGTGGTACTTTATCTCTCCCCAAGCTTTGATAAATACCTCCGTTAAGGGGATTTCTTCAGTCAAGTCCCATACATCTTTGAAATAGTGGCCAGTGTACATTCAGAATAAGGGCCATTTGTTCTTCTCCATGTGCATCAATTACCCTGTTCAAAGTGATCTTACATTGGTCTTATGCTGGCCATACCTCAGGGCGACCCATATCCAATGAGAGTTGTATCCAATTTCCATTGAACTTCCCGGCAGCCCCGGACACACGAGTGACGCACAATGGCCCTCATTCCGAGTTGTTCGCTCGCTAGCTGCTTTTAGCAGCCGTGCAAACGCTGTGCCGCCGCCCTCTGGGTGTGTATCTTAGCTTAGCAGAAGTGCGAACGAAAGGATCGCAGAACGGCGACTACAAAATTTTTTGAGCAGTTTCAGAGTAGCTCCAGACTTAACTCCTAGCTTGCGATCACTGCAGACTATTTAGTTCCTGTTTTGACGTCACGATCACGCCCTGCGTTCGGCCAGCCACGCCTGCGTTTCTCCAGGCACACCTGCGTTTGTATCTGACACGCCTGCGTTTTTCCACACACTCCCAGAAAACGGTCAGTTACCTCCCAGAAACACCCACTTCCTGTCAATCACTCTGCGGCCAGCAGTGCGACTGAAATGCGTCTCTAGACCTTGTGTAAAACGACTTTGGATGTTGTGAAAGTACATTGCGCGTGCGCATTGCACCTCATACGCAGAACTTACGTGGTTTTTTGGCCTGATCGCTGTGCAGCGACCGAAAACAGCTAGCGAACAACTCTGAATGACCACCAATGTGCTAACGACCTGTTAAAAGGTGGATTGTGCGCCTCGCAAAAAAAGTCAGAGGAAATGCCACTCAAAAGCATATGATGCATTGTATGTGCATAAAACATGGTATGCTGTGCATACGATTATGACGGATAATATGGGCTGTATGTATGATCTGAGAATGCGTCTAAATGGTGTATTCGCACCCAGTATCGACCTAGTGGACGGCCAGCTTTTACCAAAGTTTGAATAGGCAAATCCCATTCCTATCAATGCACTGTTTCCTGGATATACTAGTGCTTCAGGTGTAAACACTGCTATGGTGCCAAATGGGTGTTGGTCATAGGGTTGACCACACTTAGGTAGACAGACATTAGGTCGACTACTATTTGTCGACACCTGAAATGGGTCGACAGTCATTAGGTTGACATGGAAAAAGGTCGACATGAGGTTTGTTTTTTTAAATTGGGTGTTTTCCCCCCCCCATAAATTGACTTGCATGGCTCGCTTTGCTCTCCATGCTTCGGGCAAGGTGCCTCGCTCTGCTACTGCTGCTCTTGGCTCAGGTTACTATTCACAATCTTAGTCCACATGGATCGTAAAGTATGAAAAAAAGTTAAAAAAATAGAGACAATAAAAATTTGAAAAACTCATGTCGACCTAGTGAACATGTTGACCAATAGTGGTCGACCTAATAACTGTCGACCTAAGTGTGGTCGAACTAGAGACCGGATACCCCGCCAAATGGCAAGCAGACAGTATTTCCCATTGTACAGGCTTTAAAATGTTGCAATTTATTGTTTTGGGTTTGAGAAATATTCAAAAGTGACCATGGAGCAAAGGCAGGAGATATGGCGGAGACGGCTATAGCGATATGAAGTATGGGTGTGTGCAGTTCTGTGGCTGGCACCGTGCTCTGCCTTCCAGGTCTGCATTTTACACCTGAGGAGAATCATTGAATGCCAGACATAATTGCTGCCTTTTTGCATTTGTGAGCTCAAGCGGAAACCAGCTCTCGCATGTAGTAATAATACTGCTGCAAGTTACACAATCTGACACCTTCCCACATCATTTTCGTTTTCTACATTTCAAAAATGTCATTGGTTCAATTTATCTAGATCGGAAACTCTCAGAAGCTGTGATCAGTTTTGTTTGTGCATATCTTTGCATAACTCTCTATTGATATATCTTGTATTATCTCTATTATATCTTCAGTAGATAATACAATATTGAAATTGTTTTCTTTTGCGTTTAACCGGCTGCTGCCTGTTAGATACATGCAATAGACATAGTGAATATTAATCATCATTTTCAAGTATCCTTCAGCTGTAAATATTTCTATTACTTGCCTTCCTTGTGCTATACCTCTACTAATATTTAATGTTTTCTAAAACAATAAATACATATATTTAATTTACCTCACTGTTGCCTTGGCTGATTACTTGTTTAAGAATAAAAGTGTGTGGTAGTTTTGTTCTATATTTTTTCTTTTTTTCCTTCTTATTTTTTGGATTCCTTGGCTGGGCAGTCCTTATTCGGGTTCAGTTGGATGGGATGCCGGTGGTCACAAGATCGGCGCTGCCATTCCTATTTTTAAAATCCTGACAGGGGCGCTGTAAGTATGCTATCCCCTAACCATCCCTCCCTGGTGGTGCCTCTTGCAGTGCAGGCAGTGCCTCCCCTGTCATTAATGATTAAATAATACAAAGAAGATACGTAAGACACACATTCTGTGCCATATGTATCCTCTTTATTTCTCATACGTCCTAGAGGATGCTGGGGTCACATCAAGAATAATGGGGTATAGACGGGATCCACAGGAGACATGGGCACTTTAAGACTTTCAAAGGGGTGTGAACTGGCTCCTCCCTCTATGCCCCTCCTCCAGACTTCAGTTTAGAATCTGTGCCCAGGCAGACTGGATGCACAACTGAGGAGCTCTACTGAGTTTCTCTGAAAGGACTAAGTTAGGTTTTTTTATTTTCAGGGAGCACTGCTGGCAACAGACTCCCTGCTTCGTGGGACTTAGGGGAGAGAAGTCAGACCTACTTCTGAGAGTTTAAAGGCTCTGCTTCTTTGGCTACAGGACACCATTAGCTCCTGAGGGTTTGGAACACTAGGTACGCCTAGGGGTTTATTCCCAGAGCCCACCGTCACCCCCTTTGCAGAGCCAGAAGTCAGAAGACAGGTGAGTAGAAGAAGATCAGAAGACTTCAGTGACTGCTTTGAGGTACCACAGCGGCCGCGCTGCGCGCAATGCTCCCACACACGACAGCACTGCAGGGGGCGCCCTGGGCAGCATATAAACCTAATTTCTCTGATGTCCTAGTGGATGCTGGGAACTCCGTAAGGACCATGGGGATAGCGGGCTCCGCAGTAGACTGGGCACTCTAAAAGAAAGATTAGATACTATCTGGTGTGCACTGGCTCCTCCCTCTATGCCCCTCCTCCAGACCCCAGTTAGAATCTGTGCCCGGCCCGAGCTGGTTGCACACTAGGGGCTCTCCTGAGCTCCTAGTAAAGAAAGTATTTGTTAGGTTTTTTATTTTCAGTGAGATCTGCTGGCAACAGACTCACTGCTACGAGGGATTAAGGGGAGAAGAAGCGAACCTACCTGCTTGCAGCTAGCTTGGGCTTCTTAGGCTACTGGACACCATTAGCTCCAGAGGGATCGAACACAGGCCCAGCCTCGGTCGTCTGGTCCCGGAGCCGCGCCGCCGCCCCCCTTACAGAGCCAGAAGCAAGAAGAACGTCCTGGAAATCGGCGGCTGAAGACTTCGGTCTTCATTAAGGTAGCGCACAGCACTGCAGCTGTGCGCCATTGCTCCCTATGCACACCACATACTCCGGTCACTGATGGGTGCAGGGCGCTGGGGGGGGGCGCGCCCTGGGCTGCAATTAGAGTACCTTAACTTTGGCAAACAACACATAATATAGCCTAATAAGCTATATATGTGTAAAAATCCCCTGCCATAATACAATTATAAGAACAGGAGAAGTCCGCCGAAAAAGGGGCGGGGCTATCTCCCTCAGCACACTGGCGCCATTTTCTCTTCACAGTGCAGCTGGAAGACAGCTCCCCAGGCTCTCCCCTGCAGTTTCCAGGCTCAAAGGGTTAAAAAGAGAGGGGGGGCACTAAATTTAGGTGCAAACTGTATATAAAAAGCAGCTATAGGGATAAATCACTTTCTATTAGTGTAAATCCCTGATTAAATAGCGCTGTGGTGTGTGCTGGCATACTCTCTCTCTGTCTCCCCAAAGGACTTTGTGGGGTCCTGTCCTCAGTCAGAGCATTCCCTGTGTGTGTGCGGTGTCGGTACGGCTGTGTCGACTTGTTTGATGAGGAGGCTTATGTGGTGGCGGAGCAGGTGCCGATAAATGTGATGTCGCCCCCTGTGGGGCCGACACCAGAGTGGGTGGATATGTGGAAGGTATTAACCGACAGTGTCAACTCCTTACATAAAAGGCTGGATGACGTAACAGCCATGGGACAGCCGGCTTCTCAGCCCGCGCCTGCCCAGGCGTCTCAAAGGCCATCAGGGGCTCAAAAACGCCCGCTACCTCAGATGGCAGACACAGATGTCGACACGGAGTCTGACTCCAGTGTCGACGAGGTTGAGACATATACACAATCCACTAGGGGCATCCGTTGCATGATTTCGGCAATGAAAAATGTGTTACACATTTCTGACATTAACCCAAGTACCACTAAAAAGGGGTTTTATGTTTGTGGAGAAAAAGCAGCCAGTGTTTTGTTCCCCCATCAGATGAATTGAATGAAGTGTGTGAAGAAGCGTGGGTTTCCCCGATAAGAAACTGGTCATTTCTAAAAAGTTACTGATGGCGTACCCTTTCCCGCCAGAGGATAGGTCACGTTGGGAGATATCCCCTAGGGTGGATAAGGCGCTCACACGTTTGTCAAAAAAGGTGGCACTGCCGTCTCGGGATACGGCCACCTTGAAGGAGCCTGCTGATAGAAAGCAGGAGGAAATCCTGAAGTCTGTATATACACACTCTGGTACTATACTGAGACCTGCAATTGCCTCAGCATGGAGGTGTAGTGCTGCTGCAGCGTGGTCTGATACCCTGTCAGATAATATTGATACCCTCGACAGGGATACTATTTTGCTAACCATAGAGCGTATTAAAGACGTCGTCTTATATATGAGGGATGCACAGAGGGATATTTGCCGGCTGGCATCCAGAATTAATGCAATGTCCATTTCTGCCAGGAGGGTATTATGGACCCGGCAGTGGACAGGTGATGCTGATTCTAAAAGGCACATGGAGATTCTGCCTTATAAGGGTGAGGAATTGTTTGGGGATGGTCTCTCGGACCTCGTATCCACAGCAACAGCTGGGAAGTCAAAATTTTTACCTCCGGTTCCCTCAAAGCTTAAAGCACCGTATTATCAGGTACAGTGCTTTCGGCCTCAGAAAAGCAAGCGGGTCGAAGGCGCTTCCTTTCTGCCAGAGGCAAGGGAAGAAGGAAAAAGGCTGCATCAGACAGCCAGTTCCCAGGATCAAAAATCTTCCCCCGCTTCCTCTAAGTCCACCGCATGACGCTGGGGCTCCACAGGCTGAGCCAGGTGCGGTGGGGGCGCGTCTCCGGAACTTCAGCGACCAGTGGGCTCGCTCACAGATGGATCCCTGGGTTCTGCAAGTAGTATCTCAGGGATACAAGCTGGAGTTCGAGGTGACTCCCCCTCACCGTTACCTCAAATCAGCCTTGCTTGCTGCCCTCAGAGAAAGAGAGGTAGTACTGGCGGCAATTCACAAGCTGTATCTTCAGCAGGTGATAATCAAGGTACCCCTCCTTCAACAGGGACGGGGTTACTATTCCACAATGTTGTGGTACCGAAACCAGACGGTTCGGTGAGACCCATTCTAAATTTAAAATCCTTGAACATTTATCTAAAAAAGTTCAAGTTCAAAGTATCTCAAGGTTGTGGTACAGGACTGTCATTACCAATTCCAGACGTTGCCGTCTGGTCTGTCCACGGCACCGTGGGTATTTACCAAGGTAATGGCCGAAATGATGATGCTCCTCCGAAAGAAGGGAGTCATGATTATTCCGTACTTGGACGATCTCCTTATAAAGGCGAGGTCCAAAGAGCAGTTGCTAGTCGGCGTGGCACTATCTCAGGAAGTGCTGCATCAGCACGGCTGGATTCTGAATATCCCAAAGTCGCAGCTGATTCCTGCGACGCGTCTGCTGTTCTTGGGCATGATTCTGGACACAGAACAGAAGAACGTGTTTCTCCCGGAGGAGAAGGCCCAGGAATTTATCATCTCTGGTCAGGGACCTCCTGAAACCAAAGCAGGTGTTGGTGCATCACTGCACGCGAGTCCTGGGAAAGATGGTAGCTTCTTACGAAGCAAGTCCCTTCGGCAGATTCCATGCAAGGATCTTCCAGTGGGATCTGTAGGACAAGTGGTCCGGATCGCATCTCCAGATGCATCGGTTAATCACCCTGTCCCCGAGGGCCAGGGTGTGTCTGCTGTGGTGGCTGCAGAGTGCTCATCTGCTCGAAGGCCGCAGATTCGGCATACAGGACTGGGTCCTGGTGACCACGGATGCAAGCCTCCAAGGTTGGGGGGCAGTCACCCAGGAAAGAAACTTCCAAGGACAATGGTCAAGTCAGGAAACTTCCCTACACATAAATATTCTGGAACTAAGGGACATTTACAACGCCCTGAGTCAAGCAGAACCCCTGCTTCAAAACCAACCGGTTCTGATTCAGTCGGACAACATCACAGCGGTCGCCCATGTAAACCGCCAGGGCGGCACAAGAAGCAGGGTGGCAATGGCAGAAGCCACAAGGATTCTTTGATGGCGGAGAATCACGTGATAGTACTGTCAGCAGTGTTCATTCCGGGAGTGGACAACTGGGAAGCAGACTTCCTCAGCAGGCACGACCTCCACCCGGGAGAGTGGGGACTTCATCCAGAAGTCTTCCAGCTGATTGTGAACCGTTGGGAACGGCCACAGGTGGACATGATGGCGTCCCGCCTCAACAAAAAGCTAAAAAGATATTGCGCCAGGTCAAGGGACCCTCAGGCGATAGCTGTGGACGCTCTAGTGACACCGTGGGTGTACCAGTCGGTTTATGTGTTCCCTCCTCTTCCTCTCATACCCAAGGTGCTGAGAATAATAAGAAGGAGAGGAGTAAGAACTATATTCATTGTTCCGGATTGGCCAAGAAGAGCTTGGTACCCAGAACTTCAAGAAATGATCTCAGAGGACCCTTGGCCTCTGCCGCTCAGACAGGACCTGCTACTGCAGGGGCCCTGTCTGTTCCAAGACTTACCGCGGCTGCGTTTGACGGCATGGCGGTTGAACACCGGATCCTAAAGGAAAAAGGCATTCCGGAGTAAGTCATTCCTACGCTGATTAAAGCTAGGAAGGATGTGACCGCAAAACATTATCACCGCATATGGCGGAAATATGTTGCTTGGTGTGAGGCCTGGAAGGCCCCAACGGAGGAATTTCAGCTGAGTCGATTTCTGCACTTCCTACAGTCGGGGGTGACTATGGGCCTCTAATTGGGTTCCATTAAGGTCCAGATTTTGGCTCTGTCGATTTTCTTCCAAAAAGAACTGGCTTCACTGCCTGAAGTTCAGACTTTTGTTAAAGGAGTGCTGCATATTCAGCCCCCTTTTGTGCCTCCAGTGGCACCTTGGGATCTCAACGTGGTGTTGGATTTCCAAAAGTCGCATTGGTTGAGCCACTGAAAACCGTGGAGCAAAAATATCTCACGCGGAAAGTGGTCATGCTGTTGGCCTTGGCTTCGGCCAGACGTGTATCAGAATTGGCGGCTTTGTCATGTAAAAGCCCTTATCTGATTTTTCATATGGATAGGGCGGAATTGAGGACTCGTTCCCAATTTCTTCCTAAGGTGGTATCAGCGTTTCATTTGAATCAACCTATTGTGGTGCCTGCGGCTACTCGGGACTTGGAGGATTCCAAGTTGCTGGACGTAGTCAGGGCCCTGAAAATCTGTTTCCAGGATGGCTAGAGTCAGGAAAACTGACTCGCTATTTATCCTGTATGCACCCAACAAGCTGGGTGCTCCTGCTTCAAAGCAGACTATTGCTCGCTGGATCTGTAGCACGATTCAACTTGCACATTCTGCGGCTGGACTGCCGCATCCTAAATCAGTAAAAGCCCATTCCACGAGGAAGGTGGGCTCTTCTTGGGCGGCTGCCCGAGGGGTCTCGGCTTTACAGCTTTGCCGAGCTGCTACTTGGTCGGGTTCAAACACATTTGCAAAATTCTACAAGTTTGATACCCTGGCTGAGGAGGACCTTGAGTTTGCTCATTCGGTGCTGCAGAGTCATCCGCACTCTCCCGCCCGTTTGGGTGCTTTGGTATAATCCCCATGGTCCTTACGGAGTTCCCAGCATCCACTAGGACGTCAGAGAAAATAAGAATTTAATCAGCGGTAATTCTATTTCTCGTAGTCCGTAGTGGATGCTGGGCGCCCATCCCAAGTGCGGATTGTCTGCAATACTTGTATATAGTTATTGCCTAACTAAAGGGTTATTGTTATGAGCCATCTTTTCGTGAGGCTCAGCTGTTATTCATACTGTTAACTGGGTATAGTATCACGAGTTGTACGGTGTGATTGGTGTGGCTAGTATGAGTCTTACCCGGACTTCCAAATCCTTTCTTTATTGTGTCAGCTCTTCCGTGCACAGTTTCCCTAACTGAGGTCTGGAGGAGGGGCATAGAGGGAGGAGCCAGTGCACACCAGATAGTACCTAATCTTTCTTTTAGAGTGCCCACTCTCCTGCGGAGCCCGCTATTCTCATGGTCCTTACGGAGTTCCCAGCATCCACTACGGACTACGAGAAATACAATTACCGGTGAGTAAATTCTTATTTTATCTATCTGGCAACAGCGCACAAGGTGCCTGGGCACTGTCCGGACCCCCGCCAGTGTCAAAAAGTTTAAAAATGAGCGGGTCTGAAGCGCGCCAGTAAGGGGGCGGGGCTTAGCCCTCACAGCACACAGCCCGGCGCCATTTCTCTTCACATGGCTGCAGAGACGCTGGTCCTTCCTCACACTGCTGTAACAAGTAACAGGGTGGAAAACGGGGGGGGGGGGGGGGGGGGCACAGCGATTTTGGTGCATTATACTAGTTCTAAAAGCACTGCAGGTCTGGGACATTGGCTGTAGTGTTCAGACCGGGTTTTTGGGGCGCTGGAGTGTGGGCTGGCTATATCTCCTTCTGTGTCTCTCTGACAGGCTTTGCTGTAGGTCTGTACCCTATAGGCCCAGTGTATCTGCGTGTGGTGGGTGCACGTGTGTCGGCATGTCTGAGGCGGAGTGCTCCTCCCAGGAGGAGACTGTGTTGGGGACACACAAGGCTGTGGGAATGACCCTGTCGGCACCGCCGACACCGGATTGGGTTAATGTTTTGAGTGCTTTGAATGCAAATGTGGCTCTGATTAATAGATTGGATCAATCTGAGTCTCAGAACCAGGCTTGGAAGAAGTCCGTAGAGGATGTGTTGTTTCAAGTCCAGACCCCTTCGGGGTCACAAACGTTCATTTGTCCAGCTGACAGACACTGATACCGACACGGACACTGACTCCATTGTTGACTATAGTGATGCCAGATTAGATCCAAAACTGGCAAAGCGCATTCAGTACATGATTGTGGCTATAAAAGATGTATTACATATCACTGAGGACCCTGCTGTTCCCGATACTAGGGTTTGTATGTATAAAGGTAAGAAACCTGAGGTAACTTTTCCTCCCTCTCATGAACTGACGCACTTTGTGAAAAGGTTTGGGAAAATCCTGACAAAGTTTCAGATTCCCAAAAGGATTGTAGTGGCGTATCCGTTTCCCTCTGGGGATAGGGAAAAATGGGAGTCACCCCCCATTGTGGACAAGGCTTTATCACGGCTGTCCCAAAAAAAGTGGCTCTTCCGTCCCCTGACATGGCAGCCCTAAAGGATCCTGCGGATCGTAGGCAGGAAAATACATTGAAATCCATTTATATTTCCGCGGGTACGCTACTCAGACCAGCCATTGCATCTGCGTGGGTGAGTAGTGCTATCGAAAAATGGGCAGATAACCTGTCATCTGAATTGGATACCCTGGATAGGGATAACATTCTTCTGACGCTAGGTCATATCAGGGACGCTGCAGTCTTCCTAAAGGAAGCTGCGAGAGATATTGGCCTCTTGGGTTCACGGGCCAATGCCATGGCAGTCTCAGCTAGGAGAGCACTGTGGATTCATCAATGGAATGCTGATGCTGACTGCAAAAAAGCTATCGAGTCTCTACCGTATAAAGGTGGTGTATTGTTTGGTGACGGCCTCGCTGAGTTGTTATCTACGGCTACCGCGGGTAAGTCATCATTTTTACCTTATGTGCCTGCACCACAAAAAGCACACCAGTATCAGATGCAGTCCTTTCGGCCCTATAAATACTGAAAAGGCCGAGGTTCTTCCTTCCTTGCTACTAGAGGAAAGGGAAAGGGTAAGCGATCACTGGCCGTGGCCGGTTCCCAGGAGCAGAAGTCCTCCCCGGCTTCTGCCAAGTCCACCGCATGACGCTGGGGCTCCTCTGTGGGAGTCCGCACCGGTGGGGGCACGTCTCAGGCTCTTCAGTCAGTTCTGGGCTCATTCGGGCCTCGACACATGGTTTTAGAAATCGTGTCCCAAGGGTACAAACTGGAGTTTCAAGACGTCCCCCCTCACCGATTTTTCAAATCAGCCTTGCCAGCTTCTCTTCCAGACAGGGAAGTGGTATGCGCCGCGATACAAAAATTGTGTCACAATCAAGTCATTGTCAGGGTTCCCCCGTCACAACAGGGAGAAGGCTTTTATTCGAGCCTGTTTGTGGTTCCGAAGCCAGACGGCTCAGTCAGACCAATCCTGAACCTCAAATCCCTCAATTTCTACCTAAAAAATAAATATAAAATAATTCAAGATGGAATCTCTCCGGGCTGTGATCTCCAGTCTGGAGGAGGGGGATTTTATGGTGTCGGTAGACATAAAGGATGCCTACTTACATGTTCCCATTTATCCTCCTCATCAGGCTTACCTGAGGTTTGCAGTTCAGGATTGTCTTTACCAATTTCAGACGTTGCCATTTGGTCTGTCCACGGCTCCGAGGGTTTTCACCAAAGTAATGGCCAAAATGATGGTTCTCCTGCGCAAACAAGGAGTCACAATTATCCCGTACTTGGACGATCTCCTGATAAAGACGAGATCCAGGGACCAATTACTGCAGAACATTACGCTCTCCCTGACAATTCTGCCAAAATCGCAGTTGGTCCCGACGAGATGGCTGTCGTTTTTGGGAATGATTCTGGACACAGAATTACTGAGTTTTTCTTCCAGTGGAAAAGGCTCTGGAAATTCAGAACCTGGTCAAGCAAATTCTGAAACCAGCAAGGGTATTGATCCATCAATGCACTCGGTTGCTGGGGAAGATGGTGGCGGCCTACGAGGCCATTCAGTTTGGCAGATTCCATGCCAGAGTGTTTCAGTGGGACCTGTTGGACAAGTGGTCCGGGTCCCATCTGCACATGCACCGAAGGATAACCCTGGCCTCCAAGACCAGAATCTCACTCCTGTGGTGGCTACACAGCTCTCACTTTCTAGAGGGACGCAGGTTTGGGGTCCAGGACTGGATCATAGTGACCACGGATGCGAGTCTCCACGGCTGGGGCGCAGTCACGCAGGGGGAAAGCTTCCAGGGAAAATGGTCAAGCCAGGAAATGTGTCTCCACATAAACGTGCTGGAGTTAAGGGCCATTCACAACGGCCTTCTGCAAGCGGAACATTTTCTTTGCAATCGGTCCGTCTTAATTCAGTCGGACAACATAATAGCAGTAGCGTACATAAACAGCCAGGGCGGAACAAAGAGCAGAGCGGCAATGGCAGAGGCCACAAAGGTGCTCCGTTGGGCGGAAAGGCATGCAAGTGCTCCATCAGCGATCTTCATTCCAGGAGTAGACAACTGGGAAGCAGACTTCCTCAGCAGACACTATCTCCATCCAGGAGAGTGGGGTCTTCATCAAGAGGTCTTTGCAGAAGTGACAAGTCTTTGGGCAATTCCTCAAATAGACATGATGGCATCTCGCCTCAACAAGAAACTTCAGAGATATTGTTCCAGGTCGAGGGACCCTCAAGCAATAGCAGTGGACGGTCGGTGTACGTGTTTCCTCCGCTTCCACTCATTCCAAAAGTGACAAAGATCATAAGAACAACAAAGGTTCAAGCGATCCTCATTGTTCTAGACTGGCCAAGAAGGGCTTGGTTTCCAGAGCTTCAGGAATCACTCATAGGAGATCCCTTGCCTCTTCCTCTGAGGGAGGATCTGTTACAGCAGGGGCCATGCGTGTTCCAAGACTTACCGCGGCTTCGTTTGACGGCTTGGAGGTTGAACGCCGGATTCTAGCCCGAAAGGGTATTCCCAAGGAAGTCATGCCTACTCTTATTCAGGCCAGGAAAGGAGTGACGTCTAAACATTACCACCGTATTTGGAGAAAATACGTGTCTTGGTGTGTCTCGGCATTACAACTTTTGCCGAGCAGCTACTTGGTCGGGTTCAAACACCTTTGCGGAGTTCTACAAGTTTGATACCCTGGCTAATGAGGACCTCATGTTTGGTCAATGGGTGCTGCAGAGTCATCCGCACTCTCCCGCCTGTTCTAGAGCTTTAGTATAAACCCCATGGTTCTTGATGTGACCCCCAGCATCCTCTAGGACGTATGAGAAAATAGGATTTTAATACCTACCAGTAAATCCTTTTCTCTTGATTCCGTAGAGGATGCTGGGCGCCCGTCCCAGTGCATACTGTATCTGCAGTTATTTAGTTGTGGTTGCACACATGTTGTGTTACATTTATAGTCCGTAGTGTTCACTCTAGAAGTGAAATGGGGCATGGCGCCGGAGTCCAGGGGTATGCGCGTGCCCGAAACGGGGGGCAGCCATGTAAATTAGGGGACGTGGCCACGCCTACGTCAATTTGGTGGGCGGTGCGGCCCACAGACGCTACTATAGAGGACGTCTGTGGCCGGCGATATCACTTTGGGGGGCGTGCCCAGCACCTCCGTCGGTGGTGGGATTCCCCTAGCTCTCTCCCAATGCGTGAATGCGCGCGGCATCTTTACACGCTGGGAGGGCAGGAAGCGGGCGGCTGTTCTAGCAGGGCGCCGCAAAAGGGGCAGGGTGGGTTTTGCCTGCTAAAAAACGGGCAGGGTGCGGCGCCCTGCTAAAACAGCCTAGAGTGAACACTAGTCAGCCTGTTGCTGATGTTGTTCATGCCGTTGACTTGCGTTGTGTTAAATGCCATGTTGTACGGCGTGCTTGAGGTGGGAGCTGGTGTGTATCTCACCTTTAGTTTAACAATAAATCCTTTTCCTCGAAATGTCCATCTCCCTGGGCACACTGGAGTCTGGAGGAGGGGCATAGAGGGAGGAGCTAGTTCACACCCCTTTGAAAGTCTTAGTGCCCATGTCTCCTGTGGATCCCGTCTATACCCCATGGTTCTTGATGTGACCCCAGCATCCTCTGCGGACTAAGAGAAAAGGCTTTACCGGTAGGTATTAAAATCCTATTATTCTTATAATTTTTGTCTATTTAATTAGTTTGGGAGGCACTGATAGTTAGTGCCTCCCGTAGACAGTGGGAATGGGGACAAAGCAGGGGGGCGGGGCCAAGCGCTGGGCTGTAAAAGCCCATTAGAAAATAAGGGGAATGCGGCAATTATACAAGGGCCTCGCTGGCAGGGAAAGCACGTCCCTGCCAGCGAAGCACATGTGATTGGACAGCGGCTCCAGTGCTGGATCTGCTGGTCCAATCGTACATGCGCGTCGGGGAGAAGCGGTGGCGGGACCCGGCAGTTACTGTTGGAGCTGTCCCGAGTCCCTACAGCAGCGGCGGACCCGGGAAGCCCAGACCAGAAGTGCATGCGGTGGCCAGCATTCTCCCCTCTCGTTCCTCCTCCGCCCTCCCAGTCAGCAGCGGCGCCTACACTCTGGCCTGCACAGGGCACATCTCGGGTGAGAGAGGGGGGCAGTTGGATAGATATAATATGTGCCTCCCTAGCCAAAGACCTCACCGCACGTAACTGTCGCCGTGAGATTTCTAACGCAAAGTGACTGACAGGTAGGGACCATATGGGGGATGTATCGGAGATGGGCAGCAAAAACGCAGACCATACATGGCGGTTTACTGTGCGTGTATCTGCTTTCTCTGTGATAGAGTACATAGAGAAACATGGCGCCAGCGTTGCTACTGCCATGACCAGTCTGCGTGACCATAGACTCACTCGGAGTTGATGTTCCTCGTTTTTGCATTGGTGCTACATATGTGTACGCAGTTGCTGAGGACTTTGCGATGTCTCCGTCGGGCGTCTATATTCTTCTGTGGGCGGCAGCTTCACTTGCAATAATTAATGATATTTTGCTCGGGGTCGGCAGCAATACTCTTGTAGGCTTTTCCCTGCACTTATTTGTCAGGAGTGGACTTCAGCTTGTAACCTATCCACCTCAGGGCTTAAGCTGGGTACACACCTAACCGATGTGGGTAACCTATGCACTTCAGGGCTTAAGCTGAAGCCCAATTGTAAAGCACAACGGAATTTCCTGCACTATATAAGAAACTGTAAATAAATAAGCTGGGTACATACCTAAGCGATGTGATGATATATCGCATTGCTGATTTATATTGTTACATTCTTAAAGTAACAACACTGCGTAGTCTGTTGCATCATCCCATTTGATATTCAGCACATCAGATGGAATGATGCGATCACCTAAATCATCAAAAAATGAATTGGGCAGATCTAGGGGTACACACTATATGATGGACGTTGCTACAGGTTGAGTATCCCTTATCCAAAATGCTTGGGACCAGAGGTATTTTGGATATGGGATTTTTCCGTATTTTGGAATAATTGCATACCATAATGAGATATCATGGTGATGGGACCTAAATCTAAGCACAGAATGCATTTATGTTACATATACACCTTATACACACAGCCTGAAGGCAATTTTAGCCAATATTTTTTATAACTTTGTGCATTAAACAAAGTGTATGTACACACACACAATATGTTTAATAACTTTGTGTATTAAACAAAGTTTGTGTACATTGAGCCATCAGAAATCAAAGGTTTCACTATCTCACTCTCACTCAAAGTCCGTATTTCGGAATATTCCGTATTTTGGAATATTTGGTTATGGGATACTCCTGTATACGCTCTTTTTCATATTGTCAGTGCTTTTACACCCACAGAACAGCCACTTACTGGATATTTTTGCCTTTTTCCATACTGGTGTTTGGTCTGAACCAAAACCAGACCTCTTGACCCTATCTGCATGCCTTGATGCATTGAGCTGCACCGCCTGATTCAATTAGCCGAATTGCATCCATCACTTCAGTCAGAAGAAGCAAGTTACTGCACCTAAAGAATGTTGTTTAGTCATGGTAACTGCATTCTCCAAGTTAGGTTTCTAGTCGCAAGTCAACGACCCGTAGAGAACTGAATGACTGTTTATGACAATTTTAAGTCCGATTTGGTTGAATTTTGTATCAAATTAGCGTTTTCATAAGTGTGTCCTCGCTGTCCAATTCGAAACAAACACATTCTGTAGGGCTCTATTTGCTTTAGGTGTTCCACTAGTGAGTCACTAGTTCTGTGGCAGTTCTTGCAACATTTATATACCATATCTTTTGTTCACAGATTTGTGCTGCATGGCCAGATCAGGAATCCCATTTCATTCTAGACATACATAAAGTTGTTAGTATTACTACTTAATAAATACAAAATGGACCCAAACAGAATAATTATAAAAAATAAAATAAAAAAAAATTGTCAAGAATTGGCTTATGACATTCTAATAAGAAGAAAAAGTTCCTGAGGCTATGTTCTGGAGCATAGCTGAGATTGGCACTGTTGCCCACAAGCCCCATGTCCGTTTAGTTTAACAAACTAATAAACTACTGCCATTGCTGGTTTCTGCTGTATTTTTAGACAATGCGGTATCCTGTTTTACTCTCTGGGACGCAGACCTTGCACAGCTGTTTCTTTTAATAGATTGACTTGTTAATGGAACACAGATCCATTGGCCCCTTCAGGCACTTTTTCCTAAAGCCAGTTCTGACATTGAAAGGTAATCAGGATTGTATATGGTGACTGCCTACTTCTTTAGTGGCATATTCAGAGCAGAACTACAGGCAAATAAATCCAGTATCATTGTAGCAGTTACAGATTTGTATTTTGCACACATAGGGGTATATGCAATTAGCGGCGAATCGCGGCAATTTTTCGGCCGTTTTTCAATTCGACACAATTCGACAGTCTAAATTCGGCAAGTGGGTGCCGAAATTGACCATATGCAATAAAAAACGGATTTGACAGTCCCGCTGACGAAAAACGGCAGATTTGATGGATTTTGTTCTGTTTTTTTTTAAAAACGGGAAAAAACACGGAAAAAAATGGCATGGGGTCCCCTCTCCAAAGCATAACCATCCTCGGGCTCTTCGAGCTGGTCCTGGTTCTAAAAATCCTGGGGGAAAATGGACAGGGGATCCCCCGTATTTTTAAAACCAGCACCGGGCTCTGCGCCTGGTGCAAAAAATACGGGGGACAAAAAGAGTAGGGGTCCCCCGTATTTTTTACACCAGCATCGGGCTCCACTAGCTGGACAGATAATGCCACAGCCGGGGGTCACTTTTATACAGCGCCCTGCGGCCGTGGCATTAAATATCCAACTAGTCACCCCTGGCCGGGGTACCCTGGGGGAGTGGGGACCCCTTCAATCAAGGGGTCCCCCCCCCAGCCACCCAAGGGCCAGGGGGGTGAAGCCCGAGGCTGTCCCCCCCCCCCATCCAAGGGCTGCGGATGGGGGGCTGATAGCCTTGAGAAAATGACAAGAATATTGTTTTTTTTCCTGTAGTACTACAAGTCCCAGCAAGCCTCCCCCGCAAGCTGGTACTTGGAGAACCACAAGTACCAGCATGCGGGAGAAAAACGGGCCCGCTGGTACCTGTAGTACTACTGGAAAAAAAATACCCAAATAAAAACAGGAGACACACACCTTGAGAGTAAAACTTTATTGCACACCTGCCGACACACACATACTTACCTATGTTGACCCGCCGACTGCCACGTCTCCTGATCCGACGATCCGGGGTACCTGTGAATAAAATTATACTCTCCTCAATCCAGTGTCCAGATATAAATCCTCGTACTTGGAAAAACAAATAAACGAACACCCGGACCCCGGATTTTTAGAACCAGGACCGGCTCGAAGAGCCCGAGGCTGGTTATGCTTTGGAGGGGGGACCCCACGCCATTTTTTTTCGGGATTTTACCATTCCATTTAAAAAAATAATAATAATAATAATATTTTTAAAAATATATAAATAATACTTGTGCCTCCCAAAAAGACAAACCAAGTACCTAATCCCTTCTAATATAAATAGATATGCTATTACCAATAAAAAAACACCAAAAAAAACATGTTTTAAATTTTTTTTATTAGATTCACCCACCAAAGTGTGGCAGATTGAAAATGACGAATTTACTGTCTAAAAGCACTGTTGTCGAATTTCCAAACTTCAATTGAATATACTTTTGTCGAATTGCCGCATTTGTACCATTGCAGAAAAGTCGAATTTGACAAATGTCGAATTTTGAAAGTCCGCTTTTTTTGACGGAAAGTACTTAATTTTTTTGGCGAAAAAGTCCAGTTTTTCGACAATTTCGGGAATTCGACTGCAATTGCATATACCCCATACTGTTTCCTAAAACATGTTGACCTAAGTGCTCTCTCATTAGTGTTTTCTTCCCACACAAGTGTGGGTCACTGCTACTGGTTTTCCCTAGCTTGCAGAATTCTCATAAACCAGCAGCTTGATAACTAGAGAAAATGCAGGGATAGACTGAAGCTTAACCCAGCCTTCTACAGCTATCGCATCAATGAGAGATCCCCATTTGGATTGTTAAATGATTTATTCTGCACATTCAGGTCCAAATGCAGCTGCATCTTGTAGGCTTTAGCAAACTTTAGGGGTCTATTTACTAAGCCTTGGCTGGAGATAAAGTACCAGCCAATCAGTGTCTAACTGCCATGTTCCAGGCTGGGTTTGAAAAATGACACTTAGGAGCTGATTGGCTGGTACTTTATCTCCGTCCACTTTATATCCATCCAAGGCTTAGTAAATAGACCCCTTGGTCCTTTTTTTTTTATCTTATTTTTGATACTTATTTGGTCTGAATAAGTTGCGAATGGAGATAAAAAATTTTTTTTTTCAAATGGAATGCATTACATGCTCCGCCCCCCCATCCCCATACCTCACCCATGCGAGGCAGTGTCTTCTACTCCTAAACACATCAGAAGTGGATATCGGGTTGTTGAAAGCAATATTTTTGGGGAGATTTATGAAATCTTTGAAATAACAGAAGCTCATATGTTGGTATGGGAAATGTTTTCACTTTCTCTTTCTAAGACTTTGCTAGATAGAAGAGAGAGTTGCAAGCTGGCCTGTTACTATGAGCAACCAATCCACTTAATCTCTTTCCAAGTTTTGATAACCCCCCCCCCCTCCCCTTTATGTTTACAGTTGCATTCTGCTTTGTCATTGTAAGTAATTAGTTTACCATGACCACCTCCATGCACAGCACTACTTACTGTCATTGCTTAATGAAGTTAGAAAAATATTTCTGCTCATTGAGAAGTTGTGACAGAATATTTTTTCCGTAGATGACGAATGCTGGGTACACACTTGGCCGATCCGCCCAACCTATCTAACGATCGGTAAGTGTATATGCAATTGCCGATCCTTGGCCCCATGTGTTGTGCCTGATGTCACAACTGAGTCGGCATTTACATGTGCCCGCCCAGTTGTGATGTCAATCACCAGCGGCCTCTGCAGCAGACCGACCGTACACACTGCACGATGTGCGGCCATCAGCTGTTCTGCAGGGCCGATGCAGTATGTCTGTGAACAATGTCATTCAGACATATGGGGAGTACACACCCATGATATATCAGCCGTTCTATTGAACGTAGTTTGTACCCAGCTTCAGTTTACTTTGTTTAGATTGTTTATCAGAGATATCTATAATGTACACTTACAACTGTTGTAGAGACTACCCCCCCCTCCCCCCCTTCAAGCGATGATACCTTTTGAGACTGTGGGTGCCAGGATAGGGGGGACAGTGCACTTTAATACTATATATATATATATATATATATATATATATATATATATATATATATATATATATATATATATATATATATATATATATATATATATAATTTATTCATATTCCATTGGTCTTCTACAAATGCGAACAGAATAAACAATGTTTGTTCTGGAAGGGGCAAGCTTAATGACATCATCATGGGTGTGACATAATGTCGTTAAGCTTCTCCTGGGTCTGAATGATGGAAAATTTAAGGGGGGTGGGGGACTTTTAGGCAAGTCACAATCCCATTTGGCCCTTTGTAATACTCAGGACAAGTCCTAGTCAACCTACACGGCTAAGGATTCAATTTCTCAAGAAGTACAAATCCTGAATGCTTCTACATTATAGAGGAAGATCGTTTCCCAGGCAAATTTTGCTCTTTCTAAACTCACAAAGATATTGTCAACTAGAGTTTCATCTAATAATGTATTTTATTTGGAATTTGATTTACTCAGTAATTTAACACGTGATGGATCTATAGATGAAATAACCATTACAATTTTTTGCTCAATGGGATCACTTTCAAATTATGATACAAAAGGGTCTTGGGTCGTTGAGTTGGTGGGTTTGTTTCCGGAGATCATGTAATTCATAATATTTATTCAAGCAGGTCTTTCATCTCCAGTGTGCAAAGAATATATGTATGTAAAATAACAGCTGGGCCCCATTTTTGCATCTGAATGGGGCAGTTCCGTGTTGCTCTTAAGCCTTCCTGGTAATCCAAGGAGCTGGATGGTGTTCTGTTCTGGCGCTTTGCTGAAAGGGGATACTTTGTGCTTCAAATTTCTGTGTTTTCCTCTTGGTAAGCCCAGATGATATTTGTATAATAGTAAATCTATTATACTACCCTAATACTTTTACCAGAGCATTTCACAATTGCCATTCAATAGACCTCTTTCATCAAGTATAAGATACTGGGGGGAAATGTATCAAGCCTAGACAAGTGGAGAGGTTGTCCATAGTAACCAAACAGCTAGAAGCTTATTGGTTGCTACAGGCAACTTCTCCGTCAGGTAGATACACATACGATTATATTTTCTGTCCATTGTTATTTTAATCTGCTGCTGCCAACCGACCTTTATACGTGGTGGTGGTGGGTGTGTTTTTTTTTTTTTTTTTTACTATTCTCCAACTCTCAATTTATGTTCAGCAAAGACGTGTGCTGCTGGGTATCACTGCAGGAAAATACACCAGCATTTGTTCTATTTAGAGCCATCCAGATGACTTGGTGGCTATTCAGTATTAATTGCAAATTTACTAAAATACGCAGATTGGACAACTATCAGCTGTCTGCGCATCAGCTACGACCTGGGGCTTTCACAATTCGATTGCTTTGTGTCATGATGCGATCGCATAGTGATTCACAGCCGGTGGACGTTTGGGGGCAGCAACGCGGTATTGGTGGGGAGTGGTGCGAGTGCTTTTGGTGAGGCCAGGGGAGGTTACATGTAATCCCTGCGACTGGAAACATGGCACCTGTGTGCCTGCATTTCACAATTTCTGCAATGCTATCGCAGGGCAGTGCTTCACTTGCTGGGCAGCTCTCAGCATGCGATTTTAATCAGTAGCAGTTTTAAGATTTTAGCAAAACTGCTACTGAGGCTGAATAACCCCCTTGGTGCTGATTATTTTAATTCTATGGTGATGGATGCAGGATGTTTATGAGCAATTTTGAGGTGTGTTGGCCCGATTCAGCATGAGTTGTAGTTTTGTGAAAATTCTCAAAATTATAACTCCTTTTACTAGCATTCCCGCATGCTGGGTCCCCCCCACTGAAATGAGAAATGCATTTTTAAGGCAGGCCAATGCCTTTGCAGTCTAACTGTGAAGGCAGTCGCTGGGCCATGTTTTGGGTGGCAGTGGCTGCGTGTGACCTCACGTAGCCACTGCAGTCCGCCCCGCAAATAGAATAGACGCACCTCCGTTGTTCCAACCGTGCACCCCCACCCAACGCCGCATCGATGCCCAAAAAACATTGCGATGCCGCCCCCCGCTGGCACTTAGACATCGATCACAGTTTAAGTTGACACGCATGCTCAGAAGTGTGGAAATTGCTGAATAGCAAATGAAGCTGAATTGGGCCCTGTGTTAGGGAAATCAGTCATGCTTTTGTGTACTGGCCAAATGGGAATCCCTGGTAAAATGTCTGTAATGGTCACTTATCAGATAATCTAGACCATACAGGGCCTACTAACAGCCTAACCAAAGCTCCATGTTGCTGTAGCCTCTGGGCTCCTGCTAGTAATGGGCTTCTTCTTAGTGCAGCGTTAACAGCAACTGAGCTGTGGTGGCAATTTGCGCAAAGAGTGCAATGTGCGGTCTGATCAATAATTTATAGGGCATCTGGTCTCCTAGTTGGTATGAGTGATAATGCACCCTGATGTGTCTGATATGCAGGGGACATGGGTTATGAGCTGGCATACTTTTGTTCACTCTCAGGTCTCCAGGTTCAAGTCTGTTGTGTGATTTTGTTTTCACACATACTTTGTAGCTTACAGACTGCTGGGTTCCACCCGTCCCTCCCACTCTCACATAGGAATGTCTTTCCTGCATCCACTGAGAGGTGGATTCATAAGGCTGAACAGATTGGAGGGAATAAAAGAAATAAGAGCCTATTGTTCCATAATGGCAGTTCCTGATTGTTGTTGTAACTTGTTTTTCAAGGTCTTGTGGGTGTTTTTATTATTTTGTCTATTTCCACCAAAATCAATTTGGGCTCACAATCTGTAACAAAATGAATAAAGGAACAATGAGTTTGACACAAACATGGTATCTGGACTCTGGGTCGGCATGCAAAAAGGTCGACGTGTCTCTCCCCCCCCCCCCCCCCCCCCCCTTTAAAAAAAAAAAAAAAAGTTTTCATATTTTACAATCCCCGTGGACTACGATTGGGAAAGGTAACCTGCCCGAAGCATGGTGAGCGAACATGGTGCACTAATTGGGGTACCCGGTCACTTTACAAAGAAAACTACACCAAAAAAACATGAAGCACTCTTGTCTACTTTTTTTTCATGTCGACCTTGTTAATGTCGACCATGAGTCCCATACCCCACAAACATAGAGTACAGAGTAATGAATAGGTCTACTTTCAGGTATATACATAATGCATAGGGCAGCACGGACGGTGTAATGGTTAGCATTACTGCCTCACAGCACTGAGGTCATGGGTTCGATTCCCACCATGGCCCTAACTGTGTGGAGTTTGTATATTCTCCCCGTGCTTGCGTGGGTTTTCTCCGGGTACTCCTGTTTCCTCCCACAATCCAAAAATATACTGGTAGGTTAATTGGCTCCCAACAAAATTAACCCTAGTGTGAATGTGTGTGCGTGTACATGTGGTAGGGAATATAGATTGTAAGCTCCACTGGGGCAGGGACTGAGGGGTATGGCCAAATATTCTCTGTAAAGCGCTGCGGAATATGTGGGCGCTATATAAATAACTGGTAATAAATAAAATAAATAATAAATCGACATGCCTTTTATAATTGACATTGCTTTTACAGATAGTGCCCCCCCCCCACTTCCTTTTAAAGAACAAAATAAATGTTCCAATATTCTCTTCTGAGAAAATATAAAAAAAATAAATATATAATTTATTTTTTTAGATCTATTTTATGCAAATTCAATTTACCTGAAATGGTTTGCCAGCCAGCCAGACAACTGTTTTCTGTGTAAGCTTTGTAATTACTCGTTGACATTTACTAAGTAGAGTGAGAACCTTGCTGCCTTTTGACCAGTCTTGTCTTCTGATACAGTTCAAGAAGTTGAGAGAGAACTTGGCAGAGCACAGATTAGTCCTCACCATTATGAACTGACATTTAAGGGGCGATTCAATTGTTATTGCCACCCCATGCACCCGTGTGTTGCCACCAGCAACTGTTCAGTTGTTTCTGCTGACGGGAACGCTAACCTCATGTCTGCTCGCAGCCTCCTGCGGTGGTGTGCAGAAAAGAGCAAGTGTCCCCTTTGGCTGCCCAAATAGCACTTTTTGCATCACGCCCAGTACTCTAGTCGGATTTAGCCGTTTTGTGTTGCTGAACCTGTTACTTGTGCAGTCAACACGCAAAAACAATGGGCAACCAAGAAATCGCATACCGCTCAGTCTTAAGTGATGGCTAATATGCAATTATAGGTGCCCCCTTAGTGCTCAATTCTATCCAGACATATATAGAGCTCGGACCTATTGATCATTTATAGTACCTCTGGACTAACACTACTGGATGAGATTGGACCACCGGAAAGGGTTCATTTTGGTGCTGCTGCCGGCATTTGTACGCCACTGCAACAGCAACTTACCCCTTCACACCTAATGGGATCGACCCCATATTGTTTTCTAAGTATATTTGAAGCTTTAAACACCCTTGATGGATCTCCATTAACTTCAGTAATACTTGAAATTAAAAGGCTCAAGCATAATTATTTTCCACTGCAGTGGACCGATTCAATTGTTTTACCCCGCGGCTACCACTAGAGGGCATACAACAGAGCAATTCAAATGTTGCTCCTTTTAGATGCCCAGTAGTTTGCTGGGCTGACATTTCTTCTCGCAGCCTCCTGAGTCTGCACTTTGGGTGCTTGGACACCCAAAGCAAGTTTAGCCGTTGTACGTGTTGGGCGCGACATGTGCAATGTGGTAATTGTTTGGGGGTCTAAACAGTCCCGTTTAGACAGGATTTGTAGACACCCAAAACAATTGAATTCTACCCCCAAGGGTTCAGTTACGCATGATGTCATGTTGTAGCATTGCATGATTTGTCTGAGTGGGAGGTTTTGTTTTAGGCGTAATTGATTATTGTACCATAAACATGTTTGTGGCCATTGAACTGGTGAAATTAGCATTTTGAACCATTTCAGAATTTTTCAGCATCTCTAGGTACAGAGAATTAGCAGCACAAATAAATTAAATATAAAGAGAGTAAAATACAATTAATAAAAAGACATGTTTCTTCTTTTTAAAAAAATGGTGGTGTGTACAGTAGATCGCTGATTATAGCCAATTATTTGAACATAATCAATGGGAATCAAAAATATTTGATATTATACCCCAGAAAAATTAAATTGTAGAGAAAAATTATGTGTAAAAAGCAGCATAGACTTAATTTAATACAGGTCCAGTTATCCAAAAAAGCTAATTACCTAAAGTAAGTGGGAGTGAGTGAAAGTTGCATAATCAGCGTTCTACTGTACGCCATAATGTCGTTATCTGTGTTCCATTTTTGCAAAATAAAGCCTTTTTGGTAATTAACATTGTAATGTCCTTAATTTTATTTTATAGATCTATTTATACCAGTAAAAATGCGTAACTTAAATGATTGACATAATGGTGATCTAAATGCTAATGTTTCCTTTCATACCATGATGACATCACATGGTGTTTGATGACCTGTGTTCTGTCAGGGAGGTCCGCAGCCTCTTTCTGCATGTATGCTAACTCCTGTTCCTCTGTTACTTTAGAGTACCTTTGTGCCCAGAACGCTTTCTGTGAATGCATTCAGGTGAAATGTACTGTCTCCTGTGTGCGTGAGACTGGAATCTTGTCTCCCACCTGCCATCACAGGAAGCTGCACACAATGGGGAGAACTATGCGGCTCCTTTTTGTGTATTTTGCTCAATGTGTGAAACTATTGACAAGACTTGCACAATCCTGACACCTTGTAAAAAGTTACTCTTCTGGAACTGCATGAAGGGAGATTAGATTTCTGTTTGTGTGGTTTTTATTTATAGACTTTTTTTATTTATTTATTTTTTATTAATTTAGGTAAGGAAAGTGTGTTTTTGTTTTTGCATGATGAGTCCAGATGTTTGGGTCACATACAAATTATTGACTGGCAGTGATCTTGCTATGTGCTTTCTTGCTTTGATCAGTCTGTGTTCTTGGCATACTGTATAGAGAGAGACCAATGCCAATGGCTTCTGATCAAACCGTGGATGTTCGCATTTAAAATGGCATCTACTCCGCACTACAAGGCGGGGGAATTTTAGTTGTTTGAGCCCAAGAATAGACCAGCTCTGCAGGATCAATAAATGTTCTCTCTGTGAAATAAATATGGATGAGGTAGAGTGAATGCAGAGCCTGGTGTTCTTGCTAGAAGTGTATTTTGACTTACGCGTTTGACTTTTGCTAACCTGTATGACTGCTGGCTCACTTGCATGATACATGTCTGTTGCATGTATGTAGCTTGTATGAGACTTGCATTAATTCTGGAAACTGTCATGGAACCCACATTAGGAGAGTGTTTGTTGTCTCCATAATGAAGGCAGACCGTTGGTTTTTCTTTTGACTCGTATGAAGCGACAAAGCTATTGAAATATACGGCGCCTCAAAAATCAGTGGTGTGTTTAAATAAAAATAAGTTTTTGTCTATGTGACTAAAAGGAAGGATATGGATAACGTGTGGAACTGTTACTAGCATTAATGCTGCAGATAATTTCTTTCTTACCAAGGCTACTAAGAGGAGCTTATGTTTTCTATTTGTGCACAAATGGGTTACTTTCTAGGTCAGAGATTCACAAACTCTGCCATTACAGTCCAGGTTTTTAAGGACAACCAGATGGTTACATCAATTTGACTGAGGTAGTAATTAACTCACCTGTGCTCAAGCATGGACAGAGGCAGATTGGGATGCCAGGCTAGTTCCCTCTTTGGTCAGTCCAGTCACCCCTCTGCCGGCTGGCTGCCGCGATCCTTGCTCAGCTCCCCTCTGATCGGGCACCGTTAGCTGCTGTGCATGCAACTACAGTGTCACGTTGTCACTGGTCTGAGAGCAGTAATTTAATTTCTGTCCCCAGTACAGTGTACGGAGTGAGTCCAGCGGGCTGGGGGCATTTTACTGAAGGCCAAAATCAGATTAAAGGGGTTGGTAAAGATCTTGGGGAAAAATGGCTGCTGGTGATGTAGACACAAAAGGCTGTGCAGTTTTATTTGTAGCACTGCAGAGCCTTGAGCTGTGATTGGCCAGCTGCCGGATTGAGAGGAGTGAGGACCAATGTGTTCTTTGAGCTGAGCAGCCTTGAGGATCTAAGGTGGAATGCAGATGGCTTCATCACATATTCTGACTGATAGGCTCTCTTGTGGTTGCTGATAAGAACTTGGAGTAGGAAGAGAACTGGGCAGTGTGGTGGTAGATGCAGTGGGTGAGGGCAGCCCTAATATGTAGGCTAAATTAGACTCTACACCCCATACATACACTATATGGGGAATATAAGGTCAGCCACTGGAATATGCATTTAATTTTCTTTCTCCTTAGGTTCATGTTGTTGTTGTTGTTGTTGTTGTTGTTGTTGTTGTTGTTGTTGTGAAAAAGAAGTAATGTGCATCATATTATATACTGAGTAGCATTGAGTGGCATATTGTGTTATCGTGTACTGTGGGAACTGAGTGGTGTATTATGCACTGGGGGATATTGTGTAGTGGGAGGGCCCTGAGTGGCATACTATGTACTTGGGGGTTCATTGTGTAGTATATGGTGTACTAGGAAGTATGTGTGCCATATTGTGTACTGGCAGGGGGGCAGGCAGAGTTTTTTTTTTTTTTTTTTTTTTTTCCCCTTTCTCTCCTGTGGGGGCCAGTGTGTTTGTTTGTACCACGCCCCTTGTAAAACTGCACCCCCTAAACAAACCCTACCCCTTCATCAGACCCCACCTCCATTAGGGTTGCCTCCAGAAATTTTTCTGGCCCCTGTGCATGGATATCCTTAATACATGGACTAGAAACTCTGATCTAGGTGTTTGGGTTTCCACCAGAAAGACTTGATGGTTGATTTTTGGATGGGAAATTATATTGCAAACTTTTATAGGTGCAGCAACTGGGTTTAGATAATAGTAAGTATCTGACTGCGCTGTAACCCAAAAACGTTCTGCTGTTTGCTCCAAAAAATAGGGAGTACACCCCCCCCTTTTTTTTTTTTTTTAAAGACAATATAACCGCACAATAAGAGTAATCGGCACTGAGTGTATATAATAAAAGTAAAGTATATTTATTAATAATCTGAATACCATCTTTAGCTCAGTGTACTTTGTGCCTAATAATATTTATACATAGAACAAAGCGTTTTGTTCTGTGTATAAATATTTTTATGCACAAAGCACACTGAGCTAATGACTGTATTTAGAGTATTAATAAATATACTTAACTTTTATTATATACACTCAGTGCCAGTCGCTCTCATTGTGTGGTTAGGTTGCAGGAATTTTTTTGATATATATATATATATATATATATATATATATATATATATATATATATATATATATATATATATATATTATTTTTTTTTTGGGGGGGGGTTGGATGTAGGTTCTAAATATAATTCAGAGATTATGCAGCTCTGCTTCCCAATGTGTTAATGCTTCATATAATAAATAAATTGCACTGTAAGCTCCTTTCTCTTATGTCCTAGAGCAGGCTTTTTCAACCAGTGTGCCGTGGCACACTAGTGTGCCGCGACCAGTTGCAAGGTGTGCCGCGGAGCTAGAGCAGCTTCCTGCACCTTCAGAATGAACTGTTGGCCAGGGCTCTTCTTAGAGGATCAGTCGTGCTCCAGCCGTGACGTATGCCTTGAAGACGCGGCGGTGTGATATCATAGGTCACGGACACCGCGTCTCACCACCCAGCCAGCCCACCCACATCTTCCAGTTCCTGCCTGCCTACACAGCTTTCCTTGCCCACCCACATCCACACCTGCCCGACCACCCACTGATCAGTATTCGCAGCACTCCACTATGAACAATCCCCGCCACTGAGGGACAGGGAGGAGGACAGCTGACCGGTAGGGGCTAATATTTGTTATTTCTCTAACGTCCTAAGTGGATGCTGGGGACTCCGTAAGGACCATGGGGATTAGCGGCTCCGCAGGAGACTGGGCACAACTATAAAGAAAGCTTTTAGACTACTGGTGTGCACTGGCTCCTCCCACTAAGACCCTCCTCCAGACTCCAGTTAGATTCTTGTGCCCGGCTGAGCTGGATGCACACTAGGGGCTCTCCTGAGCACCTAGAAAGAAAGTATATTTAGGTTTTTTATTTTACAGTGAGATCTGCTGGCAACAGACTCACTGCAGCGAGGGACTAAGGGGTAGAAGAAGCGAACCTACCTAACAGGTGGTAGTTTGGGCTTCTTAGGCTACTGGACACCATTAGCTCCAGAGGGATCGACCGCAGGACCCGACCTTGGTGTTCGTTCCCGGAGCCGCGCCGCCGTCCCCCTTACAGAGCCAGAAGCAACGAAGAGGTCCGGAAAATCGGCGGCAGAAGACTTCCGTCTTCACCAAGGTAGCGCACAGCACTGCAGCTGTGCGCCATTGCTCCTCATGTACACCTCACACTCCGGTCACTGATGGGTGCAGGGCGCTGGGGGGGGGGCGCCCTGAGGGCAATATATGACACCTTGGCTGGCAAATATACATCATATATAGTCCTCGAGGCTATATAGATGTAAAATTACCCCTGCCAGTATTCCAGAAAAAGCGGGAGAAAGTCCGCCGAAAAGGGGGCGGGGCTTCTCCCTCAGCACACTGGCGCCATTTTTCCCTCACAGTTCCGCTGGAAGGAAGCTCCCTGGCTCTCCCCTGCAGTCTGAACACTACAGAAGGGTAAAAAAAGAGAGGGGGGGGCACTGAATTTAGGCGCAGTATCGATAAAATATATATATATATATATATATATATATATATATATATATATATATATATATATATATATAAAAAAGCAGCTATAAGGGAAAACACTCATTGATAGTGGGATCCCTGTGTTATATAGCGCTCTGGTGTGTGCTGGCATACTCTCTCTCTGTCTCCCCAAAGGGCTTTGTGGGGTCCTGTCCTCTGTCAGAGCATTCCCTGTGTGTTTGCGGTGTGTCGGTACGGCTGTGTCGACATGTTTGATGAGGAGGCTTATGTGGAGGCGGAGCAAATGCCTGTAAATGTGATGTCACCCCCTGCGGGGTCGACACCTGAGTGGATGGTGCTGTGGAAGGACTTACGCGACAGTGTCGACTCCTTGCATAAAAGGTTTGACGACATACCTATTGTGGGACAGCCGGCTTCTCAGACTGTGCCTGCCCAGGCGTCTCAAAAGCCATCAGGGGCTCTAAAACGCCCGCTACCTCAGATGGCAGACACAGATGTCGACACGGATACTGACTCCAGTGTCGACGACGATGAGACTAATGTAACTTCCAGTAGGGCCACACGTTACATGATTGAGGCAATGAAAAATGTGTTGCACATTTCTGATGTTACACCCGGTACCACAAAAAAGGGTATAATGTTTGGAGAGAAAAAACTACCAGTAGCTTTTCCTCCATCTGAAGAGTTAAATGAAGTGTGTGAAGAAGCGTGGGCTTCCCCTGATAAAAAGCTGGTAATTTCTAAGAGGTTACTAATGGCGTACCCTTTCCCGCCAGAGGATAGGTCACGCTGGGAAACATCCCCTAGGGTGGATAAAGCGCTCACACGCTTGTCAAAGAAGGTGGCACTACCGTCTCCGGATACGGCCGCCCTGAAGGAATCTGCTGATAGAAAGCAGGAGGCTATCCTGAAATCTATATATACACACACAGGTGTTATACTAAGACCGGCTATTGCTTCAGCCTGGATGGGCAGTGCTGCTGCTGCGTGGTCCGATTCCCTGTCAGAAAATATAGATACCCTAGACAGGGACACTATATTGCTAAACGTAGAGCATATAAAAGACGCACTTTTATACATGAGGGATGCACAGAGGGATATTTGCCGGCTGGCATCCAAAATTAGTGCAATGTCCATTTCTGCCAGGAGAGGGTTATGGACTCGGCAGTGGACAGGAGATGCAGATTCCAAACGACACATGGAAGTTCTGCCTTATAAGGGTGAGGAGTTATTCGGGGATGGTCTCTCGGACCTCGTTTCCACAGCAACAGCTGGGAAGTCTACATTTTTACCCCATGTTCCCTCACAACCAAAGAAAGCACCGTATTATCAGGTACAGTCCTTTCGGCCCAATAGGGGCAAGCGGGTTAAAGGCGCGTCCTTTCTGCCCAGAGGCAGAGGTAGGGGAAAGAAGCTGCAGCAGTCAGCCAGTTCCCAGGAGCAAAAGTCCTCCCCCGCTTCCTCTAAGTCCACAGCATGACGCTGGGGCTTCACAGGCGGAGCCAGGTACGGTGGGGGCCCATCTCAAAAACTTCAGCAATCAGTGGGCTCGCTCACGGGTGGATCCCTGGATCCTTCAAGTAGTATCTCAGGGGTACAAGCTGGAATTCGAGACGTCCCCCCCCCCCCCCCCGCCGTTTCCTCAAATCTGCCTTGCCAACCACTCCCTCAGGCAGGGAGGCAGTGTTACAGGCAATTCACAAGCTGTATTCACAACAAGTGATAGTGAAGGTGCCCCTACTTCAACAAGGAAGGGGTTACTATTCCACAATGTTTGTGGTACCGAAACCGGACGGTTCGGTGAGACCCATTTTAAATTTGAAATCCTTGAACACATATATAAAAAAATTCAAGTTCAAGATGGAATCGCTCAGGGCGGTTATTGCAAGCCTGGACGAGGGGGATTACATGGTGTCACTGGACATCAAGGATGCTTACCTACATGTCCCCATTTACCATCCTCACCAGGAGTACCTCAGATTTTTGGTACAAGATTGTCATTACCAATTCCAGACGTTGCCGTTCGGTCTATCCACTGCTCCGAGGGTCTTTACCAAGGTAATGGCCGAAATGATGATACTCCTTCGAAAGAAGGGAGTTTTAATTATCCCGTACTTGGACGATCTCCTGATTAAAGGCGAGGTCCAGAGAGCAGTTGTTGGTAGGGGTAGCACTATCTCGGGAAGTGCTACAACAGCACGGCTGGATTCTAAACATTCCAAAGTCACAGCTGGTCCCTACGACGCGTCTGCTGTTCCTAGGGATGGTTCTGGACACAGAACAGAGAAAAGTTTTTCTCCCGGAGGAGAAGGCCAAGGAGCTGTCATCTCCAGTCAGAGGCCTCCTAAAGCCAAAACAGGTGTCTGTGCATCACTGCACGCTGATCCTGGGAAAAATGGTAGCTTCCTACGAAGCGATTCCATTCGGCAGGTTTCATGCAAGAACCTTTCAGTGGGACCTGTTGGACAAGTGGTCCGGATCGCATCTTCAGATGCATCGTCTGATAACCCTGTCTCCGAGGACAAGGGTGTCTCTGCTGTGGTGGCTGCAGAGTGCTCATCTTCAAGAGGGCCGCAGATTCGGCATACAGGACTGGGTCCTGGTGACCACGGATGCCAGCCTTCGAGGCTGGGGAGCAGTCACACAGGGAAGAAACTTCCAAGGACTATGGTCAAGTCAGGAGACTTCCCTGCACATAAATATTCTGGAACTGAGGGCCATTTACAATGCCCTAAGTCAGGCAAAACCCCTGCTTCAAAACCAGCCGGTACTGATCCAGTCAGACAACATCACGGCGGTCGCCCATGTAAATCGACAGGGCGGCACGAGAAGCAGGACGGCAATGGCAGAAGCCACAAGGATTCTCCGATGGGCGGAAAATCACGTGTTAGCACTGTCAGCAGTGTTCATTCCGGGAGTGGACAACTGGGAAGCAGACTTCCTCAGCAGGCACGACCTCCACCCGGGAGAGTGGGGACTTCATCCAGAAGTCTTTCAAATGATTGTAAACCGGTGGAAAAAGCCACAGGTGGACATGATGGCGTCCCGCCTAAACAAAAAGCTAGAAAAATATTGCGCCAGGTCGAGAGACCCGCAGGCGATAGCTGTGGACGCTCTAGTAACACCGTGGGTGTACCGATCGGTTTATGGGTTCCCTCCTCTTCCTCTCATACCAAAGGTACTGAGGATAATAAGGAAAAGAGGAGTAAGAACTATACTCATTGTTCCGGATTGGCCAAGAAGAGCTTGGTACCCGGAACTTCAAGAAATTATGTCAGAGGACCCATGGCCTCTACCGCTCAGACAAGACCTGCTGCAGCAGGGGCCCTGTCTGTTCTAAGACTTACCGCGGCTGCGTTTGACGGCATGGCGGTTGAACACCGGATCCTGAAGGAAAAGGGCATTCCGGAGGAAGTCATTCCTACGCTGATTAAAGCTAGGAAAGAAGTAACCGCAAACCATTATCACCGCATATGGCGAAAATATGTTGCGTGGTGTGAGGCCAGGAAGGCCCCAACGGAGGAATTTCAGCTGGGCCGTTTCCTACACTTCCTACAGTCAGGGGTGACTATTGGCCTTAAATTGGGTTCCATTAAGGTCCAGATTTCGGCTCTATCGATTTTCTTCCAGAGAGAACTGGCTTCACTGCCTGAAGTTCAGACTTTTGTTAAAGGAGTGCTGCATATTCAGCCCCCTTTTGTGCCTCCAGTGGCACCTTGGGATCTCAACGTGGTGTTGGATTTCCTAAAGTCACATTGGTTTGAGCCACTGAAAACCGTGGATTTGAAATATCTCACGTGGAAAGTGGTCATGTTGTTGGCCTTGGCTTCGGCCAGGCGTGTATCAGAATTGGCAGCTTTGTCATGTAAAAGCCCTTATCTGATTTTCCATATGGATAGGGCAGAATTGAGGACTCGTCCCCAGTTTCTCCCCAAAGTGGTATCAGCTTTTCATCTGAACCAACTTATCGTGGTGCCTGCGGCTACAAATGACTTGGAGGCTTCCAAGTTGTTGGATGTAGTCAGGGCCCTGAAAATCTATGTTTCCAGGACAGCTGGAGTCAGAAAGACTGACTCGCTCTTTATCCTGTATGCGCCCAACAAGTTGGGTGCACCTGCTTCAAAGCAGACTATTGCTCGCTGGATCTGTAGTACGATTCAGCTTGCACATTCTGCGGCTGGAATGCCGCATCCTAAATCAGTAAAAGCCCATTCCACGAGGAAGGTGGGCTCTTCTTGGGCGGCTGCCCGAGGGGTCTCGGCTCTTCAACTTTGCCGAGCAGCTACTTGGTCGGGGTCAAACACGTTTGCTAAATTTTACAAGTTTGACACCCTGGCTGAGGGAGGACCTTGAGTTTGCTCATTCGGTGCTGCAGAGTCATCCGCACTCTCCCGCCCGTTTGGGAGCTTTGGTATAATCCCCATGGTCCTTACGGAGTCCCCAGCATCCACTTAGGACGTTAGAGAAAATAAGAATTTACTCACCGGTAATTCTATTTCTCATAGTCCGTAGTGGATGCTGGGCGCCCATCCCAAGTGCGGATTGTCTGCAATACTTGTATATAGTTATTGCTTAACTAAAGGGTTATTGTTGAGCCATCTGTTGAGAGGCTCAGTTGTTATCATGCTGTTAACTGGGTATTGTATCACGGGTTATACGGTGTGGCTGGTATGAGTCTTACCCGGGATTCAAAATCCTTCCTTATTGTGTCAGCTCTTCTGGGCACAGTATCCTAACTGAAGTCTGGAGGAGGGTCTTAGTGGGAGGAGCCAGTGCACACCAGTAGTCTAAAAGCTTTCTTTATAGTTGTGCCCAGTCTCCTGCGGAGCCGCTAATCCCCATGGTCCTTATGGAGTCCCCAGCATCCACTACGGACTATGAGAAATAGAATTACCGGTGAGTAAATTCTTATTTTTTTTTCTCCTGTGGGGAACAATAGGATTTATGTGGGGAGAATAAGGATTTATGTATTTATGTGGGGAGAATAAGGATTTATGGGGGGAACAATGTGAATAATTCATGTAGGGAGCAATAGGATTTATGTGGGGAGCAATAGGATTTATGTAGGGAGCAATATGATTTAAGTGGGGAGCAATGTGATTGTTTTTTCTGTGTAGGCCAATGTATGTGTGGATTTTTTTTTGCTATGAGGGCCAATGTGTGTTTTTTGATTTTTTTTTCTGTGGGGAACTGATGGTGTGCCTTGGCAATTTTAAAATATTGTTTGGTGTGCCGCGAGAAAAAAAAGGTTGAAAATCACTGTCCTAGAGGATGCTGGGTTCCATTTAGTACCATGGGGTATAGATGGGTCCTTTGGGAGCCACTGGCACTTTAAGAGTTTAACAGTGTGGGATGGCTCCGCCCTCTATGCCCCTCCTACCAGACTTAGTTTAGAAAATGTGCCCGGCGGAGCCGGTCACAGCTAGGGGAGCTCCTAGGAGTTTTCAGTTTTATGTTTTCTACTGAGTGTGATGATCGTTAGCCGCCCGAGGTGACCGCTCACTCCGGCAGCAAGCCGCCACCCCCTAACCAAGCCAGAAGAAAGAAGAGTGGTGAATCTGATGCTGGTGTCCCGGTAAGTGGGTCCCCGGTGAGAATGACGACATAAGGGTGGGATCGCAGCTCTGACAGGCTGCGCTCCGGAAGGCTCAGCGGCACACTGTGTACAGCGCTGTGAGGGGCGACTTGGGCTTTTAAAGCTGGGTACACGCTAGACAATTTTTGGAATGGTAATGACACCTTGTATATGATCGTCCAGAGTGTACGGCCAATATCTTTAACGATTAGTTCCCCCTCGGGTTGTTAACGATATCACCTATTGTCCGAACATGCAGGTAAATCTGACGATATCGTTGAAACTGCATGTTCGTGGTTGTGGCAGGGTGATGCCACTGAACGATATTGTTAGCAATATCGTTCAGTGTGTATGCACTATGGGTCTAATTCAGACCCCGTCGCTGATGTGTGATAATTGCTATGAAGCTATTTTTGCACATCTGCGTGTACACTGGTACGTTCTCTTGCAGTAATTTCTTGTACCATATTCAGTAGTGTTTGATATCATCTTTTCCTACTGGTGCTTCTCAAACTGCGTGCGGTGAAGGATAGAATGAGAATATCATACTCTTTCCGGCTGTAAAAACAATATAGCTCTGCATCTGACTGATCAACCCGGGAGCACGTAAAACGTATGTAAGAAATACAGGGCATCCCATTGTGTGTGTGTGTGGAGTTTGTATATTCTCCACGTACTTGGGTGGCATTTCTGTGGGTGATTCGGGTTTCCTCCCACAATCCAAAAATATATTGGTAGGTTAATTTGCTCCCAAACAAAAAGTTAACCCTATTGTATACATGTACATGTGTTTTTGCCAGACTGGATGGGCCAAGTGGTTCTTACCTGCAAATTCTGTGTTTCTATGTTTGTGGGGGATGCTTGTTACTGCTAAGAAAGGAGACATATTAATACACCTCTACCTTTAATCTTGGCTGCAGTTAATAACACCTTTTGTAGAAGTGCAATAGGAAGTTTGCTAAAACTTTGTCTACATTTATATTGTACAAACTTTCCTGCACCTTGTGCTTCAGAAGTACGTTTGATTCTCCAAAACAAGTTGTATGTATGAGGTTAGTCTATCACATCTGCAGAATTCTGAAAGTGGCCAGTGCTAATGTGCTCGTGGAAATGCACCTGTTTCTCACCTTGCTGTAGATTCATCCCAGTTCCTGCAAATTGGTAGATGCCCTTATCTTCTAAGTATTTGCATATATACCACTTTCATAATCAACTTAATTAACATATTGTGATAAATGTACTAAGAAATGTGTGTGATTGCTTCATATCCGCACCAGCCAATCAGCTCCTAACTGTTCATTTACATATTGGAGCTGATTAGCTGTTGCGTTTATCACCTTGCTCTTATCACTGCTTTATCACTTCCTTATGCCTTCTCCAGGTTAGTACATCTGCCCCATAGTGCTGATCTGCGCTGCGGTTCTGGGGGTAATGCTCCCTCCTACACCCATAATGCAGGACTGTATAGCTGCTCAGATGTTCTCCCCAGCATATACAGCAGATCTGTATTTCAGCCTGCCATACCGTAAGTACAGAATGGGGTTCTCACTGGGGCTGAGACTTATCTAGAAATGGAACAATTGACTATTATTTGACCTGTTTTCTTAAACACTTTTCATGCTTTGGCATAGTAAAAAAAAAAAAAAAAACCCAAAGAAAGGGCATAGGAGCCTTCTCCATGCAGAAAAAGTTCTGCTGGTTCTCCTGACTTCTGATACCAGATTCTGAGTATTCTCTAGGGATTTCCAGCCCAGTTTCCAATAGGATAACTACACTGTGAGCATGAATCGAACGAAAAGATTCTTCGTTTTATACCTCATCTCTTTTGGAATACATGTTTATTAAACCAAAGCCACTGCAGAGTGTTCTAGTAATGACAGCAATTGCAATTTAACAGCAAGTGGGTAAATCACACCTACAGTATGTACGCTGAGAGCAGCACCTCCCAAAGGTAAAATTGGCGATTACACGTGGTTGATTTTTTGTTTTGGGTTTCTCCCTGTAACTTACCAGACATGGATAATTGCATAGATATAATAGTGAATACAGATTCTTGCGACTGTTTTATGTAATATTCAGTTTCATGCAGACAAAGGAAAACCCTTCTTCTTTTTGTACACTCATTGTGTGCCCTATTAATCAGAAGCACTAAGCGTATGGCCATTGTATTTATGGACAATCGGCCAAGGTGACAGCATCAGTAAATGGTACATTAGGTGGTCTATGGAGTTTAATAAGTTTATATTTAATAGCCTAAGTTTAATAGCCATGTACCACAGTAACTTTTTTTTTTTTGGATTATTCTTTAAATACGTGTATGTACATGATGTCTATATATTTATATTTCTGCTGCGGGGTACACTGGGCTCCACAAGGAAAGACATAGGGGTGTAGAGTAGGATCTTGATCCGAGGCACCAACAGGCTCAAAAGCTTTGACTGTTCCCAGAATGCATAGTGCCGCCTCCTCTATAACCCCGCCTCCCTGCACAGGAGCTCAGTTTTGTAGTTGGTGCCGCAGATAGCAGGCACATAACAGAGGGGCTGCTCTGGGCAGCCCTAAGAAAAGCTTTTTGAGAAGAAAAGTGAAGACTTCAAGGGCTGTAGCAGTGTGTACATGTCTAGTGACATTCACGGCTGCAGCTCCATTTCTCCACAGCGGCGCTGTACACTCCCGAACCCTGGTTGCCGGGTAACTACAGCAGGAGGCTCCGGTTTTCTTCTGGTCAGGCACACACGACGGGGGCTCTTCGGGATCGCGTGGCCGCGCTTCGGGAGGTGGTGAGTGGGTCCCGCTCGCGGGACCCGTACTTTATCGCGATCCGGCACGGTCGGTGGGAGGCGGGCCGTATGCGCTGGCGGTGGACACTGTGGCAGTACAGGCGATCCCACTAGATCACCAGGGCATGGGTGCAGGTCAGGTTTTCCCTTAAAACCTTTTTATGTGTAGCTCGCAGTACCTGGTGGTTTTGCCAGCAGAGGGGATAAGGCTTAGACCTGGAGCCTCTACCCCAGCCCCAGGGCGCCATTTCCAGCAAATGTTCCCGCCCTGGAGCTGCATACCTGTCTCTTCCTCACTCCCTGTCAGTGTGTGGGCGCCATTTCTCTCAGCTTCACTGTTCCTGGGACTGCTTGGGCAAATCCTCCTGCGTAAAGCCGCCTGGTTGTCAGCGCTGTGACTTTACATGACACTTAAGTATTCTACATGTCAATTAGACAGTGTTAGTTAAGAGAGTGTATTTAGTCAGGGTTCTCTGGTACAAGTACCCTGTGATATACATCCAGTTCTTACTGGGCAGTGTTATATCTGTTGACTATATAGCTATATATATATATATATATATATATATAATTAATATAATATATATATATATATATATATATATATATATATATATATATATATATATATATAGCTAAGCTGGTCCAGTGCAGTATTATTGTTAGTAATAACCTCTGCATTGTTTGACTGTGACTGTGTGTGCATTAGCTTGCTGAGTGGTTTCCATTTCGTGTTTCTCACTCAACTTGCTATCCCTATATTCTATAACCTGAGGGGGCTTGGTGCGTCAGGTTTTATATTGATATAGGATTTTCTCACAAGATATACTTTAATACGTATTTTTCTCTGTGATTTTAGTCACTATATCTCTCCTGTATCTCTGCTTGTGCTGACTACACTGCGCAGGGGTTTGGGTAAGAGGTATTGTGCTGCTGACAATTGTACTGTGTTACCTGATACTGCAAGTCATATCATGTCTGCTTCTGAGGGTAACGGTTCTGGGGCTGAACACACACTGCCGATGTTGCTGAAGCCACAGATCCCTTTGAGGAGACTATAGCAGCTGTGGGCTCTGGTTCTGGGGGCAACTTGCCCCTCAGTGGGACTGTGGCAACGGGGGTACATAATGACCCACCGTGGGCTACTTTCTCCACGCTTCTACATACGCTAGTTACTAAACTAACACCCCCTATGGGACTTCCTATGCCGGTGCAACAGTATGTGGTCTCCGCAGCTAACCCGCCGTGGGCGGATAATTTGTCTGCTCAATTGAAGAAGTTGAACCAGTCCTTGACTACTAAAAAGTCTGACCATCGCTCGCCTAAGACCAAGGGGTCCTCTAAGCGAGCTCTTATCTCCTCACAATCCACTGCTGTCACTGACACCTCGTCTGATGAAGATGGCGCTTACACTGACCCCACAGATTCTGACACAGATACTGCTGATGGAGAGGATAGTTCACATGTGGATGTTCCTGATCTTTTGGAGGCTATTACGTTAATTTTACAGATTTCGGATGATCCCGAGCCATCCGCCCCTCCTAAGAAACCAGATAGGTTCAAGCGTCTGAAGGTGGTTAAACAAGTTTTACCTCACTCTGACCACCTAGTGGATATACGTCAGGAACCCTGGGGAAACCCGGGTAAGAAGTTTGTGCCTCAAAAGAAGATGCTGGCTCGCTATCCCCTCGCGCCAGAGGTGTCTAAAAATTGGGAAACACCTCCTCCAGTAGACTCACATGTGGCTAGGATGGTGGTTAACTCGGCTCTACCTGTCACTACCGTCACATCTCTGAAAGAGCCTATGGATAAACGTGTGGAGGGTTGTCTGAAAGCGATTTACACCCTCACGGGTGCTGCACAAAGGCCCACTATTGCAGCAACATGGGCTGCAGAGGCTATTGAAGCATGGGCCCTAGAGTCAGAAGCTGAAATCTCTTCTGACCATGCTAGACAATGCTTGTCATATATTGTCACAGCTTCTCACTATATTAAAGAGGCGGCTTCTGATGCCGGTATCCTAGCAGCCAAGGCCTCTACTACGTCAGTCCTGGCTCGCTGGATATTGTGGCTGAGATCCTGGTCTGTGGATCTAGACTCTAGAAAAACTCTGGAGGTACTCCCTTTCAAGGGAGATATTCTGTTTGGGGAGGACTTAAATAAGATAGTGGCTGACTTGGCTACTGCCAAAATTGCCTGTCTGGCAAGTATCGCTCCTTCTGTGTCGAAGGCTAAAGGTACTTCCTTTCGCCCCTTCCGTCCTTCAGGTAAAGCAAAAGGTCAGGCGTACAACAAGCAGGCCCGCACTTCCAAACCTGGTAAGCAGATACCCAAAAGAGCCTGGGCTGCCCGTCAGCCAGCTTCCAAGACGGATAAGCCTGCCACATGACGGGGCGGGCCTTCCCCTGGGGGATCCCAGGGTGGGGGGCCGGCTTCTAGGGTATACCCAGGAATGGTTGAAGACCACTTCAGATGCCTGGGTACGGGAAGTCGTCACTCGAGGTTACGCCATAGCCTTCAAAAACCGACCCCCTCATCTATTTTGCCAGACAGACGTCCCGTCGGACCAGACAAAGGCAAACACTCTGCATTCGGTGGTACAGACCCTCATGGATACAGGAGTCGTAGTACAGGTTCCTCTTGCTCAGAGGGGCCGGGGGTACTATTCTCCGCTGTTTCTAGTCCCGAAACCGAATGGGTCCTCCCTGCCCATTCTCAACCTCAAGGCACTGAATAAGGTTTGTGAAGGTTTCTAAGTTCCGTATGGAAACCCTTCGCTCTATAGTTCTGGCCTTGGAACCTGGGGACTACATGGTCTCCCTGGACATACAGGATGCTTACCTGCATATTCCTATAGCAGTGTCACATCAGCAATACCTGAGGTTTGCGATTGCCAACCTCCATTACCAGTTTCGGGCGTTACCTTTTGGTTTAACTACGGCTCCGCGAGTCTTCACCAAAGTTATGGCGGTGATGACGGTGGTACTCCGCCGTCAAGGGGTCAGGATACTGCCGTATCTGGACGACTTGTTAATCCTGGCAAATTCCCCAGAACTTCTCCTACGTGATCTGCATATGACTGTCCAGTTTCTACAAGCCCACGGGTGGCTCATCAACTGGAAGAAATCGTCCCTAGTCCCTGCTCAGAGCATGGTGAACCTGGAGCGCTATTGGACACTCACAACCAGCGGTTGTTCTTGTCTCAGGAGAAAGTCCTGAAGCTTCAGGACAGGATTCGTTGCTTCCTTTCTCGTCCGCAAGTGTCGATACATTCGGCGATGCAGGTGCTGGGCCTCATGGTGTCAGCATTCGACATGGTGGAGTATGCTCAATTCCATTCTCGCCCCCTCCAGTGGCTGATTCTAGCCAAGTAGGACGGCCTGCCTCACCGGATCAGGTCTCACATGATCTCATTGACTCCGGAGGTCCGTCTGTCGCTGCACTGGTGGCTCCAGGACCAACGATTGTGCAGGGGTTGTCCCATCTGGATATCCGACTGGGTCCTGTTGACGACAGATGCCAGTCTAAGAGGATGGGGCGCGCTGCTGGAGCAACACTCCCTTCAGGGTCAGTGGACCAAGGAGGAATCTCTCCTCTCGATCAACATGGGCGGTCTTCAATGCGTTGAACCTGGCCCAGCATTTGATTCAGAACCGTCTGTCACGATCCGGGTATCTGGACGCCATTACTTACCCTTCAGATGCCTCCTGAGGCTGGCTCAGCGTTCCAGGACCGGATCCCATCCGTTATACTGATGTCCACATTCCTGCCTCCTCTCCTGTCACTCTGAGACGCGGTCACCGCGGCGCCATGTTACATCTGGAATGGCGTTCCCCGTGGCCTCCGCCGCTGTCCCTGAGTTCCTGCATGCAGAGTGTCAGAGTGGCGATTACGTCAGCCGCGGCCTCCGCTGTGCCCGCGTGGTTTAGATGTGCAATCAGTCTGGCGTCTCCTGTCTCCTGTGGCCGGCGCCGCCATTGCTGTTTCAATTCTCACATGGATTACAAACCAAACTTCCCTCCAAGTGTCTGCATGGGCGCAGCCATCTTGGATTTTGTCATCTGATCATTTCCACCAATCTGCTGTCTGTATTGTTAATCTGCATAATTGCCTAGCCAATGCCTTCCTTGCTGCAGGTATAAGTATGTTGTGCCTGAGCAGGGAAGGCGTCAGTGCTTTGGTTGTCAAACCTAGTTCCAGTTTGTCTCTCTCCTGTGGTTGTTTTCCAGGTTCCAGTTCCTATCTCCAAACCTCCACTAAAGAGACCCGCACCAGCATTCCACCTGCGGTGTAGCCTGACTCTCCTATCCTCATTGGATTCATCTGCTTCCAGCTACAGAACCACCTGCTTTCAGCATCCAGCTTCCAGCAGAGGTCAGCTCTTCTTAAAGTGCCGGTACCCTTTTCTGCATATTATCATTTATCACCGGCATTATAATTTCACCGCTCTCAATCTCCAAACATCATTCCATATTTCATCGCTCTCAAGTTACATTTATTATTTAACTGGTTCCAGCCAGTATTCACTCAGTGTCAACATCAGTCTGGTTCCAGCCAGTACCCACAGCAGCCGTTTTACCCACAGCAGCCCAGCTTTTCCTGGAACACCAGCTGGTACGTTCCTGGGCTATTTCCATTGCTACAGTCGGGCCTGGTAAGGACTTTCCACCTAGAAGATTATAAGAACTATCTCACACTACCAGAGCCCTGTGGCCCTTGCCACCCTGTAGTACCCAGGAACTGTATTTATTCTCTGCTGATTTTTATGTTTTCTTTTACTACTGCTGTGTTACGGAGTTTTGTCATAAATAAACATCATTGACTTTTATCCTGGTTGTCGTGGTCACGCCTTCGGGCAATTCTGTTACATGTTACTTACATGTCTAGGGGTCTGATACAACCTCCCAGGTTCCACTATACCTCAGCCCCTACAACTGAGGCTGCCTCCCGTCGGCTCAGGCCCTCAGTTATGACACCGTCCTGTTAAAGTACAGTTGGTCAACGCCACCACAGTGGCTTACATAAATCATCAAGGCGGCACTCGAAGCCGTTTGGCAATGAAGGAAGTCTCACGGATTCTACATTGGGCGGAACACCATATCGGCAATATTCATTCCGGGAGTACTGAATTGGGAAGCGGAATTTCTCAGTCGTCAGGACGTACACGCCGGAGAGTGGGGCCTCCATCCAGAAGTGTTTCAACTCCTGGTGGAAAAGTGGGGCCTTCCAGACGTAGATCTGATGGCGTCTCGACACAATCACAAGGTTCCGGTCTTCAGAGCAAGGACAAGGGATCCTCAAGCAGCATTCGTGGATGCGTTGGCGGTGCCGTGGGGTTTCGACTGCCGTACGTGTTCCCTCCAGTGTCACTCCTGCCCAGGGTAATTCGAAAGTTCAAGCAAGAAAAAGGAATTCTGCTTCTCATAGCTCCAGCGTGGCCCAGACAGCACTGGTTCTCAGACCTGCAGGGCCTATCGTCAGAGCGTCCAATTCTACTTCCACAACGCCCAGACCTACTTCCAAGCTGTTGGCCTTTCTTTAGCAGGGCCTGGACTTAGGCCTGTGTCTGGCCTCCCTCAAGGTTCAAATATCTGCCTTGTCGGTGTGGTTTCAGAGAAAGATTGCGACCTTACCTGATGTGCATACCTTTACTCAGGGCGTGTTGCGTATCCAACCTCCCTATGTCCCGCCTGTGGCTCCTTGGGACTTGTCGGTGGTTTTGGAGGCGTTACAAGAGTCTCCGTTTGAACCTCTTGGTTCAGCTGATCTTAAGTGGCTTTCCCTTAAGGTGGTGTTTCTGCTGGCTGTTGCTTCAGCTAGAAGAGTGTCAGATTTGGGTGCCTTGTCTTGTAGTTCCCCATATCTGATATTTCACCGTGACCGGGCGGTTCTTAGGACTCGTCCTGGATATTTACCTAAGGTGGTTTCTTCGTTCCACCTTAACCAGGCGATTATAGTTCCGGCACTTGTTTCTCCTGATCTGTCTCCCAAAGAGCGGTCTTTGGATGTGGTACGGGCTCTCCGTATCTATGTAAAGAGAACTGCTTCTATTAGGAAAACTGATTCTCTCTTTGTGCTGTTTGGATTTCACAAGCGAGGCTGGCCTGCTCACAAGCAGACTTTGGCCAGATGGATTAGAATGGTGATTGCACATGCTTATGTGAGGGCTGGTCTGTCAGCTCCTGCTCACATTACGGCCCATTCTACTCGGTCTGTTGGACCTTCTTGGGCAGCCCGCCGTGGTGCGACCCTTGAACAATTGTGCAAGGCAGCTACGTGGTCCTCTGTGAACACGTTCATAAGGTTCTATGCCTTCGATACTGCTGCTTCCCAGGATGCTTCCTTTGGACGCTGGGTTATTGTGCCCTCTACAGTGCGTTCCCTCCCATAAGGAACTGCTTTAGGACATCCCCTATGTCTTTCCTTGTGGAGCCCAGTGTACCCCGCAGCAGAAAACGAGTTTTATGGTAAGAACTTACCTTTGTTAAAACTCTTTCTGCGAGGTACACTGGGCTCCACAAGGCGCCCACTCTGACGCACTTAGCTACTTTGGGTTGGTATGGCATTAGCCGCTGACACTTCTCCTGTCGTGAGAATGTGGTGTATGTGGCTACTAACTGTTGTCGTCTCTCTTCCTGCTACTGCATTGGGCTGGTTAACTAAAAACTGAGCTCCTGTGCAGGGAGGCGGGGTTATAGAGGAGGCGGCGCTATGCATTCTGGGAACAGTAAAAGCTTTTGAGCCTGTTGGTGCCTCGGATCAAGATCCTACTCTACACCCCTATGTCTTTCCTTGTGGAGCCCAGTGTACCTCGCAGAAAGAGTTTTAACAAAGGTAAGTTCTTACCATAAAACTCATTTTTATAATCATGTGTTCAGTTCACCATATTGTCCATCTCTCTCAAAAAGTACATTTAAAAACCAATATTTGGCAGTATAATCCCCTTGGATGGCCCTCACCAAACCAATGCCCTTGATTCGTTCAGTGACACTATGTTGTCAGGCTGGCAGATATTTGGCTGCAGGAGGTTAAATCCTGATGCTTTTGGGGCTGTGTACAAATAAGACAGTGGGCACTACTATATTATGTTAGCCAATGGGGTCGCAGGGAGGAGGAGTGGTTCTGCGTAAGGGATTCTGTTAACATAATCTCAGCCTCCTTTTAAAGACATCTGCTCCCTATTTTTTTTTTTTTTTTTGTTCTTTGTGGCGAGATTGACGGATCAGAAAGTATACCCTACTAACAGTGGTATACTCTTCTCAGAAGGCATTGGCTGACTTAAGGGGAAATGAATCAAGGCTTGGAGAGAGCTAGAGTGGAGTAGGTGCCCAAAGAAACGAATGAGCTTCTAACCTCTAATTTCAAGTCCCCTCTAGGTAAATTACAGAAAATGAATGATTGCTTTGCGCATCATTTACACTTTATCTATCTTCAAGGGGCGGATGCACTTAATCAAAAATTTTGTAAAAACACTGTATTTTTTTTTTTTTTTTTTTTTTAAACTGCATTTTCAAATGTACTAAGCTTTTGCTGGCATTACTCAGTAGACGCTTATAGGCTTCTTTCCACATTCCTAGCTGAGGGATCGCCCACATTCCTACCTGAGAGGGATCCCATGGGATCCCTCCCAGCTGTCGCTGCATCCTTCTGTGCATATGCAGACGGACTCCTGGGCAGTAAACGGAAGTACAGATCGCAAAGTACATCTCTTATCGGGAGAGCTGTCCTTTGCGATACTAATCACATGTGTTAGTAAGTATGCAGTTTAGTATGGATTTAGTATGGAAGCAATGTGTGGTGGGATGTACTGCGCAAGGTTAGAACATCCCACCCCAAGGCAGGATACCTCTCCCCCTTAAACTGTGTGTATACAAGTGTACAGAAGTCAGCAACATCACATGGCCATGGGAGTCCTTCATTATGCATGATAAAAAGGAGTAGGCGGCAACCAATTGTTGGCACAGTTTGGGTATATTGGTGGTCGCTGCTGGATTGCTGGGCCTCAGAGTGGCAGTCTGATCTACTTGCATTCTCCTTTTCACTATATTTTATATATGATGTTTGTGTGATTTATATATTAAAGTTTAAGTATACACTATTAGTACATCGCTGGCAGTTGCTGCTTTGTATGTTTCCCTGTCAGAGAATTGCACGTAGTATATATTATATGGGGGGGGGGGGGGGCTTCTTATTATAAATCCATTATGACCATACCATTCTTATCCTGCTTAGTTATTCTACTGTTACTCAAAAGCACAATTTGATGGTGACATATTTATATGAGTAGTTAGATGTCGGGGTAAGTGTCATCGACCAGGGGGCTGTATGATCTGCGTTCCTTTTAGTTTTCTGGCGACTTCCTCATAGTAATTCCAGTCTCTCACATCAAAATGTGTTATTCAGTCCTAGTTACACCCCAGCTTGTGTTCTGCTCATATTCCCCCTTCCTAAACTTCCTTTTTTGTTATGTGACAAATGTTTGAATCCCTAAATGAACTCTGAAAGGTGCTGTTACTGAAATAGGCAGGCGGCCATGTACCATATTGAGTAAACAATACACGTCATCATGGAGATGTGATAATTCTCCTGTTTGAATTTCTGAGCTTTGAAGTGGTGTCACTTCTGTTATTATTTGGATTTCTGTACATAGAATCACTAGGGTGTATAATAATGGGTTAACAAAGTAGTTTTCTATTATCCACTGACGTAATAACGGACTATGGAGTGTCATCCTGGATGATGATTCCATCTAAGGAAGCGAAGTGTGCAGCCTTAACAAAAATTACAACTTGTGTTTGATGTCCAAGCATTATATTAATGACTATCTTTATAATATATGGGGTCGATGCAGTTGTTACCGGTGATCCCTACTGGGCATCTATGCTAATGGGCGTATGTCGAAGCTATTTGGTTGTTTCTGCGGTAAGACGCCCATTAGTGACGGTCACATTTTTTGTCTTGAAGCCTCCGTAGGTGCAAGGAAAAAATGTGTTCAAGTTCTTAGTTTGGGTGCCCAAACCTGGACTTTGGACACCCAATCATGCACATTACACTGGTTTAGCTTCTTTGCACTGCTGTCAGGCGCCTTAACTACTCATGGGCATCTGTCTGAGATACCACTGAATAGCTCCGATAGTCGCACAATAGCATAGAACCCAGCAGGGGGCGCCAACAACATCTGAATCTATGTTTCGGTCAAGGCTACACATTTACTGGTTGCAGACCGCCCTTTAGTTGCCATACGTCATGAGGACTATGAAATCTGAACTTTTGGCATTTGCTGTATGTTACAGTTCTTTTAAGTTGGGAAGGCATGAAGTATAGGACTAGCATCCGAAGGCCAAACCGGAAAGGAGTACAAACCCGCACCAAGGAATGCAATGGCCACTTTTTCTCATGGCACTTGCTAGACTCTGTTTGAACTAAAATTAGACTATTGCATTCCTGGCTTGTAATCATAAATATGTTTATTGCTTATGGGTGGTCTATATAACAATACATCGTAGAGTGTGCTGCTCATGTTCTCCCCCCTCCCCATTCCATCCCCAACTTTCAACTGTTTTCCTAACTAGGATTCTTACAAACCAGCAGTTCATAGCTTGCATAGTGTGTGTCAGTGGTTATTGCCCACCGTGGCTGGGACTATGGGGTAGATTTACTAAAGCTTTTAAAAATGAAAAGTGGTGTTGTTGCCCGGTAACATCTAATACGATTTTATAATGTTCTCCCTTGTGTCCTAGACAATGACAGGGTAACACCTATTTTTTTTTTTAGAAGCTTTTAGTAAATCTACGCATGTAAGCATGGTGTTCATTTGTGGAAGGTTGCTGTTGATTATATAAAATATAGACTAATGTGGGGTCGGTTAAATATCAGATAATATGCTGCATGATTTAAGAGATCTAGGAGCATATTTTAGAATGAGTGATATTCTTGTTCTCACTTGTTGCTGATCTTTAATGGTGCTCCAATAATTCGGCTCCTAACTGTAATTTTTTAAAGATATGACAGAGCTGATTGGTTGGCGTACCATCTAAGATTTCTCTGACGTCCTAGTGGATGCTGGGAACTCCGTAAGGACCATGGGGAATAGCGGCTCCGCAGGAGGCTGGGCACAAAAGTAAAGCTTTAGGACTACCTGGTGTGCACTGGCTCCTCCCCCTATGACCCTCCTCCAAGCCTCAGTTAGATTTTTGTGCCCGGCCGAGAAGGGTGCACACTAGGGGCTCTCCTGAGCTTCTTAGTGAAAGTTTAGTTTTAGGTTTTTTATTTTCAGTGAGACCTGCTGGCAACAGGCTCACTGCATCGAGGGACTAAGGGGAGAAGAAGCGAACCTACCTAAGTGGTGGTAGCTTGGGCTTCTTAGGCTACTGGACACCATTAGCTCCAGAGGGACCGAACACAGGCCCAGCCTCGGAGCTCGGTCCCAGAGCCGTGCCGCCGGCCCCCTTACAGAGCCAGAAGCAAGAAGAGGTCCGGAAAAATCGGCGGCAGAAGACATCAGTCTTCAACAAGGTAGCGCACAGCACTGCAGCTGTGCGCCATTGTTACTCAGGCACACTTCACACTTCGGTCACTGAGGGTGCAGGGCGCTAGGGGGGGGGCGCCCTGAGCAGCAATGTAAACACCTTGGCTGGCATAAATACACCACATATAACCTCCAGGGCTATATGGATGTATTTTAACCCCTGCCAGAACTCACCAAAAAGCGGGAGAAAAGGCCACCGAGAAGGGGGCGGAGCCTATCTCCTCAGCACACGGGCGCCATTTTCCATCACAGCTCCGCTGGAAGGACGTCTCCCTGACTCTCCCCTGCAGTCCTGCACTACAGAAAAGGGTAAAAAAGAGAGGGGGGCACTAATTTGGCGCAGTTTTGATACTAACAGCAGCTATAAAAGGAAAAGCACATTTTATAGTGGTATTCCTGTCTATATATAGCGCTCTGGTGTGTTCTGGCATACTCTCCCTCTGTCTCCCCAAAGGGCTAGTGGGGTCCTGTCCTCTATCAGAGCATTCCCTGTGTGTGTGCGGTGTGTCGGTACGATTGTGTCGACATGTTTGAGGAGGAAAATGAGATGGAGGCGGAGCAATTGCCTATTATAGAGTTGTCACCCCCTAGGGAGTCGACACCTGAGTGGATGAGCTTATGGAAGGAATTGCGTGACCGTGTCAGCTCTTTACGACAGACAGTTGACGACATGAGACAGCCGGCTACTCAGCTTGTGCCTGTCCAGGGGTCTCAAACGCCATCAGGGGCTTTAAAACGCCCGTTACCTCAAATGGCAGACACAGACACGGATACTGACTCCAGTGTCGATGATGAGGAGACAAACGTGACGTCCACTAGGGCCACACGTTACATGATTGAAGCAATGAAAAATGTATTGCATATCTCTGATAATACAAGTTCCACTAAAAAGGGTATTATGTTTGGTGAGAAAAAACTGCCTGTAGTTTTTCCTGTATCCGAGGAATTAAATGAAGTGTGTGATGTGGCGTGGGTTTCCCCCGATAAAAAACTGATAATTCCTAAAAGGTTATTGGCATCGTACCCTTTCCCGCCAGAGGATAGGGCACGTTGGGAAACACCCCCTAGGGTGGATAAAGCGCTCACACGCTTGTCTAAACAGGTAGCACTACCCTCTCCTGATACGGCCGCCCTAAAGGAACCTGCCGATAGAAAGCTGGAGAATATCCTAAAATGTATATACACTCACACGGGTGTTATATTGCGACCAGCAATCGCCTCAGCCTGGATGTGCAGTGCGGGCCTGGCGTGGTCGGATTCCCTGACTGAAAATATTGATACCCTAGATAGGGACAGTATATTACTGACTATAGAGCATTTGAAGGATGCATTTCTATATATGCGTGATGCACAGAGGGATATTTGCCGACTGGCATCAAGAGTTAGCACGCTGTCCATTTCTGCAAGAAGAGGTTTATGGACGCGGCAGTGGTCAGGTGATGCGGATTCTAAAAGGCACATGGAAGTATTGCCTTATAAGGGGGAGGAGTTATTTGGGGTAGGTCTATCAGACCTGGTAGCCACGGCAACTGCTGGAAAATCCACATTTTTACCCCAGGTAGCTTCTCAACCTAAGAAGACGCCGTATTATCAGGCGCAGTCCTTTCGGCCCCATAAGGGCAAGCGGGCAAAAGGCGCCTCATTTCTGCCCCGTGGCAGAGGGAGAGGAAAAAGGCTGCAACAAACAGCCAGTTCCCAGGAACAAAAGCCCTCTCCCGCCTCTGCAAAGTCCTCAGCATGACGCTGGGGCTTTACAAGCGGACTCAGGCACGGTGGGGGCCCGTCTCAAGAAGTTCAGTGCGCAGTGGGCCCACTCGCAAGTGGACCCCTGGATCCTTCAGGTGGTATCTCAGGGGTACAAATTGTAATTCGAGACGTCTCCCCCTCGCCGTTTTCTAAAGTCTGCTTTACCGACGTCTCCCTCAGACAGGGAGGCAGTATTGGAAGCCATTCACAAGCTATATTCCCAGCAGGTGATAATCAAGGTACCCCTCCTACAACAGGGAAAGGGGTACTATTCCACACTATTGTGGTACTGAAGCCGGACGGCTCGGTGAGACCAATTTTAAACCTAAAATCCTTGAACACTTACATACAAAGGTTCAAATTCAAGATGGAGTCACTCAGAGCAGTGATTGCAAACCTGGAAGAAGGGGACTATATGGTGTCTCTGGACATCAAAGATGCTTACCTACATGTCCCAATTTACCCTTCTCACCAAGGGTACCTCAGGTTTGTGGTACAGAACTGTCACTATCAGTTTCAGACGCTGTCGTTCGGATTGTCCACGGCACCCCGGGTCTTTACCAAGGTAATGTCCGAAATGATGATACTCCTTCGAAGGAAGGGAGTTTTAGTTATCCCTTACTTGGACGATCTCCTGATAAGGGCAAGATCCAGGGAACAGTTGGAAGTCGGAGTAGCACTATCTCAGATAGTGCTGCGCCAGCACGGTTGGATTCTCAATATTCCAAAATCGCAGCTGATCCCGACGACACGACTTCTATTCCTAGGGATGATCCTGGACACAGTCCAGAAAAAGGTGTTTCTCCTGGAGGAGAAAGCCAGGGAGTTATCCGAACTAGTCAGAAATCTCCTAAAACCAGGCCAAGTCTCAGTGCATCAATGCACAAGGGTCCTGGGAAAGATGGTGGCTTCTTACGAAGCAATCCCATTCGGCAGATTCCACGCAAGAACCTTCCAGTGGGATCTGCTAGACAAATGGTCCGGGTCGCATCTTCAGATGCATCAGCGGATAATCTTGTCACCAAGGACAAGGGTGTCTCTCCTGTGGTGGTTGCAGAGTGCTCATCTTCTAGAGGGCCGCAGATTCGGCATTCAGGACTGGGTCCTGGTGACCACGGATGCCAGCCTGAGAGGCTGGGGAGCAGTCACACAGGGAAGAAATTTCCAGGGCTTGTGGTCAAGCCTGGACACATCACTTCACATAAATATCCTGGAGCTAAGGGCCATCTACAATGCTCTAAGCCTAGCAAGACCTCTGCTTCAAGGTCAGCCGGTGCTGATCCAGTCAGACAACATCACGGCAGTCGCCCACGTAAACAGACAGGGCGGCACAAGAAGCAGGAGGGCAATGGCAGAAGTTGCAAGGATTCTTCGCTGGGCGGAAAATCATGTGATAGCACTGTCAGCAGTGTTCATTCCGGGAGTGGACAACTGGGAAGCAGACTTCCTCAGCAGACACGACCTCCACCCGGGAGAGTGGGGACTTCACCCAGAAGTCTTCCACATGATTGTGAACCGTTGGGAAAAACCAAAGGTGGACATGATGGCGTCCCGCCTCAACAAAAAACTAGACGGGTATTGCGCCAGGTCAAGGGACCCTCAGGCAATAGCTGTGGACGCTCTGGTAACACCGTGGGTGTACCAGTCAGTGTATGTGTTCCCTCCTCTGCCTCTCATACCCAAGGTACTGAGAATCATAAGAAGGAGAGGAGTAAGGACTATACTCGTGGCTCCGGATTGGCCAAGAAGGACTTGGTACCCGGAACTTCAAGAGATGCTCACAGAGGACCCGTGGCCTCTACCTCTAAGAAGGGACCTGCTCCAGCAGGGACCCTGTCTGTTCCAAGACTTACCGCGGCTGCGTTTGACGGCATGGCGGTTGAACGCCGGATCCTGAAGGAAAAAGGCATTCCGGATGAAGTCATCCCTACCCTGATCAAAGCCAGGAAGGATGTAACCGTACAGCATTATCACTGTATTTGGCGTAAATATGTTGCGTGGTGCGAGGCCAGGAAGGCCCCTACAGAGGAATTTCAACTGGGTCGTTTCCTGCATTTCCTGCAAACAGGACTGTCTATGGGCCTAAAATTAGGGTCCATTAAGGTTCAAATTTCGGCCCTGTCGATTTTCTTCCAGAAAGAACTGGCTTCAGTTCCTGAAGTTCAGACGTTTGTCAAGGGGGTACTGCATATACAGCCTCCTTTTGTGCCTCCAGTGGCACCTTGGGATCTCAATGTAGTTTTGGGGTTCCTAAAATCACATTGGTTTGAACCACTCACCACTGTGGACTTAAAATATCTCACATGGAAAGTGGTAATGCTGTTGGCCCTGGCTTCAGCCAGGCATGTCTCAGAATTGGTGGCTTTATCCTATAAAAGCCCTTACCTAATTTTTCATACGGACAGGGCAGAATTGAGGACTCGTCCTCAATTTCTCCCTAAGGTGGTTTCAGCGTTTCACTTGAACCAGCCTATTGTGGTACCTGCGGCTACTAGGGACTTGGAGGACTCCAAGTTGCTGGACGTAGTCAGGGCCCTGAAAATATGTTTCCAGGACGGCTGGAGTCAGAAAATCTGACTCGCTGTTTATCCTGTATGCACCCAACAAGCTGGGTGCTCCTGCTTCTAAGCAGACTATTGCTCGTTGGATTTGTAGTACAATTCAGCTTGCACATTCTGTGGCAGGCCTGCCACAGCCAAAATCTGTAAAAGCCCATTCCACAAGGAAGGTGGGCTCATCTTGGGCGGCTGCCCGAGGGGTCTCGGCTTTACAACTTTGCCGAGCAGCTACTTGGTCAGGGGCAAACACGTTTGCTAAATTCTACAAATTTGATACCCTGGCTGAGGAGGACCTGGAGTTCTCTCATTCGGTGCTGCAGAGTCATCCGCACTCTCCCGCCCGTTTGGGAGCTTTGGTATAATCCCCATGGTCCTTACGGAGTTCCCAGCATCCACTAGGACGTCAGAGAAAATAAGAATTTACTTACCGATAATTCTATTTCTCGTAGTCCGTAGTGGATGCTGGGCGCCCATCCCAAGTGCGGATTGTCTGCAATACTTGTACATAGTTATTGTTACAAAAATCGGGTTATTATTGTTGTGAGCCATCTTTTCAGAGGCTCCTCTGTTATCATGCTGTTAACTGGGTTCAGATCACAGGTTGTACGGTGTGATTGGTGTGGCTGGTATGAGTCTTACCCGGGATTCAAAATCCTTCCTTATTGTGTACGCTCGTCCGGGCACAGTATCCTAACTGAGGCTTGGAGGAGGGTCATAGGGGGAGGAGCCAGTGCACACCAGGTAGTCCTAAAGCTTTACTTTTGTGCCCAGTCTCCTGCGGAGCCGCTATTCCCCATGGTCCTTACGGAGTTCCCAGCATCCACTACGGACTACGAGAAATAGAATTATCGGTAAGTAAATTCTTATTTTAGTAACGAGTGATAACACACAATCAGCGGGATGTACTAAAGGGAAAGTGTTGCCAAAACCCTGAAAACTGTTTTTGGACTTTGACCGCATTTACCATATGTACTAAGCCCCTCAATTCTGAGCTTTGATGTGGTGGGTAACAACAACTTTTGCTGGTGTTACCCTATAGAAGCTTATGGGCTTCTTCCCACATTCTGCCCTGAAAGGGATCCAGTCCTGAGGCTGAAATCTGGAAGTGCAGTGATCGCAAAGGGCAGCTGTTATTCGGAGGTCAGTCCTTTTGTGTTACTAATTGCATTTGTAAGTACATATGCAATTAGCATAGATGAGGTAAGTGGCAGGATGTATGACATGATGGAAGCAATGCTTAGTACATCCCGGACTATATCAATCATTTTTATTTATGCACCCTAATGTCAGACAAGTTTTACTATTTGATTAGTTATCTTACAATTGCTATCTCTGTGCTTTATCATTCCAGCATCTCCTTTATTGCTTTTTGCCAACCGGCGTGATGTCAGATTGGTTGATGCAGGGGGAACAAAGTTGGATTCTACGGTGGTAGTAAGCGGCTTGGAAGACGCAGCTGCAGTGGACTTCTTTTACCATCAAGGACTCATTTACTGGACAGATGTCAGCGAAGAGTCTATAAAGGAAATATCTTATAACCAGAGTGGTAGCGCGCAGCGTGTAATCATTTCTGGCTTGGTGTCCCCGGATGGTCTGGCTTGTGACTGGATTGCGAAAAAACTTTATTGGACGGACTCTGAAACCAATCGAATAGAGGTTGCTAACCTCAATGGCACATACAGGAAAGTTCTCTTTTGGCAAGATCTGGATCAGCCCAGGGCCATAGCGTTGGATCCTGCTCATGGGTATGTTCCGTTCCTTTTATGCATAGCTTTACAGTTTTCGGACCATATGATGGGCACAGTGCATACAGCTCTTTTGTCTTTCCTTTACCATTTGGCCATTCTTAGCTGATTTATACTTAAGATACCCAGGTTCATTGTACAAAAATTGCTCATTATCAGGATGCTTCCTGAAACAAGTTGACTGTTTTAAATAATTATCTTTTCTTAAAGAGCAAGCTCAGGGCACATGACCATTCCACATGGGGTGTCATATTGTGTTGTACAAATATTTAACATTGTCCATAGGAATGCGGACCATGACTAAGTTTTAACAGAAACTTCCTCCATTTCAAATAACTAAGTATTTCTTTTTTTTTTTCTAAGACGGACCATAGTCTGTGACATCAGTGTGAAAAGTAAGGCAGGCTCTTTACTCTGGTTGATCACTAAAGGAATCTGACAAACCACATCAAGATGTTTTTTCCATATTAGGGATAGTTCATTTTATGTTCACGTGCAATGCTGCAATTTGTTATGTTTGTTAAGGTTTCAGTGGAGATTTACTTAGTCTAAAGCATAGCCAGTTTTTGTTTTGTCCTTGTTCACCTGTTAGAGTTCTAATACAGTCTGTCTTGTATGACCTGGTTTACCTACCTCGCTATCTGCTGGTATTGCTACATTTACTTAGGCCTGTGTATTGTGGATGACTGGAGGTACTGGCAAAAATTCCTGAGGGTACACGGTCCTATAAAGTGACAAATAGCTAGATGATGATGATGGATTCACAGCCTTTGAGTTTTATCCGCTGCCTCCTTTCCCCTGTACCTTTCTTTGATTGCCCTTTAATTTCAGAGCAGTTCCTAATACACTAGTGTTGCCCATGTATGAGGGCTGCTTAAAACGATAAGCCTGGCAGAGCGCATGTCCGTTTCAGTAAATGGTATCCAATTTTATTGTGGGATTTAATCTTGTGTTGTATGAATGGAGCGAGTATATAGTCTGTACTACGGACATTCACAGTGTACTGTATATAGACTTAAATTATGGGGTTATTTTGCGAAAACACTAAAGTGACTGGCCTAAAGCATATGTTATTAATTTTGCTGAAACTTTTTAATGAGCGTCCAGCCAAAGGAAACACCGTCCTATGTTGCTGCGTCTGTCAGTATGGAAAAGGGCAGAAGGAATTCCTTGGCTGCCTGGCACTCGCAAGGTTAAGTTAGCCCTAAATACTCCTGACAGAACTGCTCAGAAATATACACCATCTTGCTGTGAGACTGTTGACATTGCATTTTGGCTCAGAAGAGTGGAACATATGCCAGTGAGCAGCGGTCTCTATTTTAAGCTTAACCACTGTCAAACTACCGGGTCCCCTACCCTATGTACAGAAATGATTACATGGAGGGCATGCCTGTGTTACTGCCAGAATCGCTGCAAATGCTAGTTTTCACACAGATTTCATCATTTATTGAGACCCTAAATTGTGTGCAGTGTGGTCTAGTCAAAATAATGTATTCACCGCCCACAAACGCCTATCCAGAGAAGGTTCCAATTCATCTGAAAAGTCAGAATAATTTATGTAGCTGCGTTTTCAGTCCTTTGCTGTTATTGCTGTACGTATAATATCTCTTTATAAAATGTACTTTGGGTATAGCCAGTCAGTGCAGTATCTATTCAGTTGTAAAATTAAATTGTTTAATTGAAGAATGATTTGGTTAATTTTGGTAAAGCAACAGCTGTTCCTTTTATTGAATTGTTTGCATAATCTGTGCATGTTCAGTAAAACTGTTCATTTTATTTAGACACCTTTTTAGCTGGGCTGCCAAATAGAAGAACGTGTTCTGTGTCAGACCCATCTGTATGTAATCATTAAGCTGGGTGTCTCTGCTTGGATAGTGGAATGTATGAAAGCACCACACATCTGTATATAAGGGAATGTAGCTTATGTTTAGCTAGTTTAAAGGTACAGCTACTGTTTATCCTAGCTTTACTGATCAAACATTAACAGGCCTGTTTCTTACCTTTTTCTTATCTTACCATTTGTCTGGCAATAATAACCAGTCTCATTTTATTACAGTTTTTTTTTGTTTGTTTTTGCCGGATTATATTGACAAGCGCTATATAATAAATGTTGATAATAAATGCTAGGAGAACCTCTTCCTTCATACTTCAAAGGGTGTTTGGTTGTGGAATAATGATATCAGTTTGATCTACAGTAAAAAGATGGACAGTCAATAGGTTGACCGCAAAAGGTCGACACACACATGGTCAGCTCAAGTTGTTTTTTTTTTTTGTTTTTTGTTTTTTTCATTTTTCAGTATTTACCATCCACATGGACTACAATTGGGAACAGGAGCCTTGCTCGAAGCGCTGTGAACGACGTGAACCTGCAAGGTTTTGGCTCAGATGTGGTGAAACATACAAAATGATACCAAACAAACGTGTTGACCCAGTCAACTATTTGGGGTGAACCTATTGACTCTCTTTTATTTTTTTATTTTTTACTGTAGATCTATTGAACCACATCTGGGAAAAATAATGGCCTGACATTTTGTGCATCCATCAGGCAAACAGAAAGGGGTAAATTTACTTAAGGACAATTTAAAAAAAGACCTTTAGTAAATAGCTCATTAAAAATGTAAAAAAAAACCACTGCATTACCCCCAACTTCCCCCAAAAAGGAGTCTTTCATCCCAAAGATCCCTTAGGCGTGGGCTGAAAGTCTGGGGCTATTCCCCGCTTCCCTGGTGGTGGTAGATGAGGTTAATGGTGTAAAAAAACATAGAACGAATATTTGTTCTGGAAAACCACAAATGCCGGAATGCTCGGACTTTATGGACTTGCTGGCACATATAGGGAGGGGTCTATTTACTTAGCCTTTGGATGGAGTTAAAGTGGATGGAGATAGAGTACCAGCTAATCAGCTCCTAACTGTAATTTTTCAAACACAGCTTGTGACATGGGTAGGAGCTGATTGGCTGGTCATTTGCCTCCATCCATTTTATCTCCATCCGAGGCTTAGTAAATAGACACCATAGTCGCACTGTAAAGAAAATATTACAATAATGACAGGACACGTAGTTGGTGGCCAGTCCCGGGGTATTTTCCAATCCTGGGAATCGGGATTGAAAAATGATCAGTCCAAGGAATGTGTTCCCATCCCCCTGACCAGCCCAGATAACTTGCCGCAATCTGGCCGGGAGGGAGGGCGGGACACTTCTTGTGAGATCCGGCAGGCGTGAAGTGCAGAGCGGCGTTGAGATCTGGTGGCTGACTGTGCAGCGTGACCTGACTTCACAACACGCAGTGCGTCCAGCTGGAGCCAGGGGGAGGTGAGTAGGGGGAGCTGGGCAGCGTCTGAGTTTCCTGAGGACGATCAACGCTGCACGGCATATAAAAAAAGTAAGTTGTTGGCCAATCCCGAAATCCCCGGGGTTTGGAATCTTCAATCCCGGGATTGAATCCTGGTCAATTGTAGGCTGAGATCCCGCCAATCCTGGGAATGGCCAACCTAGACACGCACACTGAGTGTGTTAACCCTTTATTATACACACTCACACTTCTTTCTTTCCTACTCCTTGGATGTGCCCGGTTCCCTTCTCCATGTAGTAGTCCAGACCCTGCACCAATTCAGTTCATTGGAGTCTACCCCACACGTTAAGTCCAGAGGTGAACCCTTCCTCCTGCAAGAAAAGGCACTCCGATGGGGTTTAACACATATTATTCACTTGTTTGCCGCATGGGAAGAGCAGCTGTTTTTATTGCATGGCTTTGGGCATGAAACCCCCTCTTAGAGTTTGTTTGGTTTGCCACCCAACACACCTTTTTTAAATCTGGTTATAATAAATAATTTTTAACCTTGTATATTATATCCCAAACACAGGAAGTGTCAGGGGTTTTGCTCATTTATTATCAAATTGTTATCTCTGATTCTTTTCAGCGCTTGCACAATTCGTACAATAGGAAATAACTACACAAAGTTGGGTCAACAACAGTCAGTGGCTGGTGGGAGTTACTTACCTATGGAGCCTTGCATACAGAGCCAAACTTTCACTTCTCTCTTCACACACTTTACAGTCATTGGTCACTGAAATATGCCTCTGGTAGTTTGTAAAACAATTGAATGTTTGTGTGAGCCGATGATCTCATAGGTGTGTATTATCTGCAGGGTACTCAGTGTACCTCTTTCCCACATGATAATATTGCTCTAAATTGTGAAACTGTTGGTAAACCTTGTTCCATAGCCATTCCTGTTGCTCTGCGTCTCTTCTAAACACATTACACCATCCTCCCCTCTCCCTCCTCTTACACTTTTATTGCTGTAACAAAACAGTTACTGTTAACTTTCTCAGCATTTACTTCTTTCATTGGTCTGCTGTTGTGCAACTTCAATTACTCCTTTAAGTAAATATTACATTTCATCAGCGGTCCTTTTGTGTTTTGTATTGGTCAGGGTTTGATTGAATTGGGATTATCTTGTTGACTGAAGCAGGTGCTAACCTAACCTCAGAGTCACCCATGTATGTTCCTGAGTGGATTAATGAATACCGCCACTTACGCGATCAGTGTTTTATTGTGTTCATCACACAGGTACATTGGGCACATAAGCGTTTCCTTGTGCTGGGCATAAGCCTAAGTTAGTGGTGAGAAGTGCATGTAACCAGAGACAACTCTGGTAAGGTCTCTCCCCACTTTTCTGTACACAAACACATGATGTACTCTGGGAATCTTACAGGCTTGTATTCCTATCTGCACAGAGGCCAGGTGTGGGTTGTTGGGTGTGAACAGAAAAGGTACAGCTAGTTTTAAAATGAATTTGAACGTGTCACTACCCAGACTCCTCTGTTCAGTAGGTAGGAAAACCCGCAGAGACTGAATATTTCTCTTACGTCCTAGAGGATGCTGGGGACTCCAAAAGGACCATGGGGTATAGACGGGATCCGCAGGAGACATGGGTACACTAAAAGACTTTGACTGGGTGTGAACTGGCTCCTCCCTCTATGCCCCTCCTCCAGACCTCAGTTAGATTCTGTGCCCAGGAGTGACTGGATACACACTAGGGGGGGCTCTACGGAGTTTCTCTGGAATTACTTTGTTAGGCTTTTCTATTCTCATGGAGACCTGCTGGCTACAGGCTCCCTGCTTCGTGGGACTGAGGGGAGAGAAGTCAGACCTACTTCTTCTGAGTTAAGGGCTCTGCTTCTTATGCTACTGGACACCATATATGTATATATATTTACAGCGCAGCCATCATATATTATTTATTTAGTAGTATATGGGCGCTGGGGTGTGAGCTGGCATACTCCCTCTGTGTTCTCTCTACAGGCTTCCCTGTGGGTCTGTCCCCTTTTGGCCGGTGTGGGTGTGTCGGTACTGCGTGTCGACATGTCTGAGGCTGAGTGTTCCTCCCCAGGGGAAGTTACTGGGGGTGCGGAGAAAGATTCGTGAATGACTGCTGATTGGGTAAATATGTTGAGTACATTGAATGCATACGGGGCATTATTGTCTTAAGAGGCTAGATAAATCTGATTCTCAGACACAAACATGGAGGAAATCCATGGAGGACGCTTTGTCTCAGGTACAGACCCCCTCAGGGTCACAAAAACGTTCATTTACCCAGATGGCAGATACAGATACTGACACAGACTCTGATTCCAGTGTCGACTTCAATGAGACCAGTTTACATCCGAATATTCAGTACATGATTGTGGCTATTAAAGATGTTTTACATATGTCTGAAGAGCCTCCTGTTGCAGATAAGAGGGTTTGTTTGCATAAGGGAAAAAAGCCTGAGGGAGTCCGTGCCGGTGGGGGCCGTCTCCGAATCTTCAGTCAGGTCTGGTTTCAATCGGCCCTGGATCCTTGGGTCTTAGACATAGTGTCCAAGGGTCATTGTCCCGGTTCCCCCGTCCCAACGGGGAAAGGGTTCTATTCGAGCCTCTTTGTCGTGCCGAAGCCGGACTGCTAGGTCAGACCGATTCTGAACCTAAAATCTCTCAATCTGTACTTGAAAACTTTCAAGTTCAAGATGGAATCTCTTCGAGCTGTGATCTCCAGCCTAGAAGGGGGGGATTTTATGGCGTCAGTCGACATAAAGGATGCCTACTTACACGTCCCGATATATCGTCCTCATCAGGCCTTCCTAAGATTTGCGGTGCAGGATTATCATTACCTATTTCAGACGTTGCCGTTTGGGCTGACCATGGCCCCGAGGGTCTTCACCAAGGTGATGGCGGAAATGATGGTACTCCTACGCAAGCAGGGGGTCACAATTATCCTGTACTTGGACGATCTCCTGATAAAGGCGAGATCAAAAGTGCAGTTGCTAAGAAATGTGGAACTCTCCCTGACTGTTCTGCAACATCATGGTTGGATTCTAAATTTGCCAAAGTCTCACTTGATTCCGACAACTCGGCTGGCCTTCTTGGGCATGATTCTAGACACTGAACTACGGAGGGTGTTTCTTCTGGCGGAAAAAGCTCTGGAAATCCAGACCATGGTCAAGGAGATTCTGAGACCGGCAAGAGTGTCGATTCATCAATGCACTTGAGTGCTAGGGAAGATGGTTGCGGCTTACGAAGCCATTCCGTTTGGCAGGTTTTATGCCCGGGTGTTTCAGTGGGATCTGCTGAACAAATGGTCCGGGTCTCACCTGCACATGCACCGGAAAATAAGTCTATCTTCCAGGACCAGAATTTCTCTCCTGTGGTGTCTGCAAGGTTCTCACCTTCTAGAGGGACGCCGATTCGGATTTCAGGATAGGGTCCTACTGACCACAGATGCAAGTCTCCAAGGCTGGGGTGCAGTCACACAAGGAAGAAGTTTCCAGGGAAAATGGTCAAACCAGGAATCTTGTCTCCACATAAATGTTCTCGAGTTAAGAGCCATTTAAAACGGCCTCCTGCAAGCAAAGAACCTTCTTCAAGGTCTCCCTGTCCTGATCCAGTCGGACAACATAACAGCGGTGGCGTACGTAAACCGACAGGACGGAACAAAAAGCATGGCGGCAATGGCGGAGGCCACAAGAATTCTCCGCTGGGCGGAACAGCACGTGAGCGCTGTGTCAGCAGTCCTCTTTCCGGGCGTGGACAACTGGGAAGCAGACTTCCTCAGCAGACACGATCTCCATCCAGGAGAGCGGGCCCTTCATCAAGAGCTATTTGCAGAAGTGACGAGGTGTTGGGGAATTCCTCAAATAGACATGATTGCATCTCGCCTCAACAAGAAGCTTCCGAGGTATTGTTCCAGGTCGAGGGACCCCCAAGCCAGTGCAGGGGACGCCCTGGTAACTCCGTGGGTGTTTCAGTCGGTGTATGTGTTCCCTCCACTTCCCCTCATTCCAAGAGTGTTGAGGATTATAAGACGAACAAGGGTTCAGGCAATACTCGTTCCAGATTGGCCACGGAGGGCCTGGTATCCGGATCTTCAGGAATTACTCGTAGAAGATCCTTGAACGCTTCCTCTAAGAGAGGACCTGTTACTGCAGGGGCCATGCGTGTTTCCGGATTTACCACGGCTGCGTTTTAACGGCGTGGAGGTTGAACGCCAAATCCTAGATCGGAAAGGTATTCCCGGGGAAGTCACCCCCACTCTCCTTAAGGCTAGAAAGGAGGTCACGGCAAAACATTATCGCCTTATTTGGAGAAAATGTGTGTCGTGGTGTGAAACCAAAGCAGCTCCTGCGGAGGAGTTTCACTTGGGTCGTTTCCTCCATTTTTCTTTTTCATCCACTAGGGGTCACTGGAGTACTCTTGGGATATGGACGGTTGCACAGGAACTAGGCACTGAATAGTTAAAATTTGACTATACCTCCCCTCCATATCCCAGAGTACCTCAGTGTTTTTTCGGTGCTCACCGAGCAACTAGGCTTGTGGAAGTTGGTCCACAATTATTGATTTTTTGATCTTTTTGTTTGAAGCCACATCCCTTTCCCCCTTCCAGGAAGGCGAGGGTCTGGGATAGTGAAAGCTGCTGAAGCAGCTGTGGGTGTCGGACCTCTCTAGAAGAGCTCCCTCACTACCACGTGCAGGACTCCTGCAGTAAAAGGCTGACAGTGCTTACAGAGAAGCCCTGTCATTGCCCTCACCACAGGGTCCAGGTATGTTGATAGGGGCGGTCAGCTCATGCTGCCGCCCCGCTGTGTGATTACTGTGTGTGTATGTGCCGCTGCTCTCAGCCGCCCGCCGCCGCTTCCAGCGCCGCTGTGTTAAGTGCTTCTCCCGCCGCTGAGCCACGTCAGTCTTTTGATTTATGCATAGGCCGCTCCACGGCTCTATGCGGCATGTTTACCTGCTCCAAAGCGCTTCCGGAAAGCGCAGTGTCATAGCCCGGTCTCAGTGTACAGAGAGCGGTACACGGAGCACGAGGGGGAGACACTTAATATTGAGTGTATGGTATTAGCCTAGCACAGGGCCAGCAGCGCTGCATGAAAAGGTTTTTAAGCCTTTGTAACAGGAATGTGCATATAAGCATATAAAGAATAATAAATCTGCTACACAAGTTATAAGTCTGCACTTTTGTGATATACTGTGAGCATGGGGACATATTAACCATGCTTCCTGTTTTTCCTGTTTTCTTTTCCAGAATTCCTGTATTACATCTCTCCACCATTGGGCGCAGGGGTGTTAGGGGGAATTTGGGATCAGGCATATTGCTGGCACACTTGGCCAGAGATATAGAGACACCTTAGTGCTATTTACTGAGTCGCGCAAGTTGTTTGTCTTTGTATTTTGTATTGTCTGTTTGCATAATGAGTAAAACACCAGTAAAGTCCAAAAAGCAGTTTTACTGCCATGTCTGTAAGGGTGTATTACCTGATGGATTTACCACATGTAAAGTATGTTTTGTAAATTCAGAAACAAATACAATTTCTGCTCCGGTTTCAAATCCAATTTCAACCCCGGACCCGCCATGGGCTATATTAGCAGATGTCTTAGCTGGATTGCAGTCAGAGTTGGCCGCCTCTCGGCAGGAGCGAGAGGCGGCAAGATCTGAATCTAGGGTGAGACCGCTAGAACTACCAGAGGGGTCTCAGCCTTGCCAAGGGTCCAGATCCTCTTTGACTAGGGGGGATAAGTTTAATTTTTCCTATAAACTACCGGTTTCTGCTATGTTACGGTCTGATGATTCTTCGCCAGACCTCGCTGTACAAGATGTGGTTGAGGAAGGCGAAGTAGACTAGCAGTCAGATGGTGACGATTTCGACAGCCCGGGCATTGATAATCTCATCAGAGCGGTGCGTCAGTCTCTGAATTTTACGGAGACTGAGGAGCCTCTGACAAATGATGAGGTAGTTTTTACTAAACGACAGAGAACTCCAATATGTTTCCCTGTTTCAGAATCTTTTAATAAAATGTTACTAGAAACAAGGAAGAATCCGGATAAACTGTTTTCTGTACCTCACAGATTTAGGTCTAGTTATCCGTTTCCAGAGTCTGACAGCTACATGGGAGAATCTGCCGTTGGTGGATTCATCTGTGTCTAAACTTACAAAGAAATTAACCATACCTGTACCAGCTGCAACTACACTCAAGGACCCTTCGGACCGTAAAATAGAAGTTATGCTAAAGTCCATGTATACAGCAGCAGGAGTGCTGCTTAGACCTGGGTTGAGTGGCATTTGGGTAACTAAGGCTCTAATGGTATGGATAACAGAACTCAGATCTGCCTTAACTGATGATCATCTTATACTTCTCGCTGATCAAATCTGGGAAGCGGCTGACTATTTATGTACAGCTTCTACTGACGTCTGTCAGCTCACTTCTCGCCTTTCATCATCGCTAGTCACAGCACGACGTGCGCTCTGGCTACGTTCTTGGCGAGCGGAGACAGAGGTCAAAAAAAGAATAGAAGCGTTACCTTACGAGGGCGAGAAGTTATTCGGTCGTGAATTGAACAAATGGATTTCTGAGGCCACGGGAGGAAAGTCTGTTTTCTTACCATTTCCTCCAACAGTTCCTAGAAAAAGGTATTCTGGACCGGCGTTCAAATCCTTTACACCTCAGTCCTTTCGAGGGCGTGGCAGGGGAACGGCCACACCAGGTAGACGAGGTCGGGGACGTAGTTTCCAACGAACCAATACCACTCGTCAGGATACTAAAGTCACCGGTAAGCCAGTGGCATGACGGGCTCCCAGCCCATCTCGGATCTCCTATTGTGGGAGCACGTCTTCAGTCATTCCAGTTGGCGTGGCTTCAGACGTCCACAATTTTAGTTTTAACAGGTTACATAATAGAGTTCGACTGTCTCCCGCCAATGCGGTTTTTCAGTACAGGACTGCCTCTGTCGGATGGCAAGAGGGCGATCCTGCAGACTGCCATTCAGTCTCTGCTGGACGCAGCAGTTTTGATTCCGGTCCCTGTGCACCAACAGGGTCAGGGTTATTATTCCAGTCTGTTTGTGGTACCGAAGCCGGATGGCTCGGTCAGGCCAATATTGAACTTAAGGGGCCTCAATCAGTACGTCACTTACTACAGATTCAAGATGGAATCTCTACGGTCAGTAATTGCAGGTCTAGAGCCACAGGAATTTATGATTGCGCTGGATCTCAAGGATGCGTACTTACACATTCCGATTTGGCCTCCTCATCAAAGGTTTTTGCGGTTTGCAATACGACAGAACCATTACCAGTTTCAGGCTCTACCATTTGGCCTCTCGTCAGCGCCTCTGGTATTCACCAAGGTGATGTCTGTGATGATAGCTCATCTCAGATCCCTAGGAGTGATAATAGTTCCGTACTTGGACGACTTACTCATCAAAGCTCTGTCTCAACAAATCCTCCTTCAACAGGCATTGCTGACATACAATATACTGGTTCACCACGGTTGGATTGTCAACTTCAAGAAATCACATCTAGTTCCGTCTCAACGACTTCAATTCCTAGGTATGGTTCTCGATACGGTAGATCAAAGAATTTACCTACCCGAACAGAAAGTACAGGTCATTCGTCATCTGGTACAATTAGTGCTCAAGCCACGCACGGTCTCGGTTCATTTGTGCATTCGCCTCTTAGGCACAATGGTGGCGGCTTTCAAAGCGCTTCAGTTCGGAAGACTTCACTCACGTCCTTTTCAACTGGATGTGCTCACACAGTGGTCGGGCTTGCATTTGCAGATTCACCACAGGGTGAGGTTGTCTCCAAGGACCAGAGTGTCTCTACTCTGGTGGCTCAAGGTACAGAATCTAACCGCAGGGAAACGGTTCGGCGCCTGGAATTGGATATTTCTCACGGCGGACGCAAGTCTCAGAGGTTGGGGAGCTGTAGTTCAAAATTTTCAGCTACAGGGTCTCTGGGCGGATCACGAAAGATTGCGGTCTATAAATGTCCTGGAACTCCGGGCAATTTAAAATGCGTTGCGACAAGCAGTGCACATGCTGCAGGCTCGGGCTGTTGAGGTGCAGTCAGACAATGCGACGGCAGTCGCATACATCAACAAACAAGGCGGAACGAGAAGCCGCATGGCAATGCGGGAAGTAGCTCGAATCCTCAATTGGGCCGAATATCACCAAGTGATATTGTCGGCAGTGTTCATTCCGGGAGTGGACAACTGGGAAGCAGATTATCTCAGTCGTCGGGATTTTCATCCAGGAGAATGGGCATTAAATCCAGAAGTGTTTCACATGCTGGTCCAGTGGTGGGGTTACCCGCAGGTGGACCTGATGGCATCTCGCCACAATCATCAAACGCCCCAGTATGTGTCCGGAACGAGAGATCCAAAGGCAGTGGCGGTGGATGCTCTCAGTCAGGTGGCCATACAGTCTAGTGTATCTGTTTCCACCGTTTCCGCTGCTCCCTCTATTGCTAAAACGGATCAAAAGAGTCCGTCACAGTCATACTAGTGGCGCCTCATTGGCCTCGGAGAGCTTGGTTCTCGGATCTTCGCGGATTACTCGCAGACTATCCTTGGCCGCTCCCACTACGTCCGGACCTGTTACAACAGGGTCTGTTCCTTTACCCCGATTTATCGCGGCTGCGTTTGACGGGGTGGCTGTTGAGAACGCCCTCTTAAGAAGAGAGGGCATTCCAGAATCAGTCATTCCAACCATGTTACGAGCTAGGAAGCCGGTTACGGCAGCTCATTATTACAGAATTTGGCGTGCCTATATAGGTTGGTGTGAAGCTCGGAAGTTTCCGACATCTTCTTTCAAGTTATCCCGTCTTTTGTTATTTCTACAGGTGGGGTTAGATGGAGGTCTACGTTTATCCACACTAAAGGTGCAGATATCTGCGTTGTCACTTTATTTCCAAAGAAGATTGGCTCTATTGCCGTCGGTACACACCTTTTATGCAGGGTGTCCTCAGAGTACAGCCTCCATTCACTCCACCTACTGCGCCATGGGACTTGAATCTGGTTTTAGATTTCTTACAGTCTTTTCATTTTGAACCCTTACAACAAGTGGATATTAAGTTTCTCACTTGGAAAACAATTTTTCTCCTAGCCTTGGCTTCGGCAAGGCGTGTTTCAGATTTGGGTGCCTTGTCTTGCAAGCCACCATATTTGGTGTTTCATGATGACCGAGCGGAACTTCGGACGAATCCCGCTTTCCTACCAAAAGTAGTGTCCTCTTTTCACATCAACCAACCAATAGTAGTTCCTGTGTTAACAGGACATTCTGAAACTCTGGATGTGGTACGCGCATTACGCGTTTATGTATCCCGAACATCTACAGTTTGTAAGACTGATACGTTGTTTGTTCTCTATGATGCTGCCAAGAGGGGTTGGCTAGCCTCTAAGCAGACCTTATTCAGATGGATAAAACTGACCATACGTCAGGCTTATCTTCAGGCTAGGTTACAGCCGCCTACATCGGTAACGGCTCATTCCACACGTTCTGTGGGAACTTCATGGGCAGCTGGTCGTGGAGCTTCTACGACACAGCTTTGCCGTGCGGCTACATGGTCGTCTGTGCACACGTTTGTGCGCTTTTATAAGTTTGATACTTTTGCGGCATCAGCATCTAGCTTTGGCCGTTTAGTGTTACAGGTGCCAAATAGCTCTCCCGCCTACGGGGGAAGTTTTGGTACGTCCCAAGAGTACTCCAGTGACCCCTAGTGGATGAAAAAGAAAATAGGATTTTGGTACTTACCAGGTAAATCCTTTTCTTTGAATCCATAGGGGGCACTGGACGCCCACCCAGAGCAGTTGTTTACCTGGTTGTGGTAAGTGCAGGGAATATTATGGTAACACACTCTTACCGACTGTTTCAAATTAGAAATTCTGTTGGGTTGGTGTCAACTGTTAGTTGTCAGTTTCGTTTTGTGTCAACTTTATTGTTGTCCGTTTTTGGTTATATGTATTTCTCCATTGTCAACCTCTATAGCTCCAGTTAGGCTCAGTAAAAAACACTGAGGTACTCTGGGATATGGAGGGGAGGTATAGTCAAATTTTAACTATTCAGTGCCTAGTCCCTGTGGAACCGTCCATATCCCAAGAGTACTCCAGTGCCCCCTATGGATTCAAAGAAAAGGATTTACCTGGTAAGTACCAAAATCCTATTTTTGCAGGCAGGTGTGGATGCAGGCCTGAAATTAGGTTCCATCAAAGTGCAGTTTTTGGCTTTATCTATTTTCTTTCAAAAAGAATTGACCACCCTTCCTGAAGTTCAGACTTTCGTGAAGGGAGTGCTGCATATCCATCCTCCATTTGTGCCACCCGTGGCCCCGTGGGATCTTGAAGTGGTGTTACAGTTTCTTATGTCTCACTGGTTTGAACCTTTGCGAAAGGTTGAGTTAAAGTTTCTAACTTGGAAAGTGGTCATGCTTTTGTCCTTGGCGTCTGCCAGACGAGTGTCAGAATTGGCGGCTTTGTCTCACAAGAGCCCATATTTGATTTTTCATGTGGATAGAGCGGAATTGAGGACTTGTCAACAATTTCTGCCGAAGGTGGTTTCTTCGTTTCACCTAAATCAACCTATTGTGGTACCTGTGGCTACGGAGGCTGTCGCAGTCCCAAAGTCTCTTGATGTCGTAAGAGCTTTAAAAATTTATGTCGCCAGAACGGCTCTTGTTAGGAAAACGGAAACACTGTTTGTCCTGTATGCTTCCAACAAGATTGGAAATCCTGCTTCCAAGCAGACTATTGCACGCTGGATTTGTAATACAATTCAGCATGCTCACTCTTCGGCTGGGTTGCCATTGCCGAAGTCAGTAAAGGCCCATTCTACCAGGAAGGTGGGCTCGTCTTGGGCGGCTGCCCGAGAGGTCTCGGCACTTCAACTTTGCCGAGCAGCTACATGGTCGGGTTCAAACACTTTTGCTAAGTTCTATAAGTTTGATACCCTGGCTGAGGAGGACCTCATGTTTGCGCAATCGGTGCTGCAGAGTCGTCCGCACTCTCCCGCCCGGTCTGGAGCTTTGGTATAGACCCCATGGTCCTTTTGGAGTCCCCAGCATCCTCTAGGACGTAAGAGAAAATAGGATTTTAATACCTACCGGTAAATCCTTTTCTCCTAGTCCGTAGAGGATGCTGGTCGCCCATCCCAGTGCGTACTGTTACTTGCAGTTGTATTATTTGTTGTTGTTTTCGGTTACACGATAGTTGTGTATCGGTTACGTTCAGCTTGTTTCTGTTTTTTCGTTCATACTGTTATCTGGTATTCCTGCTAATCCAGTTGTACGGTGTGTTGGTGGTGTGAGCTGGTATGTTTCTCACCTCTAGTTTAACAAAAATCCTTTTCCTTGAAATGTCCGTCTTCCCTGGGCACAGTTCCTATAACTGAGGTCTGGAGGTGGGGCATAGAGGGAGGAGCCAGTTCACACCCAGTCGAAGTCTTTTAGTGTGCCCATGTCTCCTGCGAAACCCGTCTATACCCCATGGTCCTTTTGGAGTCCCCAGCATCCTCTACGGACTAGGAGAAAAGGATTTACCGTTAGGTATTAAAATCCTATTATTGTATGGTAGTTTTTGTATTAAAGTTTAAGCAACATTAATTTCTATTTGGGGGCTTTGCGCTGGGAAGTGGGTGGATAGTGGAGTGGGCTTAATAATCATCTGTGGGAAGCTTGCTTGACTGCAGATATCTCCACTTCCTGGAAATACAAAACTAAGGGGTATATTCAATTAGGGTCTGATCCATTCCGACATGCATTTGTCGGAATGGATCCGACAACCCCTATTCAATCTCATCTCAATTCGACTTTTAAAAAGCCGAATTAAGATGAGGGACCCAGAGGAGGAGAGGGGGGGGGGGGGTGCCGCGGGGAGACTGAGGAGATCAGTCCCACATCTCAGTCCGACATTTTGTCGAATTTGGCCCCGTTTTACTCAAAAGTACGTGAATCGGCAGCTATACCGCCGATTCACGTACTATTCGACAAGTCGAATTCCACGACTTGTCGAATAAAAACTGCTGGGACTGAATAGGTCGAATCACTATTCGACCTTTAAAAAGTCGAAAACCGCTGTCTTTAGATGGCAGTTTTCGACCCTAATTGAATATACCCCTAAGAATTTAAGATGTATTCCTGCGCCCTCTTATCGCAGCCAAACACAAGGTCCCATCCTGATGTGTCACCTCACACACCCAAAGCTTACCATACAGAAATGATTTGGATGGGACCCTATAGCGGCGCAGAAGTACAAAATTATTAAATGTGTTACACATGTGGGTCAAAGTCCATCGATTTCACAAGAAGTAGTCCCTATGTGGATCAGTTCCAATGGATGATATGTGAAAAAAACAAAAAACAATTTTACATACAAATGTTCAGTATTAGTCCTTTTATAAAAGTTCCAATAAAGAAACTTCCACCCAGGCTTCTTCGACTATGATATTTCAGGATCTGAGGATCTATCCATACAGGTTCACCCTGGTGCTGATGGTGAAATGCTGCTTACACACGTGCTTACTTTCATATACTCCGGATTATACCTGTAAAGGTTTCTTTTGCCCTTACACAAATAGTTTCTTATATTCAAAGCTCGTATGTTACTGTTCATTCACACTGAGGTTTCTTTATATTTGGTGCTCACATCCATGCTTACTTCAAGAGGAGACGTACTTTCTTATAAAGGGTTTCTTTCAGTATGCTCGTGTGTCGTCCTCCGTCATCCCATGAAATCGCTTTATGCTCGGTAATAAGCACAAAAACGAAGGAATATATGAGGATTCACATAAAATGTATTTTTAAAAACTTCTTAAAAACAATACTGGTTGGTATATCACAACAAGGCCAGTGATGCAGATGTCATATAGCACAGCACAACAGTGGAAAAAGATGGTAACCCGGGATGTCTCACCAATTTGCTGAATACACTGGTAAGGGTGATTCCTCAACGCTCACATACTCCACCAACGCGTTTCTACTAATGTGTAAGTCTGGCACATATCCATTGGAACTGAATCTGAATCTGGACTACTACTTGTGAAATTGATGGCCTTTGACCCACACGGGTAATACATTTAATAATTTTGTACTTCTGCACCACTATAGGGTCCCATCCAAATCATTTCTGTATGGTAATTCCTGGAAATAGATTTCTTGGCTTTCAATGGCCTAAAAAAACAAACAAACTAGGGAGCCCCTGTTTTCAGGAGGGCCCAGGGACTTGGGGATCAGAGTTCAGGAGGCAGAGCTATCCACCGATGAAAATATAAAACGACATACCAAGCGTGTGGAGCTGGAGCAGGGACCAGCTGCTAGAAGGCTGCTATCTCTTGTTCTGGGCGTAGTAGAGATAAGATGCCAGTGTCCACCAAAAGGAGAGAGTCCCAACTTTTTGAGTATACCCTCAGAAAAATTCTAAGTCAGACAGAACCTGAGATATCTGTCTGGGAATAGCAATTAATAGGCTTGGATGGGGACTACTGCTTTGAAGTTGGATATCTCCAGTTCCCCAGGGCCGATTTTCCAATAATCTGGTACCCCTGGAAAAAGGGGACACATCTATCAGCCTAGGGTCCATATACTCCTGGGGCCCTTGGGCAAGTGCCCATTGAGCCCATACGAAAAGACGTCCCTGCCAGTGTCGAATTTCCCATTGGGCACATGTGGCACTTCTTTGGGGCGGTACTTGGATACTTGTGTTTGTAAGGTCAGCCAAAAAAGTACCAGTAACTGCAAAATATTTCAGCTGTAATGTACCAAATGCCATCTTGGCTGGAGTGCATACAGGTAGGACATGCACATACGGCCCTGCAAGCGGTCCTACTTAGTAAATAAGTATCATAAGTAGAAGTAAAACAAAATGCCATCGTTAGTGACTTTATATTACTGTAAATTGGCTATCATTAAATAATTTATCAATAAAAATAATAAAATTAGGCAGGTGGGGGGCAGCTATTACTGTTGTCTAGGGGGCATCCTCGCCCGTAAATCAGCCCCTGATGCAGACAGTGCTGTGAATTTGTCTGCCAATATCTGTAATTGTGCATTCATCTACCCAAGTTACTTGTGGCCTCTTGGCTGGTAGTTGAAACTCCATCTACAGGTCTTACTACAGTATCTGTCATTGCCTGCTCAGTCCCCAGATGTAAATCTAGTCGGCTATTGATGTATTTAGTATAAATCTGCAAGGTGTTAATAAATGATAAAGCCACATATAGATTAAGCAGTGCAAATAAATTTGTGCCACACAGAAAAAAAGAGAAAAGACAGCTGCACACTCTAAACACAGAGAACTCCGGCAATCAGAACAATTATAATAAACTCTGCAATTTAACATGGAGTTAAAGATCTTGGCATAATTTTTTGCCAAAAAATATGGTCCCACCTACCACAGGCAGGTGACCTCATCAGATGACTCCCTAACCTTCCCATGATTATGGTTATGGTTAAGGTAAATTGCAGAGTTTATTATGTTTAAAGTGTGCACCTGCCTTTTTCTTTTCTTTTCTTTTTTTAAAGTTGGATTGACATTGTCGGAAACGGGGCTATAACCTGTGGGGTTTGGCTGCGCATCTGACAATGCAGCGCCGATCCGCCTGCATTCCGACAGTCTTCTGACAAATCGGCTCCAGATTGGATAGATCGGAACCCCTTCCGACCTCAATTAGTCGGAAACTGCTGTCTTTACGACAAGACGGCAGTTTCCAAGTTTAATTGAATATACACCATGGTAGCACCTATTATGTTTAGAATTAGGGCGTGCAGTCCTGGGCTCCCCCCTCCCTTCCCATATAGATTAGTGACAAACCAACATTGAAACATTTGCAGGCTGCTTCTCACCAGCATAGAGTTCTGGTAACCTGGATAGACTCTCTGTCTTTTTCTACAAGCTATGTGTAAGTGCAGTTTCATTGTTACATTCACACACCTGTGTGGTGGTGTTTCTGCAGTGGGCCAGTCATTTAATTTACTCATTTTTGCAGTGCAAGTGTAGCTTTGGTCTACTGTTGTCCTGATTCACATCTGCTATTGCAAAAGTAGTGCTGGATTTTTTGCCTTTCTGTTATAAACAGGTTTAGGAAGGTATTCAATTAAGTGCAGTTTTTTCGACTGGTCGGAAAAACGTCACTAATTCGAAACAGGACATTCAATTGCGGGCGTTTTTACCCATTTTTAAATCCATTTTTGCCCAAACACGTGTATCAGTGGCAAATTCACCACTACACGTGGTTTTCGCCAGTGCCGTATTTTTCGACTGGCACTAATTGAATAACCCCATAGTATTAAGCATTTATAGATAAAATCAGTGCGGTAATAAGCATCATCGCTCCTTGAAGTCACCCATTCTGTTGGCAGAGAATCACTAGTTATCATAAAGTAGTGATTAGCGTTGACCTTGCCTTTTCAAGGGACTGATTGCACCAAGACTATTCCTGGAATCTTTCTGATAACATAGTGGAACCACCAGAACCCTTCACTAGTGGAGACAGTTAGGGCTGTACTACATATGAGTCCTCTGGATCTCTGCCACATCTGCACTTGCGGCTGAGTGGATGTAACTGGGGAGCAATGGGGCGTTTGCTTGTAGGATATGTGCCATGGGGGTTTATATGGAATCGTGCTACCAATCTTCACAGCTCCTGCACCAAGGATATGGCTAATGCAAATGCGCAATGATAATGATGACAGCTACTTTCACATGCGGATGGAAAGGGGCATTGCAGCTGTATAGATGCGGGTAACTGAGTACAAGTGGAGATCCACACCTCTTTCCTAGAACACATGCTGATGAATTGCGTGTGCCCTCCGAATCAGCCCCTATTTGTGGGGTGTCTGACATTTACAGAGGTATTTGAAATGTTATGTTCATCTGTTTCTAAAATACTGGTCTATAGGAATATTCTATGTATTGGGTGCATTTATCCACACATACGCAGTAGTATGCAACATCAATATCTTATTTTATTTTATTTTTTAAATTAGCAGTTGCTTTAGGAACTGTGCAAGTACTCAGAATATTGCCAAACTGCTAAAGACTGACATCTCGCTGTTCAGTGAACATCCAAATTAATTTTTTCTTTTTTTGCTATTGTCTTACAGTCTCCAAGCTTATTTATTGTTTGTTGTTTTTCTCCCCAGATACATGTACTGGACGGATTGGGGGGAGAACCCCAGGATTGAACGGGCTGGTATGGATGGCAGCACGCGCAAAATCATAGTGGACTCTGATATTTATTGGCCCAATGGGCTAACAATCGATTTAGAAGAACAAAAACTTTACTGGGCAGATGCTAAGCTGAGTTTTATTCACCGGGCCAATTTGGATGGTTCATTTAGGTACATATATATTTTAAAGCTTTACACAGATTGCTAATTGTCTGTTATTGGTGGGCAATATTTCAGTTTGTCTCAAATTTTTAAGTAAATTATTTTATACCAGGGCTGTCCATGTTTTCCATGCTGTAATCCCACCATATACAGTTCCCATTAAATTACTGACATCCCCACTTCCTCTCCCACGTGATATGAGGAAGGTGCCCAGAAGCGATTAGGTACTTTGAGTTTGGCGTGCCCCTGTTCGAGAACCCAGATGTAAGGTGGGGTAGAGACAAGGATGGATAGGTACATTTAGAATTAGCTGTAGTAATATGGTACGGTGAGTGGCTAGTTATGGGAATGAGCCAAGCAGCACTACTACTATAAGAATAAAATCTATTGTACAGTTACTGCATAAGGTAAAGAGCCAGAATTGGTAAGTAATTTATTAATCAAGGACTGCAAGCATTAAATGCAAGTGTTATAATGGAATCGTATCTGGCACCACTATACCTTATACTGGAATTTGAGTTAAAAAGTAAAAGTGCAACTGGTTTTAGGTCTATAGCTTACGCCTGAAGTGCCAATGTTTGTACTTCATTATATTTTTAATTCAGAAAGCACATTACACAGATGGAGCCTCGCTCATCTATGCGGTCTGTGGCATTAGTCGCAATCACGAATTTGCGGAGTGCTGGGTGCATAGCGTCTTGCTTAGTCGTAGGGAGGCGCACAGAGCATTTGGCGTTACCGGTGAGTGTAATACCTGCGATCATCCACTAGATGTCACTTTTTAAAATCACCATTGCGTATGCGTGTGGTCTCCATTGAAATACAGTACTGTAAACTACAGCGCAAGAACTACTTTACTGGAGCGTCTAATTACGCTGCAGTATTTTAAATACACTGCGGCAATGAGGTCCCGTAGACAAACCAATAAATTAATAGTACAGTATATACAGATGCAAACAAACGTGATAAAGCTATAGTCCATTGACGTTAGGGATATGTGAACGTCTAAGTCCCGCAGACAAACAACATATAAAATCAGTAGTGTGTACAGACGCAAACGAACGTGTTACAGCTATGGTCCATTGATGTTAGGGATATGTGAGCGTCCAAATCCTGTAGCCATTACAGCATAATGAAAACGAATGGGAAGGGATCAATGCTTACATTTACACATGAGCTTGTGTTTCTGTCATGAGGCGTCGTGTCTGAGTGGTGAAGTTTCGCTCCCCATGCTCAGAGTCCTGGGTTCGATCCCCAAAGGGCGAATGCCTTTTTTTCTCCTGCAGGGTCCACAGGTTATCCACATGATAAACATTGGGATATGAGATAGCGACAGTGGATTGGCACCAACGATCAAAGCTTTTGGCCTCCCAGAATGCATCGGGCCTGTCTCCTATATCCCCGCCTCATGGCTCAGGCAATTCAGATTTTTGTTTGGTGCAACAGGAGTTGGACCATGGACAATGGGCTGCTGGTTTTTAGCAGCTATAAGCCTTTTATTATTATATATATATATATATATATATATATATATATATACACAAATGATGCAGTCGGAGACAGTCAAATCTTAGCAACGTTTCAATGCTTTATGCATTTTTCTCAAGCTTGTGTATATACTGCTGTTTATATGCGGACACCCGGTGCATAATTGAGAGCTGATGGGAGAGCCGGCACCTGCTGTTTTTTCTATATATATATATATATATATATATATTATGTATAATATATATTTTTTTTGAGCAATCTTTCTTAAAAGCGTCTTATACGTACCTTAGAGTCGCTCCAACAACTCCCCACCGGGTCGCAACAACGCTTACCCGTGTGTACAGTGCTGTTTCAGCTGTGTAGGACAGTGATGGCTAACCTTGACACTCCAGCTGTTGTTGAACTACACATCCCAGCATGCCCTGCTACAGTTTTGCTATTTGGCCATGCTAAAACTGATGCAGGGCATGCTGGGATGTGTAGTTAAACAGCTGGAGTGTCAAGGTTAGCCATCAATGGTGTAAGATATGCAGACGTTGCCAGGCTGCAGCCGGAGCACGGGGAGAAGATAAGGCATCTGTTCCGCTTAGTAGGGGAAACAGGAGACACAGCCGCACTGTTTGGGAATTGAGGCTACCGAGCAGTCGCTGACGCGGCTGCCACCTCGGCTGCACCAGCGCTGGGCCTCAGGGATCATAGGCTTCAGGGGTAGTATGAGGCCGCGATCCCTAGGGTTGATGTTGGCAGTGGGGAGTAAGACGCTCCCTTGGTCGCCCCTCCCCCCGGTTCATGACCAGTTTCCATCCATGAACTGAGTTCCCGCTTCCGTCTGAGATGCTGAGTATCTAAAAGGACCCCGTCGCAGCATAGGCGGCTGTATGACTGGTGCGTCTGTGTTCACTTGGGCGTCTGTGTTCACTGTAGGTTCACGGGGCGGTCGTGTACACTAATAGCGTCTAGATCCACTCGGCATTCATTAACGTATTGATCGATCCTGGAAGCGGGGTAAAGTCTCCCTGTATCCCACTCTCCTAAGTCTCTATCTACCTTTGAGTACGAATAGTTGAATAAGTGCCTGATGCATAATGAGTCTGTAAACTATTGCTGCTGGTTCTTTCGCTGTGCAACTGAATACATTAAAATCCTATATAAGGTAATGCAGTAATATGTTTCTCCTACATACTTAAAATGTATCTGTAGTTGATTATGTGCTCATATTGCTTATTATACTAATGTATAACCTGTGACTGATTGCTAGTGTGGTTTCCGACTTTACTATATTCTGTCAGTTTCTGTGTATTCCGATCCTCAATGCTGGTGCAAAGCAGGGAGGGAACAGATTGTATGTCACTAACAAATTTTAAAGTGATTGCAGTCACAAATTGTGTAGTTAACACTGTACAGGTGTGTGATTTATTTATCATGTCTAAGAGAGGCAAGGGTGAGGAGGATACACTCTCCACAGCAGCACCAACACTCATTTCATGTTTGTCTTGCAAAGCTGGGTTAACCTCTCAGGATCTGGTTCAAAATGGATTATGTGCAAACTGTTTTAGCTTTCATCAAAGCCTCCTGAATAATCTGAGGCAGGCACAGGTTCAAGTTGAACCCCCATGGGCTACTTTTGCACAGATATTATCCAGTATAGCTGAGCAGATAATGCCATCTCCTCCTATACCAGGGATAGGTTACCCTATTAACCATTACATGCAACATTCCCCCTGTGTTTTATCACATCCAGTATAGGAATCTGCAGCCTTTCAACAAAAACAGGCTGATAGGCCAGTGGAAAGTAAATCCCATAGACATTAAACAACATCTTCAGTCTACACATGTTTCAGATGAGGACTCGTCGGAGGATCAGGACTCATCGCACTCCAGGTCTGCACACAGAGACAATGATGAAGGCCTCGGCTCAGTGGACATACCTGAGCTAATTAGTGCTATGAAAGCCATTCTATCCTTAGAGGAAGCAGCAGAGCCTTTGCTTAAATCTAAGACACCTGTGTTTAAATGTCCCAAAACAGTTAGGACTGAGTTTCCTAGGTCAGAACAGCTGACGGAAATTATGCAAAAAGCTTGGGTTACACCCAGTAAGAAGTTTAGTATGCCAAAGAAATGGAATTCCAATTATCCTCTTCTGGCTGGGGACTAAAAGTAAAGTTTCCTTCCACATACAAATCCAAACCTATATTTCCAGCTTTTCAGACTCAAGGAAAGCAAAAGGAAAGGGTTATGGCAAACAGTCTCAATCTGACCAAGTCTGGTAAGACTAAAAAGCATTGGGCTACCAGAGGGCCGGCTTCCAAGTCAGAAGATAAGCCATCAGCCTGATGGTTCGGGCCTCCACCTGGGGGATCCCAGGGTGGGGGGCCGACTTCTTCATTTTGCACAGATCTGGCAGCAGTCCACCATGGATGCCTGGGTGCAAGAAGCGGTATCTCCTGGTTATGCGTTTGCCTTAAAGAAACACCCTCCTCAAAGGTTTTTTTTTTGTACCAGCCCATCTTCAGTGGAAACTAAGGCCAGGGCTTTGTAAGAGGCAGTTCAGAAGTTGCTTCAGTCAGGGGTGATAATTCCAGTTCCTCCTGCTCAACGAGGACAAGGTTTTTATTCCAAACGGTTTCTTGTTCAGAAGCCAAATGGGTCGTTCCGGCCCATACTCTATCTCAGTGTGCTAAACAAGTACATTTGGCTGCCTCGGTTTCATATGGAGACTTTACATTCCATTATTTTGGCCATGGAGCTGGAGTATTTTATGGTATCCCTCGATATCCAGGATGCTTACCTGCATGTACCTATAGCACTGTCCCATCAGTGCTATCTCAGGTTTGCTATCCTCCAGCAACACTTTTTTAGTTTCAGGCTCTACCATTTGGACTGGCCACAGCTCCCAGAATTTTCACCAAAATTTTCACCAAAATTATGGTGGTTATGGCAGCTTATCTCTGTCACAGGGAATAAGAATTTTTCCATACCTCGACGACTTATTAATCTTGCCACAGTTTCAGGAATTGCTTTAGTGTCATCTGCAGCAGACAATACCTTGTTTGCAGAGACACGGTTGGCTCATAAATTTCGCAAAGTCGTCCCTGGTTCCATCACAACAGATGACTCACTTGGGGGCTGTGTTGGATTCGAGTCTTCAGAGAGTAATTTTACTTCTGAACAAAGTATCCAAAATTCAGTTGAGGATCCAGGAGCTGCTACACAGTCCAAGGGTATCCATTAATGCAGCAATGCGTGTGATGGGATCTATGGATTCGACATGGTGGAGTATGCTCCATTCCATTCGAGGCTACTGCAATGTCTGATCCTTTCCAGATGGAATGGGTTACATCAGATGATGAAAACCCAGACTGTGGTCCTTCCTCTAAGAATAACGGGGTCATTAGCCTGGTGGCTACAGACATCCCATCTGGACAAAGGGACACCCTTTTGGATATCAGATTGGGAAATTCTGACACAGGATGCCAGTCTTCAGGGCTGGGGAGTAGTGTCAGGAAGAAGTTGCTTTCAGGGGCAGTGGACCAAGGAAGTATGTTGCATAGATAGATAGATAGATAGATAGAGAGATATATATATATATATATATATATATATATAGAGATATAGAGATACATATATAGATATCCAAAAGAAGCGGCACTCAACGGGTCTTTGGTATGAAAAGAATAAATCAACGGCGGAGTGACGCCTGGCAGAGGTTAACGTTTCAGTTTAATGTAAACTTTCGTCCGAACAAAGAATCAATAAACTGTACATACCTTTTATACCTTGTATTCACCATGTGAAGCAAGCAGCGTGGGTACTTATTGCGGCGCCTTCCGGTGACGTCGCGTGAGTGCGACGTGCGCTCTGCAGCGCCACTTCCGGTCGGGCCGTAACTAGGAAACAAAATCAACAATACAACACCGTCACCATAACAACAAGACAGCGGACGTCAGCCTCTATAAGTAACGCTAATTGTATAAATATCCAAAAGCGCAGTAGACATACCCATGCAAATTAATGCTATACAAGACAGTCCTCAGCTGCCAAACTACGATCTACCATAATGCATACATGATAAATACCGCACTAGCTGTAACTAATAAATCCTATAAGTTATGCTAGAGGAAACCGTTCCAATTTAATTGTTCATTCAGTCCCCTGGGTACCAGAGTATCCAGGGAGTGAATCCAGCGCGCCTCCAGCTGGAGAAGTCTCCTTGATCTGTCACCCCCTCTAATGTTCAGGGGTACCTGATCAATGATTTTATATTTAAGAGTAGCCAGACTGTGTTGCATCATTTTGAAATGTCTGGCAACCGGTTGCTCAGAGTCCGATCCATCAAGCGCATGTCTAATAGACATCCTGTGAGTGGCCATCCTTTCTTTGAAGCTACAAGTGGTCTTACCCACATAGAGGAGCCCGTGTGCGGTATTTATCATGTATGCATTATGGTAGATCATAGTTTGGCAGCTGAGGACTGTCTTGTATAGCATTAATTTGCATGGGTATGTCTACTGCGCTTTTGGATATTTATACAATTAGCGTTACTAATAGAGGCTGACGTCCGCAGTCTTGTTGTTATGGTGACGGTGTTGTATTGTTGATTTTGTTTCCTAGTTACGGCCCGACCGGAAGTGGCGCTACAGAGCGCACGTCGCACTCACGCGACGTCACCGGAAGGCGCCGCAATCAGTACCCACGCTGCTTGCTTCACATGGTGAATACAAGGTATAAAAAGGTATGTACAGTTTATTGATTCTTTGTTCTGACGAAAGTTTACATTAAACTGAAACGTTAACCTCTGCCAGGCGTCACTCCGCCGTTGATTTATTCTTTTCATACCAAAGACCCGTTGAGTGCGGCTTCTATTGGATATCCATATTGTCTGCTGCAACACAGATTATTGAAGGCACCGGGGCAAATACAGCACAGTAACCGGAGTGCAGGCTTGGTTTATATATATATATATATATATATATATATATATATATATATATATATATATATATATATATATATATATATATATATATATATATATATATCTCTATCATACATACATACATACATACATACATACATACATACATACATACATACAGAGTATCCCATATCCAAATATTCCGAAATACGGACTTTTTTGAGTGAGATAGTGAAAACTTTGTTTTCTGATGGCTCAATGTACACAAACTTTGTTTAATACACAAAGTTATTAAAAATATTGTATTAAATGACCTTCAGGCTGTGTGTATAAGGTGTATATGAAACATAAATGAATTGTGTGAATGTAGACACACTTTGTTTAATGCACAAAGTTCTTAAAAATATTGGCTAAAATGACCTTCAGGCTGTGTGTACAAGGTGTATATGATACATAAATGCATTCTGTGCTTAGACTTAGGTCCCATCACCATGATATCTCATGATGGTATGCAATTATTCCAAAATACAGAAAAATCCGATATCCAAAATACCTCTGGTCCCAAGCATTTTGGATAAGGGAGACTCAACCTGTAAAATATATATATATATATATATAATTATAGACACACACACACACACACACACACACACACACACACACACACACACACACACACACACACACACACACACATATATACACACAACTTCGGGCTATATATATGCCACTCATTCAGGCAAAGGACATCCTCCAGGGGAAACAAGTTCAAATTCACTCGTACGATGCAACGGCCGTAGCATATCTCAATCATCAGAGAGAAACTTGCAGCCAAAAAGCAATGAAGGAGGTAAGCCGCACGTTAAGGTGGGCAGAGCTTCATCATCTAGCCTTGTCCGCAGTATTCATTCCGGGAGTCCTAAACTGGGAAGCGTTTTTTTCTCAGTCGACATGCCATTCATGTAAACGTATGGGCTTTACACCCAAGGTTTTCCAGACTCTGGTAGACAAGTGGGTGTTACCGGAGATAGATCTCATGGCGTCCCGTCAGCACAACAAAGTTCCCGCATATGGGTCAAGAACAAAGGATCCCAGAGCGACTTTTGTGGATGCCCTGTCAGTGAGATGGGACTTCTGTCTGGCCTATGTTTCCACCGATCGCCCTGTTACACAGGTGTATGCGACAGGTAAAACAAGGAAAGGGCACCGTGATACTAATAGCTCCAGCTTGGCCCAGAAGACGTTGGTACACAGATCTACAGAGGCTGTCAATGGATGCTCCATTCCTACTCCCTTAACGTCCAAATCTACTGTCCCTGGGTCCTTGATATTACAAGCATCTGGATCGACTGTCTTTGACAGCGTGGCTCTTGAGACTTCCATCCTGAAAGCAAGAGGATTCTCACAATAGGTAATTCATACAATGCTCAGAGCAAGCAAACCATCCTCGGCTCGCATTTATTACAGAATATGGCAAGCCTATATTCAGTGGTGCGGTGACCGGAAATTTGACCCTACAGATGGAGCCTCTGTTATCATTGCTCCCTGTGTGACTAGGCACGCCCGCCTGGGCGCACCTAGTCACACAGCATCTCTGTCTGGGCGCGTACGTGCGCCCGGACGGAGACGCTCCCCATTCACTTGAATGGAGAGCGTCTCTGTCCGGGCGGGCGTCCATGGTTGGTTTTGGGTCCCTTATTCCCAATGAAGGGAACTCTAAATACTACTGCATACATTACCATCTTTAGACTCTAGAGAATTGTACGCTTCCAATTTTAAGGCAGTAGATTGGAGAAGTCTGTCCTGTTTCAGCATGACTGTGCACCATGCACACATTGAGGTCCATCAACAAAATAGCTTGAAATGGATTGAAATCCCTACCTCAAGCCAGGTCTCATGGGTGGACATCCTTGCCATACATCACTAATGCTCTTATGGCTAAATGGATCGAATGCCTACCCAGACCAATGGAGACTGTTCCACTAGCAAAGAGGTGACAACCATATTGTCCATAGTTTTGCAATTAAATATTCAGTAAGCACAGTGGTGTGATGTTCTGATGTCCACAAACCTCTGTCCATGTGCTGTATCATTTTTATCTTTTTAACTCCCTGACATTTTAAAAGGTAAGACCAGGCTATCCCTGCTGAAATGATTGTACATTCCTTTAAAGCAGTTTAATGACTTTCTGCAGTTTTCAAATTAAAACCGATTTTTATTTATGAACGTTCGCTTGATGAAAAGAACCGCTTGCATTGGGGAAATAATTGCTGACCTTTCAGTAAAAGCAGGAGTCCTAGTTGTTAACAGAAGCTGGAGATACCGTGTTAAACAGTTAACCACAGAGAGAGGGTGGGGTGATTTTGGGAGGTGGTGGTATCACTGTACAGAGTCAAATGGTGACCCTTTCCCAGAGAGTTTCAACATGATTGTTTAGACTGCTCATGTGTGGAATTTCACAGGAATTTTCCCATTTAATTTCTGAAAACATTGCTCTGCTGTCAGTAAACAGAATAGGAAGAAAAAAAAGATTTCTTTCTAAAAACGAAGGAGAAAATGGAGACACAAAGTCTGTCCTGACCGAGCTGCATTGAAACACCAGATAAATCTTTGTGTTGAAACCAAAACCATAATATGATTTAGTTTTTGCCAGTCTAATGACAAAATAATGTCCAGTGAAACAGTATAGGCAGAATCTGTTATGGAAACTAATTTCAATAAAAGTGGTGACTGCTATATTGCTGTTCTTCCTGTGAGGTGAAATTAGTCGTTTTAAACTGTGCAGAAGGTTACCTCCTAGTGAGCAAATAATTATGAAAAATGTTAAATAGGAAAATAGCACAATTGATTTCCTGCTCAGGGCCGTAACTAGGGGGGGTTCGCGCTAAGGGGCATGCGCTCCGGGAGCAGGATTTGAGGGGGCGCGCCAAGGAGTTACAGAGGAGCAAGTTTTTTTTTTTTTGTTTAGTTTTTTTACCGGTAGTGCTGTGCTGCTCCAGTGAGACAGCAGACAGCTCCCAGGGCAATGTATCTGACTCGCCTGTCTGCCCGCAGCTGGCTCCGACGCTGTGCGGGTGAGCTCCAGTACCTGGGATCTCTCCCATGTTGGCTACTGTCTTAAACTCTCTTTTTTGCCATGCAGCGCTGCGACTAGCATGCGGTGCACCATACAAGCTACTATAGAAGTGCACTGTGCACCCAGTTAGTAGTATCAACCTACGCTTTGCCTCCCAGATGGGGGGATTTGGTGTAGCTTATAGGGGGGTGTAGTGCAGTGATGTAGTGTACCATATAGGGTATGTAGTGTGGTCATGTATTGCAGTATATAGGGGCATGTAGTGCACCGATGTGGTGTAGCATATAAGGGGATGTAGTGTAGCATATAGGGTATGTAGTGGAGTGCATAGGGGCATGTAGTGTAGTGATGTAGTTCAGCTTGTAGGGGATGTAGTATAGTGATATAGTGCAGTGGATAGGGGAGTAGCGCAGTGATGAAGTGTTATGATATAGTGCATTGTATGGGGACACACAGAGGAGCATGTAATTGAACACGCTGGCGGGGCATGTGACGCATAAGGCATTTGAGGCACAAAGGGGAATATTGTCCAGTAGTGTCCCCTTTTTTTCAAAATGTTTGATAATCTGATTATTTTAGACTGATAGGGTTTGTTTTTTTTTTTTGTTTTTTTTAGGGGGGGTGGTAGGGGGGCTCCAAAATACTGCCTTGCCGCGGGGGGACGAAAATCCTAGTTTTGGCACTGTTCTGCTGGCCAGTATACTGTGGACTAATGCTGCCTTAGGGCCTTATTCAAGTTTGTTATCAAAACAAAAAAGCATACTAATGGCCAAAACCATGCTGCACTGCAGGTGGGGCAGATGTAACTTGCCGACAGATTTAGATTTGGGTGGGGTGTGTTCAAACTGAAATCTAAATTGCAGTGTAAAAATAAAGCAGCCAGTATTTACTATACCCAGAACCAATATAAACCACCCAAATCTAAATCTCTCTGCACATGTTACATCTGCCCCACCTGAAATGCAGCATGGTTTTGCTAATAATCTGAATAACCACCTTTAGTACCCAGTACTGTTATGTGTATGTGTTCCATGTGTCGCATTCTGGCTGCTAACGCAATCTATCATACTGCATGCAGGCAGAAGGTTGTTGAAGGAAGTCTCACACACCCATTTGCTCTGACACTGGCTGGAGATACCTTGTATTGGACGGACTGGCAGACTCGCTCTATACATGCGTGCAACAAATGTACTGGTGAGAAACGGCGGGAGATCCTCAGCGCGCTTTATTCTCCAATGGACATACAAGTATTCAGTCAGGAGCGACAGCCACATTGTGAGTGTATTGGGGGGGTTTTTGTCTGGTTTTTCTCCTTTTTTATTTTTTTTATTTGTGTAATTCTGTTTTTAGAAATATATATTAATGTGTTTAAGCCACATTTTGATATGAAATTGATAAACATTTATTAGAAGAAAACTATTTGAATGGAACTTGCCAGTAACTGTTACACTTTGGCTTCTTAAGGCATCTGAAGATTTTTGTGCCATCGGGCCCCGTGGTTCAGAGGGGCCCCGAGGCAGGGGGGGGGAAGGGGGCACAAAAACAGGTGCTGGAGTGTCTGTTAAAACTCTGCTCCGGCCGCCCGCCAATTAAGTACATAAAACAATTACCTGACCCGACGCGATTCACCCATCTACCCTGTACAGCACATTGCAGCCGCTGGAGGCCTCCCGACGAGTCCCTCCACGTAGCTCCGTCCCCGACACCAGCGCTGACTTCCCAAGGGTCTTTGGCAGTTCCTTGCTGGCCGGGTGAAAGGTCGTGCTACTCTGAGCTTTTCTTACCTCAGTCGCAACTCCTGACAGCCTACAGGTAAGCCACTGTAACCAACCTCCAGTCCCCTGACCCCAGCTTACAGTATGCACTCCAATTCCCACCCACCACTACTGTAGCCAGCCCACAACCCGCCACCCCCTGTAGTGTGTTTACCACCCCTATAGACATACCCCCTCCTGATCGTGTGCTCCCCTGTAGCCAGCCTCCACACACCCCTCCCCATAGTGTGCTCCCCTGTAGCCAGCCACCATGCCCCCTCCCCCCATAGTATGCTCCCATGTAGCTAGCCTCCAGCCAACCCCGTAGTGTCCACCCCTGTAGCCAACCTCCAAACTCCCCACATATATAACACACTCGTATGTATGTATGTAATATACAGTATATACATTCAAGTGTGTTGATAGGGGTGCCCCAGAGAAATAAGTGTTCTGGGCCCCAAAATTTCTGTTGCAGGCCCTGGTGCCAATGTCATCAGTCTTCAATGTAAAGCAGACATTTCACATCACAAGACCTGCGGTCATCAGCAGCGTTACTACTTAAGGTCACTTAAGCTGCAGTTACCATCAACAAAATACTTTTATCCACTGACCTCAGTTGAGCAGAAGCACTTCAGTTCATACTGCATTATATTAAGAAAGGTGCCACCCTGATCACCGTTGCTTTGTTGCTGAACCAGTGCCCGGACCATACTGGATGCCCAGAGTTTGCTATTTGGTGGATTTCAACAGGCGTACTTAGGACCATCCCGCAAGTCAAGCTCCGCATACTGGTGAGGATTGAGAATATGCTACCAACTCCCAATTGAAGGATCATCTATGGGATATTTCTCCCTCCAGCGGCCTAAGAAGCGGTAATAACTCTTTTCGGGACTGTACAATCAGCTCCTAAGCCTGTATATTCTGCCTAAACTGGTGTCCAGTTATTTAAAAGGAACGGACATTTCTGGTTCACTTATTCTGCCGGTGGTCACAATGACTTTTAATTGGTTATTAATCAGAGTTATTAATAAATGTTTTAATCTGTTTTCATTCAATCCATCTCATTTTTTAATTTTTAGTATTAATTGAATTCAGCGCTGCTATTATTGGTTTTCTTTTTGTGTAGATTAAGAAAGGGAATTAAAAACAAAACAAAACACAATTTCATGCTGTTCTGTTGTGTTTTTTGGATATTGATAAGCAAAATTTTCATAGGTCTTGTAGCCAAATTGGCTTCATCCTTAGCAGTTTTGAAATGTGTGTCGGGGCCAAGTTCGCCTTATCAAGTGATGTGTTTATTTTATACTCCTAAATTAATTTAGTTGAGATTAAAAGAACAATGTTCCAGGTTCAAACATTTAATCGTCGTATGAACCTATGCATTGAGATCCGGGAAATGGAACAGATTGGTGTAAACAATAAACCATCTAATTTTTTTATTTTATAAATTGAAAACCATTTTTTTAAAAGGACGATGACGAGAAAAAAATACCTGGTAATAGAATAATAATATGGTATGTAAACGACAACATTTGCACTGCCCAGTTATACTCTGTAAAGTATTTAAGTGCATAGTTTTATTTTAGGCTATCTTATTGCTTATTATATATTTAAATACTATCTCTTTACAACACACCTTTCACATCTTGTGACTGAGCAGCGCCATCTGCCAGTCCTGCCCCTTAAACCCGTTATGTCATGACCACCAGCTCTGGAAAGTAGAGCTCAATAGGCTGCAGGGTGCGTTTGTGAAGCGCCCTAGATCGTTCCGGGTAGCTTTGCAGTAGCACTACTGGCTCTACAACCCACATGCAGGTGCAGTGGAGCTTGACTGCGATATTGCTGACCCCAGGCGTCTTGCATCCTGTGCGAAGGTACTACTTGCATGCCCCTAGGGGACAGTGGAGTACAGTCACTTGCCTGTTGGTATTTTTTTATTTTATTTTATGAAATAAAAAAGGACTTTGGAACCAGAAAGCCTGGATTCAGAGGGAGGAGCTGAGCATCTGCTGGATGTACAGACAGGTCAGCATCAATAGTTAGTCGGGTCAGGCAATACTGATAGGGGTGGATCAAATGTAAAGAGGACCCAAACCTATAACTTGCTTTGAGCCCCATGAAATGATAATCTGGCTCTCGGGGAGGGATTGTGGCTTCAGACATGAAATTGTGTTATTATGCCCATCACTTCCTTGATGAACATTGCATAACTTTTTAAAATCTAGGAAATTGTGGTAGGAACAATTCAAAGTGCCCTCTCTCCCCCATTCTGACACACACACACAGCCTCAGCGGCACACTTATTTAACAGTTTGAAATCTCCTATTTCAAGTGTTATCTCTGGGTAGTTGCTTTCTGATTATCACGTGTGATCACCAGAGTACACCCCATGACTGCAGAAATCTATGAAAATCCGATAAATAGATCTCCCATCATCCAAGGAAAGGGACCTGTGGGTGCGGTCTGTGGTCACTCGCTCACAAGTGATTTGGGATAAGACTGGCAAACTGTGTTAATACATATAAAAACTAATATGTATTGGAATGCTGCTGTTCAACACAGGGAGTCACTCGTGTAAACAAACAAGATAAAAGAGAAAAGATGAACAGTGCAACCCAAGTACCCATTGAGTCAGGGAAAATGAAACAAAAAATGCTGTTCATTACAAATTAGGGAACCAATACATCAAACCAATAAATACACAGGAAGTGATTAAATAACACAAATGACAATAGTGAATATACTATATAAAATATTGTGCCACAAAGGTACATAGGTGCAGGTAAGTACACAGGAGATCCCTCTCGGCTGGTAGTGGCTCATTTTAAAAAAAGGTGTTTTTTTTTGTATTTTCCCCCTAGTCCTTTCATTCAAATATTTTAAAAAGAAAATCTTGATAAAGTGTTCCCTCCTTAGTGGGCCTCGTTATCTGTACACTTTGGGATAATGTCAGGAGCCTCGTAAATAATTTGTAGATTCTTAATCATATGGACCCTTGCTATACTTGCAGCTTCCCTCCATGGTATCTCCTTATGGTTTAGTTCATTGACAGAATGGAAACCTTGCTGACCATCTCAAAAAGGGAATAAAGGCCCATACACTCTAAATGAGTCCCCGCTAACACCGATATTGGCGGCGGCAGGGTGCCGGCATCAGCAAGTGCATACACACTTGCCGATGCCGGCGGGGAAGGGAGTGGCGACGGTCATGCGGCAGCTGTAGCGTGGCTGTCGTTAACGAGGACCTCCCTCGTCTGTACATGTTCAGACGAGGCAGGGGGTCATAAAGGACGTGCTGGAATGCGTATTGTTAACGATAATGAGTGTACATACTAGGTGATATTGTGAATAATATCGCTCAGAAAGACCTTTTGTAGCGATATTATTCACAATATCGCTTAGTGTGTATGGGGCTTAAGAGAACTGTTTGCAACTAAAGGCCTCTAAGTTACTGATATTTATTTGTGATGCTGGGCAGCCCACGTCTTTGCTAGACACGTGTTTTACGGCAGTTGGTAGACTCGAGTGCAACACCCGAAGACCAGCGAGTCTCTCCTCAACGAGCAGGCATCGAGATTTGTGGCTGATGGCCCTTACTGTGTTTTGTTGATAGATTAGCACTGTATATTGATGGGGTTATAATGCAGGATAATAACAGGCAAAAACAGAAAAAGAAGGTAAATACTGCCCATCACAAATTATTTTTCAATCTTAGTAGTGTGGGAAAACATGATACGTGAGGCAGAGGATACCATTGCGTGTTATCAGCGTCCAATATAAAGCAATATGTAGATCTCTCTCATGTTCTGGCCCAGTTTTTGATTAGTACTTTTCCCAATTCTTACCCCCTTTTTCTTTCTTCTATATCTCCTTTATTGTATTGTGTTGTGTTCATTAAGAAACTAAACTTTGATTTGAACTATCTAAATAACAATGTATTTTCTTGTAAATTTATGGACTGCATTGTTCACCGACCCCTTTATACACCGTTTATTATACTACATTAAATCTAGCTAGCCTGTCTAATAAACAGACTGTCTAATTCAAATGTCGTTATCTAGCTTTGCTGGACAGTCCATTGGCCGCAAGGTGCAAGCAGTGGTGAATTTGCCACTAGCCCTGCTAGGCCGATGGCCAGATGAGGCCGGTGATTTTTAGTTTTTTTTTTTACTTGTCATTACGACTTATTGGGGGTCATTCCGAGTTGTTCGCTCGTTGCCGATTTTCGCAACAGAGTGATTAAGGCAAAAATGCGCATGGTACGCAGTGCGCATGCGCTAAGTATTTTAGCACAAAACTTAGTAGATTTACTCACGTCCGAACAAGGAATTTTCATCGTTGAAGTGATCGGAGTGTGATTTGACAGGAAGTGGGTGTTTCTGGGCGGAAACTGTCCGTTTTCAGGGAGTGTGCGGAAAAACGCAGGCGTGTCGGGGAAAAACGCGGGAGTGGCTGGAGAAAAGGAGGAGTTGCTGGCCGAACGCAGGGCGTGTGTGTGACGTCAAACCAGGAACTAAACGGACTGAGCTGATCGCAATCTGTGAGTAGGTCTGGAGCTACTCAGAAACTGCTAAGAATTTTCTATTCGCAATTCTGCTAATCTTTCGTTCGCTATTCTGCTAAGGTAAGATACACTCCCAGAGGGCGGCGGCCTAGCGTGTGCAATGCTGCTAAAATCTGCTAGCGAGCGAACAACTCGGAATCACCCCCATTGTCTGTAAATTGTGGTGGTGGAGGGGGGCGAGGTTGGTACTGCTTTGGCAGTCAGGTGGCCCTGACATGAAACGGGAATTGACATGATGGTGGGCAACCGATAATGTTGTGAATAGGTGCAGCCTGACCCCTAAATTCGCCCCTGGGTACAAGTAAAAAGTACCGACAGGGCTGAGCACAGTGTAGAGCAGGCATTCCCAACCGCGGTCCTCAAGGCACACCAACAGTGCAGGTTTTAGTGATATCCAGGCTGCAGCAGAGATGGTTAAATCAAAATAACTGAGCTACTAATTAAGTCACCTGAGCTGAAGCCTGGATATCACTAAAACCTGCACTGTTGGTGTGCCTTGAGGACCGTGGCTGGGAATGCCTGGTGTAGAGTATCCTTATTATACACATGTGCATAGACCATGCCCATGTGTAACAACATGCATAACAATTCATTCTCCAAATTACCTCTTTACCAATATACAGGGATTCCTGGCTGTAATGTGCAACAACAGTGTGTATAATAGGACAACTTAAATGGTAAAAATAAAGATAATGCGCTTAATCTAAAATAAGCTTCTTTTGCTTAGAAATCTCACTGTTGGGTTTGCCCTGATTTCCTATACGTTTTATACCGGTTTCTTTCAGTCAACACTCCATGCGATGACAATAACGGCGGCTGCTCACATCTTTGCCTGCTGTCCCCACGAGACCCGTTTTACAGCTGCGCATGTCCCACAGGAGTACAACTGACCGAGGACGGCAAATCCTGCAAAATAGGTAAAAACAGTAAAGGGATGTATAGAGCTGTTTGATTTGTTACACTCTACTCTATAATGGTTTACTAATTGGCCGTTCTTATTTTAGAAGACGGTAGCCCTTGCTAAACTTTTTATAAACTGTATTTCTGGATCTCTTTGCTGGAAAGAGGTTAGAAAACATGATGTGGTCCTTTTGCTGTGGCCTGCATGCTATGAAAGTCCCCTCTCAACTGTATGGTAGCTGTGCTGGTTTTATTCTGTTGTCTAAAAACTTGGGCCTCTTGGTGCAAGAAAGGGGTTGATGAGCTGTCAGATTACGTGGGTCGTTCTAAAGGTGCTCACAAATGAAACAAGAGCTTTCATTTCCATTTTCCTTTACAGAGAGCCCAGGGTCACTGGAAGATGTGAAGCCACATGTCTGCGAGCAGTAAACATTTGCTTTAGAAATCAAACCGCTAATTTTTAGGCTGGGTCCATCAAGACTTTTTGATTAAGGACATAAGCTGCTCATTTACAAATGAACAGCTCCAGTGCGGAATGGGAAAAGTTGCAGCCATTTGTCAGTCTATATAATTGCTCCAAAGCCATGCCTTTCTCTTCCACGGTTGTCTATGGCTGCCTTCTTAGAAATTACAGGCGAACATGTCAGAGTGAAGGTTTTTGTCTAGCACAATTTATGCATACCTACTATGAAGCAAATGAGGCTTTTTCTCTACCCCTTTGTTTCTACATCTTAAATTGGAGACTAGCGTGACATTTAAAAAAAGAACTTAAACTTGCAGGTTGTACTTTTCTCACAGTCAGACATGAAGTGTTTTTTATGTTCTACATTCCGATAGCATCAGATTAGGAGTATGTTGGAGGCCGGTTCTGAAGGCATTTTCTGATGTTTTTAAATCACTTTTGTAGTGCAAAATATGAAGTCAAAAATCATGGTATTTACTGTGCACATAGCACAACATTGAGGTATAAAGGTTAATGTTAATTCGGTATGCGGTTAAATTACCGGCTGTGTTAATTCATTGGTCAACATCAAAGCAACACACATTGAACCCTTAATTTTTCAGTTCCTTTGTTCACCACAATTGGTAATAAAGTACCCTTAATTATTTACATTTTCTCTGTTGGGTGTTTTTTTTAATTTTATTTCTTCTTAAACCAATATCTTGCAGCTTACTTTTGTTTGCTTAATATATATAAAAAAGCATGTTGGGCCTTATTTATTAACATGGTGCAGTGTACTGTAATCCATAGTAACTAGTCAGATCTTAGTTTTCACTTTTTTACAGTTACCTGGAAAAGTGACTTGTTGCCAGAAGTTACAGCGCTTTTGTGCACCGTATAACATAAATGCTATTCACTTCTGTTGGTATTGCATATTGGTCTTAAAAAATACAGGTACATGTACTGCACAGTGAGTGTAACATAACTATAAATTATTAAAGTATAAGACGCAAATTATGCCACCAGTGGCGGAACTATAAATTTAGCTCCCCTCCGCCCCCATAGGCATTTTTGAAAGGGGAAACACCACTAGCTTGTACCCCAGTTTTGCACCTTGCATGCACAGTTATTGGCCACCACATGAAAGAAAATAAATCCTGATTCATGCCCCTTACATTATTTGTCATTTCTCTGGCTGGGTCCACAGGATTATCCACAGGATAACATTGGGATATTGTCGAGCGACCGCGAAAATGGCACCAACACGGTCACGAGCTTTCTGGCCTCCCAGGATTCATTGGGGCCCTCGCCATATAGTCCCGCCCACTGACTCAGTCAGATCAGTTTTTTGCTTGGTGTGGCAGGAAGCCGCATGGTCACAGGGCTGCTGTGAATAAAGCAGCCTAAAGCTTTTATTATTTTATTTTTTATAGACTTACTATATTGTTTTTTTAGAGCGACTTCTCTTAGCAGAGTCTTAAACGCATACTAGAAAGAGTCGCTCCAACAACTCCCCACCGGGTCGCAACAACGCTTACCTTCGGGTATCAGTGCTGTCCGTTATCAGTTATCAAGAGCGGCAGTGTACACCAGTAGCGTCTGAATCCACTCAGCGTCTTACGAGCGTATTTGCTTGGATATGGAAGTGTGGTAAGTCTCCCTGTATCCCGCTCTCCGGAGGCAGGGTATACAGTACTAAAAATTCTCTCTACTTTTTTTAGTATGCATTGTTAATTTTTAGTACCTATTGCATATGAGACCTGTATATTACTGTGTTTTCTGCATGTTATGTTGAAAAAAGAGCCAGTTAAAACAGAAGTACAATTTTTCTACTTATGTATAAGTTGTTATGGAGGTTGTATTCTCATATGACAGTCTAATGCTTTAACATGTGACTGACTGCTAGTATGTGTGCTGACTTTTCTGTGTAATGTCAGTCCTGTTCTGACCCTCAAATCAGGTGCACTGTGGTCAGATTGATCTCACCTCTATATACTGACATATAGGGTGTTTTTCAGTCACAAAATTGTGTAGTCAATAACAGATTATTACCATGTCTGTGAGCGGCAAAAGTGATGAGGAGAATTTATCAAGCACTCCCATAGCCCTAACATGCTTATCTTGTAAGTCAGGGGTAATTGATATGAATCAATTGGTCACTTATGAGGGTTTGTGTGCAAACTGTTTTGCTTTTCGGCGAAGTAAAAAACAGGAGTTGGTTCAACCACCAACAGAGCCACCATGGAATATGTTCGCAAAGACTCTATCTTCTATAGCGGACAAGTTAACTACAGTAGCACCACCTCAAGGGTTAGGTTACACTATGAACCCATACATACAGCTCCCTTCCTATGGCTTGGTTCCAGTAGCCTCTACAAGCAACCAAGAGACGGGTAAAACTAAGACAGATACGTCTATATGGCAGACTACACAAGATGATACATCGGACGATGAGACAATAGATTCGACTCCGTATGATGATCAGTCTTTTTTAGTTCAGATGATGTAGCTGAACTTATTAATGCTGTGAAGGCTGTTCTCTCGTTGGAAGAGCCAGCCAAGACGGTGTTAAAATCTAAAGCACCGGTATTTAAACGTACAAAATCAGTGAAAGCTGAATTCCCAGCGTCAGATGAGCGGACGGAAATGATGGATGAGTCTTGGGCAGCGCCCAGTAAAAAGTATAAGATTCCTAAAAGATGGGATTCCTATTATCCATTTCCAGCTGTGGATTGTTCGAAAAGAGAAGTTCCTCCAAAAGTAGATGCACATGTTCTGCGACTCGGGCATAAATCTGCTTTACCACTGTCATCTACCTCACTAAATGATGTCACAGACAGAAGGGTAGATAGCCTTTTGAAAAATATTTTTTCTCTAGTAGGAGCAGCGGTAAGACCTGCTATGGCTTCGGCCTGGGTAGCAAAGGCAATGGGCGAATGGATAGAGGAACTAGAGAATAGCATCCCTTCTCCTACTAGGGAGCAAGAGGATCATTTTTGCCGTTTAAGACAATCTGCCCAGTATGTGGAAGAAGCAGCAATTGATGTAGGTACAGTTGCTTCTAAAGCTTCAGCCTTGACAGTAGTCGCTAGTCGAGCAATTTGGCTACGTACCTAGAAGGCAGATGCGGAATCCAAGAAAGAATTGGAAGCATTGCCTTTTGTGGGTAATATATTATTTGGAAAACCTATATCGGATATCCTAGAATCAGAGGCTGAATCGAAAAAGGTCAGATTTCCGGCTACCTATAACCCTAAATCCAAGGGTTTAAAATTTCGCTCTTTTCGTTGGCAAAGCAAAGCGAAAGCAAAAGAGGAGCCTAAACAACCCCAGTTTAAATCCAGGGGTAGGAAGCAGTGGGCTAGCAAAAAGCCAGCTTCCAAACCTGAACAGAAACCCTCAGCCTGAAGAGACGGGCCTCCGCTTGGAGGATTCCAGGGTTGGGGGCCGACTCCTTCAATTTGCACACATATGGCAACAGTCACCAGCAGATGCCTGGGTGCAGAAGGTAGTATCTCAGGGGGGTATGGGTTCCCATTCAGGAGGCAGCCTCCTCAAAGATTTTTTTTGCACCAGCCCGTCTCGTATAGAGTCGAAGGCCAATGCCCTGCAAGAAGCAGTACAAAAATTACTGCAGTCAGGTGTGATTGTCCCAGTACCTCCATCACAAAAGGGACAGGGGTATTACTCCAATCTATTTCTAATCCAGAAACCAAATGGGTCATATCGACCAATTCTAAATCTGAAAATGTTGAACAAATACATATGGATCCCTAAGTTCCACATGGAGATGTTACGCTCCATAATGTTAGCTATGGAACCGGGAGATTACATGGTATCTCTGGATGTACGGGATGCTTACCTACATGTGCCTATAGCACTATCACATCAGTGTTACCTCAGGTTTGCCATCCTTCAGGAACATTTCCAGTTCCAAGCTCTGCCGTTCGGGCTAGCTACAGCACCCAGGGTGTTTACCAAGATCATGGTGGTTATGGCAGCTTGTCTGCGCAAGTAAGGGATAAGAATATTCCCATACATAGACGACCTGTTAATCTTAGCACAGTCGCAAGATTTACTGTTGAGCCATCTTCAACAGACGATAGTTTGTTTACAGAGACACGGGTGGCTCATGAATTGGGAGAAGTCGTCCCTGAATCAGTCACAGCGGATGGTTCATTTGGGGGCCATATTGAATTCAGACCTACAGAAAGTTCTCTTACCAGAGAAAATGATTAGTCAAGGTGCAGGTCATGGCTCAGGAAGCGTTGCAAGCCCAGACAATGTCAGTCCATGCAGCAATGCGACTGTTGGGTCTGATGGTATCAACCTTCGACATGGTAGAATATGCGCAATTCCACTCCAGACCATTGCAGCACATTATTCTGACCAAATGGAACGGAAATCATCAGACGATAAAGAAGCAGATGATAAAGATTCCAATAAATGTAAAAAGGTCTCTAGCGTGGTGGCTACAGACAGACCATTTAAACAAGGGGAGACCCCTTTGGATAAAAGAGTGGCAAGTCCTGACAACAGATGCCAGCCTGCAGGGCTTGGGGGCGGTACTCGGAAGCCTATGGTTCCAAGGAAAATGGACCGCAAGGGAAAGTCGCCTGCCAATAAATCTGTTAGAAATAAGAGCCATTTACTTGGCCCTAGTTCAGGCAAAGGACAATCTACAAGGAAGACCAGTCCAGATCCGCTCAGACAATGCGACAGCAGTAGCATACCTGAATCATCAAGGAGGAACTCACAGCAAGAGTCTGATGGAGGAAGTAACTCCCATTCTAAAATGGGCGAAACTCCATCTCCCGGCATTGTCAGCAGGATTTGTCCCGGGTGTACTAAATTGGGAAGCGGATTTTCTCAGTCGGCACACCATTCAGGAAACCGAATGGGCACTACACCCAGAAGTGTTTCAGACACTGGTGAACAGATGGGGTCTACCGAACATAGACCTTATGGCGTCTCGTCTAAACAACAAAGTTCCGAGGTATGGAACGAGAACAAGGCACCCCGTAGCGGTCCTGGTAGACGCACTGTCAGTAGAATGGAGGTTTCAGCTGGCATATCTGTTCCCTCCAATATCTCTGTTACCCAGAGTAGTGAAAAAGATAAAGCAGGCAAAAGGAGCAATTCTAATAGCTCCAGTTTGGCCAAGAAGGCATTGGTACACAGATCTGTTGAGAATGTCCATGGAAGCACCGATGCTGCTCCCTCAACGTCCAGATCTGCTAATGCAGGGTCCTTGTTGTCACAGTCATCTGGATCGCCTATATTTGACGGCGTGGCTGTTGAAACCTCTATCCTAGAGGCTAAAGGATTTTCGAAACAAGTAATCCAAACTATGCTTAGAGCAAGAAAGCCTTCTTCGGCCCGTGTGTATCATAGAATATGGCAAGCCTATATTCACTGGTGTACTGGAAAAAATGTCAATCTGAGATCTTTTAAAGTAGCTAGGATTTTGGATTTCCTTCAGGCAGGATTGGATAAAGGGTTGAAAGTTGCTTCCTTGAGGGTTCAAGTATCCGCGTTAACTGTATGGTTTCAGCAAAAGATTGCTGATTTACAGGATGTACGTACATTTTTTTTCAAGGAGTAGTACATATTCAACCTCCATTTGTTCCTCCTGCAGCTCCCTGGGATTTGAATTTAGTTCTTAAATTTTTCCAGGGTCCTCTGTTTGAACCACTTGAGAGAGCAGATCTTAAGTGGTTAACGGTTAAAGTTCTTTTTTTACTGGCAATGGCGTCAGCCAGAAGAGTGTCAGATTTGGGAGCATTATCATGTAAGTCTCCTTTCCTAAGTTTTTCTCCAGACAGAGCAGTTCTCAGAACGAGATCTAGCTATCTTCCAAAGGTGGTATCAAAGTTTCACCTGAATGAAGAGATTGTAGTCCCAGCTTTTCAGATATCGGGACTATCTGCGGTAGAAGCGTCGCTGGACGTGGTCCGGGCTTTAAGAATCTACATAGATCGTACTAGTGCCATCAGGAAAACAGATTTTCTCTTCATCCTCTACGGATTCCATAGAAGAGGATGGCCTGCTAGTAAACAGACGCTGGCGAGATGGCTCCGAATGGTAATATCAGAAGCTTATTCTCATGCAGATCTCCCTATTCCGGCTAATGTCTCTGCACACTCTACACGTAAGGTAGGTCCTTCTTGGGCAGCACAAGAGGGTGCTTCAGCAGAACAGATATGTAGGGCAGCCACATGGTGTTCCATAAACACATTCATTAGACATTATGCCTTGGATACTTTTGCCTCTCATGACGCAGACTTCGGGCGAAAGGTCCTCCTGTGCAATCAGGAGCGTCCCCACCACTAAAATGGCTTTGGGAATCCCAATGTTATCCTGTGGATAATCCTGTGGACCCAGCCAGAGAAATATACGTTATGGTAAGAACTTACCGTTGATAACGTGATTTCTCTTATGTCCACAGGGATCCCACCCTGACACATCTGATTTGAGGATCTAGACAATCACTAAACCTCTTCCTTCTTGTATGTAAGGGTGTGCATGTGTGTTCTTATCGCCTGTACAGGTCTCTACCTAATGTTCCTGCCTAAAATCGCTGTGGAAAGAACTGATCTGACTGAGTCAGTGGGCGGGACTATATGGTGAGGGCCCCAATGCATCCTGGGAGGCCAGTAAGCTCGTGACAGTGTTGGTGCCATTTTCGCTGTCGCTCGACAATATCCCAATGTTATCCTGTGGATACCTGTGGACATAAGAGAAATCACGTTATCAACGGTAAGTTCTTACCATAACGTATATTTTTCCTTGTTATAGGAATGCCCCTTACACATTGTGCCACAGACCGTAACGCCCAAGACACATTATGCCACACACCGTAACGCCCATGACATTTCTGCTACATTGTGTTGTGTAAACAAGGGTCTGTATCCCCTGCTGCCCAATGATTCATCAGTTATGCCTGTCGATTTCATCCTTATTTATCTGATAAGAGGCAGTAGTTTGCCCTATCACACATTTCTGCTTATTACAACTTATTATTTGAGCAGTGATTTTGTTTTCTTCTATAACTTGAACTACTTACCCTAAACTTATAAGGATATAATGGGATAGGATTCCGTAGAAATGTTTAGTTTGCGTCTCTTGTACAAGGAATGCAGGGAGTGTCCGTTGTCTCAGTTAAAACAATATACATGGTTAATAGGCAGCACTTGGAAAAATAATTAATCTCAATTGGAGTTGTGTATATTTGTTTCTAGTTCATCTGAGGGAAGCTGGAAAATAACCCAAAACTGAACTTAATAAACCAATGATTCGGGGGCTTCAAATTTTCATTTATCAATTTTATTTTTTGCTGCATGCACGGTTGGAAAAAAAACAGGAATTTTTTTTTTTTTTGTAAACTTTCTTTGGTTTAAACTGTTTTATTTATTTTATTTTTTAAGCAAATGTTTTTTTTTTTTTTTTTTGCATTAACGTTTTAATGAAAAAAAATATTGTACTCCTGTTTGTTATAATACTGTGAAACATTGCTATCTATTAGAAACCTTGATCAACCATGTTTTAATGCTTTCTAACATTAACAATCCAAAGTTATTAGGCTTTGATATGATTTATTTGAAATCTTTCAATAAAACCAATTTTAGACTAAATATAATTTAAAACGTGCAAAAGTACTTTTCAGAGTAACGCATAAACACAAAAAAGAAGTAGTTAAGCATTAGCACTGTATATGTCACTGGCATTAAACATTTTGAATAAAAACACTAGTTTAGATGCTTTTCAGTTCCCAGTCTGTTTTGAAGCTTCGAATGAACTAAACCAAAAGAAGAAAAAATTCTTTCTACACTAGCTGAAGATGATTGAGCAGTCAGAAGTTGTTCAGTACTGGGAATTACATTAGGTTTTGCATTGAAGTAAACATAAAGATTAAACCATGAGGTGTTTTTCTGTGTATTGCCTGTTTAATGTGTTGGTGTTTACTCTTTAAGACTCTGAGTGTTAACTGTGGTTTTACCCTGTCCTATGGCAATGTTGGGAGAGAAGCTTGATGCTAGGCAGATTTAGCGCCTCTTATCTGCTTCACCTCCCTATATCTTTGTTGTGTGAGTTTTACTGCATTGGTTCAGTTCACTTAGATGAAGACCACAAGCAACAAGAATGTGGAATAATACCAGGGATTCCCTTACAATAGGCTTTTTTTAAGAAGTCACTGTGTTGTGCCTGTAGTCACAGCATATAAAAAAAACAAAACATTTGGTTTAAACCAGCCAACCCTGTTTGCTGTAATGAAAAAGTTGCCTGCTATTACTTACAGAAAGCAGGCACTAGTTAGCTTGGTTATGCCTAGTCCAGCTGGCACATGCCACATCTAGCTCTAAGGGGTCTATTTACTAAGCCTTGGATGGAGAGAAAGTACCAGCCAATCTGCTCCTAACTCATTTTTCTAACCCAGCCTGGTACTTTATCTCCATTCAAGGCTTGGTAAATAGACCCATTAGTCCGTCTTCACAGAGATGCTGTCCCCCACTCTCCTGCAAGGACATAGTTTTGCAGAGGTGAAAAATGTCGCTTCTTAGCAGGGATTACTCAGTGGGGCCAATGCAGAGTTGTAGTTACTGCTGCAGCGCATGCATGTTACTAAATGGGGTTATTTGAGTTGTATGCATCCTTACGAGTAGACCGCCCATGTCTGTGTGCTAGATTTGATAATCATCCGTGTCCCAGCCCTAAACATATTGCAAAACATACTGTACATCTGAAAACAGCTGTTTCTAGGCTTCTGCACAACTCGCCATAACCTACAATTTCAGTGACACGGGACTGTGCTTATGTGAGAACCACCCCGTTTATATCCCAGTTTACACCTATTCAGTGACAAGCATTCTCTGCATTGCCCGTCATTGTGCGTACTTTTATCCGGAGCAGTTGTGTGGCGGCAGCATCCAGGATAGGCTCCGCAAACAGACTGCAGTCAACTCTGCAAGAACCCCACTGTGTTCAAGTACCAGCGTTCTTCTCCCATTGTGCGTTTTGCATGGTCTAGATTGAGGTTTTACCATAGTTTGGGGGTGGTTGTTTATATAGCGCTTGCAACACTGTATATTGGATATTTGTCTTTCATATAATGGAGGCCAAATATTAACTTGACGATTCCCTGACATTGATCACCTGATCAGCGGACATCTATGATACTTTAGGGAATCGCCAAAATCCAGCATGTTAAATTTCACAACTCACCGACCCTGATTTTTTTTTTTTTTTTGTAATCCGTGAATTAAGAATTTCCATCCCCTCCCCCCATGCATAAGAACAGGGGATTGGCCTGGTACAGAGTTGACGCATGGGCCCCTTAAGTCCCTGCCCCATTGGAGCTCAGCTTGAATTCTTTAACCTGTGAGTGCAAATGCACACACGCATGCTGGGGTTAATTTTGTCAGAACCTAATTTGCTCTGCAGACCCCTACACAAACACAGAGAGAACATACAAACTCAATACTGGATTTAAACAGGGACTAACTCTGTTTCCCTGTTTTCTTGCAGCCCAATTAGCGCAAAACCAGATCTATCCTTAAGGTTACATACATTATCCCTGCGTACGGGATGCCGGCTATCAATATCCCGACAGCTGCATCTCGCCCGCCAGAATGCCGGCGGCGGGGCGAGCGCTAAGAGACCTCTTACGGACTCGCTGTGCTTGCCACAGGATCTATTCCCGCTTTATGGGTGTCGTGGGAATAGCCCTGGTGCACCGAGATGCCAGCTGCTGGCATTGTCACTGGTCAGGATTTCGGCGTCTGTATCCTGAACGCGGGGAACCCGACAGCCGGCATTTTCACTGCATCCCCTATCCTTATCCTATGAATACTTTTTTGTGGATGTTGACTGAACAAAAATGTCCAACTGATATTGTTATACATACAAAGCAAGTATGTTTCTTTTAAAACATGTTTTATTTAACCTTCTAAGTACAGTATTGCGCTATGTAATGATTAATGACTGCTTTACTAGCGAGCCATAGATGCCCAGTGTTTTTGTGAATTAATTTTGAATGTTGCGTCCCTGACTGTGTAATTGATGTCTCTTTCATGTCCTTCTCCTCTCCCTCATTCTGAAAGCATTATTTTAGAGCTGCTTTAATTAAAGACCTTAGATTAGGTTGTTTCATTGACTCCATTACTCTTGTCCAGAAGTGTCATAGTAAATGTTGTCTTTGATCAGCAATTTGTAGGTTGAAAGGGTATTTATTAATTGTCCCCGCTCCGAGAACGGATTCTCCTCCTCTTGCCCAGCACTGGATACACTTTCCATAGCTAACACTGACTCCTTCACGCACAGATTTTCCTTTTTTGTTATTTTTTATGAACTAGAGGGGAAAAGCAACAACACAGAATTCTCTAATGTGTGGTAGAGAAATGACTTTGCAAGCCCCAATGGGCACTTACTGATTGTGATTTGTTAAGTATATTCGTTCTAAAGTACCATAAACTAGTGGCACTATATTAATAAATTGCAGCAATTAATAGGCTAGCTCCAAAAGGTGTTTTTCTCTTGTATAAAGGAAATATTGAGATTGCCAATCTATAAATGTGTAAATGCGCTTTTGTATGTCACTTACCTACCCTAGTATACCACCCTATTTATACACCGAAGAACATAGTGGCATCTTGTTGGGCGGGGCCTGGGTTGCATGCAGTATGTACAAACAGTCTGAAATAATTGGGCTGCTATGGAGCTTTTCCTTTGCTTTGTTAATATTATGTACGTGAGTGCTTTTAGGTTTTCACTTAAGTGGGAAAGGAGATTAAGACTAAGGCGAAGGGGTCTGTTCATGAAGCAGTGAAAGGATTGGAGAAGTTGCCTATGGTGACCAATGAGCATTGAAGTAGCATAATTTGCATACTGTAAAATTATACAGAGCAGCTGATTGGGTGCCATGGGCAACTTCTCCACTCTTTTCACTGCTTCTTGAGTATACTTCTTTATCAGATGTACACAAACCAATGTTTACTGAGCTGCGCATGCACAGCTCCCAACTTCGCATGTGCAGATTGGGTCCATCTTCATCTGACGCATTACCCGCTAAGCGCAGCCTGATTGACAACGGGGGAGTGGTCAGAAGCTGCGTCTTCCGACACAATAGCGGATCACACTAGCAGGCAAAAGGCGTCTATTGACACAAGATGTCTCCTGCAACATTAGCATGTTATCGCACAGCAGCTGCATACATCTCAGAATGAGGCCCTGACATTTGCGGGACAAGGTAATTAACATGGGTGGCAAAGGTGTACTTTAGAGATGTGTATTGTTAGTGGTACAGAGTCTTTTCCTCCTGGTAAAAGTCCTAAATATTCCAACTGGTCAGAAAAAAACAATCTCATTCCTGTACTTTTAATGGAACGCACTACCGCCAATCCACTGAATTATGATTCATTTAAGACATACCTTGCTAAATAGAGCAGTATCTTAGCAAAAAGCTGAAATAGGTTTATTAAATGGAATCAAAATGGAAAAGATAGAATTTTTTAATTGTGTACTGCAGGTCGCGCTGTAGCTGCGGCTCCCCAGGAACCTTATTGCCAGCTCCCCACCCCCCACTCCCCCTCCTCTCCCACTACCCCTCTGCTACACAAGCTGCAGAGATTCGGGAGCTGTTCACCATCTCAGGATGGCAAACAGTTTCTCTTTCAAACTCTGACCATCATTTTCGGAGTTTGATGAATGTCACAATTGTACATCCCCACACTGTAGTATGGGGAGTGTCAAATGGTGACAAATAAAGGGTCATGAACATGCCCCTTAGAGTGACACCCCTGTGTGCATGGTGGCTGGTGGTAATATAATCCTACGACTCCCACCTTGCACTATGCGGCTCCGCACATATCAGTTGTCCAACGCGGTCTCTCACCTCAGGCTGCTTTTGGCTAAACTTTGGAAACGCGTGTCTCTGCACATGTAGGTGTGTGTTTCTGTGTAGTATAGAGGTGTGCAAATAATTGAACACTATAGGCCCATACACACGTCGCTCATTTTCCCCCTCCCTGAGCGACGTCGCTCATTTTATCGGCAAGTGTGTATGCCGCCAGCATCGACCGATGCGCGGCCCAGCGGGTCGGCAACGATCGTCGCTGTTGCCAGGTCATGCATGCAGGATCTGGACTGTCGTCCACGACCTGCTGGTGGAGGCGTGACGTCACTGAGCGGTCATATCGCTCAGTGTGTACAGTCTGCCGTCCCGGGAGGGGAAACATTAGACGACGTCGCTCATAGAGCGACATCGTCTAATGTGTACGGACCTTTCGAATTTTTTTTAAGATACTGTATATTACAAAAGCACAAACACCCTCCCTCTCAAACCTGGTTGACCATTTATGATTAAAATATATTTATATTTTTTCTTTAAGAATCAAAAGTTTGAGAATGTTTCATATATTTTTGAACTTTATAAATGGTTTAAGATCTATTTTATACAGGTTGAGTCTCCCATACAGTATATGAATTGCTTCAGACCAGAAGTTTATTTGGATATAAGTTTTTTTTTTTCTGTAGTTTGGAATATTTGTATACCATAGTGAGATCTTGGGGATAGGACCCAAGTCTAACCACAGAATGCAGTGAGGATTCATATACACCTTGTACACATAGCCTGGAGGTCATTTAAAAAACAAATATATTTTTAATAATTTAATGTATGAAACAGTTTTTGTATGCTGAATCCTCAGAAAGAAAATGTCGCTATCTCAGGTGCGCAAAACTTTTTTTGATGTCGTAGACTTTTTCTGGCATCCATCAGTCCTGTGCATAATGATGCTGTTTAAGGCTTTGCTCCTGCAGTGTGCGGTGCTCTGCGGAAGGCATTGCCTTTTTTTTTTTTTCAACAAGACTTCTTAAACTTTATAAGACATAGCCAATATACATGAATGTACTGTAAATGGATACACATTACTAGTCTCCTGTAAAAGACCTTGCTAAATGTGACTAAGCGATCACTAACTCCAGCACTAAACTCTGCCGCTTTACAGGTCCAGTAGGTGAGTGTGATGCCCACTTAAGCCTGCTATTGTTGTAACAGCATGAAAAGCAAGGAACTACTGTTATTCTGTCACCTGTATGTAGAGGGGTAAAACAAATGATTGATGACCTAGCTAGGCTTGAGAAATGGTCAAGAACGTGGCAACTACAGTTTAATGCTAAAAAATGCAAAATCATGCACTTGGGTCTCAAAAACCCAAAGGCTAAATATAGTATCAAGGGTACTATAATGGAAACTACTGAGGAGGAAAGGGATTTAGGAGTCACTATTTCAAGTGACTTAAAGGCAGGAAAGCAATGCAACAAAGCAATGAGAAAGGCAAGTCAGATGCTTGGTTGCATAGGGAGAGGAATCAGTAGCAGGAAAAGAGAAGTAATAATGCCACTGTATAGGTCATTGGTGCGGCCTCATCTGGAATACTGTGTCCAGTTCTGGAGACCATATCTCCAGAAGGATATAAATACATTAGAGAGTGTGCAAAGAAGGACAACTAAAATGGTGCATGGCCTACATCACAAAACTTACCCGGAAAGGCTAAAAGATCTTAACATGTATAGTATGGAGGAGAGAAGGGAAAGGGGAGACATGATAGAAACTTTCAAATATACCAAAGGTTTTAACAAAGTTCAGGAGGGAAACATTCTTCAAAGCAAGAGAAGTATTAGAACTCAAGGACATACACTGAAACTGGAGGGAGGCAGGTTTAGGGGAAATTTTAAGGAAAAATTACTTTACAGAAAGGGTAGTGGATAAGTGGAATAGCCTCCCATCAGAGGTGGTAGAGGCTAAGACTGTAGAGCAATTTAAACATGCTTGGGATAGGCATATGAATATTCTTACAAATAATTAAGGTTCAAAGAGGGTTGAGATTACCTAAAGGATAAAAAAAAAGGGGCAGACTAGATGGGCCAAGTGGTTCTTATCTGCCGTCAAATTCGATGTTTCTAGTTCTGAACATTTTGTATTTATAGGTTCACATAAAATGGACACTGCATTTTAGTTTATGTTAATATCATTTATTTATTACCAGTTACTTATATAGCGCGCACACATTCCGCAGCACTTGTTAGTTTCTTGTTACTTTTTGAAATCACAATAATACAAATTGTACAACAGTTGTTAACATATCTTTCACTTGTTCACCTGTTCTACAGACATCATTGGCAATAATGCTTTCTTGGACAGTGAAATACATTGCTTGGTCATTTTAGGTGCTGATGATGTCTTGCTGTTGGCAAGAAGGACCGATCTACGAAGAATCTCGTTGGACATGCCAGATTTTACAGATATTGTATTACAGATTGATGACATCAAGCATGCTATTGCAATTGACTATGACCCAGTCGAAGGATATATCTATTGGACTGATGATGAGGTTAGAGCAATTCGTCGCGCTTATCTCGATGGGTCAGGTGCACAAACCTTAGTCACCACCGAGGTCCAGCACCCAGATGGCATTGCAGTTGACTGGGTGGCTCGAAATCTTTACTGGACTGACACTGGAACTGACCGTATTGAAGTCACTCGGCTTAACGGAACCTCCAGGAAAATTTTGATATCTGAAAACTTGGATGAACCAAGAGCCATAGTACTGAACCCCCTGACAGGGTAAGTTATAGTACTGTACGTGATGTGAATTCTCTGGACATTTTATAAGTAAATGTATGTGAAAGCCATCAGTTTAGAAATAGATGAACCTTTTCGGTGGTGTCACTCTTGCGCTTCCAGTTAGAAAAGCATTTGAGCTTATAGCACTCTAGTTTTGGCCTTTAATTAGGGAATCATCGTCTATTGTGTTAACCTGGACCGTAAATTCCGTAGACGTGCTGCAAGTTCCATTGTCAATTTAAAAAGAGTGTGCTGCGCTCATCCAAGAGTAAAGGCATACTATGTATAGTATTTGCAGTATACTGTGTGGTGGGATACAGTGCAGCTCTAGAGAAAATGGGGGGATAGCAGGGGATGGATTTGTGTAGGGTCATTATATTGCGGGAGGGGCGACAATAAATGGTATAACTGATCTGATCTACAGTCTTACGGTGACTATTTACATTTTCTGTACAACAACCCTCATACAACAACCACACACAAATCCACTTCCCCGCTATCCCCCTTATTCCTTTTTTTTCCCCCCTCTGTTCACTTTTCCTGCTACCCCCCCCCCCCCCCTTCCTTGCCACCCCACCCTTCCCTTGTGTTCCCTAGGGCTGCTCTGTATCCCACCACACTGCATATAGGTTCCAGAGTGACAGGGGTGGTTCGTTCCCCATACACTTCAGTGAAATAACATGAAAGCGGGTGGATAGCTGGAAACCTGTGATTGTTTTGTGTAACTAAAGTTTTCAAGCATCATTTTTATAATTAATTTTATCACTAAGTTGATATATAAATGTTTCTGTATTACATTAGGTTTCTTACATTTATCTTCAATAAGAAAAGCATGGACATTTAAATGGATTTACAGGTGAAATGTGATTTATTTTATTCCCCCCCCCCCCTGTACCTAGCTTTATGTACTGGACAGATTGGGGAGAAAAGCCAAAGATTGAGTCTGCTTACTTGGATGGATCAGAAAGGATTGTTCTGGTGAACTCGTCCCTGGGCTGGCCTAATGGATTAGCATTGGATCTTCAAGATGGCAAATTGTATTGGGGAGATGCCAAGATGGACAAAATAGAGGTAGGTACAGTGGCGTACGCTGTGCTAGTTTTATCAATGTTGTACTTGCTATGTATTGCAACAGTGGCTTTCATTGCTTCTTTTGAAATGATTTCCATTGCAGCACTGCTAAGCTAAATAAACCCATTTATCTATTTAGTCAGCACATTACGCTTGTATCGGCAGTAGAAAAACCACCTTGTAGTTTACCTAAATAATATGGAAGGCATCTGATTGCCTGTAACACGTGCAAGACTTTTAATCTGTTAAATGAGTGCAGCTTTCAATTTGTGGACTTTGGCAGAGAATGCTAATTACAGATCTGTCCTCCTACATCTAGTCTCAATATGCCGCACGGCGGGATATGCCTGCCACAAGTGAGTGAACAGGTCTGTGCACCTAGGACGCACCAGGTTTCTTTGCTGATTAATTTGACATGCAACATTTGCATATTGTTTGTGACTGAGTCTGTATAAGAAGCACAATGGAATTTGGCATGGAAAATAGCCACGTCCGCTGCAACAAAGCACTTTGTGTGCAGATTCAGAGACTCGGTCGCACACAGATATACAAGTGTTGCATATCACATTAATCAGCAGAGTCTTCTGGTGCCTCCTAGCCAGGTTGCATTGCAACTAAATTTTCCGGCAGAACAAGACGCCCAATGTTAGCAGAGTCTCACAGGACTTGGCGTACCAAGATGGGAGGTTAGGCCTGACCCCAGCAACCATGTATGAGGACATATCTGTATTCTACTCAATATCTAGAATACAACTGAGTAGTATTCTACTCAATATCTAGAACTCTGGTGTATTTTACGTAATAAAAAAGGCAGATTAAGTATTTTGTAAGATTTATTTCCCTTTTATAAAAATTTAATTTAGCGTTTTCACGTGGCATATGTCCTTACATCATGGACAGTGGGCCCGAAGGTCAGGTGTAATCGCTCTGTCTTATGTACTGCTAATATACTACTATCGCTGCCAGTGGTTGATATAGAACAGTGATGTGTGGGTGGTAGTTTAGGCAGAGAACTGTTTTCCGCTTCTGTCCTAGTTCCGTTTCAAACTCTGTAGTACAGTTATGACCCTGACATGTAATCTTGAAATGCGTAGCTTGCTTACTGGAAGTCCAAATGAATGTGAGATGTTCCTGCTGGTTGATGCAAAATATTTTGAGTCTGCAGTTTACTGTGGATCCGTAGACTAGGATATACTTGGTTTGTTGCATTTTGTTATGAATCTGTAAACTCAATAGAGGTCCAATGTGGACATAAAATATTTTAAGAGCAATTAGTTGTGTTATGAATTACGACACAAATAAGTGAAGGCTAAAGCTTGGGTGCTGTTCAGGTCCTAGGTTGGTCTTAAAATGCCCTCATTCGGTGTACAGTGCTCTCCATTCTACAGTACACTAAGGTGGGCATCAGCTGATGGTGAAATGTAAAAGGTCTATATTTCAGGGGTACATTGTCCTGGATATATTACATAAAATTATTGCTGCTTGTTAAAACTTCCGGAAAAGTCCTGCATCATTTCTGTTCTGAACTGTTTTATACTTTGAGGGACATCCGCAATTGTTGACACTGGCTGTAATAAAGAAAAGCATCCTTCATAAAATAAACAAAGGTAATTAGCTTTTTATTTATATTTAAGTGTGTTCACAATTACTTAAATAGGGGAATTTAAATGTTTGTACCGGCGACTGTCAGTGAAGGGGTGTCCGATGGAGCAAATTGCTGCTCCGTTCGGGCATGAACAGCTGCTGGCGCTGGCATTTCTGCTCACAGACCCCTATGCTGGTGAGCAAAAATGAGAAAAAAGTGACCCGCTTGGGTACCCAAATGGCACTTTCTACGTCTCACCCAGCACTTTCTTCTGGTTTAGCAGTTTTACGAGGCTAATCCCGGCTCAGCGCATTAAAAAAAAAAAAAAATTATCGCACCCAATCTCCAGTCATGAGAGACCAGGGTGCGCTGTTAACAGTTGAATCACCCCCTAAGAGTTCACTGTGCCAAAATAGTGCAATTCGTACATTATGGGGTATATGCAATTAGCGGCGAATCACAGCAATTTTTTGCCCGTTTTTTAATTCGACACAATTCGACCGTCGAATTCCGGCAAGTGGGTGCCGAAATTTACCATATTCAATAAAAAACGGATTCGACAGTCCCGCTGTCGAAAAACGGCCGATTTGACGGATTTTGATCCAATTTTTTAAAAACGGGAAAAAACCCGAAAAAAAATTGCGTGGGGTCCCCCCTCCAAAGCATAACCAGCCTCGGGCTCTTCGAGCGGGTCCTGGTTCTAAAAATCCGGGGGGAAAACGGACAGGGGATCCCCCATATTTTTAAAACCAGCACCAGGCTCTGCGCCTGGTGGTGGTGCAAAAAATACGGGGGACAAAAAGAGTAGGGGTCCCCCGTATTTTTTACACCAGCATCGGGCTCCACTAGCTGGACAGATAATGCCACAGCCGGGGGTCACTTTTATACAGCGCCCTGCGGCCGTGGCATTAAATATCCAACTAGTCACCCCTGGCCGGCAGTTGGCGGGTCAACATAGGTAAGTATGTATGTGTCGACATGTGTGTAATAAAGTTTTACTATCACGGTGTGCGTGTCCTGTTTTTATTTGGGTATTTTTTTCCCAGTAGAACTACAGGTACCAGCGGGCCCGTTTTTCTCCCGCATGCTGGTACTTGTGGTTCTCCAAGTACCAGCTTGCGGGGGAGGCTTGCTGGGACTTGTAGTACTACTGGAAAGAACAATATTCTTTCAAATTTCTCAAGGCTATCAGCCCACCATCCGCAGCCCTTGGATGGGGGGGACAGCCTCGGGCTTCACCCCTGGCCCTTGGGTGGCTGGGGGGGACCCCTTGATTGAAGGGGTCCCCACTCCCCCAGGGTACCCCGGCCAGGGGTGACTAGTTGGGTATTTAATGCCACGGCCGCAGGGCGCTGTATAAAAGTGACCCCCGGCTGTGGCATTATCTGTCCAGCTAGTGGAGCCCGATGCTGGTGTAAAAAATACGGGGGACCCCTACGCTTTTTGTCCCCCGTATTTTTTTGCACCAGCACCAGGCGCAGAGCCCGGTGCTGGTTTTAAAAATACGGGGGATCCCCTGTCATTTTCCCCCCCGGATTTTTAGAACCAGGACCGTCTCGAAGAGCCCGAGGCTGGTTATGCTTTAGAGGGGGGACCCCACGCCATTTTTTTTCGGGATTTTACCATTCCATTTAAAAAAAAATAAAAAAAAATATTTTTAAAAATATATAAATAATACTTGTGCCTCCAAAATAGACAAACCAATTACCTAATCCCTTCTAATATAAATAGATATGCTATTACCAATAAAAAAAACACCAAAAAAAAACATGTTTTAATTTTTTTTAATTAGATTTCCCCACCAAAGTGTGGCGGATTGAAAATGACGATTTTACTGTCTAAAAGAACTGTTGTCGAATTTCCAAACTTCAATTGAATATACTTTTGGCGAATTGCTGCATTTGTACCATTGCAGAAATGTCGAATTTGACAAATGTCGAATTTTGAAAGTCCGTTTTTTTGACGGAAAGTACTGAATTGCATTGTCGATTTTTTTTTTTTTTTTTTTTTTTTTTTGTGGGGGGGGGGGGGGGGGGCGAAAAAGTCCAGTTTTTCGACAATTTCGGGAATTTGACCGCAAATTGCATATACCCCTGTAACTCGCCTGCACTTCACTGAGCCTGGTGTGATTTTAGATATGTAGCAGACACATACAAGTGACCCCCAAATAAGAGCGTATTCTAGCATTGTATTAAAGGCCAAGATAAACATGAACCCATGTGTATGTTGGTGAACCTTTCTTAAATTGAGTAATATTTATTGGGTGTGTTTTGAATAACAAAATCAAGAGAACAGTACATTAGCCTATCAGTACTTGCGCTTACAGTAGATGTTTGACAGGTATATATCCATGAGAACAGAAAGAAAATCTACGAATGAACACATCCTCATGTACAGTATTAAGATGTCACATGTGCACAAAAGGATAGGGTCCAGTGAGAAAGTAGCCAAATATTCCGCAAGTACATAAGGGGAAGAAGACATAGTAACATCTATATGATGTACTATAACATAAACATTTTTTTTACTGATTAGTAAGTGGTATAATCTGTTTTCTGACCTACTAACATTTATCTTTAATGTGAATTAATTCTCCAGATTTCTGAGGGAAATGGTGCACTCATTATGGCTATAATAAATAGGACTGAAAGTCTGATAGCCCTCTAGTTTTAAAGGTTTTTTGGATATGTATCCAATAGATATTTGTAGATGAAAATGCATAGTGCTTGCTGTTTGCATGTTAGGTATGGCTTTGTGTTTGTACAGTGTATTTCATGTGATTTTTATGTGCATCTGTTGCAACAGGCATACTGTATCTTATATGAGGGGAATTAAATTGTTTTTATCACGGCCGCCACTAGATGGCGCCTGAAGGCAGCAATTCAATTCTTCTGCCATTTGGCTGCCCAGCAGCCACAGAGGTCACATTATGAGGCTGCGAGAAAAAATGTGTGCACACTCTGTACTTTGGGCCCAAAGCAGGACATTAGACGGATTTAACCGTTTTACGCAGCTAAATCCTGTCTGTTTGGGCATGATATGTATGTGCGCCCAAACAACAATTGAATTGTAACAATTGTTTGGGCGTGTAATCTGTCCTGTAGACAGGAAAATTAGATACCCAAAACAAATGAATTACTATGTGTTTAAATGCTATCTGCAAAAGAATAGCAATAGCGTCTTTTCAGGAAAGTGAGCATTTGTCTTGGGGTGCCCACACATGAAGCGATGTGTTCTTCTGCGACACATAGCTAGCGACTGGACCCAAAGGGGTGCCAGCATCTGCAAATGCACACACTCTTGCCGATGCCCGCACTCACGAGCAGTGCACAGGGAGGAGGCATGCTGCATTCAGTAACATGGCATCGTTCGCCACCTCCTCAGATCTTTTTGCACGTTGAGAAGATCTGAGGAGACAACGAACAATTCACTGGTGCGTGCATCGCTATCGTTATTGCCCGTACACATAGCACTTTTTAAATGACGTGTCGTTCCGATCAGTCTGAAATGCCCGCAATGTTTAAAATATCGTGCAGTGTGTAGGCGATAGTGTCCTGTTAAATTGCTCGCACAGACCATTAGTACGGGGATGATCAAGACTGATATTTCACCTGCATTTTCTTAGAGGTGCACATGCTGCTGTGCAGGGGTGTATCTAGGAGTCCGAGCGCCCCTGGCAAAGTAAGGGATTGGTGTCCCCCATATTTGAAATGGGGAGGGTGCAAGTGCAAAAAAGGGACGTGAACTTGTGGGAAAGGGGCATGACAATACAGCAGTTCCACCAATTCAAATTACGCTACACAGTAGTAACCCTTATACACATCATGCCCACACAGTACCAATTCCCTTTACACATTATGCCCACACAGTAATTCTTATAACACTGAGGAGACATCAGCAGTGCTTGACCTGGCTGAGGATGCAGTGCCACCCAAGGCCAGATAGTATAATCAAACAGTAGTGCAAAGAAGTACAGTGCAGCGTAGTACCCAGTGGCGCTCGCCTAAAAAATGGGTGTGGCAACATGCCACATGGGGCGTGACCAATGAAAATGGGGGCTTGATACACACATGACCCCAATACTGCAGTGCCAGATACACATATGCCCCCAATAGTGCCAGATACACATATGCCCCCAATAGTGCCAGATACACATATGCCCCCAATTGTGCCAGATACACATATGCCCTTAATTGTGCCAGATACACATATGCCCCCAATAGTGCCAGATACACATATGCCCCCAATAGTGCCAGATACACATATGCCCCCAATAGTGCCAGATACACATATGCCCCCAATAGTGCCAGATACACACATGCCCCCAATAGTGCCAGATACACACATGCCCCCACAGTGCCAGATATGGCCCCACAGTCATATAGTCTTAGTCCCCATCCCCCTCCCAGCACATAGCCATAGTCCCCTCCCAGTAAATAGCCATAGCCCCCACCTCCCCAAGCAATAGCCGTAGGCCCACCAGCACATAGCCGTAGTCTCCACCTCTTCCAACACAGTCATACAGTAGTCCCATCACATAACAATAATTCCCTGCCAACATAGATAGCCATAGTCCCACTCAACAAACACATAGCCATAGTCTCCATCCCAGCACATAGCTGTAGTCCGCCCTTAGCACATAGTAGTAGTCTCCCCCACTCCCAACACATACATAGACTCCCCACACAGCCCTAGTCCTCACCCCCACAACATCCCAGCAGATAGCCGTAGTGTCTGGCAATACCTGCTGTGCCGAGCTGCCTGGGACGGAGGGCGGAGGATCGCTCAGCAGGCAGAAGCTGGTGCCGGTGTCCGGCACTGCACTAAACTACGTGAAGAAACTGAAAAAAACTGGGAGCTCCCGACAGCAAGGGTTGCTGGGAGCTGGTAGTTTATTTTCAGTTTCTTCCCTGTAATGCATTGCGGTGCTGTACACCTGCGCCAGCTCCTGCCTGCTCAGTGTTCCTCAGCCCTCAGTATGCTGACCGGCGGTCAGCCATACTATACCCTCCGCCCTCCATCCCAGGCATTGCACAGTCAGCTCGGCACAGCAGGTGTTGCCAGACACTACGGCTTAAGGAATTCCACCGACTGGCCGCGGGTGGCACTGGCAGGTGGCGCCCCTGGCGAGTGCCATCCTGGCCAATGGTTAGATATGCCCCTGCTGCTGTGGGCAGGGGAGAGTCTGATGCTGCTGAGCAGCATCAGTCTCTCATCTCACACTGCCTGATGTTGACACACACACACACACACACACACACACACACACACACACACACACACACACACACACACACACACACACTTGGATCTGATCCCTGGGAATCTGTACTTTTGAGAATATAGTTACTAGGACATCTGCCACTTTAGCAGCCCTAGTTATTAGCTCTCCGCCTCAAACTTAGTCTTTCAAAAATAGCGTTAATAACGTTTCCACCGGACAGTAGTAGTTTTGAGAACACAAATGAATACTATATCTCAAGCCCTTTATCTATATATCATTCCTTACTGAGAACTGTATCTTGCTCCCCATATTTAATTTGCATGCAAATCCCGTTTCATCAGTCTATGAAACATATCCTGAATATGCCCATATCTCACACAAGACATTGCAAAAACGAATTAATGCACTCACTATTGAATAATCTTCTTTCTGGCCTTCCCCTAAAAAGGCTTTCACCTCTGCAGTCTATTATAAATCCAACAGGTTGCAGTTAAAATGCCGGCTGTCTGTATCCCAGCGTTCAGGAGACAGACGCCATTTCACCGGCTGTCAGGTTTCCGGCGACAGACTAACCACCGCACAGAATACCCACTTGGGTGGTGGGTGCATGCCACCAACTGAGTGGAAATAGAACCTGTGGTGAGCGAAGCAAGCCATAGGGCCCGAAGCATAGCGAGCCCGCGAGGGGACTCGCTGCCGGGATGCTTCTGTCTGTATACTGACAGCCAGCATTCCCATCACCCGGTAAATCATACCGAACCCAATCCAGCAGCTAGACCGATTTGTTCTCACAAAATGATCTGCTGCTGCTCCAGTCACTACTTTGGTGCCTGAATTTTACTGAATTCAATCTAAAACTATTCTGCTACTTTGGTGCCTGAATTTTACTGAATTCAATCTAAAACTATTCTGCTAAAATATAAAGCGATCACCAAAACTGCACCAACATGCATTTCTTCTCTTATTTCAGAAACTAATAATTCAACTCTTCCGTTCTGCACGAGATCTGCGTCTCCCATCCACTCATTACCAGCTCCTACTCGTGGTTTCAGGACTTCTTCATGCTGCACCCACGCTGTAGAATGCCCTCCCACACACAATCAAACTTTCTTCTAGCCTCCAAACCTTCAATCAGTCCTTGAAAACTCGCCTCTTCAGACGTTTTCAAATTCCTAAACCACCCACATAACTTCCACTAGCTATTCTACCCTTTTTACTTACACTCTACACAGTCCATGCAAAACCTTAAATATGTTCTCTTTTACACCCACACACCCCACTGACCCCAGGCCAACTTTGCTTGGTGGCTGGATCATATAGCTCACCAAGAACCCATTACCTTGGTGGCCTATATGATTACCAATCTACCTGGATTAATTTGCAATGTGTAGTACTTATCCTCATGCATCAATGCCTATTTAGCTATAGATTGTAAGCTTGTGAGCAGGACCTATTATCTATCTGTCATTACCCTGTCTTGTTTTATTACTGTTTTGTTCCCAATTTTAGAGCACAGCAGGGTTAATAAAGATGAATTTGAATGGAATTCAGTCTTATACTATATAGTGGACTTTATCAACTTTTTTTTTTTTTTTTAGCTTTCAGACCCATTTTACTTTTATTTAGAGAGCAGTAAACTCATATAATGCACAAGTGTATGTTTAGCCAGAAATGGAAAGTATTTACATGTCCACAGCCGGTTTGTAACAACCAGCAATAGTCCAAATACTGAAGGGTTAAATTTCACACTTTTCAAATGTGTGAATTAGTTCATATAGCAAACCAGGCATCAAAAGTCATTTGTGTACTAGCATAGCACCAGCCAGAGATGCAGTGCCATAAACTCAGCATGCAGGCAGCTGCCTCCGATAAGTTGGAGAGGACCTTCCAGCCTAATTAAAACCATGTTACGGTTTTTACAACCATTACATATTTGTATAGTGTAGATGACACCAGTGTAACAGGAATACTTTTTATCCTAAAACCATTATAAAGGACTAGTATGCTTGCAGAGTCTCCTCCTGTTGGGATGCGGGTGGTCATGTGACTGACACCACTCAGTCTCATCGGTGGGATCCTAACCGCCGCCATCCCAACGGTGGGTATTGGGGTGACTGTTAGGGCCTGCAGTGGGGGAAGAGGACATAGGGCTAAGGTCTGCACTAGAGGGTGGTTAGCCACCATCCTCCAAAAGCGAATGTTAGCTCTAGTCACCACCACAGGTGGGGTAGGGTAGAAAGCAGGGGAGAGTTAAAATAATTACCCCGTCCCCTAACTGCATTGTAAGTGATTTGATGCAGGCGATCACATGACTACATTGGCATACCGACAGTTACAGTGCCGACAAGTCAATTGTATCACACCCCTCCTGCCATTAGATAGTGTCTCTGATAAACGAGGGGATGTGTTCAGAAGAAAAGGTGAATTTAGTAAGAAGAATGTCATGTCTGGAACTAATGGAAAGTATGATAGCACATCATGGTATTTTTGGATGTCCTGGTGAATTTAAGGAATGCAAGAACTCCTCGAAACTCGATTAACTTTGATTCTGTTAAAGCAGCAGTGGATATAGTGAAAAGTCTATCAGCAGATGTTGCTTTGTCTATACCACTTTATGGCTACTTGTCTCTGCAGTTGTTGTGGCACTGCAAGTCCCAGCATCTTCTTTGTAATTCTACAACGGATAGGAAGCATGCTGTGCTCTTCCATCTGATGCTTTGTAAGTGAAATATACAAATAATGGTTTGCAAGCTTGTGAATGAAAGAGCGGTGAAGGAGGTCTATTGTCATCTGTAATGGAGTGGGAGGAAAAATGTGTTCTTCTGGTAATATTTCACATGTAGTAACCAGAAATCTTCCCATCTGCAGAGTTAAGCTGGAACACAAAGAGCTCAGTCAGTGCACTAGCAGCCATTTGGCAAGATTTGTCAGATGTTTGCGTGACAGCAGCCTATAGGGTTTTCTCCTGTAAATTTGGCCCCCTATGGCAACATTGTTCCCTGCCTCTAAATGCCTTGCTTGTCTCTTTGGCAGGCAGTTGGGGGAAAATGAATCCACTTCTTCAACATATGGTTTTATACTTTGTGGGTGAAGATTTATAGAGCTGTATGTTAATTGGCAGAGATTCATGTTCACACAAACTCTGTGTGAAAAAGATGCAAGATCACGTTTGTGCTTTGAGGAACTTTAATGGACAAACTGTAGATTAGTGAGGATTACAAGAGTCCAGCAGAGAGGGAAGCAAAGAGCTGGCGATACGCACGTGCAGGCCGTCCCTGCTCCTTTATGTTACCCATATACAGGGATAAGTATGTTTCTACCCCCAGAGCAGGTTCCCTCAACACCCACCTTTCATTGATGAGCGTGATCTTATTATTCCTCAGACGCACAGCTGTATTGTGTATAATGTTATATATAGATAAGATATCAATATATATATATATATATATATCTATCTAGATACACACCTATACATTATCAACCCTTTCACCAGATATCTGTGTACGGACCCTCAATTGTATAGGTGTGTATGCAGGACCGCTGCCGATAAACTGCTTAAAATGCTCCTTTAGCTGTCAGTATGTACTGTTTAATATTTACCTCCCATTTCCGTAGAAGCCCATACACACTGAACTATTTCTAGCACAGTATGTACGAGGCTCCCAAAGGGTCAAGCTGGGGAGACAGCGCTCGGCTGATCGTATATCCGATCAGCTGAGTGATCGCAAAGATGTTTAGCCATTGCTTACTGCTTTTCCAGTTCAGGGGATTAGCTATAATTTAGGCCGTTATTAGCTATAACAGTAGGCCTAAATATGGTAAATTACCCCGGGAGGCGGTCAAGATCCCGCTGGACGGGATCCCGGCGGTCGAAATACCGACGCCGGAATCACGACCAGCACAATCCCGACATATTCTCCCTCCGTGGGTGTCCACGACACCCATAGAGGGAGAATATAATAGTGTGCCGAGCGTAGCGAGGCACCGTGCCCGCAGCATGGCGAGCACCCCTGTCAGGATTGTGTGGTCGGGACTCCGGCGTCGGGATTTCGACTGCCGGGATCCCGTCCAGTGGGATTTAGTACTGATCCCATTACCCCTATCTTTGTATTCTGGCATTACACTGCTCATTACTCTGTTTAACATTGGTTCTTGCTGTGACTGTTGGGGGGAGGCAGTTGGTAATCTTGTAAAGGCAAATAATTGCTCATGGTCAGTGATAACGGTGGTCCAGAAAAAGATCCAATATTTTTGAAGTGGCATGCATGCACAAAAAATCCTTAGTTCATTTTAAATGTGTTTTAACAAGTAAAAAACCTTTGAATATACAGTGTTACATCGTTGTCTGGTGCAGAATAACTTTGGAGCCAATCCAGTGCCTCCTTGATGGTGCTGCGTGATGGACAAGTACCTGCCTTTATTTCTCAGCATTGAAGCATTGAGGACCGTAGAGGCAGTGGCCGCCCAAGGAAACTTTGTGCGTCAGATGAAAGACGCATCGTGCTTGCTTCCCTTCTAAATTGGAAGATGTCCATCAGTGCCATCAGCTCAGAACAGGCAGATACCAGTGGGGACCCAGTTATACCCATCTACTGTTAGGAGATGTCTGTCTAGAAGTGGTCTTCATGGAAGGATAGCATCAAAAAAACTATACCTTTCTAACGTGGAAACAAGGCCAAGCGACTCGACTATGGATGAAAACATAGGAACTGGGGCACAGAAAATGGCAGCAGATGCTCTGGATTGATGAGTCAAAATTAGAAATTTTTGGCTGTATTAGAAGGTAGTTTTTTCGCCAGAGGGCTGGAGAGGCTCCTTGTAAGTTTGGGGCTGTAGTTCAGCAGATGGAGTTGGTGATTTGGTGCCTATAAATGGTGTCCTCAATGCTGAGAAATAGAGGCAGGTACTTATCCATCATGCAATACCACCAGGGAAGTGTCAGTTTGGCTCCAAATTTATTCTGCAGCAGGACAACTACCCCAAACATACGGCCAATGTCATTAAGAGTTATCTTCAGCGTAAAGAAGAATAAGAAGTCCTGGAAGTGATGATATGGCCTCCACAGAGGCTGGATCTCAACATCACCAAGCCTGTCTGGGATTACACGAAGATACAGAAGATCTGTGGTTCTCCAATATGTTTGGAACAACCTCCCAGCTGAGTTCCTTTAAAAAACTGTACAAGTGTACCTAGAACAATTTTACTGTTTTGGTGGCAAAGGGTGGTCACACCAAATTGCTAACAAATAATATATATACTCACAGTATATACTATATATAATATGTGACAGGCAAATCCGGCACTCCTAATACCTTGATTTGTTAGTTTCTCCGATGCCATCCCTCGGTATTAACACCCGTACATAGAGTACATTGCAGGCGGCATCCAGGAGTCTTGCAAAATTAAGCAACTTTTATTGCACCGTATGCAATAAAAATTGCTTATTTTTGCAAGACTCCTGAGTGCCGCTTGCAATGTCCTATCTATCTATCTATCTATCTATCTATCTATCTATCTATCTATCTATCTATCTATCTTCATGCAACTTGTTGTATTTACAAACGTATTCAGTGTCAGGGCCACTTCATGATTAAGATATCACAGAGGCTGGCGGTGAAGATGCAGGTTGCCCCCCTCTTGGCTACTTTGCAGGCCTTTTGAGTAAAACCATTTAAACGGAGTACGTACTAATTACCGTCGGCCAGGATGCTGGCTGCCAAGATTCCGAGAGCGACATCCCGGCCGTCAGTATGCCGGAAGTGGGGCAAGCGCTAGAAAGAATCTTGCGGGCTCGTTGCAATCACCACAGGTTTTTTCTTCCTCTATGGGTGTAGTGGACACCCACAGAGGGAGAATAACGTGGCCTTCCAGTATTCTGGCGGCGGCATTTCACCGTCTGTCGTGATACCGGCGTCTGCATTGTGACCGCCTGATTTAAACAGATTGGGATACACCTTCAGGGTACTGACTATAGGGATGCCTGGGTTGATCCACTTTGCACTGTAAACTTCCCAGTACTTGAGCTTCTTTTATTTGATCCTTACTGAAGGCACTGTAACCTCACCAATTTATATTTTTGTTGAGTTTAGTTCTTGTGTTGCCGATGCACGCGCATAATACTAACGTAGTAATATAGTATTTGAGGTTGAATAGAGGCAAATTGCCCATCGTGTTCAACCTGTTACTGAATATCTTCTTTTTTTTTTTTTTTTTTTACTACAATTACTACAGTAATCAAAGCAGAGCATAAATGTGTTTTGAGTCTGTTACTGGCCACATACACTATTAAAGTGCAAATCATTGGCTAATTGGCATAAAATCTCTGCATGTGTTACCTGTAGATGACTGCAATCTCCCATAATGGGAAAGATTTGCAGTATTATTGCTAAACACTGAAATATAAATTTTACACAATGTTTCAAGCAATTTACTATGTGTGCAATGGCAAACAGTAACATGATTGAGGTGTTTTCTCCTGTGGGAAAATCTAAACTATCCTAATCCAGAAACAGACTTTGCCTTTACTGTGCAATAAAAGAATAATAGAGATTCAGCTAGGACTCATTAACGCCCCCTCTCCCTGCCATCTGTACTCTTCACCAGTACAAGTGGCTTTCACTTCAATTTCATTCTGACAAGGACTTTCTTCCTCTATTCAGGAGGGCCCTTCAAAGGCAACTTCTGTAAATGGCTTTCTGTGTAATTTACCCCCTTTTCTCTACACTTGACCTGCCTAAAACATGTCATCTGATGGTAAAAGTTTAAAATGTGCACCCTTTGCCAGAATGCAAGGACAGCCATAACATGCAGAGGACTTTTGCTGCAAGAGAAGCCTGACACTTACTTGTTAGTTCTACTGATGCACTGTATGAACAATGGAAAGGTATTGCTGTATGAACGTATGTTTATTGCCACAATCTGCACCTCATCCAAAATTTCTGAATACAAATCCCTCCTCAAACAAAGAAACAAAAGCATTTATGAATTACAACTATTGCATAACAAGTACTACCGCTTTCTCATCGCAATGCCGGGTCACACCCGTGAATTGGAAATGGGTCCTTCCCAGGTGCGACCCGGGATTGGACCCTTTCACATTGGCATATTGCCAGATCGGGTTGCCATCGCGGGCGGGGGGCAGCCGAGGGTGGTGCTGGGAGATGACATAACCTCCACACCATCTCTGCCTGTGCTGTGAACGGGTCCCGGGTCGCATCGACCCGGCAACCCGTTCACACTGCACCTGGCCCGGTCCGGTAATAACCCACAAATAACCCTGCTTTATTCCCGGGTTGAATTACCAGGTCTGGCGACCTGGAAATTCTTCAGTGACCCCTTTCACACTGCACAGCGACCAGCGCCGACCCGGCATTATACCTGGTCGATACCATGTTATTTGTGTGGTGTGAGAGAGGTATTAGTTTATCATCTTTGTCCCCTCCTGAGGGGATGCCGTCAAGATCCCGCCGGACGGAATCCTGGCGGTCGGAATACCGACACCGGAATCCCGACCGGCACAATCCCGACATATTCTCCCACTGTGGGTGTCCACGACACCCATAGAGAGAGAATAAATTAGTGTGCCGAGCGTAGCAAGGTACCGTGCCCGCAGCGCGGCGAGCCCGCAAGGGGCTGCGTTGCGCTCGCCCCCCTGTCGGGATTGTGCCGGTCGGGATTCCGGCGTCTGTATACCGACCGCCGGGATACCGTCCGGCGGGATTTGGTACTGATCCCCTCCTGAGTCCCAACATCTTTGTATCTTGTTTGATCATGACTGTTGGGACGATTACACAAATTTAGATGGATCACATCTGAGACAAAATGAGAATCTCTCTTAGCAGGATTGAACTATAAATTAGAAGTTGTAGAGATGTGCTAAAAGTAATTAGACTATAAATCCGGAATTTGAGCATGCAACATTTAAAAAGAATATGTTCCGTTCTAATATTAATACCAAAGCATAGTTATGATACTGATGTTGTAGGAGTTACTGTTTACTTGGGGATCGGAGTTGACGAGTCAGAGCAATCCACTGACGAAAATATAAAACTACATACTAGGCGTGTGGAGTTGGGACCAGCTGCTGGAAGTGGGATATCGCCTGTTCCCCAGGGCTGATAAAAAAAAACAAAAAAAAAACTGGTACCCATGGAAAAAGGGGACCTTCAGCTATCAGCCTAGGCCCTTATACTTCTGGGCCCTTGGGCAACTGCCCATTGAGACCATACGAAAAGACTGCCCTGCCAGTGCGAATTTCCCATTGGCCACGTGTGGCACTTCTTTGGGGCGTCGCTTGGATGCTTGTGTTGGTACTGTCGGACAAAAAAGTACCAGTAACTGCAAAATATTTCCACTGTACCATGTGCCAGCTTGGATGGAGTGCAAATGGTAGGACATGCACATAGTCTATGCCTCTGTAAGTTGTCATACTTAGTAAATATGTATACATGTATCCTGATGCTTTATTCCTCTCTGGTCTTCAGTCTCTGAGGGACTTACTGGTCTTGTCAATTTGTCCATGATTTTCTGCCTTTATTTCATTTATTTATTAATGATACAGTAGACAACACAATGCTCTAGGACATATTTAATGCCTTTGAAATACTTTTATTTTACGTTACTTTCCTGATTGGTTGCCTTAAACAATTCTGTAGATGTTTTGAAAGGTTGTTGTGGACCATGGCTGTTCCAGTAGATTGCAACCAAGAAAACGTACAGGAAACTAGTTGGGGTTAGTCACCATTGCTCTCCTTGCTGGCAGCCATATGCAAATTACCATTTGAACACTATTTGGAGTGTGACTGGCTTACTCTGAACACACCTATATGTCCATTGTAAACCTGTGAAAGGGTGTGCACACCGTTATACAGCCAGGGGTAGGTTTTGTATTCTACTTTTTCCTATGTTTCCAGAAAGTAAACTCCTTCTTACGTATTTCTTCCAACGTGTGATTATATTATCTTTCTGCCCTACGTAATATAAATTGACCATAAGCCTAAAGCAAAGTTGTTTTCATTCTTTCGCAGACAAAATCACGGTCTGTCACTCTAGAGCAGTAGTCCTCATTTCTAGCCCAACAGGTCATGTTTTGTGGATTTCTTTAACCATGCTCAGGTGTGTAAATCTATTTTACAGGGTCCGTAATCAGCCCAGCTGCTTCCACAGACAGAAATCCTGAAAACATGACCTGTGTGGGGTACATGAGGTCTGGGGCGGAGAACCACCACTCTGGTACTTTACATAGCTCTGTGCCCTCAAGCTCACTGCTCTTACTCTCTAACTACGGGATTTGTGTCTGCAAGACATGCTCCCATACTATTATAAATAATAATAATAATACCCACATGTTGTAATAAACACATAAGGTCTCATATGTACGTGTGTTGAAGGAGAATTTGTTATGTATGATATTTACAAATAAGCAATAAAACTTAAATGACAGAATAACACTTTTGGTTGCATGCCTGTTCTAGTGTTGAATGGCCCAGTACTATTTTTTGGTAGACGAGTGTGAGTGTACAGTGTAATGCCCTCTTTCATATATGTACCACTACCGCCTATACGTTTTCAAAATGTGAAGTCAGTACATGTGTTAGAAAGGGGCGTGTCCAAGTCACATTTTTGCATAACCGAAGGGAGGCGCAGTTGCGAACCTACATCTTTGGGGCACCGATGTTTGAACTGTTATGGGTGCCCCTTCGCAACCAGCAACAATAGGGCAACATCCGACAAGGTCCAAAGGGCCTTGCTATTGTTGCAAGGACAGCACACACCAATCAGCGCCAGTAAAATTACCTATTAGACACCTCCTTGTCCTTCTTACCTTTCATTGTTCCCAGACTCCTTCCTAGTATGGACCCTCTCAGGCTCAGCCATTCCCGGGAATGTCACAAAGAGAAGTTCTGCAGGCTGTCGGGAATTGTAGTTTAGAACAGATACAATACATGATGGGTTATGTCCTTATGTGTTTTGAGTGTTTATCGTGCTGCTTACATGATTGAGGATACCACGCTTCGCTTCTTTGTTGGTAAACAGGTGGGATTATATAGTGCTCAGTCTAGTGTGTGGTGTGAATAAAGCAGTATATTATGGTATAACTTGCGTTTTGAATAAGGAGTGTTTCTGATGCTACTAACACTTTATATTAAGGCTGTAGTTATGCTGTACACAGATGCAATTATATGCGTTGGGTATGTGTGACCAGCGGTCAGGAGACCAACTGTCACAATACCGACGGCGGGATCCTGGCTGCTAGATGGCCGGAGGGGGAGCAAGTGCAACGGAACCCATAGTGGGCTCACTGCACTAGCCACAGGTTCTATGCCCACTCTATGGGTGCTGTGGACACCGAGTGGCAAGCCGACCAGCCGGATTTTCATATGCCGGGATCCCGGCGTCTGTATTGTTGACCGTATGTCTCCTGACCGCCGGTCACATAAACGTATCCCAGTTACAGTCATAGCAAGAATAATGCACAGTAAATACAGTAGTGAATATCAGAATCTCTGCCATTTCTGATATTCACTACTGTATGTACTGTACATTATTCTTGCAAGTTATACCATTAGATACTGCTTTGTTCACACCACACACATAAGGGGGTATTCAATTAGTGCCTTTTTTGGACCAGTCGAAAAAAACGCACTCTTTGCCCGTGTTTAGGTTGAATTTACATTCGCCATATTCAATGCCCATGCCGTTTTTTCGACTGGTCGAAAAATCCGGTACTGGCGAAAACCACATGTATCGGTGATGCATGTGTTTTGGTGAATTTGCAGATGTTTTCAACCATTTTTAGCGCAATTTTTGTCCATGCCAATTTGACAAAAAAAAGCAAAACGGCATGGGCGAAAGTGGATTAAAAAATGGGCTAAATCGCCCGCAATTGAATACCCTGTGTCGAATTAATGCCGTTTTTTTGACCAGTCGAAAAAAGTGTACCTTAATTGAATACCCCCCATAGAGTGAGTGCTACATACTCCCACTTGTTTAAAACGGTTACATGTTTCACGCTACTCAGAGTACAAATCACAGAACTAGACTACAACTCCCAGCAGCTCCTGCTAAGTGACGTGTATCCAAGCTGTAATATCAGCTATGCTGTACTAGAAGCCTGGTTGTCATGGTGAATTTGGTGTCGCACTATAACTATACAGTGAATAAAAACAAGAGGTGAAAATGCACAAGCAAGACAAATGATGATTCGATCGCTAAAATAACCTTATAAAAACAAACGTTTAAAAACTATTGATTTATAAAAAAAAAATGAGGGTCTCCAAAGCTTACGTTTCATTCGTTTCACAGTGGATCCGCCCCTGGTGAGTGTCGATTCATGAATAAACGTTTATTTTCTATAACGTTTCAAATAATTGTACAAACCTTATGTAGATAAAAAAAATATTCAGAACTTGCCACCTTTCTAGTACATTGAAGTCATTCGTAGGGTGCAGGAGATAGATTTCAGTTTCATGTTAACCCTTAGTTTAGAGAGACCACTTTTCTGGCCTGGATGCATCAAGTTATAAAATGCGGGCAAACCTCCGGAAAATGCAGTTTTCCGGAGATCTGGACACTTACCGCATACATACCAAGCCCCGGAATGCAATAGATTCCGTGATCTGGTTGTGGTGGGCAATTCCAGTTTTAGATGGCATTGCCCTATAGAAGCCTCCCAGCACCCCCCGCAGTGCGTGTCCTATCATCGCAAAGGACCGCTCTTACCGAAAAAGCTATCCTTTGTGATTTTTTTTATTCCCGGGTCCACCTCTCTCACACTGAACCTGTGTCTGCCCTGCAAGTCACTGTAGACACTCCCTTGACGTGGGCCTCGAGATACACAGCTTTGAAAGGTACACCAGCTAGTACCATTCACACCACAAGCTAACCAGTCAGTACCGGCAATTGCCCTCATCGTGACCAGGGTCGAGTTCCCGGCAGTTTTGGACCAGGTAGACCCTTAACACAGACAGCGTGAAAGGGGTATTATTATGCAGTTTATGTTTTGTCCTTGCTTTGTAATATTACCTGAGAGAAATACTTTTAACTCATTTGTACAAAAATGCAGTATTTACATGCATTGTACTTTTTGTGTTTTTGTTTTTCAAATAAATGAAAATGCCTTCCCAAGTAAGGTTTTTTTATTGCTATACTAGCCAACCCCGTTATGTCATACAGCAGTGGTTCCAACCTTTTTCCTCATGGCACCCTAACAGTCCATGTTTTAAGGATATCCATTCTTGAGCATAGATGGCTTACTCAAAATCAATGTGGTACTAATTGAGTCACTTGTGATCGAGCATGGATATCGATAAAAAGTTATCCAGATGACATTTGCACTGTCTAATTATCAGTAGGTCAACACCATATGGTCAACATGTTCAGAAGGTCAACACATTTAGGGGTTGGGTGAGGAGTGTCACTTGTTTTCCCAACATTTTTCTTGATTAACTATCCATGTGGACTATGATTGTGAATAGTAACCTGTGGCAAGCGCAGTCACCCGCGTTGTCCGAAGCATTGCGAGATTGTACATTTCTACTGATAGTGGTCACAGAACATGAAATATACAAGATGAGGCCTTTAAAAGAAAAAAAAAGAAAGTGTCAACCATTGTCATGTCGGCCTTTTTACTGTTGACCTTTAACCACTGTCATCCTTTCATCTATCAACATTTTGTACTTGACGACCTAGTGTATGGTGATCATATGGTGTTGACATATTGACGGTCTATACAGTGTAGATCTTCTATACCACACTTATCCTTAAAACCTTGGTCGTTAGTGGGCCTTGAGGACAAAGTGTGGTAACCATGGCTGTATGACATGATGGGTTTGGCTAATATAGGGCCTAATTCAGACCTGATTGCAGCAGCAAATTTGTTATCTAATGGGCAAAACCATGTGCAGAGAGAGTTAGATTTGGGTGGGTTATATTGTTTCTGTGCAGAGTAAATAGTGACTGCTTTATTTTTACACTGCAATTTAGATTTCAGTTTGAACACACCACCCAAATCTAACACACTCTGCACATGTTATTTCTACCCCCTGCAGTGCACATGGTTTTGCCCATTTGTTAACAAATTTGCTGCTGCGATCAGGTCTGAATTAGGCCCTAGTGTTACAGCAATAACCACTTATTTGGGGAGGTGCCATACAGGCTGAAAGAAGCTGCAAGTGGCTCCTATTTCATCTGTATACCGAATAAGAGATTCCCAAACTCTGCCATTACAGTCCAGGATTTAAGGGTATCCACGCTTGAGTACAAGTGACTTATTTAGTACTTCAGTCAATTTAAATACCTGGTCTCAAGCATGGAGTTTGGGAAAATCGGTACTATAAATACTAGTATACTATAAAATACTATACTATAACTATACCATACTGTAAATACTAGTATACTATAAATACTATACTATTTATTTTTTATTTTTTGTTTAGTGTTCTTTATTAATACCCCTTTCACACAGCCAAAAATAACCCAGGTTATTGCATGTGAACGCGCAGTAACCCAGGATTTTGTGCAGGGTAATGCTCCTTTCACACAGTGTGGTGTGAAAGGGGTAAGTCCTGAATTCCCATGTTGCCTGACCTGGAATTTCAACCTGGAAATAAAGCAGGGTTATTACACTGTCATTACCGGGTCAGGTGCAGTGTAAACAGGTAACCCGGGTTGATGCGATACGGGATTCGTTTACAATATGGAGGAGACGGCGTGCAAATGATCGTATCTCCAAGCACCACCTCCGTACCTGCCCTTGATGACACCAGCGCAGCCTCCGCTCTCACCCCGATGGCAACCCGACCTGGCATATTGCCAGGTCGCGTTGACAGTCTGAAAGAGGTCTCGTAGCATGATTGCGATGTGAAAGCGGTATAAAAGGGGCCAGGGGAAATAATTCTGGGTCGAGCAACCCATCATTTCAACCCATGTTTAAAGCAGGTTAAACACTGTTGGGATCAGGGTTGCTGTGCGGTGTGAACGGATTGCCAGCTCGATGCAACCCGCTACCCGTTCACTGTGTAGGAGCAAGTAGCGCTTGGAGATCATCTGATCTGATCTCCAAGCGCCATTTTTACACGTGACGTGGTGATATCGACATGGCTAGATGACACGTTGGGGCCGCCAGTCTGAAAGCGATCTCGAGCAAACGGGATGTGAAAGCGGTATCCGTAACTTAGGTCATAACGTTGTTACATAAATGTTAGATTCTTCCAGATAAAAATTCATGCATAGAATGTCGTCAGACTTTCTTGGAAAGCTGAGTTACCAGTTTGCCTGAGCTATATTTGTTTCTGAAGTTCCTCACATACTGCAATCTCCTTAGAGAGAGAAACAGTGCAGCACCCCCACCCCAGTTTTCTGTCACAGTAGCTAATGAGGTTTTCCTGACCTCCCGGGGATGCTAAGTTTTGTGATGGTGAGCAGAGAAAATGTAATTATATAATGGCGCCTATAATGCAGATAGGCCTCAGACAGTGGGCGCCTTCCTTGGCTCCTATCCACCTTCGGCTTCTTTAATCTCTGCATTCATATTCCTGAAAATCTAAATTAGTGGCACTCATCTCTGCGAGCTGGAAACGGAGCTTGCAGTTACACTTCTCTTTATAATGAAAGGCATTTCTTTTATATATGCAACACAAGAAAAGTCTGTTAAAGTAAATAACAAAGTGAAGTAGAATTTGAGAAGTAATAGGTTAATGGACCCCTGTTACTGTGCAGCTATGTAATTGGCTATTAGTATATTGAGAGCATTTGGAAGATTGTTTCACATCTGCTCTGTCTGTCTTATGATAACTGACCAGATAAAAATATTTATAAATCCCTATGTTGACAATTGAGTTTTTTCCACTTAAATGTGTATTGGACCATGTCTAGTACATACATTTATGTTTACCATATTTAAAAAATGTGAGGATCTTTTATTTTAATTTGACAGTTTGGTAAATGTTTGCAAAGCCAACCAATATATGGACCTATTTATACTTCCAATCGGCCAACCACCCAACCAATACCCCAGTGATGACTGTGTGGCGGAGTCATCCCTCAGGGCATTTTCCACAATTACTGTGGCAGCAATTCCAGCATAAACCTGATGATTCTAAAGTATCTGTTTTTATTGAAGTGAATACTTTAAAGTCAGATTTTTTTACTCCTTTCCATAGTGAGGTGCTGATGAAAGCTGATGTCCTGTGTCACATCAGGTTCTGAAGAGGTTTGCTTTCCAGTGAAAAATAGCCGTTTTCCAAGACTAATAAATATCTGCTGGCGTTTATTTTTCATTTTTTGATATTCTGTTATTGTAAAGAGGGTTTTTTTTTTTCTGTGTTCGAAAAACAAACAGGCGTTTCTTTGTTTAGTTTCAAGTCCTTCCCATTTAATTCTTCAGGGTTTGGTTTATGAGCAATTACAGATGCAGACACGTCTTCCTGGTCATTCAGCAGCACCTTAAGGTTCCTATTTTTCTTGTATGTTCATTTTCCAGACTGACTGGTTATGGTAGGGTATGTTTGTGTAAACTCTCTCTACACCAGAGCACAGACTTCGAGCACTGTGTGAATGAAGCTGAAAAGATGTTGCTGTTATTCTGCCAGTGTTATGACTGATTATCTCCTCTTGGGGAAAGTCTATCATTTTTCAGCTAATAGATTTGATAACAAAAAAAAGTGAAATGCAAACCAACAATGAAGTAAATAAAAACTGTTATGTTCCATAGTAAAAACCCCACATTGACCATTTTGACTTTGGAAACCACAGTACTGCTGGTAGAAGTGATAGGGTTCCTGTGGAAAGTTAAAGCTCTACTACCACCTGGAGATAATCCTCCCCTGCTAGACCAATCAGAAGCCACAGTTATGAACGTTGCACTCTCTAATTTGTCTTTGTGCTAACATCCATCCATATGATGCAAAAAGTATAGGCGTAAGAGTTCAAATTGGACTTATTGAACCCACTTCAGTCCAGCTTTCATTTCCAATGTTTTAGAGAACAGGTTCTCAAATTCGGTCCTCAGGACCCCACACGGTCCATGTTTTGCAGGTCACCTGTAGATTTTTGAAATGTGACAGTTGGTGATGCACAGTGCTGCTGCTGGGTGACATGGAAAATGTGGACCGAGTTTGAGAACCACTGTTTTAGAGAATTCACTGTCTAAAGTGGTCAGAATTGATCACCACTGAATTTAAAGACCATTCCATTCTTCTGATTCTCCTTGATCTCTTGCATTTCACACTGTTGACCACTCTCTTCACACACAAACACAACATTCTCTATGTCTACAGGCCACTGCCCTATCCTGGTTCTCATTCTAGAGTATAGCTCTAATCTCTTTCAGTGTGGGTCCTCCTCCTTTACTATTCTGTTATCAGTTGGAGTACCACAAGGCTCGGTGCTAGGTTATGTGATCTTCTCTATGTATACCACTTCTCTTGGTTAACTGGTAATCTTTTACATTTCGATCTCTATGCAGATGATACAAAACATGACTTTGTTCTCTGGAGCTCTCAATTTCTGTTCTGACCCGCATTACTGAATGTCTGCCATTTTAAACTTGGGTGTTCTCTCACCACCTCAAACTCAGCCTTTAAAACAACAGATCCAATAATATTTTGTGGCACCACAAGTCTCAGCAATGTTTTTATGCAGCTTGTCTCTGGCTTTGTTTATTACATGCATCTGGTCTTTCTCACTTGTTTGTTTATTTTATTTCTTCCACACTTAGTGTATTTCTCTTGCTGCTGGCTTAGTTCCACAATACCTGCTCCTTGTTTGTTTCCATGATCGTTCTTTTTGGTTCCTGTCTCGCTTTTTTTTTGGGGGGGGGGGGGGGGATTTAATTGTCAGCGAGCATTTTGCGACACCCTCCGCACTTTACATCAGTGCGATCTCACTCAAAACTGTTACCCTTTAGGGTAGCGAGCACTTTTGGGCTAACGGGGGGTGCAAATCAGGCTGCCGGTGTTTAAATGCTGCAGCAACGACAGTTCACCCCCCTTCACCAGCAATTGAATACCCCTGTTAGTTTTATTTTACAAACACTGCAGTTTCTACTCAACTGGCTTTAACACTTATCTTTGCTTCCTACAGCTCTGTTCCTGTCTCTCAAATTGTCCCACCACTTCAACCTCGGTAGACTGGCAGAGTGCATCCTGAGGCTTGTAGTTTTTCCTGACCGCTTCAATAGCAGTTGCTTTTTGGGCAGTGAAAATGTATACTTTGTTTTTTTGTTTTTGTTTTTTCAAATGTGGGGTCACAATTCTGTTATTACAGTCTCCTTTCATTAGTCCGTTCCCAATTGTAAAGCACAGCGGAAGCTGCTGACGCTATATAAGTAAATTATAGCAAAATAAATGTTAACCACTTGAGATGAAAATGCAAATTTTAACATTGGATATTTGAGTTTCAAGTCTCATTAAGGGGTAAATATAACAGGGTGTGAGAGTGCCCAGATTTTTAAAGTGGATATCATTTACAAGGTACAGCCAGGTTGTGTTTGCCTTGTAAATGATTGCCACTTTAAAAATACGGGGATTCTCACATGAAGTCCCACACATCCAGCTTCTCACGCCCCATTACATTTACCCCAATGCTTTCTCTTTAAAAAGGACTACTTCAGATCAGTTAATAGGTACAAACTCTGATTCTGACTCTTGGATTAAATCATCTAATAGTAGTGTTTATATTGTTATATAAAAGTAACTATTGCTGGAACTTGGAAGTCAGCTGTGCATTGGAAACACATTGTCCTTGATAGTTTTTTTTTTAAACATTTCTTTCTTTATTGAAGCACTTCTTTAGATAAAGTAACAATAAGTACAGTGACATTGTGAGTGACAATCAGAGAAAATAATAGCAAGACAAACAGATATAACGTGGCAGTCACAAAATGTAATACATGACGCAAAGAGGAACCTAGATACAAGCGGTTTGCACAATATTCTAAAATGCCAGGTAGCATCTATAAATATGCCATATACTTACAGAGAGATAGGAACACGTCATAGCCCCTAATTAGCGCTATCAAACTCGATGGGAGGGTCTCCAAGAAAAATTCTGGTTTCATACCAAAGTGTGTTGCGGAAACACTGACTAATGGCCTCTTTGGTATGAATAGGAAGTGTTTCAATAAAACTTTCCCATGTTGCGAAAAAGGATTCTGTGCGAGATTCTTTTTGAAGTGAGGCCTCCAGCCAATCCATATGGCAGATGAAAAATAGTTTGTCCCTAAACATTTCCAGTGTCGGAGCAGAGCTATGGACCCACATTTGCAAGATAGCTTTCCTAGCTGCCGAGGAGATTGCCAACAACAACTTCCTGACGGGTTTGGAAACTCTAATACCAGGGGGCGTAATACCAAATATGGCCCATTCCGGTGTAAGGGGAGTGTAATTCACTAAATGCTGAGAGGCAAAGCGCCATACTGCTAACCAGAACCTTCTTAGAAGCGGGCAGGCCCAGAAGCAGTGATACAGATCGGCCGAAGGGTGGCCACACTTAGGACAAGAGGAGTCAGCTAGTAGGCCTATCAAGAAACCCCTGTGGGGAGAAATATAAGATCTATGAAAAATGTTTAGGTACATTTCTGTGTATTTAGCGGCTGGGAACGTGGCCATTGAAAAGTGTAACATGCGTAGTAACCCATCTACATCCAAATTGGGAAAGTGTTCCAACCATTGGGCTATTCCAGTTTTATATAAAGAATGGTCTAGTGTGGTGTGGAACTGTTTATAGTAAAATTAGATAGCCCCTTTAGATTGTTCTGGTCGCATTAATATGTGGTCTAATTGGTTTCCCCAATCAGTTGTAGGTATTAATCTAGAAATTTTACTTATATAATGTTGGGCTTGGAAAAAAGCAAAGTTCTGTGGGCCAATACAAGGGTATTTAGATAAGGCCTCCGCATATGTTAATGGTTTATGGGATTTAGGATCAAGGAGCTGGCCTATATTGCATATTCCTAGGGATTTCCATTCCTTAAAAGAAGGAGCGGCTTCTCCATTTTGAAAACCCGGGTTATTTAGAAAAGGCAAATGAATGGATATATGTTTGTGTAGTTTGTATTTATGTCTCAGAGACAACCAAACTTTCCTCGTAGTCATTAAGAGGGGATTGATCATTAAGTCAGATGAAATCTCAGCATCAGTCAAGTGTAATAAAGCTACCAAAGACACTTGTGGAATAAAATTTTGTTCGAGAAACGAGTCAGCGTATGTGTGGGTGTTAGATAACCAGTCTTTGATATAACGAACATGGGAAACATAACTATACGTCAGGATGTCTGGAAAGTTAATTCCCCCATTTGTTTTAGGCTGACCTAGTTTAAACAGGCCAATTCTCGCGCGCTTGTTGTTCCAGATGAATTTCCTAAAGGTCGCCGTAATTTGTAGGAGATCTTGTCTAGAAAGTATGAGGGGGAGGACTTGTAGTGGGTAGAGGAGTTTCGGGAAGTATATCATTTTTATTATATTCGTCCTTCCTAAAAAGGAAAGTGGCAAGTGTACCATTGCCTCAATATCCCTTGTAAGTTTTAAAAGTGTTTTCCCAATATTTACATCATAGAGGTCCATAATGTTCTTGGGGAGGATGACTCCTAGGTATGGGAGTTTCTTTTTAGCCCAGTTTAAAGGTAGCTGCTTCGCCCATAAAGGTCTATAAAAACCCTTTTTAAGATAGAGTGCACTGGATTTTTCAAAGTTAATAAAGAAACCAGATAGGGATCCCACCCTGTCAAGCAGTTCGAGCAATGGCCCGAGGGAGTGTTTAGGATTAGACATGTATATCAGAACGTCGTCCGCAAATGCAGTGAGTTTTACTTCCACCGAGCCAATCGAAATACCCTTCAGTGTGGGCCAGGAATCAATTATACGGAGTAAGGGGTCGAGGGATAAATTAAAGAGTAATGGGGATAAAGGACAGCCCTGGCGGGTGCCTCTAGACATGACAATAGGATCACTTCTCGTGCCGTTTACTAAGAGAAGAGTTGTGGGGGAACTATAGAAGAACTGTATGAGATTAATAAAATCTGAGCCCAAAAAATTCTGGTTGACAGAACTTTAAATAAGAAGGGCCAGGATACCGTATCGAAAGCTTTCTGGGCGTCTAGGCTCAAAAGCATGTTGGGGACGGTAGGGTTATTGTTGGAAGCAACAATGGAAGCGATGGCTGTTCGAATACCCTTGACTAGTTGTCTGCCTCGGGTAAATCCTAATTGGTGAGGTGAACAAAGGGAAGAGGAAAATAGTTGTAATCGAGAGGACATTATTTTGGATAAAATTTTAAAGTCCACATTTAATAGAGTAATAGGACGATATGAACTCAATTGTGTGGGGTCACGGTCAGGCTTCGGGATGAGAGTCGTATAAGCAGCATTAAAGGAGGGATAGTGTGGGCGTTGTTTGTGGATAGTGCGATATAGTTCTAGTAACGTCGGGACAATGTCTGTGGATAGGATTTTAAAGTATTCTCCCGAGAATCCATCTGGTCCCGGAGCTTTGCCAGTGTGCAAGGATGAGATTGCCAGTCTTATTTCCTCCTCAGTAATTTCTGAGTTTAATAGGTCAGCTTGTTCTGGATCTAGACTAGGTAAGTTGGCCTCCCTAATAACGTCTTCTAACGATTCTGGGGTCGATGGTCTTGCAGAATATAGTTTGCAGTAGTAGTCATAAAAAGCCTTTGATATGTCTGTCCTTGATAGTTACAATATTATCTTAAATAAGTTGTGTTATAAGTTTCTGAAATTGTTACATATGTGTTTTGCAAATGTTTCCAACAGTTTTATCATAAGATGACTTGTATGATGGCTTTAATGGCCCTTTTTAACATGGAAGAAATTACTTGAAACAACCTATCCAAGCAAATTGAATGAAGAGATCTCCTACACGTCTGTATATGTACTCCCTGCTTCGTATTTCCGTAGACTAGAATAAGGACTTCTGCACCGCAGTCTAGGAACGCTGCCTTACATAAAACAAAACCAGCTCTGAAAGTTTTAAAAGGGTCCATAACATACACACTGTTAAGCAGATGGTTTGTTGGCTGACCCATTATTCCGCATATCGCTGAAAGGACACTTTGCAGCAGTGCATCTAATTGCTTCACACACAGTACTGTATTGGCAACATATCTCCAAATTCTCAATTTGCAAGCTGTGGAAGGGGTGAAGTTTCAAGCAAAAGTGAGCACTTTTGCTATGGAGTTTGGAGGGGGCCTATTGTGACCAGGTTTGGCATGTGAACGTTTAGGGAGGTATGAGACCATAATTTAAGCACTAAAATCTTGTCATGTGTTAGCTGAGTTCTGTTACTAATTTTTTTTTTTTTTTTTTTTTAATATTCACTTTATAAAAAGTAAATAATAAAAGATGTTACTATTTCCATGTAAACTGCAGAAAATCTGACCATATAAATCTGTTTTTAATATAAAAAGTGCCGACTACAAATATATTTCTATTTACAGGGCTTTACAGAATTTCTGTGGTGGTGCTATTAAGTCTTCCTGCACAGCTTGCTATGTATTACAGTTCCATTATTTGCTTTCTCTTCCCCATATATTCCCTTAGCTGTGTTGACACACTACCTGGGACACTCTACCTGGGACACACTTTACAATTATAGGGACGAATTGCCAATAATTGGAAGAACGACCAAAGTTATTGTATAGTGTGTACGAATGATCGCATCTGCGTTTCAACAATGATTCAGGAAAATCTTGCCCCCACACACGAACCATCGATTTTCCAGTCTATCGTCCCAAACCAAAAATATCTGCCACAATCTCCAGATATTGAGCAGTGTGTGTGCATTCTCAATAATCTGCCCATATTTCCTATGTTTTCCTCTCACTACATCATCCTACTTGTGGGCAGACCTATACAAATGCAGTGTGATGTGGCAGAAAATTGTTAACTTTAAAAAATAAATCTTTTAGTGTGTAGCTCAGATATTGGTACCTACAATTTCCCGAAAAATTGTCATTGTTGGGTCGACCAAAGAAAATCTGACTGTGTACCTAGCTTGAGTCTTGTACGCCATCAAGCTACTGTTTTTGAGAGGACATATTGCTATGGATTTGTGTGGTATCTTTGTATATTTTTTGAACCACTTTTATTTATATAATATATAGCAATGTTTTCCACAGAATATCTGTCCGTTCTCGTTAGTCCCAGCACCAGTGGAGCATACTATCTAGATTTCCTATCACATGTACATGCACTTAAATGCACACTAGGGAGCCCATTGACTTACCAGTATATTTTTGGATTGTGGGAGGAAACCCACGCAAGCATGGGGAGAATATATAAACTCCACACAGTTAGGGCCGTGTTGGATACTGAACCCACAACCTCAGTGTTATGAGGCAGCAATGCTAACCATTATGCCATCCATGCTGCCCATAGTATATGGGTAAGATGCAGTTGGGGCACATTTCTTCTATGAATTGGTAAAGTATTGGTGAGCATCAATCTCAGTACTTTTATGTGAACAAAAAGTTATGCTTGTTTTTGCCTATGGAAAGCTGCAGACTCCCAATAATAAACTACAAATAAAATAATGTGTTGTATGTAAATCTCCAAATATATCTTCACTGCAGCATAGGTTGTTTTGCTTTATAAAATAAAAACCAGAGAAAGCATTATCCAGCGGGCTTCTGAGTATTCCCCGTGTAATTGATGTGCTTGTATTCACTGATCAGCTATCCTTTCTTACTCTTGCTGATGTAAAGGTTCCCACATTGTGCCAGATACGGAGCGGCTGGCGTCCCAGTCCTGCCTCACTGAAGTATAGGCAGGAGGTAAATAAAGTATGCAGTTTAACGCCTTTTTGTGGAAGGTTTTGTTTCATGGGTAAAACTGGCGTTGGTGAGAGCAAACCGAGAGCTATTAACAGTGCATTTAGTGTTTTTGAAATGTGCTTTGACTAAAGATTGAGTAATATCCTTTGATGCTAATGTGGCGCAACCCGCTTTGAATGATAGCAGCTGGTATTGTTTAGCTTTCTTACTCGCACACCCCCTCCAGCTCTGGAGGGATTGCTGTCAGGAGAGGGAGGCATGCTGGCGTGTAAAGCCCTGTTAAAGACCCCAATGAAGGCATTGGAGTGGGAAAGACTGCCAAAATGGGGAATTAGCTTTTTTTTTTTTTTTTTTTGAGTTGTGCATACTGATGCCGCTTGTCTGGAAGAAAATGCGTCCATGTTTGATGGAAAAGGTTGTACATAGACAAGTTGAATTTGGTTTTCTGTCTCGACTGCGCTCGGGTTTTATGGAGGTTTTATTTTAGATAGAAACATTTTGTTAGAAATGTAACAAATGCAGATTGGAGAGAGAGTGAATTTTACATCAATCATTTTAGAAGTTCCTTTTAAGATTAGAAAAAAATGTGCAAAGCACAAGATAGACCTGTGTTCCTGGTAAGGGGACCTGTCAGCTGCACAGCTTGGTCTGTATCCTTGTTTTTCCATGTTCTTTGTTGACAGACATGTTTCTGAGCTGGGTGCTCCCTCTCTATAATGCCAGTGTAAATCTGCAAGCAAGCCATGTGGCATCAGAATCCTCTTTATTGGCCAGGTATACTTGCGTATACTAGGAATTTGTCTTCAGTTTGCTATACAACAACCAAGTAGGTAACCGATAAGCCGGGAAAAGGGGGGGGGGGGGGGTGGCGGCAAGTAAAGTCATACAGATAGGCATACCGTAGGGACACAAGTTAGTTACATGTGCGTCTAGTCAGTCAATGTTCAGGAGTTCAGCAGGCGGTCCGCTTGGGGAAAGAAACTTTTGAGGCTTCTGGTGGACCTGGCGGGGACGGCCCTGTAACGCCTGCCTGAAAAAAGCAATTTATACATGGGGCCGGGGTGTAGCTGGTCTTTTAGTATCTTCGTTGCTCGCTTTTTAGCTCTGGACAGGTACAGGTCCTGGACTGAGGGGAGGTCGGCCCCGATGATCTTCTCTGCGGTTCTTACCACCTTTTGGAGCCTGCTCTGTCCCTCGCGCTGGCGGAGCTGTACCATACCAGTATCGAGGAGCACAGTACCGACTCCATAATCACGGAGTAGAAGAGGAGCAGAAGCTTCTATTGGATGTTGAACTTCCTTAGTTGTCTGAGGAAGAACAACCTCTGCTGCGCTTTCCCGACCGTGGCCTCAGCGTTGGACCCCCATTTAAGGTCCCGGGTGAATGTGGTCCCTAGAAACTTGAAGGCGTCCACTAGCGATACCACACTGTCAGCAATTGTTAGCGGAGGTACACTAGCTGACTTCTTCCTGAAGTCCACTATCATCTTGACAGTTTTGAGGGGGTTGAGCGCAAGGTTGTTGTGGGTGCACCACTGGGCCGACCGGTCTACTTCGTGTCTATAGGCCAATTCGTCCCCGTCCTTGATGAGGCTGATGACGGTGGTGTCGTCTGCGAATTTGATGATCTTTACTGGTTGCACCTCTGAGGTGCAGTCATTTGTGTACAGGGATAAAAGCAGGGGTAAGAGGACACAGCCCTGAGGGGCCCCTGTACTAATGGACTGCGCTTGAGAGGTGAGTTCCCCTGCTTTCACCAACTGTGTTCTATTTGTCAGGAAGTCTACTATCCAGGAACAGGTAGCTTCTGGGACCCCTAGGCGAAGTAATTTGGGGTGGAGGATGCTGGGGATGAAATCGACAAACTAGACCCTCTCGTAGGTACCAGGAATGTCTAGGTGCTGTAGAATATAGTGCAGGCCCATGTTGACTGCATCCTCGACACACCGATTTTGATCGATAGGCGAACTGTAGGAGGTCCAGTTGGGGCCCAGTCACAGTTTTCAGGTGATTCAAAACTAGACACTCGAACGTTTTCATGACCAGACGTCAGTGCTATCGGCCTGTAGTCGTTCAGGTTCGTGATAGACTGTTTCTTGGGGACCGGGACGATAGTAGACCTTTTGAGGCAGGAAAGGACTTTCTGTAGCTCCAGCGATTTGTTGAAGATCTTGGTGAATATGCGGGCGAGCTGACCCGCACATGCTCTTAGGGCAGATGGTGACACTCCGTCAGGACCCGGAGCTTTCCTTTGTTTGGCCCTTTTGAACAATGCCTCCACCTCTTCTTGGGCGACTTGCAGTGCCTGGAGTTGGCCGTCGGTGTTCGGGCATCGTAGAGGTGATTGTTTGGGTTGCAGGCGACTTCTTTTGCGAACCTGCAATAAAAGTGGTTCAGTTCATCTGCTAGGTCTTGGTGCATGGTGGTGGACTTCGATGTGCATGATGGACCGTATAGTAAAGAGGTAGCTCTACAATTTGGGGTCATTGTGTAATCAAAGTCAATGTGAAGTATGATAGTACTATATTGTTAAAACAAGCGTATTAAGAGTGATGCCTTATTTCCAGCTTTTATTTTAAGTATAACCTAACCTAAATGGCTTTATAAGGTCTAAATGTGGATTGTTAGTGTTCCATTAGTTATCAGACAAATGATTTGGTGTATGGTGTGAGTTTGGGCTATATACACTGATGCCATGCAACCATTATTGGTACATTGGTATTGAACCCACTGTGATGAGAAACAGAGGCGGAACTACCGCCAGTGCATCCAGTGCGTTGCACTGGAGCCCGCCTCTGTCCAGGGGCCCAAAGCATGTAATGAGTCAAACTGACTCATTACATGCCTCTGCGTGCTGCGGGCAACCGCTGCCTGCAGCGCACAGCCGCCCGGAGAGGAGAGGAGGAGGGAGGTGGAGGAGGGAGCCGCAGCAGCGCTTTGTTACTGGTGGAGTCGCTGTTGCCCCTCTGCTTCACTATAGGCTGTCTTCCGAGAACAGCCTATAGTGAAGCAGAGGGGCAGCAGCAGAAGCGCCTCCACCAATAATACAGCGCTGCTGCGGCTCCCTCCTCCAACTCCCTCCTCCTCCTTCTCTACTGCCCGGGAATCGTCAAGCTGCACCGAGGAGCCTGAGCCAGCGGAGAGGGTAAGTATAATTCTTTCTGTCTTTCTGTCTTTCTGTCTTTCTGTCTGTCTGTCTTTCTGTCTTTCTTTCTTTCTGCCTTTGTTGGGACTGCCTGCCGCTATGTGTAAAAAATCTGCCTGCCGCTATGTGTAAAAATGTTAAATCTGCCTGCCGCAATGTGTGAAAAGGGGGACGCTGTCTGCCGTAATGTGTAACAAGGGCACGCTGTCTGCCGTAATGTGTAACAAGGGCACGCTGTCTGCCGTAATGTGTAAGAAGGGCACGCTGTCTGCCGTAATGTGTAACAAGGGCACGCTGTCTGCCGTAATGTGTAAAAAGGGGACGCTGTCTGCCGTAATGTGTAAAAAGGGGACGCTGTCCGCTGTAAGGTGTAAAAGGGTCTCTACCTGGTGTAGTGGTGCTACTGTGCGGCGTAATTTGAAGAATGGAGACTACTGTGCACCGTTTTATGAATTGGTATTATTTTGTGGCCACACCCCTTCCCCACGAAGCCACGCCACTATGTATTTTTGCGCGCGCCTACGCCGCGCACTGCCCCTGTTTTGCATGTAGGGGTGGGGCTCCGATGCCGTTTTTTGCACACAGTGCTAAAATGTCTAGTTACGGCACTGTTGCTAGGTATCCATTTCTCTGGCCCTGAGCAGGTCCCCCTCACCAGATCCTCTCCAGGGGTGAGGGGGTGGACTTGGATGGGATGGGGGGGGGCAAAGCATTTTGCCGCACCTGGGCCCACCGATCGCTAGTTGCGCCACTCATGAGAAATGTGTATTTACTGAACACCACTTTTATTCCTTTATCACCTATATGTGCGTGTGTATACTGGTTTAATTCTAAAGTATGTTGGTCTCTGGCAAGCATTTGCAGGCTGGGGTTAAGGGTCACATACCATCCTTTTTATATTCATCTGCTGGAAGTTGTTTCAGGGAAATAATGCATTCAAAGTATTTCTGAGCCATTTTATCACTGTCTTGTGCCATCCAGGTGTGGTCTGTCCCACATATGGGATGAATTGTAGAATACATTCTCAGCAGCTGTGTTAGCTGCAGTCAACCACAACATTCGTGTACAACAGGATAGAATCCAGTCCTAGTTTTGCTGCAATTATGTAAATGAGCCACAAACAAAACCACCCTCTCCTAGTGTGACACTCGTCCCCTTAGAGATCACTTAGATAAGTGAATTAGCCTAGGGTTTGCGGGCACTTCCAGGCTTGCATATGGCATCCCTCATTTCCCCATGTGATGAGAAGATAAGCTATTTATAAATTCATCATGTGGTTGTAGTAAGATTTGGGAAGTATGTTTTGTGTTTCTCCAGTGAGTGAAGCGTTTTGCACATATACTGTACTGGTCATTTCTGTTTGTAACATAAGGTAATGAGTGCAATTATACAGAAAATGATAGTGACACTTTATAGGTGGCAAGCCCACTGGAAACTAAACAGCTGCACAATAAAATGCAAGTTAAGCATCTACAGTAATTAAATGTAATATTTACATGGGTAGTTTATTACTAATGTGAATATTTTAATATTTGCCTTTTACACTTGATATGGTTCTGTCCTGCATTTAACAAAAATGTAATATCACCAGTACAGTCTGAGTAAGGCTGGGTACACACCTGGGCGACAAAGTGCCTGACCTGCCGTTGTGCCGACATAGCGGTGGATTAGCTAAGCATACACATTTACCAATCGGCCACTTGATATGTTGTGCCAAACTTCACAACTGGAGGGGCATTTAAATATGCCCCCCCAGCTGTGATGTCAGTCCCTGCGATCGTAGTGTCACCGTACACACAGCCAGACATGCCCATATGGCTGTGTTGCAGGGCCAATGTGATATGACTGTGAACAATGTCATTCACAAATGTATTTGGTGTACACAGTCGCTGTCCGCTACAGATATATCTTTCATTGCTCGTAGTCCGGCCCGATGCTACCAGCTCAGCGAAGGGCTGCAGAGCAGGGAGGGACCAGGCTGGAGAGGCTCTCTTCCCGCTCTGCATCCCTGCTGCGCCTGTCTCCCTTAAAGCTGCACCCTGCTGCACCTGTCACTGTATGACAGGCAGAGGTGCCGGCGGCATGAAATGCCTGCTCCCCACTCACCTGTGTGTTCCAGGGGCCTGCTGCTGCATAAGTGAAAAGGATCAGTGGGCGCACAAGGAAAGATAAGTATAAGCTTAACTATATTACTGTTTAGGTGACTATATTGTATTGATAGATATAGATATATCTCTATATCTATAAGTATTTTTCTCTGACGTCCTAAGTGGATGCTGGGACTCCGTAAGGACCATGGGGAATAGCGGCTCCGCATGAGACTGGGCACAACTATAAAGAAAGCTTTAGGTCTAACTGGTGTGCACTGGCTCCTCCCACTATGACCCTCCTCCAGACTTCAGTTAGAATCTTGTGCACGGCTGAGCTGGATGCACACTAGGGGCTCTCCTGAGCTCCTAGAAAGAAAGTATATTTTAGGTTTTTTATTTTACAGTGAGATCTGCTGGCAACAGACTCACTGCAGCGAGGGACTAAGGGGAGAAGAAGCGAACCTACTTGACTGGAGGCAGCTTGGGCTTCTTAGGCTACGGGACACCATTAGCTCCAGAGGGATCGAACACAGGACCCAACCTCGATCGTTCGGTCCCAGAGCCGCGCCGCCGGCCCCCTTACAGAGCCAGAAGCAAGAAGTGTTCCGGAAAATCGGCGGCAGAAGACTTCTGTCTTCAACAAGGTAGCGCACAGCACTGCAGCTGTGCGCCATTGCTCCTCATGCGCACCTCACACTCCGGTCACTGATGGGTGCAGGGCGCTGGGGGGGGGGCGCCCTGAGGGCAATATAATACACCTTGACTGGCAAATCTACACCATATATAGTCAGGAAGGCTATATAGGTGTAAAAATACCCCTGCCAGAATTCCAGAAAAAGCGGGAGAAGTCAGCCGGAAAAGGGGCGGGGCTATCTCCCTCAGCACACTGGCGCCATTTTTCCCTCACAGCTCCGCTGGAAGGACGCTCCCTGGCTCTCCCCTGCAGTGTCAAGCTACATAAGGGTAAAAAAGAGAGGGGGGGCACTAAATTTAGGCGCAGTGTGTGTATATGTATATATATATATATATATATATATATATATATGTGTGTGTGTGTGTGTGTGTGTGTGTGTGTGTATATATATATATATATATATATATATATATATATATATATATATATATATATTATAATATAAGCAGCTATAAGGGAAAAAACACTCATTTATAGTGGGATCCCGGTGTTATATAGCGCTCTGGTGTGTGCTGGCATACTCTCTCTCTGTCTCCCCAAAGGGCTTTGTGGGGTCCTGTCCTCTGTCAGAGCATTCCCTGTGTGTATGCGGTGTCGGTACGAATGTGTCGACATGTTTGATGAGGAGGCTTATGTGGAGGCGGAGCAGATGCCGATAAATGTGATGTCACCCCCTGCGGGGTCGACACCTGAGTGGATGGTTCTGTGGAAGGAATTACGCGACAGTGTCAACTCCTTGCATAAAACGTTTGACGACATACCAAATATGGGACAGCCGGCTTCTCAGCCTGTGCCTGCCCAGGCGTCTCAAAAGCCATCAGGGGCTCTAAAACGCCCGCTACCTCAGATCGCAGACACCGATGTCGACACGGATACTGACTCCAGTGTCGACGACGATGAGACTAATGTAACTTCCAGTAGGACCACACGTTATATGATTGAGGCAATGAAAAATGTGTTGCATATTTCTGATGTTACCCCAGGTACCACAAAAAAGGGTATTATGTTTGGAGAGAAAAAACTACCAGTTGTTTTTCCTCCATCTGAGGAATTAAATGAAGTGTGTGAAGAAGCGTGGGCTTCCCCCGATAAGAAACTGGTAATTTCTAAGAGGTTACTAATGGCGTACCCTTTCCCGCCAGAGGATAGGTCACGTTGGGAAACATCCCCTAGGGTGGATAAAGCGCTCACGCTTGTCAAAGAAGGTGGCACTACCGTCTCCGGATACGGCCGCCCTGAAGGAACCTGCTGATAGAAAGCAGGAGGCTATCCTGAAGTCTGTATATACACACACAGGTGTTATACTGAGACCAGCTATTGCTTCAGCATGGATGTGCAGTGCTGCAGCTGCGTGGTCAGATTCCCTGTCGGAAAATATTGATACCCTAGACAGGGACACTATATTGCTAACCGTAGAGCATATTAAAGACGCACTCTTATACATGAGGGATGCACAGAGGGATATTTGCCGGCTGGCATCTAAAATAAGTGCAATGTCCATTTCTGCCAGGAGGTGGTTATGGACTCGGCAGTGGACAGGAGATGCAGATTCTAAAAGGCACATGGAAGTTTTGCCTTATAAGGGTGAGGAGTTGTTCGGGGATGGTCTCTCGGACCTCGTTTCCACAGCAACAGCTGGGAAGTCTACATTTTTACCCCATGTTCCCTCACAGCCAAAGAAAGCACCGTATTATCAGGTACAGTCCTTTCGGCCCAATAAGGGCAAGCTGGTTAAAGGCGCGTCCTTTCTGCCCAGAGGCAGAGGTAGAGGGAAAAAGCTGCAGCATACAGCCAGTTCCCAGGAGCAAAAGTCCTCCCCCGCTTCCTCTAAGTCCACAGCATGACGCTGGGGCTCCACAGGCGGAGCCAGGTACGGTGGGGGCCCGTCTCAAAAATTTCAGCGATCAGTGGGCTCGCTCACGGGTGGATTCCTGGATCTTTCAAGTAGTATCTCAGGGGTACAAGCTGGAATTCGAGACGTCTCCCCCCCCCCCCCCCCCGCCGTTTCCTCAAATCTGCCTTGCCAACAACTCCCTCAGGCAGGGAGGCAGTGATAGAGGCAATTCACAAGCTGTATTCCCAGCAGGTGATGGTAAAGGTGCCCCTACTTCAACAAGGACGGGGTTACTATTCCACAATGTTTGTGGTACCGAAACCAGACGGTTCGGTGAGACCCATTTTAAATTTGAAATCCTTGAACACGTATATAAAAAAATTCAAGTTCAAGATGGAATCGCTCAGGGCGGTTATTGCAAGCCTGGACGAGGGGGATTACATGGTATCACTGGACATCAAGGATGCTTACCTGCATGTCCCCATTTACCATCCTCACCAGGAGTACCTCAGATTTGTGGTACAGGATTGTCATTACCAATTCCAGACGTTGCCGTTCGGTCTATCCACGGCTCCGAGGGTCTTTACCAAGGTAATGGCCGAAATGATGATACTCCTTCGAAAGAAGGGAGTTTTAATTATCCCGTACTTGGACGATCTCCTGATAAAGGCGAGGTCCAGGGAGCAGTTGTTGGTCGGGGTAGCACTATCTCGGGAGGTGCTACAACAGCACGGCTGGATTCTAAATATTCAAAAGTCACAGTTGGTCCCTACGACACGTCTACTGTTCCTGGGGATGGTTCTGGACACAGAACAGAAAAAAGTGTTTCTCCCGGAGGAGAAGGCCAAGGAGCTGTCATCTCTAGTCAGAGGCCTCCTAAAACCAAAACAGGTGTCGGTGCATCACTCCACGCGGATCCTGGGAAAGATGGTAGCTTCCTACGAAGCAATTCCATTCGGCAGGTTCCATGCAAGAACCTTTCAGTGGGACCTGTTGGACAAGTGGTCCGGATCGCATCTTCAGATGCATCGGCTGATAACCCTGTCTCCAAGGACCAGGGTGTCTCTGCTGTGGTGGCTGCAGAGTGCTCATCTTCAAGAGGGCCGCAGATTCGGCATACAGGACTGGGTCCTGGTGACCACGGATGCCAGCCTTCGAGGCTGGGGGGCAGTCACACAGGGAAGAAACTTCCAAGGACTATGGTCGAGTCAGGAGACTTCCCTGCACATAAATATTCTGGAGCTGAGGGCCATTTACAATGCCCTAAGTCAGGCAAAACCCCTGCTTCAAAACCAGCCGGTACTGATCCAGTCAGACAACATCACGGCGGTCGCCCATGTAAACCGACAGGGCGGCACGAGAAGCAGGACGGCGATGGCAGAAGCCACAAGGATTCTCCGATGGGCGGAAAATCGCGTGTTAGCACTGTCAGCAGTGTTCATTCCGGGAGTGGACAACTGGGAAGCAGACTTCCTCAGCAGACACGACCTCCACCCGGGAGAGTGGGGACTTCATCCGGAAGTCTTTCAACTGATTGTAAACCGTTGGGAAAATCCACAGGTGGACATGATGGCGTCCCGCCTAAACAAAAAGCTAGAAAAATATTGCGCCAGGTCAAGAGACCCTCAGGCGATAGCTGTGGACGCTCTAGTGACACTGTGGGTGTACCGGTCGGTTTATGTGTTCCCTCCTCTTCCTCTCATACCAAAGGTACTGAGGATAATAAGGAGAAGAGGAGTAAGAACTATACTCATTGTTCCGTTCCGGATTGGCCAAGAAGAGCTTGGTACCCGGAACTTCAAGAAATGATCTCAGAGGACCCATGGCCTCTGCCGCTCAGACAGGACCTGCTGCAGCAGGGGCCCTGTCTGTTCCAAGACTTACCGCGGCTGCGTTTGACGGCATGGCGGTTGAACACCGGATCCTGAAGGAAAAGGGCATTCCGGAGGAAGTCATTCCTACGCTGATTAAAGCAAGGAAAGAAGTTACCGCAAACCATTATCACCGCATTTGGCGAAAATATGTTGCGTGGTGTGAGGCCAGGATGGCCCCAACGGAGGAATTTCAGCTGGGCCGTTTTCAGCACTTCCTACAGTCAGGTGTGACTATGGGCCTAAAATTGGGTTCCATTAAGGTCCAGATTTCGTCTCTATCGATTTTCTTCCTGAGAGAACTGGCTTCACTACCTGAAGTTCAGACTTTTGTTAAGGGAGTGCTGCATATTCAGCCCCCTTTTGTGCCTCCAGTGGCACCTTGGGATCTCAACGTGGTGTTGGATTTCCTAGTCACATTGGTTTGAGCCACTTAAAACCGTGGAATTGAAATATCTCACGTGGAAAGTGGTCATGTTGTTGGCCTTGGCTTCGGCCAGGCGTGTATCAGAATTGGCGGCTTTGTCATGTAAAAGCCCTTATCTGATTTTCCATATGGATAGGGCAGAATTGAGGACTCGTCCCCAGTTTCTCCCTAAGGTGGTATCAGCTTTTCATCTGAACCAACCTATCGTGGTGCCTGCGGCTACTAAAGACTTGGAGGCTTCCAAGTTGTTGGACGTAGTCAGGGCCCTGAAAATCTATGTTTCCAGGACAGCTGGAGTCAGAAAGACTGACTCGCTATTTATCCTGTATGCGCCCAACAAGTTGGGTGCACCTGCTTCAAAGCAGACTATTGCTCGCTGGATCTGTAGTACGATTCAGCTTGCACAGTCTGCGGCTGGACTGCCGCATCCTAAATCAGTGAAAGCCCATTCCACGAGTAAGGTGGGCTCTTCTTGGGCGGCTGCCCGAGGGGTCTCGGCTTTACAACTTTGCCGAGCAGCTACTTGGTCGGGGTCAAACACATTTGCTAAATTCTACAAGTTTGACACCCTGGCTGAGGAGGACCTAGAGTTTGCCCATTCGGTGCTGCAGAGTCATCCGCACTCTCCCGCCCGTTTGGGAGCTTTGGTATAATCCCCATGGTCCTTACGGAGTCCCAGCATCCACTTAGGACGTCAGAGAAAATAAGAATTTACTCACCGGTAATTCTATTTCTCGTAGTCCATAGTGGATGCTGGGCGCCCATCCCAAGTGCGGATTGTCTGCAATACTTGTATATAGTTATTGTTTAACTAAATGGTTATTGTTGAGCCATCTGTTGAGAGGCTCAGTTGTTGTCATACTGTTAACTGGGTATTGTATCACGAGTTATACGGTGTGATTGGTGTGGCTGGTATGAGTCTTACCCGGGATTCAAAATCCTTCCTTATTGTGTCGGCTCTTCCGGGCACAGTATCCTAACTGAAGTCTGGAGGAGGGTCATAGTGGGAGGAGCCAGTGCACACCAGTTAGACCTAAAGCTTTCTTTATAGTTGTGCCCAGTCTCCTGCGGAGCCGCTATTCCCCATGGTCCTTACGAAGTCCCAGCATCCACTACGGACTACGAGAAATAGAATTACCGGTGAGTAAATTCTTTTTTTTTTTTTTTTTCCTCTTCTCGATTTACGTTTTTAAAAGGTAACAGGGAGTAGCACTTAGCAAAAATGGGGTGGCCGTGATTGAGAATCTCACTCTGTGCATATCGTGCATGATGTATGCACACCTGGAACAGTCCGAGTGCGGCTACATCTGTGCGAGATGTGAGCGAACTGCTGCCCTGGAAGCGCAGCAGACCGGATCTAGCGCAGACCGTTACGCAACTGAGGAGTATTAACAATCTCGAGCAAAGTTTAGATAAAATGGTGGAGGAGTTGCAGAGGGGGACACTGGTAGACGAGGATGACCAGGTAGACAGCTGGTTCACGGTGAGAAGAAAGAAGAGGGGGTGGGGGAGACGGGACATCTCCGACCTGCCAAACCCCAATAAATTACTGGACGAGGATTCTGGGGATGGCAGTGAGGAAATTACTGAGCCGGAGGAGACTGTTCCCTCTGGCAACCAGAGAAGCGGTCCATCTGGTATGGAAGGGAAAAAATATAGTGAAGTACCTACTCAAGTTGTGGTGGTAGGGGATTCTATTATCAGGAAGGCAGACAGGGAAATCTGCTACTGGGATCGTGATTGCTGTATGGTCTGTTGTCTCCCGGGTGCTCGGGTATGGCACATCATTGACCGGGTAGACAGATTGTTGGGAGGGGCTGGTAAAGACCCGGCGGTCTTGGTGCATGTCTGCACCAACGACAAAGTTAGTGGTAGGTGGGATGTCCTTAAGAAAGACTATAGAGAATTAGGCAAGAAACTAAAGGCAAAGACATCTAGGGTAATATTCTCTGAAATATTACCAGTGCCACGCACTAGTCCAGGGAGACAGATGAAGATTAGGGAGGTAAATGTGTGGCTTGGAGACTAGTGTAGGAAGGAAGGGTTTGTGTTCTTGGAACACTGGGTGGACTTCAGTCAGGCGCCATCTTTTTTTTGTCACTATGGATTGCACCTGAATGAGGAAGGGGTTGCGGTGCTGGGGGGCAGGATGGTTAGAAGGTTGGAGGAGCTTTTAAACTAGGAGCCTGGGGGGGAGGGTTTAGCTAGAAGTTATGGGTCAAACAATGAGAACAGTCAGGATGGGGGTAGTGAACAAATTGGGGGTGGCGAAGGGGGGATGGAAAGATCAGCTGGCAAGGGTAATTGCGGGGGTATTGATACAGAAATTACCGACCAAAGGTATTGCCCATGGTATCCCTACATTATTATCTTATGACGATTATGGTCCTACAGTACGGTATAGAGATTATGATGTCCATAGCATAAGGGAAAATACCTTCATCAGGGGAGAGGGTGGGTTAGAAAGACCTAGTAGTTCTTATAGTAGTAGTAAAGAAGGCTGTATTAAGTATGATGGGGGTGCTAAGGGAGGGAGGAGAATAACAGTCGTTAAGAGTAATTCTAGAAAGGCACTTGTAAGTAAGGATAACATTCCACTAAAACAAACTGGCAAGGGAAATATTAAGCTAAAATATATGCTTGCAAACGCAAGAAGCTTATCGGGTAAAATGGGTAATTGGAATGGCTTTTATCAAATTTGGAGGGGTATTCACTTTTCAGGAGAGCGAGGGCTACCAAAAGGGGAGGAGGGGTATGTCTCTATGTAAAACCATCTCTAAAGCCAAGCATAATAGATGTTTTTTTTATGAGGGGACTGGAGATAACGTGGAATCGCTATGGGTTGTGATCGCAAGTGGGGGCATTGAAGCAAAAAAACTAGTCATTGGCATGTGCTACAAACAACTGGATATTAGCGTACATGTCAAGGAACAACTCTGGCAGCAAATTGAAAAAGCTGCGGGAATGGGTGACATCCTAGTGATAGGGGATTTCAACTAGCCTGATATAAATTGGAGTAACGATTCATGTGTAAAAGCTAGGAGCAGCAGGTTTCTAAACACATTAAAGGATCAGTACTTGTCTCGGTTAGTTGAGGATCCTACCAGAGGTAATAATAATCTGGACCTAGATATTACTAATAATGTGGACATTATATCAAACATTACATTTGGGGAGACCTTGGGAAACGGTGACCACTATATGATCTCATTCGACATTAGTTTAAAAAAACAAAGCTATAAGGGATCAACCAAAACATTAAACTTTAGAAAAGCTAACTTCAGTATGCTGAGGAAGGCTCTAAACAATATTGACTGGGAAGTTTTGTTTCAGGGTAAGGACACTTCGGAAATGTGGGATGCTTTAAAAGGGTTGCTTGATAGCAATATTCACAAATTCATTCCCATGGGCAATAAACGCAGGAGTACTAAACACAAACCAGTGTGGCTTAATGAGGAGGTCAAAAAAGAAATGGCTAATAAGATGCGTGCTTTCAAAGCATTTAAATCAATTTGAGCGGAGGAGGTATTCCAGTATTACAAGGAATGCAATAAAAGAAGCAAAATGGTAAGTAGAGCAGCTAAAATTGTAAACGAAAAGCAAATAACTATAGAGAGTAAAGCCAATCCTAAAAAGTTTTATAAATACATTATACAGTTAAAGGTTAAAAAAGGAGAATGTAGGTCCATTAAAAGATGAACTGGGAGCCTTGATAAACAATGACAAAATAAAAGCAGATATTCTTAACAATTTTTTTCCCATCAATATTCACCAGGGAGGATATGGTGACAGTAGTGCATAACGACAGAGACGATAATGATTCGTAGCTAGATACTTGTTTAAGTGAGGAATTAGTCCTGGAGAGACTAAGCAACATAAAGATTAATAAATCACCGGACCCAGATGCCTTTCACCCGAGGGTTATTATGGAGCTAAGGGCTCAGCTAGCAAAACCCTTATACTTGATTTTCTATAGTTCAATTAGATCAGGTATGGTACCGAGGGATTGTCATAAAGCTGAGGTTGTGCCATTATTTAAAAAGGGATCTAAAAAGCATCCTGGGAACTATCGACCAGTTAATATAACCTCTATAGTGGGTAAAATATTGGAAGGAATTTTGAGGGATAGCATACAGGATTATCTGTGGAATTCTAAGTTTATTAGCAATAGTCAGTCTGGGTTTGTGAGGGACAGATCGTGTCAGACTAACTTAATTAGCTTCTTCGAGGAAGTGAGCGATAATCTCGACCAGGGTAAAGCAGTGGATGTGGTCTTTTTAGATTTTGCAAAAGCCTTCGATACAGTGCTTCACAGGAGACTGATCATCAAATTAAGGGAACTTGGACTAGGAAATACTATTTGTACATGGATAGGAAATTGGCTGGATAAGAGGGTACAACGAGTAGTGGTTAATGGGATGTTCTCCAGCTGGGCACCAGTAGTCAGCTGAATACCACAAGGGTCCGTAATTGGCCTGCTTACTGTTCAATATATTTATTTAATGATCTAGGAACAGGCCTGGGAAGCACCGTGTCAATCTTTGCAGATGATATTAAACTGTGTAAGGTAATTAATTCAGAAATCGATGTGGAGTCTTTACAGAATGACTTACTTAAACTTGAAACTTGGTCGTCTAAATGGGGAATAAGATTCAATATTGAAAAATGCAAAGTTATGCGCTTTGGGATTAGAAACAAACTTGCATCCTACACTCTAAATGGGGAAAAGATAGGTGTAACTGTGGTGGAAAAAGATTTGGGGGTGCTCATAGATAATAGGCTTAATAACAGTACACAGTGTCAAAATGCAGCAAAGAAGGCAAGCAAAGTCCTTGCGTGTATAAAACGTGGTATTGAGTCAAGGGATGCGGATGTAATCCTGCCTCTGTATAAATCATTGGTACGTCCGCATCTGGAATATTGGGCGGTATTCAAATGATATATCACGCCCAATCTCCTTTCTAAAGTGATCCCTGTTATCACGCATATCGCACCCACAGTAATCCGGTTTAGCTGCATAAAGGGTTAGACGCCCTCACTACTCTGGGGGTAGCGAGCTGAAATGATTATACCATGTCCGTCAGCAGAAACAGAACTAGTGTGGAAGGGGGTGAAAATAATTGAATACCGCCCATTGTGTTTAATTTTGGGCACCATAGTATAAAAAAAGATATCGGGGAGCTCAAGAGTTCAAAGGCACGCTACTAAAATGACTAAAAGGTTAGAGACACTGATGTATGAGGAAAGGCAGGTCTTCAGGACACAGCCCTTACTTGGTTCTCATCCTACCTATCTAATCGCTCTTTCAGTGTTCACTTCTCTGATTCTACCTCCTCGTCTCTACCTCTATCAGTTGGAGAACCGCAAGTCTCAGTCTTAGGTCCTCTGCTTTTCTCAATCTATACCTCCTCTCTTGGTAAACTAATCAGCTCCTTCGGATTTCAGTATCATTTGTACGCTGATGATACTCAAATCTACCTATCCTCCCCAGATTTGTCACCATCTGTATTGGCTCGTGTCACTGGATGCCTGTCTGCCATTTCATCTTGGATGTCATCTCGCCACCTCAAACTCAACATTTCCAAAACAGAATTAATTATTTTCCCACCAGCTAAGAGTAGTTACCAACCTGATATTTCCATAACTGTTGACAATGCAACTATCCACCCTACCCCACAACCTCGTTGCCTAGGTGTCACCCTTGACTCTAAACTGTCCTTTGTTCCACACATTCAATCTGTCTCTAAATCATGTTACATGCACCTTAAAAACATATCCAAAATACGCCCTTATCTTACACAAGACACTGCAAAAACTCTAATCCATGCACTCATCATCTCCCGCATTGATTATTGTAATAGTCTCCTTACTGGTCTTCCCAAACATAGGCTCTCACCACTTCAATTCATTTTAAATGCAGCTGCGAGGCTAATCTTCCTCGCCAGACGTTCTTCATCTGCTGATCCGCTCTGTCAGTCCCTCCATTGGTTACCAGTATTCTACCGTGTCAAATATAAAATACTTTTACTTACATACAAGGCTATTAACCAAACTGCACCATCATACATCTCCTCACTCATCTCAAAATATCTCCCTACCAGACCTCTCCGCCCTGCACAAGATCTGCGTCTCTCATCCACATGTATTTCCTGTTCCCACTCAAAATTGCAGGACTTTACTCGGGCATCACCCACTCTGTGGAATGCACTCCCACGCACAATAAGACTCTCCTCTAGTCTCCAAACCTTTAAACGTTCCCTGAAAACTCACCTCTTCAGACAAGCCTACCAAATTTCAGACCCACACACACAACCTTCAATGCTTCCCTATCTAATTACATCCTCTCTGTACTGTACACATATAACATCACACATCTTGTCTTTCTTTACTCTCACACCCTCCTGACCCTTGGCCAACATTGCTGGATGATCATATCATACAACCCGTTAAGAACCTAGCAATCTGGCTACAGTTCTGGCTGTGTGTCAGGCTGTGTTGCAGGCTACAGTTCTGGCAGTGTGTCAGCCTGCATTATGGGCTACAGGTTAGGCTGTGAGCAGGCTGTGTTGCAGGCTACAGTTCTGGCTGTGTGTCAGGCTGTGTCAGCCTGCATTAGGGGCTGCAGGTTAGGCTGTGAACAGGCTGTGTTGCAGGCTACAGTTCTGGCTGTGTGTCAGGCTGTGTCAGCCTGCATTAGGGACTGCAGGTTAGGCTGTGAGCAGGCTATGTTGCAGACTGCAGTTCTGGCTGTGGCTGTGTGTCAGCCTGCATTAGGGGCTGCAGGTTAGGCTGGCAGCAGGCTCCGTAGCAGTATGTGCGCTGCTACGATGCTCCAGGTGCACTGTCTGCGGGGCACTGACGGATGACATCATCTGCCAGTGCCCAGAAACTCCAATCAGCGGCTGTCTATAAATGCTGGGGCTAATATCTGGGGTCAGGCCCGTTTACACCTCCGCTGGCCCCCGGGTCCTTAGCGGGTCAACCCTGATCATTTCCTTGGCTAGGTTGCTGGGGCACAGGACCCGGGATATTTTTTGGGGACCCATTTACACAGAGACCCAACCCAGATTGTCCCGGCAATAACCCGGAATATTTGGCTGGCATAAAAGGGGTATTATTCTCAGCCCTGCAGGGAATATAGGAACTATACATGGAGGTACAGCAACGTAACTTGAGACCTAGAGAGAGGCCCTGCTGCTGGCGCTCACCGTTTTAGAATTGAATTGCAGCCATGGTAAATCTGATTTGTTTTCTTTCCATGAAGGAAATAGCTGGGGCTCATCTAAATGAGTGCAGACACTTGCACTAGAAAAGTGCTGGGAAAGTGCAGCGTTAGAGATCCATTGACTCACGAACATTAATGATACACGTGGTTCAAGCCACGGTAGCCACGTAATGTCTACATAATTTCCTTCTGGTAACCTCTGCACTGCATCACGTGCTTAGACTGCAGCAAGTGTTCTTAATACGTGTCAGCGAGAGACCTAATTTAGTAGGTTTTATTGTACGGAAGTTTTTGCCATTTGTTTCATGCTTTATCAGTACGTGTTTGTAAATCATACCATTGTCCGGATAAATGTTTACGTGTAACGCCCATTGTGGTGTGGGTGGCGATCCTGCAGGCCCTTTTTATGTATTTTTACATTCAGATACCATGTATGTGCAAACGGCAATAGTGAATGAGGGCTTCTGTGACACTCTTTGCTTTACATCAACAGAAGACTCGTTTAAAAGCAGAGAGAGACAGCCAGGGAGCCACAGAACATGACTGTATAAAGGTTATTTGGAGGGCAGGACCCTCCGGGAACATTAACCACAGAGTCCAAATAGTGAGAGACTTGAAAGATTTTCAAAATAAATTAGTGGGTTCCTCAACGCTGCTCCGATCTCACCTCTTATGTGTCAGCGGGGAAAGCATTAGACGAAACGTTCATGGCAAGTAGTGCTTTGGCGTAATAAAGGGAATTACAGCGATACAATTCTGACAGGTCCCCCTTTAAAAATGAATGTTGTGATAAGTATTATCTGTCCATAAACTTTAATGGTTTGCCACCCATGCATTTCCTTTTCAAGCTTGGTCTTCAGACTGGAAATATCAACGTGTTATAATATAGCGTTCATTTCTAAGCAGAGCACTGTAGTTTATCAACGGATTTATGAATGACTGGGTTATTTTCTAGGTGAGAGAAATGTTACCAGTAGATCCCAGAGTGATCACACCTTACAGCAGCCAAATCTCATAGTACAAAGCCTTTGTACTCTAACCTCTCTCTAATCCTCCCTATGGCCTGTGTATAGTTTGACAGACAGTTTAGAACTGCTCCTCCTTTCCAGTAATCCAGACTAGATGTGAGAATCTGAAGAATGCTGTTTTATGGTAGGACTAGGATTGAATTACCCTGAATTTTATAAAACTGGAATACAGACAGGAAAATAAATACAATAGCAATGTGAACACCGCATACTAATATTAATGACTTCAGTATGTGTGAGACATAGTAATATGCAAACAATATGAAAAGGCACACAGAGCAATCTGTTGCAGTAAACATACTGTACATGAGAAACATGAACACAAACATGGGCGAACACATGTAGAAAATCTGCTGCAGTGTAGAATAATGCAACTAACTTCTGATACACAATTACAGGCCTAACAAAGCCGATGCAGTGGTAACAAATAGAAGTCTGATCTTACCAACCATGCTACCAGTAGGTCACATTACTGACTGCTACATCCCGCACCCCTTTAAATCCTGACAGTCTGCATGCCGACTAGCAGAGACTATTCCCACTCGTGGGTGTCCACGACACCCATAGCGAGGGAATAGAACCTGTGGCAAGCCCACAAGGGGCTTGTTACGTTCGCCCCGCCGGCATTCCGCCGCTGGGATTCCATGGTCTGTATGCTGACCGCTGGGATCCCCGGCAGTGGTAACGCATACCCAACCTGGAGTTTACACGGAGTGGCCAAATAATTGTGACCACCAGGTTAGTACTTTGTGGGGGCCACATTTTGTCCTTTATACAGCTTGAATTCTTGTAGGCATGTACAACTGTATATTTCATGGGTAATATTAGCCCAAATGCAATAAACTGCATCTCCGTAGGGTCAGTTATCTTTAACTATGTCAGGAGCACTCAGACTCCTAGATACACCCCTGCCAGCAATGATACAGGATTTACAGTTCTGGCTTTTGCCGATTTGCAGAAGGTTTTGTCCCAGGTCTGTAGCCTCAAACTCATTTTAGAAGAGTCTTATGGTGGGTACGCACTAGGTCATTTTGTAAACCATATCGCTCATTTGTACCTTCCTGAGAGATATTGTTTACAACAGAACAATGCTCCCGAATATGGTCATTGCTGGAAAAAATAGACACTGCATGCACAGTCTGTTTTCGCTTAGTACCGCGCACACACACAAACTATATCGTTGGTTCTGGACTCCGGGAGCTTCAAGGGAAATCGTTAAGCTAAAATCGTTCATAGCTAGAATCGCACCGTGTGTAGGCCCCTTTATTCGTGAAGGTAACTATTAATCAGCAACAGACCTGGGACAACTCACCTGAAAGCAGTGGTAGCCTGATAATATGCAGCCACTATTCTGCAATGTAACCGGACTCTGGCAGTAAGCACACAGGCGGAAGTTCTAGAGGTCTATGGGGGACGTTTACTAAGGAGTGATAAGAGCGGAGAAGTGAGCCAGTGGGGAAGTTGTCCCATCAACCAATCAGCAGCTCTGTATCATTTTATAGTATGCAAATTATAAATGTTACTTCAATGCTGATTGGTTGCCATGGTCAACTTCTCCACTAGCTCACTTCTGTCTTATCACTGCTTAGTAAATGTCCCCCTATGTGTAGTACCTGAGCAGCCACTTGGCTTTGCAGCATGAACAGCCTTTCTGCATTGACCATTTAGTTTCCTGGTAGGTGAGTGCAGTCTGAGAGCTGGTATACAATCCAGCAACATGTCTTAAGTATAGCAGCCCTCTTCCTCAGGGACTCCCTAGAGGAAGTGGTCCGCTGCCCTTGAAACTTGTTTAAATAATATAAATAAGAAAAATAATTTTTTGATCTCTAATTGTTTGTAGAGAAAATGTACTATTTCATTATAAATAACTTTAAGCAAACTAAAATGTAAAAGCACTCTAAAAATAACATCTTATAGACCTTGGACTCAATGTGTGATATGAACTTTGGGGTACAGCAGTGTTTTTCTTTTCTTTTTTCTTTTCTTTTTTGTCTTTTGAATTGTTAAAGTTGATTATTGCTTATATTTAATACTTGTAAGTGTTTTTATTTTGTTATAAAACTACAAAATATGACTCTTGTATTAGAGCAGTATCACTTTTGTATAACCGCACTATACAAAATCTAATTTCTTGATTTAAATAATTTCCCCGGTGTCGCTGTTCAGCATCTGACAGCGGACAAGCCACCTTGATCTAGGTCAGCCACTGAGTGCTGTAACTGCGCCCTTCAGGCTTTTTTCAGTGACTAACAATTTTTTCAAACATTTCACAAATGTGTTAGAACATACACATTATTTGAAGGTAATTAGCACAACCTGTTTTGGGTGTATTTCAAATTTAAACTATTATAACAAGTAAAGTCCCAATTTTTTTCTGTCATATTGAGAGGAGGTGGGGAAGTTATGACCCAGCCTTCTACCCTACTGAAGGTGCTGTGATTGCTTCTACCGGCAGTCTTGCGGCTGTTGTCTATAATTCCAAAACATGACATACAGGGGCCTATTCATGAAGCAGTGAAAAGAATGGAGAAGTAAACCAGTGGAGAAGTTGCCCATGGCAACCAATCAGCATTGAAGTAACATTTATAATTTGCATATTACATTATGCAGAGCAGCTGATTGGTTGCCATGGGCAACTTCTCCACTGGCCCACTTCTCCACTCTTTTCACTGCTTCATGAATAGACCCCGCAGTCTTTTTTCTCTGACGTCCTAGTGGATGCTGGGGACTCCGTAAGGACCATGGGGAATAGCGGCTCCGCAGGAGACTGGGCACAGCTAAGAAAGATTTAGGACTACCTGGTGTGCACTGGCTCCTCCCACTATGACCCTCCTCCAGACTTCAGTTAGAATCCTGTGCCCGGCTGAGCTGGATGCACACTAGGGGCTCTCCTGAGCTCCTAGAGAGAGAGTATATTTTAGGTTTTTTATTTTACAGTGAGATCTGCTGGCAACAGACTCACTGCAGCGAGGGACTAAGGGGAGAAGAAGCGAACCTACCTAACTGGTGGTAGCTTGGGCTTCTTAGGCTACTGGACACCATTAGCTCCAGAGGGATCGACCGCATGGAACCGGCCATTGGTGTTCGGTCCCGGAGCCGCGCCGCCGGCCCCCTTACAGGGCCAGAAGCAAGAAGAATCCGGAAAATCGGCGGCAGAAGACATCAGTCTTCACCAAGGTAGCGCACAGCACTGCAGCTGTGCGCCATTGCTCCTCATACACACTTCACACTCCGGTCACTGAGGGTGCAGGGCGCTGGGGGGGGGCGCCGTGAGCAGCAATAAAAACACCTTGGCTGGCACATATATCACAATATATAGCCCCAGAGGCTATATATGTGATAAATACCCCTGCCAGAATCCATAAAAAAGCGGGAGAAAAGTCTGCGAAAAAGGGGCGGAGCTATCTCCCTCAGCACACTGGCGCCATTTTCTCTTCACAGTGCAGCTGGAAGACAGCTCCTCAGGCTCTCCCCTGTAGTTTTCAGGCTCAAAGGGTTAAAAAGAGAGGGGGGGCACTAAATTTAGGCGCAATATTGTTTATACAAGCAGCTATTGGGGGGAACATCACTCAGTTATAGTGTTAATCCCTGCATTATATAGCGCTCTGGTGTGTGCTGGCATACTCTCTCTCTGTCTCCCCAAAGGACTTTGTGGGGTCCTGTCCTCAGTCAGAGCATTCCCTGTGTGTGCTGTGTGTCGGTACGGCTGTGTCGACATGTGGGATGAGGAAGGTTACGTGGAGGTGGAGCAGAGGCCGATAAATGGGATGTCGTCCCCTGTGGGGCCGACACCAGAGTGGATGGATAGGTGGAAGGTATTAACCGACAATGTCAACTCCTTACAAGGCTGGATGACGTAAAACAGCTGTGGGACAGCCGGCTTCTCAGCCCGCGCCTGCCCAGGCGTCTCAAAGGCCATCAGGGGCTCAAAAAAGCGCCCGTTACCTCAGATGGCAGACACAGATGTCGACACGGAGTCTGACTCCAGTGTCGACGAGGTTGAGACGTATACACAATCCACTAGGAACATCTGTTACATGATCTCGGCAATTAAAAATGTGTTACGCATTTCTGACATGAACCCAAGTACCACATAAAAGGGGTTTTATTTTTGGGGAGAAAAAGCAGCCAGTGTTTTGTTCCCCCATCAGATGAATGAATGAAGTGTGTAAAGTAGCGTGGGTTCCCCCAATAAGAAACTGGTAATTTCTAAAAAGTTACTGATGGCGTACCCTTTCCCGCCAGAGGATATGTCACGTTGGGAGATATCCCTTAGGGGGGGATAAGGCGCTCACACGTTTGTCAAAAAAGGTGGCACTGCCGTCTTAGGATACGGCCACCTTGAAGGAGCCTGCTGATAAAAAACAGGAGGCTATCCTGAAATCTGTATATACACACTCAGGTTATATACTGAGACCTGCAATTGCCTCAGCATAAATAGTGCTGCTGCAGCGTGGTCTGATACCCTGTCAGATAATAATAATACTCTAAGACAGGGATAATAGTTTGCTAACATAGAGCATATTAAAGACGTCGTCTTATATATAAAGGATGCACAGAGGGATATTTGCCGGCTGGCATCCAGAATAAATGCAATGTCCATTCTGCCAGGAGGGTATTAGAAACCCGGCAGTGGACAGGTGATGCTGCCTATAAAAGGCACATGGAGATTCTGTCTTATAAGGGTGAGGAATTGTTTGGGGATGGTCTCTGGGACCTCGTATCCACAGCAACAGCTGGGAAGGAAAAATTTTTACCTCAGGTTTCCTCACAGCCTAAGAAAGCACCGTATTTTCAGGTACAGTCCTTTCGGCTTCAGAAAAGCAAGCGGGTCAAAGGCGCTTCCTTTCTGCACAGAGACAAGGGAAGAAGGAAAAAGCTGCACCAGAAGCCAGTTCCCAGGATCAATAATCTTCCCCCGCTTCCTCTGAGTCCACCGCTTGATGTTGGGGCTCCACAGGTGGAGACAGGTGCGGTAGGGGCACGTCTCGGGAACTTCAGGGACCAGTGGGTTTGCCCACAGGTGGATCCCTAGGTTCTGCAAATAGTATCACAGGGATACAGGCTGGAGTTCGAGGCGACTCCCCCTCGCCGTTACCTCACCTCAGCCTTGCCTGCTGCCCTCGGAGAAAGGGTAGTACTGGCGGCAATTCACAAGCTGCACTTCCAGCAGGTGAAATCAAGGTACCCCTCCTTCAAGGCCGGGGTTACTATTCCAAAATGTTTGTGGTACCGAAACCAGACGGTTCGGTGAGACCCATTCTAAAATTGAAAGCCTTGAACACTTATATACGAAGGTTCAAGTTCGAAATGGAATCGCTCAGGGCGATTATTGCAAGCCTGGAGAATTTCATGGTATCACTGGACATCAAGGATGCTTACCTGCATGTCCCTATTTACCTTCTTCACCAGGAGTACCTCAAAATTGTGGTACAGGATTGTCATTACCAATTCCAGACGTTGCCGTTGGTCTGTCCCCGGCACCGAGGTTTTAAACAAGGTAATGGCCGAAATAATTATCCCGTACTTGGACGATCTCCTTATAAAGGCGAGGTCCAGGGAGCAGTTGTTCGGCGGAGTAGCACTATCTCGGGAAGTGCTACAACAGCACGGCTGGATTCTGAATATCCAAAGTCGCAGCTGGTTCCTACGACGCGTCTACTGTTCCTGAGTATGGTTCTGGACACAGAACAGGATAAAAAGGGTTTCTCCCGGAGGAGAAGTCCAAGGAGTTGTTGTCTCTAGACAGAGACCTAATACGTATACAGGTGTCGGTGCATCAATGCACGCGAGCCCTGGGAAGGATGGTAGCTTCTTACGAAGAAATTCCATTCGCCAGGTCCCATACAAGGATTTTTCAGTGGGATCTGTTGGACATGTGGTCCGGGTCGCATCTTCAGATGCATCGGCGGATAACCCTGTCTCCAAGGGCCAGGGTGTCGCTGTGGTGGTGGCTGCAGAGTGCTCATCTTCTAGGGGGCCGCAGATTCGGCATACAGGACTGGGTCCTGGTGACCACGGATGCCAGCCTTCGAGGCTGGGGGGCAGTCACACAGGGAAGAAACTTCCAAGGCTATGGAAAAGTCAGGAGACTTCCCTACACATAAATATTCTGGAACTAAGGGCCATTTACAATGCCCTAAGTCAGGCTAGACCCCTGCTTCAACACCGGCCGGTGCTGATCCAGTCAGACAACATCACGGCGGTCGCTCATGTAAACGACAGGGCGGCACAAGAAGCAGGATGGCGATGGCAGAAGCCACAAGGATTCTCCGATGGGCGGAAAATCTTGTGTTAGCACTGTCAGCAGTGTTCATTCCCGAAGTGGACAACTGAGAAGCAGACTTTCTCAGAAGACACGACCTCCACCCGGGAGAGTGGGGACTTCATCCAGAAGTCTTCCAAATGATTGTACACCGTTGGGAAAGGCCACAGGTGGACATGATGGCATCCCGCCTCAACTAAATGTTACAAAGATCTCAGAGGACCCATGGCCTCTGCCGCTCAGACAGGACCTGCTGCAGCAGGGGGCCTGTCTGTTCCAAGAAGTACCGCGGCTGCGTTGGACGGCATGGCGGTTGAACGCCGGATCCTGAAGGAAAAGGGAATTCCGGAGGAAGTTATCCCTACGCTATTTAAAGCTAGGAAAGAAGTGAATGCTAACCATTATCACCGCATATGGCGGAAATATGTTGCGTACTGTGAGGCCAGGAAGGCCCCAAAGGAGAAATTTCAGCTAGGTTGATTTCTGCACTTCCTACAGTCAGAGGTGACTATGGGCCTACAATTGGGTTCCATTAAGGTCCAGATTTCGGCTCTATCGATTTTCTTCCAAAAATGGAACTGGCTTCACTGCCTGAAGTTCAGACTTTTGTTAAGGGAGGGCTGCATAGTCAGCCCCCGTTTGTGCCTCCAGTGGCACAGTGGGATCTCAACGTGGTGTTGGATTTCCTGAAGTCGCATTGGGTTGAGCCACTTAAATCCGTGGAGCTATAATGCCTCACGTGGAAAGTGGTCATACTGTGGGCCTTGGCGTCGGCCAGGCGTGTATCAGAATTGACAAAAGCCCTTATCTGTATTTTATATGGGAAAGGCGAAATTGAGGACTCGTTCCCAATTCCTTCCTAAGGTGGTATCAGTTTTTCATGTGAACCAACCTATTGTGGTGCCTGCGGCTACTTGGGACTTGGAGGATTCCAAGTTACTGGACGTAGTCAGGGCCCTGAAAAGTATATGTTTCCAGGACAGCTGGAGTCAGGAAGACTGACTCGCTATTTATCCTGTATGCACCCAACAAGCTGGGTGCTCCTGCTTCTAAGCAGACGATTGCTCGCTGGATCTGTAGCACGATTCAACTTGCACATTCTGCGGCTGGACTGCCGCACCCTAAATCTGTAAAAGCCCATTCCACGAGGAAAGTGGGCTCTTCTTGGGCGGCTGCCCGAGGGGTCTCGGCTTTACAACTTTGCCGAGCTGCTACTTGGTCAGGGGCAAACACGTTTGCAAAATTCTACAAATTTGATACCCTGGCTGAGGAGGACCTTGAGTGCTCTCATTCGGTGCTGCAGAGTCATCCGCACTCTCCCGCCCGTTTGGGAGCTTTGGTATAATCCCCATGGTCCTTACGGAGTCCCCAGCATCCACTAGGACGTCAGAGAAAATAAGATTTTACTCACCGGTAAATCTATTTCTCGTAGTCCGTAGTGGATGCTGGGTGCCCGTCCCAAGTGCGGACTGTCTGCAATACTTGTATATAGTTATTGTTAACTACAAGGGTTATTGTTGAGCCATCTTTTGAGAGGCTCTGTTTTGTTCATACTGTTAACTGGGTATATTATCACGAGTTATACGGTGTGATTGGTGTGGCTGGTATGAGTCTTACCCGGGATTCAAAATCCTTCCTTATTGTGTCAGCTCTTCCGGGCACAGTATCCTAACTGAGGTCTGGAGGAGGGTCATAGTTGGAGGAGCCAGTGCACACCAGGTAGTCCTAAATCTTTCTTAGCTGTGCCCAGTCTCCTGCGGAGCCGCTATTCCCCATGGTCCTTACGGAGTCCCCAGCATCCACTACGGACTACGAGAAATAGATTTACCGGTGAGTAAAATCTTATTTTTTTTAATGAAGATTTTGACATAATGGTCATCTAGGTCTGCAGATGGTAAGGAAGGAGTCGCCACTTTAGTCCTATGACTCCTATTACAGAAACTTCAACTTGCATTTTAAAATGTGATTAGAAATGCATGTAGGATATATCCTGCTGTGAGCCAAATGTGTATCCGTTTCCTTTCCTCTGGTCTCAGAATAGTTTACATACTGTCCCCTGCATGGACATTTAATAGCTGCATGAGGAAATTCCAGCAGAATAGTCTGTTTATAGGGCAGGTCAACTAATCCGTAGACTTTCTAATGAAAATAAAGCTGAAGGAAATGTTACACTCAGGCTTGTCCTATATATGTAAATATTCTAAGGCTTAGCTAAAATATATAACTTTCTATATTATTCTACAGTGCTGGGATAATATACTGTATAGCTGATGGTTTCTTGTGGCTGCTATTGGCATTCCTATACCTGCAAAAACGGTCAATGTAATTTCTTAGGTTTCTTGCTGAAAAACATCCTGGGTTCCGCTTGTTTAGAGAATAATTGGTGTGTATCGCGCCCATTGCTGTGAGCTCTCTAAAGTGCAATGTCCCTGGAAATAACGTGGCTGCCGCTCTTTGAATGATTCTTCTTGTTTAATGACTTATATTGTGTCTAGTGCCTTGTTTTCTAAATCCATTAAAAGTACAACCGCATTCATGTGTTTTGAAGCAGAATACCCTACTGCAAAGTAATGTGGAATTGAAGACCCAGTCAGTCTAGAGGGCATCCGAATCAATCGATTTATTTATATTTTAAGAATGCAGGAAAGATGTTCCGCCACTAGCATTAATCAAAAGTTAGCTGCCAGCAGCAATGTTTCAGTGCTTTAGCTGCTGCCTGGCTCCTGGGATTTATGAAACCTTTTACCTATCACATATATTGCCGCGGGGCTGCAGCTTCATGCATTGATCAATACATAACTAAACTCCACTTTCTCTGACGTCCTAGTGGATGCTGGGAACTCCGTAAGGACCATGGGGAATAGACGGGCTCCGCAGGAGACAGGGCACTCTAAGAAAGAATTAGGACTACTGGTGTGCACTGGCTCCTCCCTCTATGCCCCTCCTCCAGACCTCAGTTAGAATCTGTGCCCGGCTCGAGCTTGTTGCACACTAGGGGCTCTCCTGAGCTTCTAGTAAAGAAAGTATTTATTAGGTTTTTTATTTTCAGTGAGATCTGCTGGCAACCGACTCACTGCTACGAGGGACTTAGGGGAGAGAAGCGAACCTACCCGCTTGCAGCTAGCTTGGGCTTCTAGGCTACTGGACACCATTAGCTCCAGAGGGATCGAACACAGGCCCAGCCTCGGTCGTCCGGTCCCGGAGCCGCGCCGCCGTCCCCCTTGCAGAGCCAGAAGCAAGAAGAACGTCCTGGAAATCGGCGGCTGAAGACTCCGGTCTTCATTAAGGTAGCGCACAGCACTGCAGCTGTGTGCCATTGTCCCTATGCACACCACATACTCCGGTCACTGATGGGTGCAGGGCGCTGGGGGGGGGCGCCCTGGGCTGCAATTAGAGTACCTTACTTTGGCAAAACAGCACATAATATAGTCTAATAAACTATATATGTGCAAAAATCCCCTGCCATAATATTAATATAAGAGCGGGAGAAGCCCGCCGAAAAAGGGGCGGGGCTATCTCCCTCAGCACACTGGCGCCATTTCCTCTTCACAGCTCCGCTGGAAGACAGCTCCCCAGGCTCTCCCCTGCAGTTTCCAGGCTCAAAGGGTAAAAAAAGAGAGGGGGGGCACTAAATTTAGGCGCAAACTGTATTTGTATAGCTGCTATAGGGAAAATCACTTTGTGTTAGTGTAAATCCCTGATTATATAGCGCTGTGGTGTGTGCTGGCATACTCTCTCTCTGTCTCCCCAAAGGACTTGGTGGGGTCCTGTCCTCAGTCAGAGCATTCCGTGTGTGTGTGTGTGTGTGTGTGTGGTGTCGGTACGGCTGTGTCGACATGTTTGATGAGGAGGCTTATGTGGAGGCGTTGCAGGTGCCGATAAATGTGATGTCACCCCCTGCGGGGTCGACACCAGAGTGGATGGATATGTGGAAGGTTTTACACGACAGTGTCAACTCCTTACATAAAAGGTTCGATGACATAACAGCTGTGGGACAGCCGGCTTCTCAGCCAGTGCCTGCCCAGGCGTCTCAAACGCCCGCTACCTCAGATGGCAGACACAGATGTCGACACGGAGTCTGACTCCAGTGTCGACGAGGACGAGACTAATGTACATTCCACTAGGGCCATCCATTGCATGATTACGGCAATGAAAAATGTGTTGCACATTTCTGACATTAACCCAGGTACCACTAAAAAGGGTATTATGTTTGGGGAGAAAAAGCAACCAGTGGTTTTTCCCCCATCAGATGAGTTGAATGAAGTGTGTGAAGAAGCGTGGGCTTCCCCCGATAAGAAACTAGTGATTTCTAAAAAGTTACTGATGGCGTACCCTTTCCCGCCAGAGGACAGGTTACGTTGGGAGACATCCCCGAGGGTGGATAAGGCGCTCACACGCTTATCAAAAAAGGTGGCACTGCCGTCTCAGGATACGGCCGCCTTAAAGGAGCCTGCGGATAGAAAGCAGGAGGCTATCCTGAAGTCTGTATATACACACTCAGGTACTATACTGAGACCTGCTATTGCTTCAGCATGGATGCGCAGTGCTGCAGCAGCGTGGTCCGATTCCCTATCTGATAACATTGATTCCCTTGACAGGCAGAGGCGTCACTAGGGTTGGTGTCACCCGGTGTGGTAACTCATGGTGTCACCCCCCATGGACTTCCTCCCATATCACACCACACGGAATCCTTAGTAATGTTTTTGTACTAGTTTTACTTGTAAATCACAATTCCTGTATATCACTGAATGCAATGGTAGTAGTAGTGACATAGGACACTATTCAGGTTGGTTTGCATATTCTGCTAAAAAGCAGAAACTGCAATAATTTCTGTAGCATGCTGGGGTCCGTCCAGCATGCTAATTGGCATCCAGCGATGCGATCGCAAAATAATTGAGATTCCATCGCTGAAGCAGAAACTAAGGATTGCCCCCTGCAGACGTAGCTAGGCTGCGTATGCAGGCGATGCACCGCCAATTTTTGGGTTGCAGTGGGCGCGTGTGATGTCACGTAGCCACCCAAAAAAAGCTCTGACCCCCTTTTGCAGCAACGCCGGCCCCCAATGCCCGCCGCCAGTGGCGTAACTAGACATTTTAGTGCTGTGTGCAAGCAGGGCCGGTTCTAAGACTTGTGGCGCCCCGGGCAAAATATGGGGGCGTGGCTTCAATTGGGGGCGTGGTCACGACGCTGCAAGAAAATAAATAAATAAATAAAAAGAATACTTACCATCCCCGTTCCTGATCCAGACCCCCTCCGCCGGCGGCACCGCTCTTCTCCCCTCTCTCTTCTCTTCGATCTCTGGGAGAGACGTTATTACGTCTCTCCCATAGAACAGCATAGACACTAGAGGTCAATTATGACCCCTAGTGTCTGTGCCACTATGCTGTGCGGTGCGCGATGACGTCATCGCGCATCGCACAGCAAAGGTCCTCTACATGAAGGGAAACTAGACCGTAGCGTCTAGTTTCCCTTCATGGAGAGGACCTTTGCTGTGCGGTGCGCGATGACGTCATCGCGCACCGCACAACTAAGGTCCTCTCAATGAAGGGAAACTAGACGCTACGCGTCTGGTTCCCTTCAAAGCGCGGGGGGGGGGGAACAGCAGGGCACTGCGGGGGGCACAGTGGCGGATCTTGCCCTGGTGCGGCGCCCTCCGGATGGCGCCGGCGCCCTCCGGAAGGTGGCGCCCCGGGCAAAAGTACCGCTTGCCCGTGGCAAGAACCGCCACTGTGTGCAAGATAGGGCATTGGCGCCAACCTTCATGTAAAACAGGGGCAGAGTGCACCATAGGCACGTGCAAACAATATAGGGGCGTGGCTTCATGGGGAAGGGGTGTGGCCACAAAATAATACCAATTCATATTACGGTGCACAGTAGTCTCCATTATTCAAATTACGCCGCACAGTAGCACCACTACACCAGGTAGAGCCCCTTTTACACATTACGGCAGACAGCGCCCCCTTTTTACACATTACGGCAGACAGCGTCCCCTTTTTACACATTACGGCAGACAGCATACCCCTTTTTACACATTACGGCAGACAGCGCCCCCTTTTTACACATTACAGCAGACAGCGTCCCCCTTTTTACACATTACAGCAGACAGCGTCCCCCTTTTTACACATTACGGCAGACAGCGTCACCTTTTTACACATTACAGCAGACAGCGTCCCCCTTTTTACACATTACAGCAGACAGCGTCCCCTTTTTACACATTACGGCAGACAGAATAGATTATACTTACCATTTCTTTGCTGGCACAGTCAGTCAGGCTCCTCGGTGCTGGCAGCTCCGGGGGCAGGGGAGGAGGAGGGAGGGGGAGGAGGGAGCCGCAGCAGTGCACTGTAATTGCCGGCGGCACCGCTGCAGCTGTCCCTATCCTTCCACATTGGCTGGCCGCCGCTGCTGTGCATGCTGGTATGAGGGAAGCGCATCCCAGCATTCACAGCAGCGGCGGCCAGCCTATGTGGAATGAGAGGGAAAGCTGCAGCGGCGCTGCCACCAATTAAAAATATTGTATTAAATGACCTTCAGGCTGCGTGTGTAAGGTGTATATGAAATATACAGTAATGCATTCTGTGCTTAGACTTGGGTCTCATCGCGATGATATCTCCTTATGATATGCAATTATTCCAAAATACGGAAAAAGCCTATATCTAAAATACGTCTGGTCCTAAGCATTTTGGATATACCTGTATTATTACTATCTGTTAATTAGTGTCCGCTGTTTATTTTATGGTATTCAGATCACATTAACCTTAGATTAGTATGCAGGTGAGCATAAAGTAATGAGTTAATTTTCTGCAAATCTGTTTAAAAAAACTTCAATGTAAATACAATACAAATTACATTCTGAAACATAAATCTCAATGCACAGTTATTGCACCAGAAGGCGACAGCTCACAACATTTCTTAATAACACACCTTCATATACAGTAAATGGAGAGAAATGAAGATTACACTCAGGGCTGCCATTAGAAATTGGGGGGCCTGGGACTGATAAAATAGGCAGCCCTCCCACCCTACCCCTGACTGAGATGTTGGGGCCCCCACCTAAACCAGCCCACCGCCACTACTAGTATGTCCCTTACCTTGAAAAAAAATATAATAAGTGAAGAATGAAATGAAAGATAAAAAATCTATACTGAAAAAGAAAAATAATAAAAAAGGTATAATAAAGAAATGATATGAAAAAAAAAGCACATAAACAGCTTCACCTTGGGGGTGTGGCAAAGGTGTCATTGACGCAGGAACCAGGAGCACCATTCAGTGGATCTCCTTGCAAGCACACTAACCGCTGGGTCCCAGGTACGGTACATATATAGACTCACACAGATGATGGGAGCTGTAGCCTTAATATTTTGGTTGCAGGAGCCTGTCCGGTGGTTAATGAGACCCAGTGGCCAGCCATAAGTGAAGGACGGGTCTTCACCGATGCTGCTCTTATCTGGCCTCCCTAGCAGCTCGACAGGTTGGGAAAATAGGGCGGGGTGGGGTTTGGGGGGGGCGGTCACCCATGCCTCTGCCGCAAACACCTCTCCCTACCCCCTTCTCCTAGCAGCACCTCACCTTTTCTTCTGTGGGCGCACTTGTACTTCTTGAACTTGTCAGCTCCTCTCCCTGTGCAGAACACGGAGAGGACGCAGCACAAAACTGAGCCCGGCCCCTGCTCCAGCGACGTCAAAACAAAAGTTCCACTGCGCTTGGTAGTATGGGAGCTGGAGCCTCGGTAGCAAGGAACTCTGGATCCCCTTCGTGGAGAGGACCCCTTCAGTGTCCGGCTGCAGTGCGCGTGTGTGTGAGGGGACCAGACATTAGGGGGTGCCTGTGTGCATCGGGCACCCCCGTGCGCACGCCTATTATGGGGGTGCGTGTGAGTGTACGGCTCGTCTTGGTGTCACCCCATTGAAGGGTGACACCCGGGTGCGGGCCGCACTCCCCGCACCCACCTCATGACGCCACTGTTGACAGGGACTCTATATTGCTAACCATAGAGCATATTAAAGACGTAGTCTTATATATGAGAGATGCACAGAGGGATATTTGCCGGCTGGCATCTAGAATTAATGCAATGTCCATTTCTGCCAGGAGAGTATTATGGACTCGGCAGTGGACAGGTGATGCGGATTCTAAAAGGCACATGGAGGTTTTGCCTTACAAGGGTGAGGAATTGTTTGGGGATGGTCTCTCGGACCTCGTTTCACAGCAACAGCTGGGAAGTCGACATTTTTACCTCAGGTTCCCTCACAGCCTAAGAAAGCACCGTATTATCAGGTACAGTCCTTTCGGCCCCAGAAAGGCAAGCGGGTTAAAAGCGCGTCCTTTCTGCCCAGAGGTAGGGGTAGAGGGAAAAAGCTGCACCATACAGCCAGTTCCCAAGAACAAAAATCCTCCCCTGCTTCCACTAAATCCACCGCATGACGCTGGGGCTCCACTGGTGGAGCCAGGTGCGGTGGGGGCCCGTCTCCGGAACTTCAGCGACCGGTGGATTCGCTCACAGGTGGATCCCTGGGTTCTACAAGTGGTATCTCAGGGATACAAGCTGGAATTCGAGACGTCTCCCCCTCGCCGTTACCTCAAATCAGCCTTGCCAGCTACTCTCCAGGACAGGGAGGTAGTGCTGGCTGCAATTCACAAGCTGTACCTCCAGCAGGTGATAATAAAAGTTCCCCTCCTTCAACAGGGACGGGGTTACTATTCCACAATGTTTGTGGTACCGAAACCAGACGGTACGGTGAGACCCATTCTAAATTTGAAATCCTTGAACACTTTTATATAAGGAAGTTCAAGTTCAAAATGGAATCGCTCAGGGCGGTTATTGCAAGCCTGGAAGAGGGGGATTACATGGTATCGCTGGACATCAAGGATGCTTACCTACATGTCCCCATTTACCCACCTCACCAGGTGTACCTCCGTTTCGTGGTACAGGACTGCCATTACCAATTCCAGACGTTGCCGTTTGGTCTGTCCACGGCACCGAGGGTATTTACCAAAGTAATGGCCGAAATGATGATACTCCTTCGAAAGAAGGGAGTTATAATTATCCCGTACTTGGACGATGTCCTTATAAAGGCGAGGTCCATGGAGCAGTTGTTGGTCGGAGTAGCACTATCTCAGGAAGTGCTACAACAGCACGGCTGGATTCTGAATATTCCAAAGTCGCAGCTGGTCCCTACGACGCGTCTGCTGTTCCTGGGTATGATTCTGGACACAGAACAGAAGAAGGTGTTTCTCCCGGAGGAGAAGGCCAAGGAGTTGTCATCTCTGGTCAGAGACCTCCTGAAACCAAAACAGGTGTCGGTGCATCACTGCACGCGAGTCCTGGGAAAGATGGTAGCTTCTTACGAGGCAATTCCATTCGGCAGGTTCCATGCAAGGATCTTTCAGTGGGATCTGTTAGACAAGTGGTCCGGATCGCATCTTCAGATGCATCGGCTGATCACCCTGTCCCCGAGGGCCAGGGTGTCTCTGCTGTGGTGGCTGCAGAGTGCTCATCTTCTCGAGGGCCGCAGATTCGGCATACAGGACTGGGTCCTGGTGACCACGGATGCAAGCCTCCGAGGTTGGGGGGCAGTCACTCAGGGAAGAAACTTCCAAGGACAATGGTCGAGTCAGAAGGCTTCCCTACACATAAATATTCTGGAACTAAGGGCCATTTACAATGCCCTAAGTCAGGCAAGACCCCTGCTTCAAAACCAGCCGGTGCTGATTCAGTCAGACAACATCACGGCGGTCGCCCATGTAAACCGACAGGGCGGCACAAGAAGCAGGATGGCAATGGCAGAAGCCACAAGGATTCTCCGATGGGCGGAAAATCACGTGATAGCACTGTCAGCAGTGTTCATTCCGGGAGTGGACAACTGGGAAGCAGACTTCCTCAGCAGGCACGACCTCCACCCGGGAGAGTGGGGACTTCATCCAGAAGTCTTCCAGCTGATTGTAAATCGTTGGGAAAGGCCACAGGTGGACATGATGGCGTCCCGCCTCAACAAAAAGCTAAAAAGATATTGCGCCAGGTCAAGGGACCCTCAGGCGATAGCTGTGGACGCTCTAGTGACACCGTGGGTGTTCCAATCGGTTTATGTGTTCCCTCCTCTTCCTCTCATACCAAAGGTGCTGAGGATAATAAGAAAGAGAGGAGTAAGAACTATACTCATCGTTCCGGATTGGCCAAGAAGGACTTGGTACCCGGAACTTCAAGAAATGATCTCAGAGGACCCTTGGCCTCTGCCTCTCAGACAGGACCTGCTATGTTCCAATGGCCCTGTCTATGTCTATGGCCCTGTCTGTTCCAAGACTTACCGCGGCTGCGTTTGACGGCATGGCGGTTGAAGTCATTCCTACGCTGATAAAAGCTAGGAAGGATGTGACGGCAAAACATTATCACCGCATATGGCGAAAATATGTTGCTTGGTGTGAGGCTATGAAGGCCCCCACAGAAGAATTTCAGTTGGGTCGATTTCTGCGCTTCCTACAGTCAGGAGTGACTATGGGCCTAAAATTGGGATCCATTAAAGTCCAGATTTCGGCCCTGTCTATTTTCTTTCAAAAAGAACTGGCTTCACTGCCTGAAGTTCAGACGTTTGTTAAGGGAGTGCTGCATATTCAGCCCCCTTTTGTGCCCCCAGTGGCACCTTGGGATCTCAACGTTGTGTTGGATTTCCTAAAATCACATTGGTTTGAGCCACTTCAGACCGTGGAATTAAAATATCTCACGTGGAAAGTGGTCATGCTTTTGGCCTTGGCTTCGGCTAGGCGGGTGTCAGAATTGGCAGCTTTGTCCTGTAAAAGCCCCTATCTGATCTTCCATATGGACAGGGCAGAATTGAGGACTCGTCCCCAATTTCTCCCTAAGGTGGTATCAGCGTTTCATTTGAACCAACCTATTGTGGTGCCTGCGGCTACTCGGGACTTGGAGGCTTCCAAGTTGCTGGACGTAGTCCGGGCCCTGGAAATCTATGTTTCCAGGATGGCTAGAGTCAGAAAGACTGACTCGCTCTTTATCCTGCATGCACCCAACAAGCTGGGTGCTCCTGCTTCTAAGCAGACTATTGCTCGCTGGATCTGCTCCACGATTCAACTTGCACATTCTGCGGCTAGACTGCAGCATCCTAAATCAGTAAAAGCCCATTCCACGAGGAAGGTGGGCTCTTCTTGGGCGGCTGCCCGAGGGGTCTCGGCTTTACAACTTTGCCGAGCTGCTACCTGGTCGGGATCAAACACGTTTGCAAAATTCTACAAGTTTGATACCCTGGCCGAGGAGGACCTTGAGTTTGCTCATTCGGTGCTGCAGAGTCATCCGCACTCTCCCGCCCGTTTGGGAGCTTTGGTATAATCCCCATGGTCCTTACGGAGTTCCCAGCATCCACTAGGACGTCAGAGAAAATAAGAATTTACTCACCGGTAATTCTATTTCTCGTAGTCTGTAGTGGATGCTGGGCGCCCATCCCAAGTGCGGATTGTCTGCAATACTTGTATATAGTTATTGCCTAACTAAAGGGTTATTGTTATGAGCCATCTGTTCAGTGAGGCTCAGTTGTTATTCATACTGTTAACTTGGTATAGTTATCTCGAGTTGTACGGTGTGATTGGTGTGGATGGTATGAGTCTTACCCGGGATTCCAAATCCTTACCTTGTAGTGTCAGCTCTTCCGGGCACAGTTTCCCTAACTGAGGTCTGGAGGAGGGGCATAGAGGGAGGAGCCAGTGCACACCAGTAGTCCTAATTCTTTCTTAGAGTGCCCAGTCTCCTGCGGAGCCCGTCTATTCCCCATGGTCCATACGGAGTTCCCAGCATCCACTACGGACTACGAGAAATAGAATTACCGGTGAGTAAATTCTTATTATTTATTATATGCTAAGCTGTATGATACCAGTAATGCTAGAGACAGTGCACCTACAACACCCCCCCCTTTTCTTCTGTAGAACTACAAGTCTCAGTAGGTAGCACCTCACATTACTGGCAGCTATAGGTGTGCAGTCTAAGGCCCCTCCCTAGCAAACTAAAAGTGTTTTGTATAGACACACCTTAAGGAGTGAGACACCTTCATTCTTAGACTTGCACCCACCTGCACCTGACCCTCATTTATTTTAACTAGGGTACCTAGCATGACTGCACTTGTGAATATGGCACAATTCTAGGTAAGTCCAATTATTCTGAACAATAGGTCGAAAATGGGGTGGCTCCTGGGGTACGGGGCCTCCTGGTCTGCCGTGGCTGGGCGACAACAGGGCATCGCAGCATTACATTTAATTTGGCACTTTCACCGTTTGTTTATTATACATGTTACACATTTTTTTCACTTATATTAATTCACCCCATAACACCCCTTTCTTTCTCACCTATCCCTTAATCCTTCTCACTACACATAATTATTATTCCCTGCGATGCCCTGGGGTTGCTTGGCTGTGGTTTTTTGGGGGGTCCTGTGCCCTAGGTTTGAACCCCTATAGTGTTAGGTACTGCAGCAGAGTGGAGTCCCTTGCCGCGGGGCTGCAGCTTCATGCATTGATCAATACATAACTAAACTCCACTATTTATTATATGCTAAGCTGTATGATACCAGTAATGCTAGAGACAGTGCACCTACAACACCCCCCCTTTTCTTCTGTAGAACTACAAGTCTCAGTAGGTAGCACCTCACATTACTGGCAGCTATTGGTGTGCAGTCTAAGGCCCCTCCCTACCTATCACATATATAACTGCCCCTTATTTGTTGTGCTCTGGGCAAAGCTCCAAACGCTAATTTGTATGTTTTAAAACAGGCCACACACATGCTCTATGTACTTTATGGAAAGTCTGTCTAGGGCAGTACGTCTGGTGTAATGGTTAGCATTACTGCCTCACAGCACTGAGGACATGGGTTTGATTCCCACCGTGGCCCTGTGTGGAGTTTGTATATTCTCTCCGTACTTGTGAGTTTCCTTCAGGTTCTCTGGTTTCCTCCCACAATCCAAAAGTAAACTGGTAGGTTAATTGGATCCCAACGAAATTAACCCTAGCGTGAATGTGTGTGCGTGTACATGTGGTAGGGAATATACATTGTAAATTCCACTGGGGCAGGGACAGTTGTGAATGACCAAATATTCTCTGTACATCGCTGCGGAATATGTGTGCGCTATATAAATAACTGGTAGTAATAATAACTGTTAGTGAGGACAAAACCGTCCTCACCATTTTTGTTCCATATATTTCTATTGTGTACATTCGGTGTCTTCTAAAGTGGACTTCTTACCTTAATAAACCACCTTTACTTTTTCTCCCAAGGCTATACCCTGAATTAAGCATCCCAGATTGCTGGCTGCAATTCTGGTACTCACGACCAGTAATGAGAGCCAGAGCGCATCCCAGTTTTGCAACTATAGTGTTGGCTGCACTTTATTTTAGGAGTCTCCACTCTTAAAAAGTAAAATGAAGAGGAGGACCAAATGAGTTGGGATGGTTTTGTTAGTTTATTCTTTGATTGGAAACTGTTTCAATGGGGTAAATGTAACAAACTTTGGAGATTAAGTACCAACCAATGAGCTTCTAACTGTAATTTTTCAAACACTGCCGGTAACATGACAGTTAAAGGCGTCCATTCTATTCCCCACAATGTTTCCACGGGTGTGACTGCTATGCTCACCTAAGGTACCGCTGATTTGCAGATGTTTGTACACAGCCACATAGGGACGTTTACATGCAGTGGCATCTGGCACACTTTGCGGGGAATTTGATTGAACCAAAAAGCTGATTAGCTGGAACCTTCTTTTTCGAAGGTTTGATGCATCTCCTCCATGTGAAGTCTGTACTAGACTTGTGACTTGTCTTCTCTGCGCTCATACAGTTAAGCACCACACCTCCCTTCTCTACCTACTGTCTTCTAAGTGTTGCAAGACATCCATTAGTTTTCTGTCCCTGAGGTGATGAGTGTTGATTTCACTCACAAGATTCCCAATGTCAGTCTCCTCCAGAGTTGAAGGTGTGGTGACCCAGCACTCAGGAGCTTAACATGCTTATATCAATCAAGGGAGAATAGGATTAATACCTATCAAGGTACACTCTGGTGTCTTTCTGCTATAATATCCTTAATTACCCAGGAGGCTTCTATTCTTGCTGACTTAAAAGGTGTAATCCCTGTTGTTTAATGGGAGTCTTTTTTTTTTTTTTTTTTTTTCCCTTTCTTTAGCTATAATATGACCCATATACAGTACAACACATAAAAATGCTTTGTGTTATGGTTTCCTGGCTTGATGAGGCTTGTTTGTAAAACCTGATGATAGTGCCGCGTGATTACATACGTGAACACTCAGTGAGTTGCTGTAAAGCTGTGTTATAGATGGAAAGAAATGTATGCTTCTTATTGACACTTGTTTTCTATGTGTGCTATACATTGTAAGGATTACCGCTCTTCCTTTTTATTACATGTGACAATTGCATACATTTATCTTTGACACATTTTAGGTGTAAATAGGCATCTAGGTCTTTTCTTCCTACGTATGCAAATCTCTTATGTTTTAGAGCATTTGGGTCCTTTCTTTTTCTTTTTTTATAGCAGATGCTTTATTGAAATGCAGCTGCACTTAGGGCTCCTCGATGCAGGAACATATGAAGTACTAATTCAGCAGCCTCGCTAACTAGCTGGATAATAGGATGGTGTAGCTGGACCAGGTCATTTACAGATGCAGTTCCACAGACCAGTGGTTTCCAAACATTTTTGAATCACGGCGCCCTAGAGTATCAGAATTTTTTTCGCGGCGCCCCTATGGCAAAAATGTCTTATTAAGAAATTTAGAAAGAAATATTAAAGTAAATAAAATTGTGTTTATATGTCATCCTTAGGGTCAATTGTGCGGTGAAGGACAAGATTTGCTTCTGTTTGTCTATATATTTTATGATTGTCAGCCACCAGCACTGGTTTTGCCTATTACATTGACCATAGATCATTTGAATTGGTCCTGGACCACCACCCCAGGGCACTCCTGCAAATGTCCTGAGGCACCCAAGGGTGCCTGGGCTCACAGTTTGAGAACCACTGCCATAAACCCTTTTTTTTTTTTTTTTCTCCCCTTTAGCCTCTTAATTGGCATGTTCAGATCACATGCAACCGTGAAGCCCCACTGTGCCACCCAGTTTTTGATGAGGAGATAGTTCTGCAGATGTGCATAATATAATATTTAAAAAAAAATACTTTTTTTAACTATATTAAATAAAAAAAAAACAACAATGTTATGGTTTTGAAGAGAAAAAATGTCAGGTGGTTAAACAGCAAGTTTAGCAAGTTTTCTGCTGTTCTAATGCAAAATTTAAATTTTCTACAGTCTGCAATTGCTCTGTGTGGAAGGCTTACATGGTCACCATTCCAATGCATAGTCCCTCACCTCTCAAGCAGATTCCAAAGACTAGGACTACTTGATCAGAGTCTAAGCCGTCCATCTATGTACATAATAGTGGCAGAAGAGGGTGGAAGGGTATTGAGTAATTGATTTGTATTAAGTGGGTAGTTCCAAAGCCAGTGTGCTCACCATATCACGTAACTGATGTGATGGTAGTCACATGACACCTGACAAGCTAAAAAATTAGTGGCAGCTGTAAGAAAAACAAAATGAATAATGTAATGGGCTTTAGTCTGAGTTTATTTATTTATTTATTTATTAACAGTTTCTTATATAGCGCAGCATATTCCGTTGTGCTTTACAATTAGAACAACAGTAATAGAACAAAACTGGGTAAAAACAGACAGACATAGAGGTAGGAAGGCCCTGCTCGCAAGCTTACAATCTATAGGGAAATAGGCATAGATACACAAGGATAGATCCTACCTATTACATAATGGTTCCCCAGATTGCTAGGTTCTTAATGGGTTGTATGATACCCCACAAAGTTATCCAAGTGTCAGGAGGGTGTGAGACTAAAGAAAGACAAGATATGTGATGTTATGAATACTCTACAGAGGATGTAATTAGATAGGGAAGCACTGAAGGTTATGTGGGTGGGTCTGGAATTTGATAGGCTTGTCTGAAGAGGTGAGTTTTCAGGGAACATTTAAAGGTTTGAAGACTAGAGGCGAGTCTTACTGTGCGTGGGAGGGCATTCCACAGAGTGGGTGAAGCCCGGATAAAGTCCTGTAATTTTGAGTGGGAACAAGTAATACGTGTGGATGAGAGACGTAGATCTTGTGCAGAGCGGAGAGGTCGGGTAGGGAGATATTTTGAGATGAGTGAGGAGATGTATGATGGTGCAGTTTGGTTAATAGCCTTGTATGTGAGTAAAAGTATTTTATATTTAATACGGTAGAATACCGGTAACCAATGGAGGGACTGACAGAGCGGATCTGCAGACGATGAACGTCTGGCAAGGAAGATTAGCCTCGCAGCTGCATTCAAAATGGATTGTAGTGGTGAGAGCCTATGTTTGGGAAGACCGGTCAGGAGACTATTACAATAATCAATGCGGGAGATAATGAGAGCATGGATTAGAGTTTTTGCTGTGTCTTGTGTAAGATAAGGGCGTATTTTGGATATGTTTCTTAGATGTATGTAACATGATCTTGAGACAGATTGAATGTGGGTAACAAAGGACAGTTCAGAGTCAATAATGACACCTAGGCAGCGAGCTTGTGGGGTAGGGGTGATTGCAGAGTTCTCAACAGTGATAGAGATATCAGGTTGGAAACTACTATTGGCCGGTGGAAATATAATTAATTCTGTTTTGGAAATATTAAGTTTGAGGTGGCGAGATGTCATCCAAGATGAAATGGCAGAAAGGCATTCAGTGACACGGCCCAATACAGATGGTGACAAATCAGGGGAGGATAGGTAGATTTGAGTATCATCCGCATACAGATGGTACTGAAATCCAAAAGAGTTGATTAGTTTGCCAAGAGATGTGGTATAGATAGAGAAAAGCAGAGGACCTAGGACTGAGCCTTGCGGTACTCCAACTGAGAGAGGTAGCGAAGGAGAGGTGGAATCAGAGAAACAAACACTGAAGGAGCGATTAGATAGGTAGGATGAGAACCAAGAAAGGGCTGTGTCCTGAATACCTAGGGATTGTAGTGTTTGTATGAGAAGAGAGTGGTCAACAGTGTCAAAAACAGCAGAGAGATCAAGGAGAAGAAGTAGAGAGTAATGTCCTTTAAATTTAGCAGTGACCAAATCATTCACTACCTTAGTCAGTGCTGTCTCTGTGGAGTGTTGGGCACGAAATCCTGACTGAAGTGGGTCCAGTAGGCTGTGTGAGTTAAGAAAGTGTGTGAGGCGAGTGTAGGCAAGTCTCTCCAGTAGCTTGGAGGGGCATGGGAGCTGAGAGATGGAACGGTAGTTAGAGAGAGAGTTCGGGTCAGAGTTTTGTTTTTTCAGAATGGGAGTAATCACTGCATGCTTGTATAGAGAAGGAAAGATACCAGTAGACAGGAAGAGATTACAGATTTTCGTTAAGGTTGGGATGAGCACAGTAGACAGAGCTTTACCAATTTGTGAGGGTATAAAGTCAAGGGGAGAGGTATTAGAGCAGGCAGATGAAAAGAGTGCAGATACTTCATCTTCATTTGTAGGATCAAAGGAAGAGAAGGTGTTAGAGGGTTCAGGCAGGGAATTGAGCAGGTCACTTGCTGTGGAAGAGCATACCATTTCATTTCGGATCTTGTCAATCTTGTCCTTGAAATAGGAAGCAAGATCTTGCGCACTGACAGTGGCTGGTGGGTTAGGTGAGGGAGGGACAAGAAGTGATTTAAATGTATTAAAAAGTCGCTTGGGGTTAGAGGCTTGAGCAGAGATGAGAGATTGAAAATATGTTTGTGTGGCAGTGTCCAGAGCATTACGATAAGAGTGGTAGGTGGTCTTATTATGTGAGAAAGTCACTTGAACTACGAGATTTACGCCACTGGCGTAAGTGAGTTTGACCCAGCCACTTGTGAGTCTGGCATCCTACATGAGCAATTAGGCGTCTGTGTATACAAACATTTCAGTGACCACAACCATAACACTGATGTAAGATGGGCCATCTCAGTGCATATTATTTAGCCAAACCCCCCCCCCCCCATACAGTATCTCTTAAGGGCACCCAATACTTTCTAGATGTGAAATCGTAACTGCGACTTAATTTGTACAGTCAGGACTCGTGTCTGGTGTGAATTAGACACATACTCAGTCAAAAAAAAAAAAAGAAAAACTTCCACAACGAAGTCCTACATAGCATGCAACTCCGAATCATGGGCCTAATTCAGATGTGGTTGTTCTTGCTGTTGCTATCTTTTGCCGTACGCAATTGCAATTATATGCTAATATGGGCAGAAGCTAACAGGGACACCCACTGCTATTGCATCATTTCTGTCCAATGCTGTGTAATTGTTGCCATGTCGCATAGTCTGAGTGCCTCTGCAGAGGCGCGCAGGCTGAACTGCTCTCCCAGGACGCAGAGGGCTCCAGGAGCAAATAAGATGCTAATTTATGCATGGCCAGAAAACGCCACCTAATTGGCCATGACATCATGACATGCATGTATTTACCGACCACTCCCCATTACCACCAGCTAATGCGGTCTTCCTGTCACTCACTTTGCAACTAATTCCTCACTGTAACTCACTCGCTGCATGTGCGCAATCCAGTAAGAAAACAGACAGGTTTGAGTACATCAGCCACTTTGCGACTGCATTTGAAGTAGGCTCCATGTCTAGTGATGTGCACTAATCTACAGAATAGGTCATTGATGTAATGCACAACAATTAGTGCACAGAGTCTGTGATGTAATTACCAACTTCACGTAGAGATCAATGATTCCTAATTTTTGGTTTGTTAAAGCAGCATTCAACATGTCCTGAGTGAAGTGCACCAACGCTGGGCACAGATAAGAACAATTGTACTGGTGGTGAAGCCTTTTTGTTTTGTTTTTTTTACTTTTCTCGATCGTCCTAGTGGATGCTGGGGTTCCTGAAAGGACCATGGGGAATAGCGGCTCCGCAGGAGACAGGGCACAAAAAGTAAAGCTTTATGATCAGGTGGTGTGTACTGGCTCCTCCCCCTATGACCCTCCTCCAAGCCTCAGTTAGGTTTTTGTGCCCGTCCGAGAAGGGTGCAATCTAGGTGGCTCTCCTAAAGAGCTGCTTAGAAAAGTTTAGCTTAGGTTTTTTATTTTACAGTGAGTCCTGCTGGCAACAGGATCACTGCAACGAGGGACTTAGGGGAGAAGAAGTGAACTCACCTGCGTGCAGGATGGATTGGCTTCTTTGGCTACTGGACATTAGCTCCAGAGGGACGATCACAGGTACAGCCTGGATGGTCACCGGAGCCTCGCCGCCGGCCCCCTTGCAGATGCTGAAAAGAGAAGAAGGTCCAGAATCGGCGGCAGAAGACTCCTCAGTCTTCTTAAGGTAGCGCACAGCACTGCAGCTGTGCGCCATTGCTCTCAGCACACTTCACACGGCAGTCACTGAGGGTGCAGGGCGCTGGGGGGTTGGCCTGGGAAGCAATGTAAACCTATTTTTTGGCATAAAATACCTCACATATAGCCTCCGGGGGCTATATGGAGATATTTAACCCCTGCCAGAATCCGTTAAAGAGCGGGAGACGAGCCCGCCGAAAAAGGGGCGGGGCCTATCTCCTCAGCACACAGCGCCATTTTCCTCACACAGCTCCGCTGGTCAGGAAGGCTCCCAGGCTCTCCCCTGCACTGCACTACAGAAACAGGGTAAAACAAGAGAGGGGGGGCAAAATTGTGGCAAAATTATATATATTAAAGCAGCTATATAGGGAGCACTTATTATAAGGCTATCCCTGTCATATATAGCGCTTTTGGTGTGTGCTGGCAAACTCTCCCTCTGTCTCCCCAAAGGGCTAGTGGGGTCCTGTCTTCTTTAAGAGCATTCCCTGTGTGTCTGCTGTGTGTCGGTACGTGTGTGTCGACATGTATGAGGACGATATTGGTGTGGAGGCGGAGCAATTGCCAAATATGGGGATGTCACCCCCTAGGGAGTCGACGCCAGAATGGGTGGCTTTATTTATGGAATTACGGGATAGTGTCAACACGCTAAAGCAGTCGTTTGACGACATGAGACGGCCGGACAATCAATCAGCACCTGTCCAGGCGCCTCAAACACCGTCAGGGGCTGTAAAACGCCCGTTACCTCAGTCGGTCGACACGGACCCAGACACAGGCACTGATTCCAGTGGCGACGGTGACGAATCAACCGTATTTTCCAGTAGGGCCACACGTTATATGATTTTGGCAATGAAGGAGGCGTTACATATTGCTGATACTACAGGTACCACAAAACAGGGTATTATGTGGGGTGTGAAAAAACTACCTATAGTTTTTCCTGAATCAGATGAATTAAATGAGGTGTGATGAAGCGTGGGTTGCCCCCCGATAAAAAACTGCTAATTTCAAAGAAGTTATTGGCTTTATACCCTTTCCCGCCAGAGGTTAGGGCGCGCTGGGAAACACCTCCTAGGGTGGACAAGGCGCTCACACGCTTATCAAAACAAGTGGCGTTACCCTCTCCTGAGACGGCCGCACTTAAAGATCCAGCAGATAGGAGGATGGAAAATATCCAAAAAAGTATATACACACATACAGGTGTTATACTACGACCAGCTATAGCGACAGCCTGGATGTGCAGTGCTGGGGTAGCTTGGTCAGAGTCCCTGATTGAAAATATTGATACCCTGGATAGGGACAATGTTTTACTGTCTTTAGAGCAAATAAAGGATGCGTTTCTTTATATGCGTGATGCACAGAGGGATATTTGCACACTGGCATCACGGTTAAGTGCTATGTCCATTTCGGCCAGAAGAAGTTTATGGACGCGACAGTGGTCAGGTGATGCGGACTCAAAACGGCATATGGAAGTTTTGCCGTATAAAGGGGAGGAGTTATTTGGTGTTGGTCTATCTGATTTGGTGGCCACGGCTACAGCCGGGAAATCCACCTTTTTACCTCAAGTCACTCCCCAACAGAAAAAGACACAGACTTTTCAGCCGCAGCCCTTTCGTTCCTTTAAAAACAAGAGAGCAAAGGGATATTCATATCTGCCACGAGGCAGAGGAAAGGGGAAGAGACTGCAACAGGCAGCTCCTTCCCAGGAACAGAAGCCCTCCCCCGCTTCTACAAAAGCCTCAGCATGACGCTGGGGCTTCTCAAGCGGACTCGGGGGCGGTGGGGGGGTCGTCTCAAGAATTTCAGCGCGCAGTGGGCTCACTCGCAGGTGGATCCCTGGATCCTGCAGATAATATCTCAGGGTTACAGGTTGGAACTAGAGACGTCTCCACCTCGCCGTTTCCTGAAGTCTGCTTTACCAACGTCCCCCTCCGACAGGGTGACGGTCTTGGAAGCCATTCACAAGCTGTACTCTCAGCAGGTGATAGTCAAGGTACCCCTTTTACAACAAGGAAAGGGGTATTATTCCACTCTATTTGTGGTACCGAAGCCGGATGGCTCGGTAAGACCTATTCTAAATCTGAAATCCTTGAACCTGTACATAAAAAAGTTCAAGTTCAAGATGGAGTCACTCAGAGCGGTGATAGCGAACCTGGAAGAAGGGGACTTTATGGTATCCTTGGACATCAAGGATGCGTATCTCCACGTTCCAATTTACCCCTCACACCAGGGGTACCTCAGGTTCGTCGTACAGAACTGTCACTATCAGTTTCAGACGCTGCCGTTTGGATTGTCCACGGCACCTCGGGTCTTTACCAAGGTAATGGCCGAGATGATGATTCTTCTTCGAAGAAAAGGCGTATTAATTATCCCATACTTGGACGATCTCCTAATAAGGGCAAGGTCCAGAGAACAGCTAGAGATGGGACTAGCACTGTCTCAAGAAGTGCTAAAGCAGCACGGGTGGATTCTGAATATTCCAAAATCCCAGTTTATTCCAACAACACGTCTGCTGTTCTTAGGGATGATTCTGGACACGGTTCAGAAAAAGGTTTTTCTCCCGGAGGAAAAAGCCAAGGAGTTATCCGAACTTGTCAGGAACCTCCTAAAACCAGGAAAGGTGTCTGTACATCAATGCACAAGAGTCCTGGGAAAAATGGTGGCTTCTTACGAAGCAATTCCATTCGGCAGATTCCACGCAAGAGTTTTCCAGAGGGATCTGCTGGACAAATGGTCAGGGTCGCATCTTCAGATGCACCAGCGGATAACCCTGTCTCCAAGGACAAGGGTATCTCTTCTGTGGTGGTTGCAGAGTGCTCATCTATTGGAGGGCCGCAGATTCGGCATACAGGATTGGATCCTGGTGACCACGGACGCCAGCCTGAGAGGCTGGGGAGCAGTCACACAAGGAAGAAACTTCCAGGGCGTGTGGTCGAGCCTGGAAACGTCTCTTCACATAAACATTCTGGAACTAAGAGCAATCTACAATGCTCTAAGCCAGGCAGAACCTCTGCTTCAAGGAAAACCGGTGTTGATCCAGTCGGACAACATCACGGCAGTCGCCCATGTAAACAGACAGGGCGGCACAAGAAGCAGGAGTGCAATGGCAGAAGCTGCAAGGATTCTTCGCTGGGCGGAGAATCATGTGATAGCACTGTCAGCAGTGTTCATCCCGGGAGTGGACAACTGGGAAGCAGACTTCCTCAGCAGACACGACCTTCACCCGGGAGAGTGGGGACTTCATCCAGAAGTTTTCCACATGCTTGTAACCCGTTGGGAAAGACCAATGGTGGACATGATGGCGTCTCGCCTCAACAAAAAACTGGACAGGTATTGCGCCAGGTCAAGAGATCCGCAGGCAATAGCTGTGGACGCGCTGGTAACGCCTTGGGTGTACCAGTCGGTGTATGTGTTTCCTCCTCTGCCTCTCATACCAAAAGTATTGAGAATTATACGGCAAAGAGGCGTAAGAACGATACTAGTGGCTCCGGATTGGCCAAGAAGGACTTGGTACCCGGAACTTCAAGAGATGATCACGGAGGATCCGTGGCCTCTACCTCTGAGAAGGGACCTGCTTCAGCAGGGTCCCTGTCTGTTTCAAGACTTACCGCGGCTGCGTTTGACGGCATGGCGGTTGAACGCCGGATCCTAAAGGGAAAAGGCATTCCGGAAGAAGTCATTCCTACCTTGATTAAAGCAAGGAAGGAAGTAACCGCGCAACATTATCGCCGCATTTGGCGAAAATATGTTGCGTGGTGCGAGGATCGGAGTGCTCCGACGGAGGAATTTCAACTGGGTCGATTCCTACATTTCCTGCAATCAGGATTGTCTATGGGTCTCAAATTGGGATCTATTAAGGTTCAAATTTCGGCCCTGTCGATTTTCTTCCAGAAGAAATATCTCACATGGAAAGTGACCATGCTACTAGCCCTGGCTTCGGCCAGGAGAGTGTCAGAACTGGCAGCTTTATCTTACAAAAGCCCATATCTGATTTTCCATTCGGACAGGGCAGAACTGCGGACTCGTCCGCATTTTCTCCCTAAGGTGGTGTCAGCATTTCATCTGAACCAGCCTATTGTAGTGCCTGCGGCTACAAGCGACTTGGAGGACTCCAAGTTGTTGGACGTTGTCAGAGCTTTAAAAATATACATTTCAAGGACAGCTGGAGTCAGGAAATCTGACTCACTGTTTATACTATATGCTCCCAACAAGTTGGGCGCTCCTGCGTCTAAGCAGACTATTGCGCGCTGGATTTGTTGTACGATTCAGCTTGCACATTCTGTGGCAGGCCTGCCACAGCCAAAATCGGTAAATGCCCACTCCACAAGGAAGGTGGGTTCTTCTTGGGCGGCTGCCCGAGGGGTCTCGGCATTACAACTCTGCCGAGCGGCTACGTGGTCGGGGGAGAACACGTTTGTAAAATTCTACAAATTTGATACCCTGGCTAAGGAGGACCTGGAGTTCTCTCATTCGGTGCTGCAGAGTCATCCGCACTCTCCCGCCCGTTTGGGAGCTTTGGTATAATCCCCATGGTCCTTTCAGGAACCCCAGCATCCACTAGGACGATAGAGAAAATAAGAATTTACTTACCGATAATTCTATTTCTCGGAGTCCGTAGTGGATGCTGGGCGCCCATCCCAAGTGCGGATTATCTGCAATAATTGTACATAGTTATTGTTACCTAAATCGGGTTATTGTTGTAGGGAGCCATCTTTCAGAGGCTCCTCTGTTATCATACTGTTAACTGGGTTTAGATCACAGGTTGTACGGTATGATTGGTGTGGCTGGTATGAGTCTTACCCGGGATTCATAAATCCTTCCTTATTGTGTACGCTCGTCCGGGCACAGTATCCTAACTGAGGCTTGGAGGAGGGTCATAGGGAGAGGAGCCAGTACACACCACCTGATCATAAAGCTTTACTTTTTGTGCCCTGTCTCCTGCGGAGCCGCTATTCCCCATGGTCCTTTCAGGAACCCCAGCATCCACTACGGACTCCGAGAAATAGAATTATCGGTAAGTAAATTATTATTTTATTTGCCACAGTAACTCATCTCTTCCTACAAAGCCCTGTCCGTGAGACGTCTGCTAACATTCAAAGGCAAGAGCTGAGCGCACACTAAGCAATACTGAGCTGTTTAATTTGTTTTCTTTCCAATCAGGTTATGAATGTTGATGGAAGTATGCGAAGAACCCTGTTGGAAGACAAACTACCACATATATTTGGTTTTACACTGCTGGGAGATTACATCTATTGGACCGACTGGCAAAGAAGAAGCATAGAAAGAGTTCATAAAGTGAGGGCAAGTCGAGAAATCATTATCGACCAGCTGCCAGACCTAATGGGGCTAAAAGCAGTCAGTGTAACCAATACATTTGGTATGTTGATTACAAAGTTTACATCTTAAATAAGACTATTATAAACGTCGCACACTGTATATATGTGTTAATTATTTTGTTTTGTCTCCATACTTAGTAAAGAATAACAACCAGATGTTCTGTTTGTTTCAGGGGGTTTCCCCCCAAGAATTTTGCTTCGAGCCCATTGTTGATGAATCTGCTGGCAATGACCCAATAATATTGAACAATGATATATACTGACTACAGAAAATTCTATAATAAAAATAGTGGTTATTAGTTATTGATCATTTAAAAAACTGTATGGGTTCCATATAGGAGCACATATAGAATATACTGTACATGGAACTCTTACAGGTATTTTAATGATGTATCAAATAAATGTAAATGTTTTTAATATAGAATTTTCTGAAGTATATTATTGTATATTGTTTCAGTTATTGACATCTGAATCATCCGTTCACTACACTCGTCTTCCTTCTCCATTGTTCTACATACCTTGACGGGTGACTATCCTGTATAGCCAGATTTCTGGTCCTAATAGGTTTTTTTCTTATATACTTCTTCACATCTACAGTGCTCAGTGCAGCGCCCGGGGTTCACTTCCTGACCCCACACAAAACCCTTGGTTGATATTTTACCTCAGCCAAGCAAACCATACAGCATACGGATGGTGTAATGGTTAGCATTACTGCCTCACAGCACTGAGGTCATCGTGTCGATTCCCACTATGGCTGTGTGTGGAGTTTGTATATTTTCCCTGTGCTTGCACGGGTTTCCCATGGGTATTCTGGTTTCCTCCCACAATCATAAAATATACTGCTAGGTTAATTGGCTCCCGACTAAAATTAACCCTAGTTTATAAGTGTGTGTGTGTGTGTGTACATATAGGGCAGACTAGATTGGCCAAGTGATTTTTATATGCTTACAAATTCTAATATACTAATCTCCCACCAAGGTTAATAGTTTTCTTTATGGAGATATATGTAACTTTCATTATGTTATACCCCTTTCAGGCCGCCAGCTTTGAACACAGGCTATCATGTGTTCTCCAAGTGCCGGCCCTGCCGTGTCACCGGTGATGTCACCAACCCGGCAATATGCCTGTTTGGGGACAGTGGCAAAAAAGGTGCCTGAGGCGGGTCGCACCCTGGAAGCACCCATGTCAGGCTCCCGATGGAGAGAGACACCTCAGGCAGTCTGAGGTATAAGTGAAGTCTAATTGTATTATAAAAGAATATATAGCCTGTTTCTTTTAATAGAATACAATAGTCAACACTCAAATATATAGGATACTAAAACTGGAAACTAGTTATGTGACGACATGTACAACCATGTTTTCTTGCTACAAGTTATTTCTTTCTGCTCTGTTGTAAGGCCAAACAGATTGACTGCAATGTTCCTCAGTGTTTAATTTGTACAGGGGCTGAAACTGAAGTTTCTCTGCAAAGCCAGCCACATATGATAAAGGAATGCACATTTTTAGAATGAGCTATGTATTTTCAGTTATTTTGCAACAAATGCATTAGTTTTAAACCATGGGACCAGTGGGTATGAAAATTCAAGGTCTTTAGACTTCTTGATTGACAGGTGCAAGGCATATGTACAAAACCATAATGATGATCACAGAAATTAGACTGCTTGTCACCATCCCAATTCCCAGAGCACGTCCCCTTTCTGCAGAAAAGCTTATAATTGTTCCACAGCATGTCGCATTAGCTTACTAGTGCAGGTACATACATGTACCTTCAAAAGGGGAACATTTATATGCTCCTTAAGTAATTAAAGGATTCCTTCTTACTGAGCTTGCTTTTCAGGTAAACTTCAATGTACTTCTCTATTTAGCATTTTAAATATTTTCCACGTTCCCATTTAGAAGTGTATGTACATTTGATTTTACCTGCTCACATTTCACTGAATGATTTTGTATTGCCTTTCTTTCATAAAGCTATTACCATAATATTTTAACCTTAGAGACCATAACAACATTTTTAATCACAAACATGTCTCCTTATGTTGGTAAGTTGTTTGTTACTTTGAGTAGAGATCATTTCCATTATGCGAATCTACCATAGGACTTATTTACGTACATCCTAGATTAAATTAATTCTGCACACAGAGTAAAGGTGCGTACACACAAAATATTATGAACAATTTGGCAGTTTCCGATCGATCGGAACTTCAAATCGTCCAGTGTGAGTGCACTATCACTTTGCCGAACTTTTGTACATACAAGATCTGGGACTGTAGCTAGCGCTGAAGTCCAGTGGCTTCCATTGTCACTGAGCTGCTTCCGGTATGTTAGTAACAGATGGATGGACAAAAAGGACAGCTATGTCCTGGAACCGTAAGAAAAGCATTTGAAAAATAAACAAAATTTCTCTGACGTCCTAGTGGATGCTGGGAACTCCGTAAGGACCATGGGGAATAGACGGGCTCCGCAGGAGACTGGGCACTCTAAAAGAAAGATTAGATACTATCTGGTGTGCACTGGCTCCTCCCTCTATGCCCCTCCTCTAGACCTCAGTTAGATTTCTGTGCCCGGCCGAGCTGGATGCACACTAGGGGCTCTCCTGAGCTCCTAGAAAGAAAGTTTATTTTAGGTTTTTTATTTTACAGTGAGACCTGCTGGCAACAGGCTCACTGCATCGAGGGACTAAGGGGAGAAGAAGCGAACCTACCTGCTTGCAGCTAGCTTGGGCTTCTTAGGCTACTGGACACCATTAGCTCCAGAGGGATCGACTGCATAAAACTGGCCTTGGTGTTCGTTCCCGGAGCCACGCCGCCGTCCCCCTTACAGAGCCAGAAGCAAGAAGAGGTCCGGAAAATCGGCGGCAGAAGACATCAGTCTTCACCAAGGTAGCGCACAGCACTGCAGCTGTGCGCCATTGCTCCTCATGCACACTTCACACTCCGGCCTCTGAGGGTGCAGGGCGCTGGGGGGGGGGGGGGGGCGCCCTGAGCAGCAATAAAAACACCTTGGCTGGCAAATATATCACAATATATAGCCCCAGAGGCTATATATGTGATAAATACCCCTGCCAGAATCCATAAAAAAGCGGGAGAAAAGTCCGCGAAAAAGGGGCGGAGCTATCTCCCTCAGCACACTGGCGCCATTTTCTCTTCACAGTGCAGCTGGAAGACAGCTCCCAAGGTTCTCCCCTGTAGTTTGCAGGCTCAAAGGGTTAAAAAGAGAGGGGGGGGGGGCACAAAATTTAGGCGCAATATTGTATATACAAGCAGCTATTGGGAAAAATTCACTCAATATAGTGTTAATCCCTAAATTATATAGCGCTCTGGTGTGTGCTGGCATACTCTCTCTCTGTCTCCCCAAAGGGCTGTGTGGGGTCCTGTCCTCAGTCAAAGCATTCCCTGTGTGTGGTGTGTCGGTACGGCTGTGTCGACACGTTTGATGAGGAGGCTTATGTGATGGCAGAGCAGATGCCGATAAATGTGATGTCGCCCCCTGTGGGGCCGACACCAGAGTGGATGGATAGGGGGAAGGTATAAACCGACAGTGTCAACTCCTTACATAAAAGGCTGGATGACGTAACAGCTATGGGACAGCCGGCTTCTCAGCCCGCGCCTGCCTATGCGTCTCAAAGGCCATCAGGGGCTCAAAAACGCCCGCTCCCTCAGATGGCAGACTCAGATGTCGACACGGAGTCTGACTCCAGTGTCGACGAGGTTGAGACATATACACAATCCACTAGGAACATCCGTTACATGATCCCGGCAATAAAAAATGTGTTACACATTTCTGACATTAACCCAAGTACCACTAAAAAAGGGTTTTATGTTTGGGGAGAAAAAGCAGGCAGTGTTTTGTTCCCCCATCAAATGAGTGAATGAAGTGTGAAAAAGCGTGGGTTCCCCCGATAAGAAACTGGTAATTTCTAAAAAGTTACTGATGGCGTACCCTTTCCCGCCAGAGGATAAGTTACGCTGGGAGATATCCCCTAGGGTGGATAAGGCGCTCACACGTTTGTCAAAAAAGGTGGCACTGCCGTCTTAGGTTACGGCCACTTTGAAGGTACCTGCTGATAAAAAGCAGGAGGCTATCCTGAAGTCTGTATTTACACACTCAGGTACTAGACTGAGACCTGCAGATAGTGCTGCTGCAGCGTGGTCTGTAACCCTATCAAACAGGGATACTATTTTGCGAACATAAGACGTCGTCTAATATATGAGGGATGCACAGAGGGGATATTTTGCCGGCTGGCATCCAAAATTAATGCAATGTCCATTCTGTCAGGAGGGTATTAGAGACCCGACACTGGACAGGTGATGCTGACTTTAAAAGGCACATAGAGCCTTATAAGGGTGAGGAATTGTTTGGGGATGGTCTCTGGGACCTCGTATCCACAGCAACAGCTGGGAAGAAAATTTTTTACCTCCGGTTTCCTCACAGCCTAAGAAAGCACTGTATTATCAGGTACAGTCCTTTCGGCTTCAGAAAAGCAAGTGGGTCAAAGGCGCTTCCTTTCTGCACAGAGACGAGGGAAGAGGGAAAAAGCTGCACCAGTCAGCCAGTTCCCAGAATCAAAATTCTTCCCCCGCTTCCTCTGAGTCCACCGCATGACGCGGGGGCTCCACAGGCGTAGCCAGGTACGGTGGGGGGCCGCCTCAAAAATTTCAGCGATCAGTGGGCTTGCTCACAGGTGGATCCCTGGATCCTTCAAGTAGTATCTCAGGGGTACAAGCTGGAATTCGAGGCGTCTCCCCCCCGCCGTTTCCTCAAATCTGCCTTGCCGACAACTCCCTCAGGCAGGGAGGCTGTGCTAGAGGCAATTCACAAGCTGTATTCCCAGCAGGTGATAGTCAAGGTGCCCCTACTTCAACAAGGACGGGGTTACTATTCCACACTGTTTGTGGTACCGAAACCGGACGGTTCGGTGAGACCCATTTTAAATTTGAAATCCTTGAACACATATATAAAAAAATTCAAGTTCAAGATGGAATCGCTCAGGGCGGTTATTGCAAGCCTGGAGGAGGGGGATTACATGGTATCCCTGGACATAAAGGATGCTTACCTACATGTCCCCATTTACCATCCTCACCAGGAGTACCTCAGATTTGTGGTACAGGATTGCCATTACCAATTCCAAACACTGCCGTTTGGACTGTCCACGGCACCGAGGGTCTTTACCAAGGTAATGGCAGAAATGATGATACTCCTTCGAAAAAAGGGAGTTTTAATTATCCCGTACTTGGACGATCTCCTTATAAAGGCGAGGTCCAAGGAGCAGTTGTTGGTCGGAGTAGCACTATCTCGGGAAGTGCTACAACAGCACGGATGGATTCTATACATTCCAAAGTCACAGCTGGTTCCTACCACATGCCTTCTGTTCCTGGGGATGGTTCTGGACACAGAACAGAAAAAAGTGTTTCTCCCGCAGGAGAAAGCCAAGGAGCTGTCATCTCTAGTCAGAGACCTCCTGAAACCAAAACAGGTATCGGTGCATCACTGCACACGAGTCCTGGGAAAAATGGTAGCTTCTTACGAAGCAAAATTCCATTCGGCAGGTTCCATGCAAGAACCTTTCCGTGGGACCTCTTGGACAAGTGGTCGGGATTGCATCTTCAGATGCATCGGCTGATAACCCTGTCTCCAAGGACCAGGGTATCTCTACTGTGGTGGCTGCAGAGTGCTCATCTTCAAGAGGGCCGCAGATTCGGCATACAGGACTGGGTCCTGGTAACCACGGATGCCAGCCTTCGAGGCTGGGCGGCAGTCACACAGGGAAGAAATTTCCAAGGACTTTGGTCAAGTCAGGAGTCGTCCCTACACATAAATATTCTGGAACTGAGGGCCATTTACAATGCCCTAAGTCTGGCAAGGCCTCTGCTTCAAAACCAGCCGGTACTGATCCAATCAGACAACATCACGGCAGTCGCCCATGTAAACCGACAGGGCGGCACAAGAAGCAGGATGGCGATGGCAGAAGCCACAAGGATTCTCCGATGGGCGGAAAATCACGTCTTAGCACTGTCAGCAGTGTTCATTCCGGGAGTGGACAACTGGGAAGCAGACTTCCTCAGCAGACACGACCTACACCCGGGAGAGTGGGGACTTCATCCAGAAGTCTTCCAACTGTTGGTAAACCGTTGGGAAAGGCCACAGGTGGACATGATGGCGTCCCGCCTAAACAAAAAACTAGATTTCTCTGACGTCCTAGTGGATGCTGGGAACTCCGAAAGGACCATGGGGAATAGCGGCTCCGCAGGAGACTGGGCACAACTAAAGAAAGCTTTTAGGTCACCTGGTGTGCACTGGCTCCTCCCACTATGACCCTCCTCCAAGCCTCAGTTAGGTTTTGTGCCCGGCCGAGGTTGGATGCACACTAGGCTCTCTCCTGAGCTTCTAAAAAGAAAGTATATAATTAGGTTTTTTATTTTACAGTGAGACCTGCTGGCAACAGGCTCACTGCAGCGAGGGACTAAGGGGAGAAGAAGCGAACCTACCTGCTTGCAGCTAGCTTGGGCTTCTTAGGCTACTGGACACCATTAGCTCCAGAGGGATCGACCGCATGGAACTGGCCTTGGTGTTCGGTCCCGGAGCCGCGCCGCCGTCCCCCTTACAGAGCCAGAAGCAAGAAGAGGTCCGGAAAATCGGCGGCAGAAGACATCAGTCTTCACCAAGGTAGTGCACAGCACTGCAGCTGTGCGCCATTGCTCCTCATACACACTTCACACTCCGGTCACTGAGGGTGCAGGGCGCTGGGGGGGGCGCCCTGAGCAGCAATAAAAACACCTTGGCTGGCAAAAATACCACAATATTTAGCCCCAGAGGCTATATATGTGATAATTACCCCTGCCAGAATCCATAAAAAAGCGGGAGAAAAGTCAGCGAAAAAGGGGCGGAGCTATCTCCTTCAGCACACTGGCGCCATTTCTCCCTCACAGCTCCGCTGGAAGGAAGCTCCGTGGCTCTCCCCTGCAGTCTACACTACAGAAAAGGGTAAAAAAGAGAGGGGGGCACTAAATTTAGGCGCAGTATATATAACAGCAGCTATAGGGGACATAATTCAGTTAGTCCCTGCATTATATAGCGCTCTGGTGTGTGCTGGCATACTCTCTCTCTGTCTCCCCAAAGGGCTTTGTGGGGTCCTGTCCTCAGTCAGAGCATTCCCTGTGTGTGTGCGGTGTGTCGGTACGGCTGTGTCGACATGTTTGATGAGGATAATGATGTGGAGGCGGAGCAGATGCCTATAGAAGGGATGTCACCCCCTGCGGGGCAGACACCTGAGTGGATGGACTTATGGAAGGAATTGCGTGCACGTGTCGACTCCTTACACAAAAAATTTGACGACATGCCAAATGCGGGACAGCCGGCTTCTCAGCTCGTGCCTGTCCAGGCATCTCAAAGACCATCGGGGGCTCTAAAACGCCCGCTACCTCAGATGGCAGACGCGGATGTCGACACGGATACTGACACCAGTGTCGACGACGATGAGTCTAGTCCACAGGTTCTCAAACTCGGTCCTCAGGACCCCACACAGTGCATGTTTTGCAGGTCTCCTCACAGAATCACAAGTGACATAATTAACTCCACCTGTGGACCTTTTAAAATGTGTCAGTGAGTAATGAATACACCTGTGCACCTGCTGGGTTACCTGCAAAACATGCACTGTGTGGGGTCCTGAGGACCGAGTTTGAGAACCACTGGTCTAGTCTAATGTCCACTAAGGCCATTCGTTGCATGATTGAAGCAATGAAAGAGGTGTTACAAATTTCTGATATAAACCCAGGTACCACTCTAAAGGGTATTATGTTTGGGGAGAAAAAACTACCCGTAGTTTTTCCCCCATCAGAAGAATTAAATGAAGTGTGTGAAGAAGCGTGGGCTTTCCCTGATAAAAGATTGGTAATCTCTAAGAAGTTACTAATGGCGTTCCCTTTCCCGCCAGAGGATAGGTCACGTTGGGAGACACCCCCTAGGGTGGATAAAGCGCTCACACGTTTGTCTAAAAAGGTGGCACTACCGTCTCCGGATACGGCCGCCCTCAAGGAACCTGCTGATAGAAAGCAGGAGGCGATCCTGAAGTCTGTGTATACACACTCAGGCATTATACTTAGACCAGCTATTGCGTCAGCATGGATGTGCAGTGCTGCCGCGGCGTGGTCAGATTCCCTGTCAGAAAATATTGACACCCTAGACAGGGACACTATTCTGCTAACCATAGAGCATATAAAAGACTCAGTCTTATACATGAGAGATGCACAGAGGGAGATCTGCCGGCTGGCATCTAAAATAAGTGCATTGTCCATTTCTGCTAGGAGAGGCTTATGGACTCGCCAGTGGACAGGGGATGCAGATTCAAAAAGGCACATGGAAGTTTTGCCTTATAAGAGTGAGGAGTTATTTGGGGATGGTCTCTCGGACCTAGTTTCCACAGCAACTGCTGGGAAGTCAGCATTTTTACCCCATGTTCCCTCACAGCCTATAAAGGCGCCGTTTTATCAGGTACAGTCCTTTCGGACTCAGAAAAACAGGCGTGGAAAAGGCGGGTCCTTTCTGTCCAGAGGCAGAGGTAGGGGAAAAAGGCTGCAACAAACAGCAGGTTCCCAGGAGCAAAAGTCCTCCCCCGCTTCTTCCAAGTCCGCCGCATGACGGTGGGGCTCCACAGGCGGAGCCAGGTACGGTGGGGGGCCGCCTCAAAAATTTCAGCGATCAGTGGGCTCGCTCACGTGGATCCCTGGATCCTGCAAATAGTATCTCAAGGGTACAAACTGGAATTCGAGGCGTCTCCACCCCACCGGTTCCTAAAATCTGCCTTGCCGATTACTCCTTCAGACAGGGAGGCTGTGCTAGCGGCAATTCACAAGCTGTATTCCCAGCAGGTGATAATCAAGGTGCCCCTACTTCAACAAGGACGGGGTTACTATTCCACACTGTTTGTGGTACCGAAACCGGACGGTTCGGTGAGACCCATTTTAAATTTGAAATCCTTGAACACATACATAAAAAAATTCAAGTTCAAGATGGAATCGCTCAGGGCGGTTATTGCAAGCCTGGACGAGGGGGATTACATGGTATCCCTGGACATCAAGGATGCTTACCTGCATGTCCCCATTTACTATCCTCACCAGGAGTACCTCAGATTTGTGGTACAGGATTTCCATTACCAATTCCAGACGCTGCTGTTTGGACTCTCCACGGCACCGAGGGTGTTTACCAAGGTAATGGCGGAAATGATAATACTCCTTCGAAGAAAGGGAGTTTTAATTATCCCGTACTTGGACGATCTCCTAATAAAGGCGAGGTCCAAGGAGCAGTTGTTGGTGGGAGTAGCACTATCTCAGGAGGTGCTACACCAGCACGGTTGGATTCTGAATATTCCAAAATCACAGCTGGTTCCGACGACACGTCTACTGTTCCTGGGGATGATTCTGGATACAGTCCAGAATAAAGTGTTTCTCCCGGAGGAGAAAGCCAAGGAGCTGTCATCTCTAGTCAGAGACCTCCTGAAACCAAAACAGGTATCGGTGCATCACTGCACGCGGGTCCTGGGAAAGATGGTGGCTTCTTACGAAGCAATTCCTTTCGGCAGGTTCCATGCCAGAATCTTTCAGTGGGACCTGTTGGACCAATGGTCCGGATCGCATCTTCAGATGCATCGCCTAATAACCCTGTCTCCAAGAACCAGGGTGTCTCTGCTGTGGTGGCTGCAGAGTGCTCATCTTCTAGAGGGCCGCAGATTCGGCATACAGGACTGGGTCCTGGTGACCACGGATGCCAGCCTTCGAGGCTGGGGGGCAGTCACACAGGGAAGAAACTTCCAAAGACTATGGTCGAGTCAGGAGACTTCCCTACACATAAATATTCTGGAACGAAAGGCCATTTACAATGCCCTAAGTCAGGCAAAATCCCTGCTTCTACACCAGCCGGTACTGATCCAGTCAGACAACATCACGGCAGTCGCCCATGTAAATCGACAGGGCGGCACAAGAAGCAGGATGGCAATGGCAGAAGCCACAAGGATTCTCCGATGGGCGGAAAATCACGTACTAGCACTGTCAGCAGTGTTCATTCCGGGAGTGGACAACTGGGAAGCAGACTTTCTCAGCAGGCACGACCTCCATCCGGGAGAGTGGGGACTTCATCCAGAAGTCTTCACGCTGATTGTAAATCGATGGGAACGGCCACAGGTGGACATGATGGCGTCCCGCCTAAACAAAAAACTAGAGAGATATTGCGCCAGGTCAAGGGACCCTCAGGCGATAGCTGTGGACGCTCTAGTGACTCCGTGGGTGTACCAGTCAGTTTGTGTTCCCTCCTCTGCCTCTCATACCAAGGGTACTGAGAATAATAAGAAAACGAGGAGTAAGAACGATACTCGTGGTTCCGGATGGGCCAAGACGAGCGTGGTACCCAGAACTTCAAGAAATGATATCAGAGGACCCATGGCCTCTACCGCTCAGACAGGATCTGCTACAGCAGGGGCCCTGTCTGTTCCAAGACTTACCGTGGTTGCGTTTGACGGCATGGCGGTTGAATTCCGGATCCTAAAGGAAAAGGGCATTCCGGAGGAAGTCATTCCTACGCTGATTAAAGCCAGGAAAGAAGTAACCGCAAACCATTATCACCGTATTTGGCGAAAATATGTTGCGTGGTGTGAGGCCAGGAAGGCACCAACAGAGGAATTTCAGCTGGGTCGTTTTCTGCACTTCCTACAGTCAGGAGTGACTATGGGCCTAAACTTGGGTTCCATTAAGGTCCAGATTTCGGCTCTGTCGATTTTCTTCCAGAAAGAACTGGCTTCACTGCCTTGGAGTTCAGACATTTGTAAAGGGAGTGCTACATATTCAGCCCCCTTTTGTGCCTCCTGTGGCACCTTGGGATCTCAACGTGGTGTTGAGTTTCTTAAAATCACATTGGTTTGAGCCACTTAAAACTGTGGATTTGAAATATCTCACGTGGAAAGTGGTCATGTTATTGGCCTTGGCTTCGGCCAGGCGTGTGTCAGAATTGGCGGCTGTGTCATGTAAAAGCCCTTATCTGATTTTCCATATGGATAGGGCAGAATTGAGGACTCGTCCCCAGTTTCTCCCTAAGGTGGTATCAGCTTTTCACTTGAACCAACCTATTGTAGTGCCTGCGGCTACTAGGGACTTGGAAGATTCCAAGTTACTGGACGTAGTCAGGGCCTTAAAAATTTATATTTCCAGGACGGCTGGAGTCAGGAAAACTGACTCGCTTTTTATCCTGTAGGCACCCAACAAAATAGGTGCTCCTGCTTCTAAGCAGACTATTGCTCGCTGAATTTGTAGCACAATTCAGCTGGAGCATTCTGCGGCTGGATTGCCGCATCCTAAATCAGTAAAAGCCCATTCCACGAGGAAAGTGGGCTCATCTTGGGCGGCTACCCGAGGGGTCTCGGCTTTACAACTTTGCCGAGCTGCAACTTGGTCAGGGGCAAACACGTTTGCTAAATTCTACAAATTTGATACCCTGGCTGAGGAGGACCTTGAGTTCTCTCATTCGGTGCTGCAGAGTCATCCGCACTCTCCCGCCCGTTTGGGAGCTTTGGTATAATCCCCATGGTCCTTACGGAGTTCCCAGCATCCACTAGGACGTCAGAGAAAATAAGATTTTACTCACCGGTAAATCTATTTCTCGTAGTCCGTAGTGGATGCTGGGCGCCCATCCCAAGTGCGGATTGTCTGCAATACTTGTATGTAGTTATTGCCTAACTAAGGGTTATTGTTGAGCCATCTGTTGAGAGGCTCAGTTATATTTCATACTGTTAACTGGGTGTAGTTTCACGAGTTATACGGTGTGATTGGTGTGGCTGGTATGAGTCTTACCCGGGATTCAAAATCCTTCCTTATTGTGTCAGCTCTTCCGGGCACAGTATCCTAACTGAGGTCTGGAGGAGGGGCATAGAGGGAGGAGCCAGTGCACACCAGATAGTACCTAATCTTTCTTTTAGAGTGCCCAGTCTCCTGCGGAGCCCGTCTATTCCCCATGGTCCTTACGGAGTTCCCAGCATCCACTACGGACTACGAGAAATAGATTTACCGGTGAGTAAAATCGTATTCATTTACCTATTGGTTGAGGTCTATGTTGAACCTATGTGTAGGTAAACCTTGTTGGCCATATGGGCCTGAATGCTTAGGAAATGTTGCCCTCAACCAGCCTGTGCCTTAAATAAAGAGACTGACAGTAGAATTGATGAGAAAAGGGGCACATCTTTTATTGTATAATAAAGAATTAAAAAAGTGGAAAGAAAGCACTAAGGCCCCTGGCAGCAGCCTCTCTCACATGTCCATGGAGTTAGAGATAGACCAAACATCTGCCTGACATACCTGGCAACCACCAGCCAACTATAAGCAGAATGCAGAATACACATTGGGGTAGATTTACTTCAGTGTGGATTTATAGAAGTGGCCTATAGCAACCAATAAGGTTCTAGCTGTTATCTTCCAGAAGGTACTAGATAAATCTAATTGGTTGCTGTGGGCCACATATCCACTTCTATAAAGCCGCACTTTAGTAAATATACCCCTAATTAGTAACATAAAATTGGTCAGTAAAACCAACTAATAACCAACACACCTCTACCCTGCCAGGATAATGGAGTAACCAACAGGTCAATACTGTTAAATGTGAAAAGAAGCACTGGGCCCTGTATTATTGTGTGACACAGGTTCCGCCATAGGGCCTAATTCAGACCTGAGCGCAGCAGCATCATTTTTCTCTAACGGGCAAAACCATGTGCACTGCAGGTGGGGCAGATATAACGTGCAAAGAGTTAGATGTGGGTGGGGTGTGTTCAAACTGAAATCAAAACAGCAGTGCAAAAATAAAGCAGCCAGTATTCACCCTGCACAGAAACAATATAACCTACCCAAATCTCAATCTCTCTGCACATGTTGCATCTACCCCCCCCCCCCTCCCCCCGTACAGTGCGCATGGTTTTGCCCATTAGAGAAAGATTTTGCTGCTGCGATCAGGTCTGAATTAGGCCCATAATCTAACAGTCTCTGCTGTGATCCCCTCCCCTTCCCCCACCTCTTCCCCCTCCCTCCCCATCATGCTGCTGCTGCTAGAGTTATTTGCCATAAGTAGGCCAAGGAATAGTTGAAGGTATATCATGGAATTCATGTTTTCCACTTGGCAATACTATTTGTAGCATGCCACAAAGACCAGCATGCCCAAAATCCAGTTAGTTTGGCATCTGAAAGGCATTCCTGCCCTACGAGCCAGGAAAAAACCCTTCTTAGCCCTTTCAATTATGCTAAAAACATCCAGGTAGCAGCCATCCCTATTTGTATTCCCTGATGGTACCGTCACAAATCAAACCTAAAAAGTGCCTCTGCTTCCTGTGTTCTTCTCATGAGCATTTACAGACCCCACCCCTGCCCCAAAATAACTGATCACTTCAAACTCTCACCACCTAAGCATCAATACCCACAAACTAAACCACACCTACGCAGAAACCTGGGAGCTTCTAGAAGCTATCGCCTAAGTGGCCCTTTGTATTAGCAGTGCCCTGTGCTCTATAAAAGGTTGAGATTGAACAGGTGTTAAAAGTGTTTAGTCACCCAGACATGTGGTCCCCCACGTCTTTCCTGTACATGTTTTACGCTTCAGGAACAAAGAAGAATATTGTATAATGATTTATGGCACATCAGGAAGTTGCAATTGCTTTATGATTTAAAAACCTTCAGTACTTGCCCCACTTTATATCTAAGCTAAGTAAGAAATGATCCATTAATATATTTTGTGGAGGAGGGTTTTCTTGTGTTAAAGTATACAAAACCAGCTTTGATAAATCTCTCCCTTTGTGTCTAATTTGGCCTAATGACTAAACTGTCCAATATAATTGCTTTTTGAATGCTTTCGTCCTAAATTTACATGTTATTATTGTGTCCTGGAAGGCCATACTATTCTGCTCTAATGTGATGAGATTTTCTGCCATTGCAGGCACTAATCCATGTGCTGATCATAATGGAGGCTGCAGTCACCTGTGCTTCTTCACTCCTCATGGTATACGATGTTCCTGTCCAATGGGATTGGAGTTACTGAGTGACATGAGGACCTGCATCATTCCTGAGGCCTTCTTAGTGTTCACAAGCCGAGCAGCAATTCACAGGATTTCTTTAGAAACTAACAATAATAATGTTGCAATACCACTCACAGGCGTTAAAGAGGCATCAGCCTTGGATTTTGATGTCTCTGATAATAGGATCTATTGGACTGATGTCACATTGAAGGTACAATTACAACCTGCATGTCTCTGCTAGGCCAGTTTGTCCATTAGCTGTACTCATCAAAGATTTGTTGAGGGACAATTCAGTTAGCGCCAATGACTATGAAAGGACAGGGAAATGGTTGGAACACCGGTACCAAAATCATACATTTTCTGTCACGCTCCCCGTACCGTAGTTCCCGGTGATGTGTGCGCAGTCTCACATTCACCAAGAGCTGAATTTCACCTGTGAAGAACTATAGATGCTTTGTGTGAGAGAGAACCTATCCATTTTTCTTCCTTCATCATATAATTTATATTACCAGGCCAGTTAGCTCTAGATCACTACACTTTTTATTTTAGGGGTCATTGTCCTATTCTTTAGATCTTTTCTTAGATAAGACCTAATATAATGCAAGTGACTAGACTTTTTTTTTTTAAGTTAGCGCAATTTGTACTTTCACATCATGTTGTATTTAATTCTTTTAAGAAATATACACTGTTTTAGCTTCTCAATTGGATAAACTGAATCACCATTACAATGCAAGTTAATATGCTGATTTTATATTGTAACCTGTTTCACTAATTTAATTTTTTTTGTCCCCAGACAATCAGCAGAGCATTTATGAATGGAAGCGCAGTAGAACATGTTATTGAGTTTGGCCTCGATTACCCAGAGGGAATGGCAGTCGATTGGATGGGAAAGAACCTTTATTGGGCAGACACTGGAACCAACAGAATTGAAGTATCACGCCTTGATGGCCAGTTCAGACAGGTCTTAGTCTGGAAAGATCTGGACAACCCAAGATCTCTTGCTTTGGATCCAGCAAAGGGGTAAACAATACATAAGGGTTACAAATATATGCAAATGTTCCCGCACTTTGCACAATTTAATATATGAAGTTATATTACCCTTATTGCGTTGGTCAGTGGTTCTCAAACTGTGTGCCGTGGCACCCTGGGGGTGCCTCTGGACACTTCCAGGGGTGCCTCGGGTTGGTGTTAGAGAACCAATTCAAATTATTTATAGTCGATGTAATAGGCAAAACCAGTGCTGGTGTCTACCAGTCATAAAATATGTGGACAAACAGAAGCAAATCTTGTCCTTCACCATATAATTAAACCTAAATATGACCTATAAACACAATTTACTTAATTTAATTTTTATTTAATTTTTTTATTTTACATTTTCCGTTAAGAAACTTTGGCCTAAGGGGTGCCATGAAAAAAATTCTGATACTCTAGGGCGCCGTGATTCAAAAACGTTTTGGAACCACAGGGCTAGGCTTTTTTTAATAGCCATTTTCTACTGGTGTTTTCTTTAATGAGGAAAGTGGTCTAACAACTGTTTAAAATCTTACATAATTCCAAAATATGTTCTTTGTTTATCCCTTCCAGTGACTGCTTGCAAACTGATCTTTATTGCTCTAAACTGTACTTGTTGTTTATTGCGATAATCACAGTGGCTTCACTGTGGTAGTAGAGATGATCAGTATTTACGGAGAAGGCATGCAGTGGCTATGGCAAGTTTCATGTACACTGCATACTTTACCTGGTGCCTTCAGTCCAGGTTCACCAGCAACATTTATTAGGCAATTTGATATGTCAAGCTGCCCTTCAACAACTAGAGCAGTGTTGTGCAAACCTGTCTATCAGATTGTAAAATAATTAGCAGGTTTGGCTATGCTTACCATTTGTGCAGTAAACAGTGCTTTTGTAACTGTTTTTGAAGACAAATGTGGGGCTTTCTTGGAGTCCTGAGCACATTGGCTGTTGCAGTCATCAGCAGGAACATAACTAACCTGTCAACCAAAGTAGAGAAAAGTCAGCATTATATGTAGGTTGTCCATGCTTAACAAAGTGATATGTCCAAATCTTCCAAGACTTACAAATCCAGAAATAAATTGGAATCCCCAAATAGTAGAACAACAAAAAAGACTTTATCCACGTGTGGAATTTGTGCATCGTTTGTGTTGTAAAGGCCTTATAATGATCTGTTACACACAGTAGGTGCCGATAGATGTTTTTTTGTTTTGTTTTTTGTCCAGATTTTTTGTGGTTTTTTTTTTTCTTTTCTTTTTATTCTCTATAGTTTCCCTACTGTTGGCGCATTTTTTCCTGGACTGCTCTACTGTGTTAATCACATCACCAATTTCTTCCTGTGGTTACTACAATAGCATCTGGGACTCTCGTAGGTAGCTGTAAAGAAATGGTGCTGGGCAATGCACCTTAATTCTGGATGTTACAACTATGTAAAATGAAGGGGCGTCATGACTTACAAATGTTGCATCCTGTTTTTTCTTTCTATGAAGTGATAATATAACTAAAGTTATAAATGCCTTATTTGTGTATTTCTTGTAATGTCTAGTTTTTCCATTGCAGCTACATGTACTGGACAGAATGGGGAGGGAAACCTAGAATAGTTCGAGCCTACTTGGATGGAACCAACATCATCACTTTAGTTGACAAACTGGGCCGTGCCAATGATCTGACCATTGACTATGCTGACCAGAGACTTTATTGGACTGACCTAGATACAAATATGATCCAGTCATCCAACATGTTAGGTAACCACTTCAAATCCCATTTGTAATTTATATTCTGGTATCTGTGTTTGTTTAATTTTTGTTTTCATTTGGATTTTTTTTATGTGATTTTATTAAACAGTGTCTCAAATTCTATTGAAGGGACAAAGAATTGAGAAGATATCATTTTTATTTTTATTTTTTTACTGCATAACATTGTAAATGGTGTGTCATGTAATGTTCCAAATACTCTGCTGGTGTGCATTGGCCGTCTTAGGAGCAGATTACTAAAGCTTCCAAAAATTAAAAGTGGTGGCGTTGCCCCATAGCGATCAGATTTTGTTGATTTTGTTTTCAAGGATGCAATAGAGAAATGAAAGATGAAATCTAATTGTTTGCTATGGGCAACACCTCTGCTTTTCATTTTTATAAGCTTTAGTATAACTTCCCCTTAGAGTTCGTTTTGCTTCTGTAAGAAAATAAGTACGAAGTGAAGGTATTAGCCAGTTTCCATATATGTGCTCAAGACATGCCATCCGGCTAGAACTTTTTTCTCTGGACCCAGCCAGGGAACGTAGGTAAAAAATAAATCCATAGTCTTTGGTCTTTTATCAGTTTAAAAAAATATATATATCCAAAGAGTAATATAGAAGCGGGGAGCCTTGAAAATTCAAGAGCTTGTTATCTGAAATACAGGAAAATGCTCGAACAGAATTTCACCCTATGAGAAGAATAAAAACACTTCAGGTTTACAGATGGGTATAATAAGAGATTGTGTGCTTGTTAATGTTCATTGTTGTGTGTTAACCTTTTAATAACTGCATAGGACTCTATCTTCACTTCACTGTATCTTTTTGTTTCTCTAACGTCCTAGAGGATGCTGGGACTCCGTAAGGACCATGGGGATAGACGGGCTCCGCAGGAGACATGGGCACTTTAAGAAAGACTTTGGATCTGGGTGTGCAAAGGCTCCTCCCTCTATGCCCCTCCTCCAGACCTCAGTTTGATACTGTGCGCAGTGGAGACTGGGTGCATTTCAGGGAGCTCTCCTGAGTTTCCTGTAAAGAAAGTATTTTAGTTTGGTTTTTTATTTTCAGGGAGCCTGCTGGCAACAGACTCCCTGCATCGAGGGACTGAGGAGAGAGAAACAGACCCACTTCTCTGAGTTTCAGGGCTCTGTTTCTTAGGCTACTGGACACCATTAGCTCCAGAGGGATCGGTACGCAGGTCTCACCCTCGCCGTCCCTCCCAGAGCCGCGCCGCCGTCCTCCTCGCAGAGCCGGAAGATAGAAAAGACTTCAGAGGCTGCAGAAGACAGCGTGATCTTCATAGAGGTAACGCACAGCAGTGAAGCTGTGCGCCATTGCTCCCATTCACCTCAAACACATCGGTCACTGTAAGGGTGCAGGGCACAGGGGGGGCTCCCTGGGCAGCAATATAAACCTCTCCTGTGGCAAATGTACATATATACATGTACAGCTGAGCACTGTACATGTATATAAAGAGCCCCCGCCATGTTTTTAAGAATTCTGAGCGGGACAGAAGCTCGCCGCCGAGGGGGCGGGGCTTCTCCCTCAGCACTCACCAGCGCCATTTTTCTCCACTGCACCGCTGAGAGGAAGCTCCCCGGACTCTCCCCTGCTTGATACCACGGTGAAAGAGGGTTTTAAAGTAGGGGGGGGGGGGGGCACATAATTGGCGCATATACATACTTGAAAAGCGCTACTGGGTAAACATTCTGTGTTTTTTTCCTGGGTCATATAGCGCTGGGGTGTGTGCTGGCATACTCTCTCTGTCTCTCCAAATGGCCTGGTGGGGAACCTGTCTTCAGAAAAGAGCTTCCCTGTGTGTGGTGTGTCGGTACGCGTATGTCGACATGTCTGAGGTTGAAGACTCACCTAAGGAGGAGGGGGAGTGTATGAATGTAACGTCTCCGTCGGTAGCGCCGACACCTGACTGGATGGATATGTGGAATGTTTTAAGTGCTAATGTTAATTTATTGCACAAAAGATTAGACAAAGCTGAAGCTAGGGTACAGTCAGGGAGTCAACCCATGTCTGTCCCAATGTCGCCGGGACCTTCGGGGTCTCAGAAGCGCCCACTATCCCAAATAGTAGACACAGATACCGACACGGATTCAGACTCCAGTGTCGACTACGATGATGCAAAATTACAGCCAAAAGTGGCTAAATATATTCGATATATGATTATTAAAATAATGTTAAAATAAAGATGTTTTGCATATCACAGAGGAACCCCCTGTCCCTGACACAAGGGTACACATGTTTAAGGGAAAGAAACTTGAGGTCACCTTTCCATCCTCATATGAGCTGAACGAATTATGCGAAAAAGCGTGGGAAACTCCAGACAAAAAACTGCAGATTCCCAAAAGGATTCTTATAGCGTATCCTTTCCAGCCAGAGGACAGAATACAGTGGGAAACCTCCCCTAGGGTAGACAAGGATTTGACACGCTTATCAAAAAAGATAGCGCTCCCATCCCAAGATACGGCTACCCTCAAGGATCCTGCTGACCGCAAGCAGGAGGTTACCTTGAAGTCCATTTACACACATTCTAGTACGTTACTCAGACCGGCAATTGCGTCGGCCTGGGTTTGTAGTGCTGTAGCAGCATGGACAGATTCCTTATCAGCGGATATTGAGACCCTTGATAAGGATACCATTTTAATGACCCTAGGGCATATTAAAGACATTAGTTTACTGGGTTCCAGAATAAACGCTATGTCTATTTCTGCTAGGCGTGTCTTATGGACCCGACAGTGGTCAGGTGATGCCGACTCAAAGAGGCATATGGAGTTTTTGCCTTACAAGGGTGAGGAATTGTTTGGAGAGGGCCTCTCGGACCTCGTCTCCACAGCTACGGCAGGTAAATCGATTTTTTTGCCTTATGTTCCCTCACAATCTAAGAAAGCGCCTCATTATCAAATGCAGTCCTTTCGTTCAAATAAAAGCAAAAGAGTACACAGCTAGTTCTCAGGAACAGAAGTCCTCCCCGGCCTCTGCAAAATCCACCGCATGATGCTGGGGCTCCCCTGAGGGAGTCCGCTCCAGTGGGGGCACGTCTTCGACTTTTCAGCCACATCTGGGTTCACTCACAGGTGGATCCCTGGGCAATAGAAATTGTTTCCCAGGGATACAAGCTGGAATTCGAAGAGGTGCCTCCTCGCCGGTTTTTCAAGTCGGCGCTACCGACTTCTCCCCTGGAAAGGGAGATAGGGTTACATGCGATTCACAAAATTGTGTCTTCAACAAGTGGTGGTCGCGGTTCCCCTGCTTCAAAGAGGGAAGGGGTACTACTCAATTTTGTTTGTGGTCCCGAAACCGGACGGTTCGGTCAGACCCATTTTGAATTTAAAATCCCTGAACCTTTACTTAAAACGGTTCAAATTCAAAATGGAATCGCTCAGAGCGGTCATCGCCAGCCTGGAAGGGGGGGATTTTATGGTATCTCTGGACATAAAGGATGCATACCTGCATGTTCCCATATATTCTCATCAGGCGTACCTGAGATTTGCGGTACAGGATTGTCATTACCAATTTCAAACGTTGCCGTTTGGGCTTTCCACGGCTCAGAGAATTTTCACCAAGGTAATGGCGGAAATGATGGTGCTCCTACGCAAGCAGGGTGTCACAATTATCCCGTACTTGGACGATCTCCTCATAAAAGCGAGATCACGGGAGAAGTTGCTGAACAGCGTATCACTTTCACTGAAGGTGTTACAGCGACACGGCTGGATTCTCAATATTCCAAAGTCGCAGCTGAATCCTACGACTTGTCTGCCCTTCTTGGGCATGATTCTGGACACAGACCAGAAAAGGGTTTTTCTTCCGATAGAAAAAGCGCAGGAACTCATGACTCTAGTCAAGAACCTGTTGAAGCCAAAACAAGTGTCAGTACATCATTGCACTCAAGTCCTGGGAAAAATGGTGGCGACGTACGAAGCCATTCCCTTTGGCAGGTTCCATGCAAGGACTTTCCAATGGGACCTATTGGACAAATGGTCCGGGTCACATCTGCAAATGAATCAGCGGATCACGCTGTCCCCCAGGGCCAGGGTATCTCTCCTGTGGTGGCTGCAGAGTGCTCACCTTTTAGAGGGCCGCAGGTTCGTCATTCAGGATTGGATCCTGGTGACCACGGACGCGAGCCTCCGAGGTTGGGGAGCAGTCACACAGGGCAGAAATTTCCAAGGCCTTTGGTCAAGTCAAGAGACTTGTCTTCACATCAACATCCTGGAACTAAGGGCCATATACAACGCCCTACGTCAAGCGGAGACCTTACTTCACGACCGACCAGTTCTGATCCAGTCAGAAAACGTCACCGAGGTAGCTAATGTAAACCGCCAGGGTGGCACAAGGAGCAGAGTGGCGATAGCGGAAGCCACCAAAATTCTTCGCTGGGCGGAGAATCATGCAAGCGCACTGTCAGCAGTGTTCATTCCGGGAGTGGACAACTGGGAAGCAGACTTCCTCAGCAGACACGACCTGCATCCGGGAGAGTGGGGACTTCATCAGGAAGTCTTCGCACAGATTGCAAGTCAGTGGGGACTGCCCCAAATAGACATGATGGCGTCACGTCTCAACAAAAAGCTACAAAGGTATTGCGCCAGGTCAAGAGACCCTCAGGCGGTAGCTGTGGACGCCCTAGTGACACCGTGGGTGTTCCAGTCGGTCTATGTATTTCCTCCTCTTCCTCTCATACCCAAGGTGTTGCGCGAATAATAAGAAAAAGAGGAGTGACAACAATACTCATTGTTCCGGATTGGCCACGAAGGACCTGGTATCCGGATCTGCAGGAAATGCTCACAGAAGATCCGTGGCCTCTTCCTCTAAGACAGGACCTGTTGCAACAGGGTCCCTGTCTGTTCCAAGACTTACCGCGGCTGCGTTTGATGGCATGGCGGTTGAACGCCGGATCCTAGCGGAAAAGGGTATTCCGGATGAGGTCATTCCTACGCTAATAAAGGCTAGGAAGGACGTGACATCTAAACATTATCACCGAATATGGCGAAAATATGTTTCTTGGTGTGAGGCCAGGAATGCTCCTACGGAAGTATTCCATCTAGGCCGTTTTCTTCACTTCCTACAAACTGGAGTGAATTTGGGCCTAAAATTAGGCTCCATTAAAGTTCAGATTTCGGCCTTATCCATTTTCTTTCAAAAGGAATTGGCCTCTCTACCTGAAGTACAGACTTTTGTGAAGGGAGTACTGCATATTCAGCCTCCTTTTGTACCTCCGGTGGCGCCTTGGGACCTTAACGTGGTGTTAAGTTTCCTTAAGTCACATTGGTTTGAACCACTTGGAGTTGAAATATCTCACTTGGAAGGTGGTCATGTTGTTAGCCTTGGCTTCGGCTAGGCGAGTTTCGGAATTAGCGGCTTTGTCACATAAAAGCCCCTATCTGGTTTTCCATATGGATAGAGCGGAATTGCGGACCCGTCCTCAATTCCTACCTAAGGTGGTCTCATCCTTTCATATGAACCAACCTATTGTCGTGCCTGTGGCTACACGTGACTTGGAGGATTCCGAGTCCCTTGATGTGGTCAGGGCTTTGAAAATTTACGTGGCCAGAACGGCTAGGATCAGAAAAACAGAAGCACTGTTTGTCCTGTATGCAGAGAACAAGGTCGGCGGCCCTGCTGCAAAGCAGACTATTGCTCGCTGGATCTGTAACACGATTCAGCAGGCGCATTCTACGGCAGGATTGCCGTTACCAAAATCGGCTAAGGCCCATTACACTAGGAAGGTGGGCTCGTCTTGGGCGGCTGCCCGAGGGGTCTCTGCACTACAGCTGTGCCGAGCTGCTACTTGGTCGGGGTCAAACACCTTTGCAAAGTTCTATAAGTTTGATACCCTGGCTGAGGAGGACCTCCTGTTTAGTGCGGACTTCTTCTGCAAGACTTGTATATAGTTTTGCTTACATAAGGGTTATGTTATAGTTTTCATCGGTCTTGGACTGATGCTATGTTGTTTTCATACAGTTAACTGGTTAGTGTATCACAAGTTATACGGTGCGATTGGTGTGGCTGGTATGAATCTTGCCCTTGGATTAACAAAAATCCTTTCCTCGTACTGTCCGTCTCCTCTGGGCACAGTTTCTCTAACTGAGGTCTGGAGGAGGGGCATAGAGGGAGGAGCCAGTGCACACCCAGATCCATAGTCTTTCTTAAAGTGCCCATGTCTCCTGCGGTGCCCGTCTATCCCCATGGTCCTTACGGAATCCCAGCATCCTCTACGGACTACGAGAAAAAGATTTACCGGTAGGTTTAAAATCTTATTTTTTGTTTTGGATTATGACCTTCCCTGCATCATGGGGACTGTACAGCTAATGCAGAAGCTGCAGGAGCTTCTGTATTATAATGAAATGTATGTAGTGAAATGGGTATCCATTTGGATGGTTGACCATGTTATGGTCGACAGTCATTAGGTCGATCACTATTGGTCGACATGGGTACATGGTCGACACATGAAAAGGTCGACATGAGTTTTTCAAAAAAAAATTCCCTTTGGGGGAACTTTTCCATACTTTACGATCCACGTTGACAACGATTAGGAACGGTAATCTGTGTCGAGCGTGCGGTAGCGGAGTGAGGCACCTTGCCCGAAGCATGGCGAGCGAATCAGTGCACTAATTGGGGTTCCCCGTCACTTTACACAGAAAACGACACCAAAAAAAGTTAAAAAAACAACTCACGTCGACCTTACCATGTGTCGACCATTTGTCCACGTTGACCATGCCAATGTCGACCAATAGTGGCCGACCTAATGAATGTCGACCATAACATGGTCGACCATTCATACTGGAACCAGTGAAATGCTAAGGATTGTCCTAATGGAAGAGAGATCAGAACCACGTTTGTAGCCTGGTATCTAGTTGTAGAAGAAGTGCCCCTGGCTGGGATAAAAGCAGCAGTGATGGCATGTAGAAATTCCGTGTGTGCATTAGTGATCCGGGGTATCCGTACCAAACTGCTACATCCAGCAGCTACTTGCAGCCTGAACATGTCACTTTTTATCACTTGCTGTGTTTGTACATCATGAGTTAGGCATGAATAAATGAGTATAGTAGAATTTAATTTATATTTATTTTATAATCCTTTTTCCACGTTGCTTATGAAGCACTTAGGAATAGCCTGCTAACAGGAAAAAACGGAGAACGATTAAATGTACAGTAGAGGATGGAGTTTGTGTGTTGAGCGTAAAACCAGCTGTTGTGTCTGCGCAGTTTCCTTATTCCTGCTCTCAGCGCCTGCCTGGGAATATTATGACTTCATGCATTTTATGGGCATGCCATCATCGTGTAGGAATCATTCAGCAGTGTAATAGTTAATCAGCATTTTTAACAGGAGTCGGTGTGCCTTGAAGTGTATAAACGCACATTTTAATGAAATGAGTAGTTTTGAAATGGAAAGCTTATTTTCTTTTTCAAATATTTTTTATCCTTAAAAAATATGTCGCTAATTTTCAGTCTACCTTTTGTTGCATCCTACTTATTCACACTTCTAGACTGCCACATGCACCTGTGTGGTTACACCCTGCACAGCTCGCTGCGTTTCTCCTTGTAACAGCTGGGGTAAATACAGCGCTCTCCACACTCCCCTTCCCATAACTGTAACATTGGGCTGATGTTGGTAGGTTCAAAGGAAACTTGAAGAAAAAGTACTTCACAGAAAGGGTAGTGGATAGGTGGAATAGCCTCCCATCAGTGGTGGTGAGTACAGTACAGCAATTTAGACATGCTTGAGATAGACAATGAACTAAGGATCAACTAATTGCAGAGGTACTAAGCCTTGGAGAGAGAGAGAGAGAGAGAGTACCAGCCAATCAACTTTTTACTGCCATGGTACAGATTGTGGTATTTGGAAAAACAGGAGCTGATTGGTTGGTACTTTATCTCTCTCCACTTTATCACTCTTCAAGGCTTAGTACATTTTAAGGTTATGTATGTAAGAGCTCACTGAGACAATATTTATTTTTTATTTTTTTGCATTTCAAGTTTCTCTTCTGCTTATAGGGAAAGTTCCAGTTGCGCCATTTGTCAGAGCCAGCCCTTAGATCGCTGTTGGCACTCAGTCTGTCTGACTGCACATGTAGAAATATAAGGTGTACTTATCTGAATGAATTTTCAGGATGCAGTAACTCTTACAGCTCAGTGATCTATGTTTAGACTGCATTTCTATCTATCCATTAATCTGCAGAATCATTTTTCAACTTCTTGTTTCAACAGGCCAAGACCGGGAGATCATTGCCGATGACCTTCCTCACCCATTTGGACTGACCCAGTACAGTGACTTTATCTACTGGACAGATTGGAACCTGCACAGCATAGAAAGGGCAGACAAAGTGAATGGGAAGAACCGCACATTGATCCAGGGTCACTTGGACTTTGTGATGGACATCCTGGTATTCCATTCCTCCCGCCAGGACGGCTCCAATGAATGTATGCAGAACAATGGGCACTGCGGCCAGCTCTGCCTGGCTGTGCCTAATGGATACAGATGTAGTTGCTCCTCTCATTACACCTTGGACTCCAACCACAGGAACTGCAGCCGTAAGCACCACTAGTGTCCATTACCTTATGTATAGTAATTTCTGCAGCACTTATGGCACATACACACAGTGAGATTCGGGCTGTGCCTGATTCTCACTATGCGACAGGGGCCAAGTCGGCATCGCAAGCACATAATGAGTGTGCTTGCGATACTGACTGTGTGCGATTTTGGCTAAGTGTCAATCTTAACTATCTTTTCTACGAGATAATCAAAATTGACTTGCCTGCACAGTCTGTCTAGTCTTGCGATGCCGACCGCGCATTGAATCGGGATCACAAGGTGACTTTCACCTTGCGATCTGCACTAACTTATAGTCAAAATCGTAAGAAAATTTCTCACCGTGTGTACACACCATTACACTGTTATGTTGCCATATTAACATTCTGCCTGTAACAATGAACACAGCGAGCCAGGCTGGGACATGCATCTGAGGGACCAGTAGATTCTTATTTGTAAAGAATACAGTTTTCTTCTGCAGTTAATAATCTTGGAACAATCTGTTTTTCAAACTCTATACTATTTAGTTTATTATAAATGAAGAAATACTGCTCTGTCTCCTTATAATAGTGATTGCCTGGTACATTACAGCTTTTCCCCCATTATCATGGGACAGGTTGCTGAGTAGTGATTATAATGAGTGACTGGAAACATAAATGGGGGGAATTCTATTGTGCCCGTTAAGCTGTCACGCAAGAAAACTGACCGTTGCCGCAATTTTTGCCGATAGTCATTATTCAATTGTAGACCGTTTTTTTCCACATGAAAACGAACCCGTTTTTCCATATGAAAACAAATGGATCAGGAAAGAATTCCGGGATCCATGTGTTTTTTGCGATTGAGAAATCGGGTCAGTTATCCATGATACAGACAACTTTCAAGGCTAATTGGATCGCTCCCAAGGGATCAATTAGCCTTGGTAACTTACTGTGGCTAAAAGAGTAAAGGGTCGAGGGCTGCGCTTATTGCCTCGTTTAATAAGTAAAGCTGCTATGGAGGAATGAAAGGACTCCACACTCCTCTCAGTTAGTACAAATAAAACATAGGGGGTGCCTCCCAGCGCTAATTTAATCAAGTGCACTATATAGATCTTCCACTATAGCATAAATCTAAAAATAATTCCAGTACAAATCCATATATAGATAATATATCTTTTTTTATTGAAATAGTAAAAGTAAATTACAGGAATGGATAATATCCCTTCTACTGTTCATTAAAACATATACAATTAATACCCAATCGTGAATCCTAATAATTGGTATACTACAACAATACATATACATACAACATATAACATATAATGACCTGTGATACGCCTATTGGCGAATTACTCACTGAGGTGTAATAATTTAAATCCGTATTTGGGATTAATAACGTATCTGGTAGTCTGGTTTATGGTATATCAAATTCCTGTATGGGCCACAGTCAGCGCTGTCCTATGGATCCTCTAATACAGACAATTCAATCACCTTCAGTGAAAAATACCTGGGTTGGTAAGGGCAATGTCTCAAATGAAGCTTATATTCACAAAGTCCAAAAATGCCCTTAATCCATAATTACTGAATGACTTACTTCAATAGTCGAATGCATAAAGAGTCGGGTGTCTGCCGGCAGACAGTTGCTGGTGTCTCTGCTATCAACTAGTTTCGCCTGTCTAAGCAGGCTTCATCAGGATAGCATCTGACGTCCTAGTGGATGCTGGGAACTCCGTAAGGACCATGGGGAATAGACGGGCTCCGCAGGAGACTGGGCACTCTAAAAGAAAGATTAGGTACTATCTGGTGTGCACTGGCTCCTCCCTCTATGCCCCTCCTCCAGACCTCAGTTAGAATCTGTGCCCGGCCAGAGCTGGATGCACCTAGTGGGCTCTCCTGAGCTTGCTAGAAAAGAAAGTATTTGTTAGGTTTTTTATTTTCAGTGAGATCTGCTGGCAACAGACTCACTGCTACGTGGGACTGAGGGGAGAGAAGCAAACCTACCTGCTTGCAGCTAGCTTGTGCTTCTTAGGCTACTGGACACCATTAGCTCCAGAGGGTTCGAACACAGGGCCTGACCTCAATCGTCCGTTCCCGGAGCCGCGCCGCCGTCCCCCTTGCAGAACCAGAAGACAGAAGAGAACGACGAAAACGGCGGCTGAAGACTCCTGTCTTCATTAAGGTAGCGCACAGCACTGCAGGGGGGGGGGGGCGCCCTGGGCAGCAATTATAATACTTTTTGGCACAAATTATACACATAATACAGTCTGGCACTGTATATGTGTGCAAGCCCCGCCATTAAGTCACACAAAACGCGGGACAGAAGCCCGCCGCTGAGGGGGCCTTCTTCCTCAGCACACCAGCGCCGTTTTCCCTTCACAGCTCCGCTGGAACCAGCTCCCCAGGCTCTCCCCTGCAGTATCTGGATACAAGAAGGGTAAAAAAGAGAGGGGGGGCACTTAAATTTAGGCGCAAATAAGATAAGTAAGCAGCTATTGGGAAAAATCACTTATTATAGTGTACATCCCTGTGTTATATAGCGCTGTGGTGTGTGCTGGCATACTCTCTCTCTGTCTCCCCAAAGGACTTTGTGGGGTCCTGTCCTCAGTCAGAGCATTCCCTGTGTGTGTGCGGTGTGTCGGTACGGCTGTGTCGACATGTTTGATGAGGAGGGTTACGTGGAGGCGGAGCAGGGGCAGATTAGTGTGGTGACTGGGCCGACACCTGATTGGATGGATATGTGGAAGGTCTTAACCGACAGTGTCAACTCCTTACATAAAAGGTTCGATGACGCAGCAGCCTTGGGACAGCCGGGGTCTCAGCCCGCGCCTGCCCAGGCGACTCAGAGGCCGTCAGGGGCTCATAAACGTCCTCTGGCTCAGATGGTAGACACAGATGTCGACACGGAGTCTGACTCCAGTGTAGATGAGGATGAGACAAATGTACAGTCTACAAAGGCCATCTGATGCATGATTACTGCAATGAAAGATGTATTGCACATTTCTGACGTTAACCCGGTTACCACCAAGAGGGGTATTATGTTTGGGGAGAAAAAGCAGCCAGTGACTTTTCCCCCATCTGATGAATGAAATGATTTGTGTGAAGAAGCGTGGAGTTCCCCTGATAAGAAACTAGTGATTTCTAAGAGGTTACTGATGGCGTACCCTTTCCCGCCAACGGATAGGTTACGTTGGGAAACATCCCCTAGGGTGGACAAGGCGCTCACACGCTTATCTAAAAGGGTGGCACTGCCGTCTCAGGATACGGCCGCCCTAAAGGAGCCTGCGGATAGAAAGCAGGAAGCTATCCTGAAGTCTGTGTATACACACTCTGGTACTCTACTGAGACCTGCTATTGCTTCAGCCTGGATGTGTAGTGCTGCAGCAGCATGGACTGATACCCTGTCAGACAACATTGATTCCCTCGACAGGGATACTATTTTGCTAACCATGGAACATATAAAAGACGTCGTCTTATATATGCGGGATGCCCAGAGGGACATTTGCCTGCTGGCATCTAGAATTAATGCAATGTCCGTTTCTGCCAGGAGAGTATTATGGACTCGGCAGTGGATAGGTGATGCTGATTCTAAAAAACACGTGGAGGTTTTGCCTTATAAGGGTGAGGAATTGTTCGGGGACGGTCTCTCGTACCTCGTATCCACCGCAACAGCTGGGAAGTCGACGTTTTTACCTCAGGTTCCCTCACAGCCTAAGAAAGCACCGTATTATCAAATGCAGTCCTTTCGGCCTCAGAAAGGCAAGCGGGTCAGAGGCGCATCCTTTCTGGCCAGAGGCAGGGGTAGAGGAAAGAAGCTGCACCAGGCAGCCAGTTCCCAGGAACAAAAATCCTCCCCTGCTTCCACTAAGTCCACCGCATGACGTTGGGGCTCCACTGGCGGAGCCAGGTGCGGTGGGGGCGCGTCTCCGAAAGTTCAGCAACCAGTGGGTTCGCTCACAAGTGGATCTCTGGGCTGTACAAATTGTATCTCAGGGATACAAGCTGGAGTTCGAGGCGACTCCCCCTCGCAGTTACCTCAAATCAGCCTTGCCAGCTCCTCCCAGGGGAAAGGGAGATAGTACTGGCGGCAATTCACAAGCTGTACCTCCAGCAGGTGATAATCAAGGTCCCCCTCCTTCAACAGGGAAGGGGTTACTATTCCACAATGTTTGTGGTACCGAAACCGGACGGTTCGGTGAGACCCATTCTAAATTTAAAATCCTTGAACATTTATATAAAGAAGTTCAAGTTCAAAATGGAATCGCTCAGGGAGGTTATTGCAAGCCTGGAAGAGGGGGATTTTATGGTGTCGCTGGACATCAAGGATGCTTACTTGCATGTCCCCTTTTACCCACCTCACCAGGAGTACCTCAGGTTTGTGGTACAGAAATGTCATTACCAATTCCAGACGTTGCCGTTTGGTCTCTCCACGGCTCCGAAAATATTTACCAAGGTAATGGCCGAAATGATGATACTCCTTTGAAGAAAGGGATTTATAATTATCCCGTACTTGGACGATCTCCTCATAAAGGCGAGGTCCAAAGAGCAGTTGTTGGTCAGCGTTGCACTCTCTCAGGAAGTGTTGCAACGGCACGGCTGGATTCTGAATATCCCAAAGTCGCAGCTGATTCCTTCGACGTGTCTGCTTTTCCTGGGAATGATTCTGGACACAGAACAGAAGAAGGTGTTTCTCCCGGAGGAGAAGGCCCAGGAATTGTCATCTCTGGTCAGGGACCTCCTGAAACCAAAACAGGTGTCGGTGCATCACTGCACGCGAGTCCTGGGAAAGATGGTGGCTTCTTATGAAGAAATTCCCTTCGGCAGGTTCCATGCAAGGATCTTTCAGTGGGATCTGTTGGACAAATGGTCCGGATCGCATCTTCAGATGCATCGGTTGATCACCCTGTCCCCAAGGGCCAGGGTGTCTCTGCTGTGGTGGCTGCAGAGTGCTCATCTTCTCGAGGGACGCAGGTTCGGCATACAGGACTGGGTCCTGGTGACCACGGATGCAAGCCTCCGAGGATGGGGGGCAGTCACTCAGGGAAGAAACTTCCAAGGACAGTGGTCAAGTCTGGAGACTTCTCTACACATAAATATTCTGGAACTAAGGGCCATCTACAACGCCCTGAGTCGAGCAGAGCCCCTGCTTCAAAACCAATCGGTACTGATTCAGTCAGACAACATCACGGCGGTCGCCCATGTAAACAAACAAGAAGCAGGATGGCAATGGCAGAAGCCACAAGGATTCTTCGATGGGCGTAGAATCACGTGCTAGCACTGTCAGCAGTGTTCATTCCGGGAGTGGACAACTGGGAAGCAGACTTCCTCAGCAGGCACGACCTCCACCCGGGAGAGTGGGGACTTCATCAAGAAGTCTTCACACAGATTGTAAATCGTTGGGAACTGCCACAGGTGGACATGATGGCGTCCCGCCTCAACAAAAAGCTAAAAAAATATTGCGCCAGGTCACGGGACCCTCAGGCGATAGCTGTGGACGCACTAGTGACACCGTGGGTGTACCAGTCGGTTTATGTGTTCCCTCCTCTTCCTCTCATACCCAAGGTACTGAGGATAGTAAGAAAGAGAGGAGTAAGAACTATACTCATCGTTCCGGATTGGCCAAGAAGAACTTGGTACCCAGAACTACAAGAAATTATTTCAGAGGACCCATGGCTTCTGCCTCTCAGACAGGACCTGTTACAGCAGGGGCCCTGTCTGTTCCAAGACTTACCGCGGCTGCGTTTGACGGCATGGCGGTTGAACGCTGGATCCTAACGGAAAAGGGCATTCCGGATGAAGTGATTCCTACGCTGATAAAAGCTAGGAAGGAAATATGTTGCTTGGTGTGAGGCCAGGAAGGCCCCAACAGAGGAATTCCAGCTGGGTCGATTTCTGCAGTTCCTACAGTCAGGGGTGACTATGGGCCTAAAATTGGGGTCCATAAAGGTCCAGATTTCGGCCCTATCTATTTTCTTTCAAAAAGAACTGGCTTCATTGCCTGAAGTTCAGACGTTTGTTAAGGGAGTGCTGCATATTCAGCCCCCTTTTGTGCCTCCAGTGGCACCTTGGGATCTTAACGTTGTGTTGGATTTCCTGAAATCACACTGGTTTGAGCCACTTAAGACCGTGGAGCTAAAGTATCTCACATGGAAGGTGGTCATGCTGTTGGCCTTAGCTTCAGCGTGTGTCAGAATTGGCGGCTTTGTCATGTAAAAGCCCATATCTGATCTTTCATTCATATGGACAGGGCAGAGTTGAGGACTTGTCCCCAATTTCTCCCTAAGGTGGTATCAGCTTTTCATTTGAACCAGCCTATTGTGGTGCCTGCGGCTACTCGGGACTTGGAGGACTCCAGGTTACTTGATGTAGTCAGGGCTTTGAAAATCTATGTAGCCAGGACGGCTGGAGTCAGGAAAACTGACTCGCTGTTTATCCTGCATGCACCCAACAAACTGGGTGCTCCGGCTTCAAAGCAAACTATTGCGCGCTGAATCTGTAACACGATTCAGCAAGCTCATTCTGCAGCAGGGTTACCGCATCCTAAATCAGTAAAAGCCCATTCCACAAGGAAGGTGGGCTCTTCTTGGGCGGCTGCCCGAGGGGTCTCTGCTTTACAGCTTTGCCGAGCTGCTACTTGGTCGGGTTCAAACACATTTGCTAAGTTCTACAAGTTTGATACCCTGGCTGAGGAGGACCTTGCCTTTGCTCATTCGGTGCTGCAGAGTCATCCGCACTCTCCCGCCCGTTTGGGAGCTTTGGTATAATCCCCATGGTCCTTACGGAGTTCCCAGCATCCACTAGGACGTCGGAGAAAATAAGAATTTACTCACCGGTAATTCTATTTCTCGTAGTCCGTAGTGGATGCTGGGCGCCCGTCCCAAGTGCGGACTCTCTGCAATACATGTATATAGTTATTGCTTAACTAAAGGGTTATTGTTATGAGCCATCTGTTACTGAGGCTCAGTTGTTGTTCATACTGTTAACTGGGTATGGTTATCACAAGTTGTACAGTGTGATTGGTGTGGCTGGTATGAGTCTTACCCTGGATTCCAAATCCTTTCCTTGTTGTGTCAGCTCTTCCGGGCACAGTTTCCTTAACTGAGGTCTGGAGGAGGGGCATAGAGGGAGGAGCCAGTGCACACCAGATAGTACCTAATCTTTCTTTTAGAGTGCCCAGTCTCCTGCGGAGCCCGTCTATTCCCCATGGTCCTTACGGAGTACCCAGCATCCACTACGGACTACGAGAAATAGAATTACCGGTGAGTAAATTCTTATTTTTTCAATGCATAAACAGCCCTCCTTAAGCTCTCTGCCAAGGAGGGTGTTTAGCTGATCACAGAAGTCAATGGTGCGATTTTCTTTTAATATCTTGTAGGTATTCTCGTCAAGTTAAATTCTATTTGATTCATCCAAATTAGACGGTCTGTCTAAAATGACAATGGCCCCCCCTTTATCGGCCTGCTTGATAACATTATCCTCCATTTTTAAGGATTTAATGGCTTGTTTTTCCTGGGGGTAAAGGTTGCTAGAATATCTCATATTGTGAGGTTTAATCTTTCTAAAGTAATCTTTCACTGGATTGTGAAAAATGTCAAGATGACTACCTCTTGATTCAACTGGATAGAAACGGGAGGGTGGAGCCACCAAAGGTCTTTGGGACTGAGGGGTTTCTGTCCTGGGGTTTTTAAAAAAAAATGTCTCTGTACTGTAAGGTTACGTATATATTTGAGATCTATGAACAAATCATATTTGTCAAGATGACTATCGGGCTAACTTGAGGCCCTTATTCAGGACTGATAGTTCTGCTACTGATGCTATATGCTTTAGTAATGTTTATGTAGTTTGGGGATATTGAAGGTATATAGATCAATGAGCTCTTTCCTACTGTAATATTAATTATTGCATTTTGTGCTGCAGTACCCTCCAGCTTCCTGCTGTTTAGCCAGAAGACGGCGATAAATCGGATGTTAGTGGATGAGCAGCAGAGTCCGGACATCATCCTTCCAATCCATGGCCTAAGAAATGTCAAAGCAATTACCTACGACCCAGTAGACAAACTCATTTATTGGGTGGATGGGAAGCAGAATATAATTAAAAGGGCTAAGGATGATGGCACACAGGTAAGAGTTGTGTCTATTTATCTAATTATTGGGGTACATGTAACAAGCAGTGTAAAAAAAAAAAGAAAAAAGAGAGAAATGGATTAGTGAAGAAGTTGCCTTTACCAACTAATCGGCTTCTACCTATCATTTTGTAGAATGTACTCGTAATAGCTACCTACAGGCTGGTTGTTTTGCCATCGACAACTTATCCACTTTTCCACATCTCCATTCTTTCCACTGCTTGATACATCTTTACCAAAATAATTTTGTTTTTGTTTTTCCTGATTGTTAATGAGTAATGGATATCCATATTGAATCTTCATGGACTATTTTTTCTTTAGACAATTCCTTGAACACTACAGGAGAAAATTAGAATATCGTGCAAAAGTTCATTTATTTCAATAATACAATTTAAAAGGTGAAACTGGTATATAGACTCATTACATGCAAAGTGAGATATTTCAAGCCTTTATTTGTTATAATTTTGACGATTGTGGTTTACAGTTTAAGAAAACCCCAAATCTAAAGTCTCAGAAAATTAGAATACTACAAAAAAAATGAAAAAAGGGATTTTAAATATAGAAATGTTGGCCCTCTGAAAAGTATAACCATGCATATATACTCAGTGCTTGGTTTGGGCCCCTTTTGCATGAATTACTGCCTCAATGCGACGTGGCATGGATTTTATCAGCCTGTGGTACTGCTGAGGTGTTATGGAAGACCAGGATGCTTCAATAGCGGCCTTCAGCTCTTCTGCATTGTTCTATCTCATGTCTCTCATCTTTCTCCTGGCAATGCATGATTATACTTTTCAGAGGGCCGACATTTCTGTATTTAAAATACTTTTTTTATTGATTTTATGTAATATTCTAATTTTCTGAGATTTTGGATTTGGGGTTATTTTAAACTGTAAGCCAAAATCATCAAAATTATAACAAAGGCTTGAAATATCTCACTTTGCATGTAATGAGTCTATATAATAGTTTCACCTTTTAAGTTGAATTACTGAAATAAATTAACTTTTGCACGATATTCTAGTTTTCTAAGTTTCACTTGTAATTGAGATTCAGTGATATATTTTCCCAAGCTAGGACTGCTGTTCCATATCCTATACCCCTTTCACATCGCACAAACAACCCGGTATCGACACGGCAATACGGCATATTGCCGTGTCGACACGGGTCAGTGTGCGATGTGAAAGCACTTTTGGCGAATTAGCGGGTTGCCTGATCCGGTAATTCAACCCGGTATAAAAGAAGGATTATACCCGGGTTGAATACCGGGTCAGGCGCAGTGTGAATGGGAGCCGCGTCGATGTGACACTGTTCCCATTCACAGCATAGGGAGAGGCGGCGCAGGAGATTAGCTCATCTCCCAGCGCCGCCTCCAACCCTGCCTTGCTGCTGCTGCACCCCACCCCCCACCCCCCCACCCCCCGCTGCTATGGCAACCGACTCGGTATATTGCCGGATCGGAAAGCCAACAAAAGCAGAGCAATTGCCGGATCCCACCCGGTAAGGACACGTTTCTCTTACCGGGTGGGATCCGGCATTTGCGATCTGAAAGCGGTACTAGATTGCACAGGTTTACAGGGTTAAGGCCTGAGTAATGTTGGAGGCGTGGCCTAATCAGAGGTGTGGCCACAGCCCCTATAAAATATAGATTGGTAAAAACTGCATGTTTGTCACTGCTTCGACCTGCACAGCGCTAGGGGCTGATCGTGGGGGCGGGGTGGGGGAGGTTGCTGCTGCTGACAGGTAAGGAGAAGGGGGTAAGTTCAGGCCTGAGTAAGTAGTAGACAGACCCCACCATTGCAGGTATAAAATCACTGTAAGAATCTCAGGGGGAGAATACATTTGTGTCTATGATAGGCTGTATGCATCGCTGTTTATTACAGTAGTCAAACGGCGCTAATTTTTCTGTACATCTCTATGGGGTTTGAGGGAAAATTAGAGAGATTACGATATTGGGGGTCACTACGTGCTTTCACCCGACCTTCCTGGGGGCACTTCACGGCATCGCAAAGAATTCATTCTCAGCCCTTATATGTGGTTTTTTGTTTGTTTTATATTTGTACTTAATTTTTGTGTGTTCTTATAGAATGGTCATTAATGATTCAGGTACTGTTTTCTAACTTTATTTCTCGAACGTCCTAGTGGATGCTGGGGACTCCGTCAGGACCATGGGGAATAGCGGCTCCGCAGGAGACAGGGCACAAAAGCAAGCTTTTAGGATCACATGGTGTGTACTGGCTCCTCCCCCTATGACCCTCCTCCAAGCCTCAGTTAGGTTTTTGTGCCCGTCCGAGAAGGGTGCAATCTAGGTGGCTCTCTTAAAGAGTTGCTTAGAAAAAGTTTTTAGGTTCTTTATTTTCAGTGAGTCCTGCTGGCAACAGGCTCACTGCATCGAGGGACTTAGGGGAGAGAATTTCAACTCACCTGCGTGCAGGATGGATTGGATTCTTAGGCTACTGGACACCATTAGCTTCAGAGGGAGTCGGAACACAGGTCTCGCCCTGGGGTTCGTCCCGGAGCCGCGCCGCCGACCCCCTTGCAGATGCTGAAGATTGAAGAGGTCCGGAACCAGGCGGCAGAAGACTTTTCAGTCTTCCTCAGGTAGCGCACAGCACTGCAGCTGTGCGCCATTGTCTGTCAGCACACTTCCCACAGCGATCACGGAGGGTGCAGGGCGCGGGGGGGGGCGCCCTGGCAGCAATGTAGAATACCTGTATGGCGAAAAATACATCACATATAGCCCTTGAGGCTATATGGATGTATTTAACCCCTGCCAGACTTCACAATCTCCGGAGAAGAAGCCCGCCGAAAAGGGGGCGGGGCCTATTCTCCTCAGCACACAGCGCCATTTTCCCTCACAGAAAGGCTGAGGGGAAGGCTCCCAGGCTCTCCCCTGCACTGCACTACAGAAACAGGGTTAAAACAGAGAGGGGGGCACTGATTTGGCGATATACATATATATTAAATGCTATATGGGAGGAACACTTATATAAGGGTTGTCCCTGTATAATTATAGCATTTTGGTGTGTGCTGGCAAACTCTCCCTCTGTCTCCCCAAAGGGCTAGTGGGTCCTGTCCTCTATCAGAGCATTCCCTATGTGTGTGCTGTATGTCGGTACGTGTGTGTCGACATGTATGAGGAAAATGTTGGTGAGGAGGCGGAGCAAATTGCCTGTAATGGTGATGTCACTCTCTAGGGAGTCGACACCGGAATGGATGGCTTACTTAAGGAATTACGTGATAATGTCAACACGCTGCAAGTGGGTTGACGACATGAGACGGCCGGCGAACAAATTAGTACCGGTCCAGGCGTATCAGACACCGTCAGGGGCTTGTAAAAACGCCCATTTACCTCAGTCGGTCGACATAGACCCAGACACGGACACTGATTTCAGTGTCGACGGTGAAGAAACAAACGTATTTTCCTTTAGGGCCACACGTTAAGGGCAATGAAGGAGGTGTTACATTTTTCTGATACTCCAAGTACCACAAAGAAGGGTATTATGTGTGAGGTGAAAAAACTACCTGTAGTTTTTCCTGAATCAGATAAATTAAATGAAGTGTGTGATGATGCGTGGGTTTCCCCCATAGAAAATTATTGGCGGTATACCCTTTCCCGCCAGAAGTTAAGGCGCATTGGGAAACACCCCTCAGGGTGGATAAGGCGCTCACATGCTTATCAGAAAAATATCCTAAAAAGTATACACACACATGCTGGTGTTATACTGTGACCAGCGATCGCCTCAGCCTGGATGTGCAGAGCTGAGGTGGCTTGGTCGGATTCCCTGACTAAAAATATTGATACCCTTGACAGGGACAGTATTTTATTGACTATAGAGCATTTAAAGGATGCATTTCTATATATACGAGATGCGCAGAGGGATATTTGCACTCTGGCATCAAGAGTAAATGCGATGTCCATATCTGCAAGAAGATGTTTATGGACACGACAGTGGTCAGGGGATGCAGATTCCAAACGGCACAAAGATGTATTGCCGTATAAAAGGGGAGGAGTTATTTGGGGTCGGTCCATGGGACCTGGTGGCCACGGCAACTGCTGGAAGATCCACTGTTTTTTACCCTAAGTCACATCTCTGCAGAAAAAGACACCGTCTTTTCAGCCTCAGTCTTTTCGTCCCTATAAGATATCTGCCCAGGGATAGAGGAAAGGGAAGAAGACTGCAGCAGGCAGTCCATTCCCAGTAACAGAAGCCCTCCACCGCTTCTACTAAGTTCTCAGCATGACGCTGGGACCGTACAGGACCCCTGGATCCTTCAAGTAGTATCAAAGGGGCACAGATTGGAATGTCGAGGCGTTTCCCCCCTCGCAGGTTCCTGTAGTCTGCTGTACCAATGTCCCCCTCCGACAGGGAGGCAGTATTGAAAACAATTCACAAGCTGTATTCCCAGCAGGTGATAATAAAATTACCCCTCCTACAACAAGGAAAGGGGTATTGTTCCACACTATAGGGTGGTACTGAAGCCAGAAGGCTAGGTGAGACCGATTCTAAATCTGAAAAATTTGAACACTTACAAGGGTTCAAATCCAGATGGAGTCACTCAGAGCAGTGATAGCGAACTGGGAACAAGGGGACTATATGGTGTCCCGGGACATCAGGGATGCTTACCTCCATGTCCCAAAATTTGCTTTTCTCACCAAGGGTACCTCAGGTTCGTGGTACAGAACTGTCACTATCAGTTTCAGACGATGCCGTTGGAGTGTCCAAGGCACCCCGGGTCTTTACCAAGGTAATGACCGAAATGAGGATTCGTCTTCAAAGAAAATGGACGACCTCCTGATAAGAACAAGGTCCAGAGAACAGTTGGAGGTCGGAGTAGCACTATCTCAAGTAGTTCTACGACAGCACGGGTGGATTCTAAATATTCCAAAACCGCAGTTGTTCCGACGACACGTCTGCTGGTCCTAGGGATGATTCTGGACACAGTCCAGGAAAAGGGTGTTTCTCCCAGAGGAGAAAGCCAGGGAGCTATCCGAGCTAATCGGGATCCTCCTAAAACCAGGAAAAGTGTCAGTGCATCATTGCACAAGAGTCCTGGTAAAAAATGGTGGCTTATTACGAAGCGCTTCCATTCGGCAGATTTCACGCAAGAACTCTTCAGTGGGATCTGCTGGACAAATGGTCCGGATTGCATCTTCAGATGCATCAGCGGATAACCCTATATCCAAGGACAAGGGTGTCTCTCCTGTGGTGATTACAGAGTGCTCATCTTCTAGAGGGCCGCAGATTCGGCATTCAGGATTGGATGCTGGTAACCACGGAGGCCAGCCTGAGAGGCTGGGGAGCAGTCACACAGGGAAAAAATTTCCAGGGAGTGTGATCAAGTCTGGAGAATTCTCTCCACATAAATATACTGGAGCTAAGAGCAAATTTGTAATGCTATAAGCTTAGCAAGGCCTCTGCTTCAAGGTCAGCCGGTATTGATCCAGTGGGATAACATCACGGCAGTCGCCCACGTAAACAGATAGGGCGGCACAAGAAGCAGGAGGGCAGTGGTCAAAACTGCAAGGATTTTTCGCTAGACGGAAAATCATGTGATAGCACTGTCAGCAGTGTTCATTCCGGGAGTGGACGACTGGGAAGCAGACTTCCTCAGCAGGCACGACCTCCACCCGGGAGAGTGGGAACTTCATCGGGAAGTTTTCCGCATGATTGTGAACCGTTGGGAAAGACCAAAGGTGGAAATGATGGCGTCCCGCCCGAACAAAAAACGGGACAGGTATTGCGCCAGGTCACGAGACCTTCAGGCGATAGCTGTGGACGTCCTGGTAACACCGTGGGTGTAACAGTCGGTGTATGTGTTCCCTCTTCTGCTTCTCATAACCAAGGTATTGAGAATTATAAGACGTAGAGGAGTAAGAACTATACTCGTGGCTCCGGATTGGCCAAGAGGGACTTGGTACCCGGAACTTCAAGAAATGCTCACAGAGGACTAATGGCCTCGGGAGCTAAGATGGGATTTGCTTTCAGCAAGAACCATGTCTGTTCCAAGAGGAACCGTGGCATCTGCCTCTAAGAAAGGACCTGCTCCAGCAGGGACCTTGTCTGTTCCAAGACTTACCGCGACTGCGTTTGACGGCATGGCGGTTGAACACCTGATCCTAAGGGAAAAGGCATTCCGGAAGAGGTCATACCTACCCTGGTCAAAGCCAGGAAGGAGGTGACCGCACAACGTTATCACCACATGTGGTGAAAATATGTTGCGTGGGTGAGGCCAGGAAGGCCCCACGAAAAAATTTCAACTAGGTCGATTTCTGCACTTCCTGAAAACAGGAGTGTCTATGAGCCTCAAATTGGGGTCCATTAAGGTTCAAGTTTCGGCCCTGTAGATTTTCTTCCAGAAAAAATTGGCTTCAATTCCTGAAGTCCAGACGTTTGTCAAGGGAGTATTGCATATACAGCCCCTTGTGTGCCTCCAGTGGCACCGTGGGATCTCAACGTAGTGTTGGGATTCCTCAAATCATATTGGTTTGAACCGATCAAATCTGTGGATTTGAAATATCTCACATGGAAAGGGACCATGTTGTGGCCCTGGCCTCGGCCAGGCGATTGTCAGAATTGGGGGCTTTGTCTTAAAAAAAGCTCATATTTGTTTTTCCATTCGGACAGGGCAGAACTGCGGACTCGTCCCCAGTTTCTTCCTAAGGTGGTGTCAGCGTTTCGCCTGAAACATATTGTGGTGCCTGCGGCTACTAGGGACTTGGAGGACTCCAAGTTGCTAGACGTTGTCGGGGCCCTAAAAATATATATATATATATATATATATATATATATATATATATATATATATATATATATATATATATATATATATATATATATATTTCCAGGACGGCTGGAGTCAGAAAGTCTGACTTGCTGTTTATATTGTATGCACCCCAAAAGATGGGTGCTCCTGCTTCTAAGCAGACTATTGCTCGTTGGATTTGTAGTACAATTCAGCTTGCACAGTCTGTGGCAGGCCTGCCACAGCCAAAATCTGTCAATGCCCATTCCACAAGGAAGGTGGGCTCATCTTGGGCGGATGCCCGAGGGGGTCTCGGCTTTAAAATTTTGCCGAGCAGCTACGTGGTCAGGGGGGAACACGTTTGTAAAATTCTACAAATTTGATACCCTGGCTGAGGAGGACCTGGAGTTCTCTCATTCGGTGCTGCAGAGTCACCCGCACTCTCCCGCCCGTTTGGGAGCTTTGGTATAATCCCCATGGTCCTGACCGGAGTCCCCAGCATCCACTAGGACGTTAGAGAAAATAAGATTTTACTTACCGATAAATCTATTTCTCGTAGTCCGTAGTGGATGCTGGGCGCCCATCCCAAGTGCGGATTGTCTGCATTACTTGTACATAGTTATTGTTACAAAAATCGGGTTATTATTGTTGTGAGCCATCTTTTTTAGAGGCTACTTCATTGTTATCATACTGTTAACTGGGTTCAGATCACAAGTTGTACGGTGTGATTGGTGTGGCTGGTTTGGGTCTTACCCGGGATTCAAGATCCTTCCTTATTGTGTACGCTCGTCCGGGCACAGTACCTAACTGAGGCTTGGAGGAGGGTCATAGGGGGAGGAGCCAGTACACACCATGTGATCCTAAAAGCTTGCTTTTGTGCCCTGTCTCCTGCGGAGCCGCTATTCCCCATGGTCCTGACGGAGTCCCCAGCATCCACTACGGACTACGAGAAATAGATTTATCGGTAAGTAAATCTTATTTTTTCATTCTGTGAGTACTTGTTTGACAATTTATAAACTCTAGAACAATTAGCATAGTTTTCTTTTTCTTGTTCGGTTGACGTATGCAAGGGCCATGTAAACTGTGTAAATAATAAATAATGAAATGCCTGAGAACACTGTGGTCATGGGTTTAGTTCCAATTGTGTGTAGTTTGTATGTTTTCCTCTTGTTTGTGTGGGTTTCTTCTGGGTATTCGGTTTTCCTACCACGATACAAACACCTACTCGTAGGTTAATAGGCTAATGGGCATCAAAGATAAAAAATAACCATATAGTGTGTATGTTTATACATGTGGTCGGGAATATAGGGGTCTATATACTAATACCCCTTTCACACTGCCAATGCCGGATCCCACCCGGGAATTGGAAATGGGTCCTTCCCTGGTGGGATCCGGCATTGGCAGCTGCTGCAGGCTCTCCCGACCCGGCAATATGCCGGGGGAATTGCCATAGCAGCGGAGGGGGGGCGGAGCCGGCGGAGGTTGAGGCGGCGCTGGGAGATGAGATCATCTCCGCACCGCCTCTGCCTATCTAGTAAACGGGTCCCGGGTCGCATTGACCCGGGAGCCCGTTTACGCAGCCACTGACCTGGTATTGAACCCGGGAATAACACTGCTTTATACCCGTGTTGAATTGCCGGGTCAGGCTCCCCGGGATTTCGGCTATGCCCCTTTCACACCGCACGCCGACCTGTGTCGGCCCGGCAATATGCCGGGTCAATACCGGGTTATTTGTGCGGTGTGAAAGGGGTATAAGTCATGGAGAGAGATAAAGTACAAGCCAATCCGTTACAGGCTGTGTTTGAAATCTGACAGGCGCTGCTTGGTACTTTATCTTCATCCACTTTATCTCTCTCCAAGGTTCAGTAAATAGACCCCATAGATTGTAAGCCCTAGTAGGGAAAGGACTGATGTGAATGACTAAATAGTCTCTGCAAAGCACTGCAGAATGTGTGTGCTATTTAAATAAATATTATTATAAAGGCTTCCAATGATCAGTTTAGTAATTGAAGGTAATGTAACAAAATAATGTATAATGTAACAGAATGAATGACTTAGGGGGATGTGCAGTTGAGCACGGTTTTGCCAGCAAGAAAAAACTTGCAGAACTCTCGCCCAGTTTTGGATAACCCTGGGTATGCGTGCTCCCGATATCCGCGGTATCCATTAAAAAATTTTAAAATATGCATGTAAGGTTTTCTGCTTTGAAAACTCTGTGATCCGAGAAAAACAATAAATAAATGATACTTGCCTCTGTGTTTCGGCCGGTCCGGTGGTCTCCATGGCTTCCGGTTATCTCCCCTCCATCTTTCCACTGTGGAGGAGGATGCTGGGAGGAAATGTGGTGCTGGGAGATGTAGTTCTCCCTGCTGCTGCCTCCAGACACACACGGGTGGGTCACACACACCGGGGATCACACAGCTGACAGGCGTATCACACATACTTTTGCTAGCCATACATCAGGTACTGTAGGTATTGTTTGCTGGTTGGAACCATACAGGAAACTGTTATCAGACGTTTGCTCCCACACGCTGAAAACCGGTCATAACTGGTTGCTCCAACTAGTTGGGAAAATCACACCTGTTTGATTCTCCCTACTAATCATTCTAGTGTAGGGGGAACTCCCACCCCCCACCTAACAGGCAGTGTCCACCTACTTCTTCACCATTAGGATCAGCAACGACAGCAGGAGGGTACAGCAGTGTCACCTGCACGCACCCTCAATCCCTCCCTCACCCACCCAAAATAATTTTGCTATCCCCCTTGTGATCACTACCACTGGCAGCTCCACTTCAGTGTGTCCCCGATCGCACCCCCCTCACACACCCCACAATTAGGGCCGGCTCCAGGCCTACTAGCACCCTGAGCGAGAACATTTAGAAGTGCCCCCATGCGTGCGCTGAAGGCGCGAGCGCTCCTGGAAAAGTGGGCGTGGCCTCACAATTTAATATCAAACTTAAATATATTTTCACACACCCTGTACACACGCAATCAGCAGCCTTACACATAACAGCCACAGTAGTGTTCCTTACACATAATGTCTCCAGTATAGTGCCAGATACACATAATGACCCCAGTAGTGCAGTGCCAGATAGACAGGATATGGCCCCCCAGCAGTGTCAGATAGACAGGATATGGCCCCCCAGCAGTGCCAGATAGACAGGATATGGCCCCCCAGCAGTGCCAGATAGACAGGATATGGCCCCCCAGCAGTGCCAGATAGACAGGGTATGCTTCCCCCCCCCCCCCCCCCAGCAGTGCCAGATGCACGGATGCCCCCAGTATAGTGCCAGATGCACGGATGCCCACATAAGCACATCCTTTGTTGGGAATTATATATTTATCTGTATGTGTATTTATGCATTACGTTGTGTGTGTGTGTGCACGCGCACCTGACCTATGTAGCACTGCACATGTATGAAGAAGGACTTAGCTGCATGTTATTTACAGCTGGTGTGTAGATGCAGTAATATATAGTATGGATAATACAGTGGTTTGTGGAACATGCAAGGAGATTTCTCCACGCGTGTCCTCGTCCACTTGCCTCTCGCAGTGGGTGGTGCAGGACAGGTGCCGCCAACATCGCGATCCATATCCAGACAGTGATCCACATGGCTTTTTCCATCAGCTGGATTCCCGGCTTCTCCCCTCTGTCATAGACCCAGCAGCAGTATCTTCGTACTCACAGCCGCTGACCCGGCGCGATGCTGCTGCCCGGACACCGCAGAGCTGGACACTCCCACCCGTGACACTAGTGGGGATGGCTGGGGAGGGGATATTTATTCCTGCACAGCTACTGCTAGGAGGCAGGCCACGGGACGGACGCTACTGCTGTATTAGGGACCTGGCTCCAGGCTACAATATGGCAGCTAGAGATAGCAGCGCCCATTAAGTGTGGCACCCTATGCGGCCGCTCTATTGGAACATGCCTGGAGTTGGCCCTGTCCACGATCACCTGGTATCCTTAGCCACCCCCGCGATAACAAACACCGACAGCATCACCTTAGTGTCCCTTTCCTGCATCCTATCTCCCGTGATCACATGGCACCCCTTCCCACCCCACCCCCCTACCCCCCGCAATCACCACTATCGCGTCCATCAGTGCCAAGGCTCCCATCAGCCCAAGATCCCTTGTAGCGGCAGCGAGGGATGGAGCATGCGGAATTGACCTGTAGCAGTGGGTCCATCTGATCATTATCGACACCGGCAGCAGGTCCCGTGGGTCATTTGCACCGGCTCCTTTGGGTCATCAGCTCAGGCAGCTGGTCCTCCAGATGGAGCCAAACTGATGCAGGCTGCAGTGAGAGGACGTCGGGCATCCCCTGTGGGTTACAGGAAGCTGTAAGAGCCAGTGGGGTGCAGCCGCCACCAGGGTCATTGCTGTAGTGGGAAGCCGGGCGTCTGAGTGGAGAGACAGGAGCCGGGCATGTCAGTAGGGAGTATGTGAGGAAGCCCCTCTGACGACAAGGGCCTCTTCACTGTGCTACATCCTCCTGCAGGAAGGGACATTTGGAGGGGTTTCAGAGCAAGTCCTGATTTTTCCTATAAAAATAATGATTTCTGCAGCGGGGTACACTGGGATTCCACAGGGAATAACATCGGGGTGTAGAGTTAGAAGACTTCAGGGGCCGCAGCACTGTTTATGTCATTCTGACATTCTGTGCAGGGCACTGTCTCCTCTGTAAAGCTGCCTGTCTCATCAGCGCTGTGCATTTACAGACACATAAGTAGTCTACATGTCATTTTAGACAGTGTTAGTTAAGAACAAGTGTACTGGTACCTGAGTGTTTAGTACAAGTATTCTGTGATATACATCCAGTATCTACTATGCATTGTTATAGCTATATACATACGTATCTATATGTAGTTTTACTAGTCCAGTTCAGTTTTATTGTTTCTCTGTAATAACTTCTGCATTGTACCTGTTACTAGGGAGGCCAATCCCGGGATCGGGATCGGCGGGATCCCGGGATTTAGGCCCAAAAACGACCGGGATTCAATCCCGGGATTGGAAGCTCCAATCCCGGGGATTGAGGGATCAGCGTTGAGCGTCCTCAGGACGCTCAGACGCTGCCCGGTCCCTCCTCCTGTCTCCCCCTGCGCAGCGTGACCTGTGACTGTGAGGTCACGCTGCCCTTTAAGCAGCCGCCGAGCCGGAAAGTACGGCGGTCTTGATAAAGTAAAATGTTACCTTTGAACATAAAGCTATATACTTATTATGGACTAGTACGCAATCGGCGCACGGAGTACCGGAAGGGTACGCACTTAGCGTAGCAGACGCTAAGCCGTGGGCGCGACGCACGAGCACGTACGCTCATGGGCTTACGCTTAGTATCGAGCACGCTATAGGCGGCCCGAGTACCGTACTGCTACAGGTGGGCTGTGTCTATTTCCAACTGCTCAGGTGGGAGGTATCCTCTGGATTCCCCCCGCATGTGTAATAAACAGCAAATACAGTAAATGTCTATAAACTACTTTTGTACATAACTATGCGCAGGAGCGAGCAATCTCTTCCTAACCAACACCGAAATATTACTATTAGAATACTCTACAGCTGGATACTAGACACCACCGTTCTACCTTTATCTGACCCTTCCCATCATGCAAAGAGGAATTTCTCTGTCCAAGAACCGTTTACACTAAACATACTTGCTGACATTGTTAAGGGAAATACTATCTATAAAACACACTATTTAGGTTAAATATGTTGCGATCGAGTCGCTCGCTAGACGCTCACAAACTCCGCCGTAAATACACATCTCCATGCGCAGGAGACGTCGGAGCGTCCCTTACGCAACCTGAGGGGATGCGTACGCACGGGGGAGTGGGTGCACGAGCAGCGGGCATGTGCATTGGGGTTAGTACAAGGCATTGTGAATCACAATATTTTTCGACTTTGACAGTCTTCACCCGCCGCCTCCTCCCGGCTCACCCTGTACTCACCCGCTGCCTCCTCCCGGCTCCCCTACACTTACCCGCCGGCTCCGCTGCACTCACCCGCCGGCTCCTCATCACCTGCTACCTGGCTGTGCAGGTACGTTTTTTTTATGTCTGTAGGGCGGGAGGGGCGGGGCGTGGGGGACGGCCGGACACAGTCTAAAGCCAATCCCGGGTATCCCGGGAATCCCGGGATTGACCATTTTTCAATCCCGATACCCGGGATTGAAAAAATGGCCCGGGATTGGCTTCCCTACCTGTGACTGAGTGTGCCTGTAGCTGCTGTGTGGATTTCATTCTCACGTATCACACTTCTTGCTATCACTAGATTCTGTACCCTGGGCCGTAGTGCTACACAGTCTATACTGTTTTTTGTATTTTTTACTGTGTATTTCAGTCACCTCATACCGATTTTATCCTGTTTGTGCCTTGTATTTACTGTCGCACAAATCAGGGGGTTAATTGCAGGTATTGTGTTTGTCTGGCTATATTGCACAGTTACGCTCTAAGGCTACATTTCCTATGTCTGCCACACAGGGCGAGAAATCCGCAGACGCTTCTGCATAATGCAGTGTTGGCACCAAGGATTTACCTGAGGGGGAAGTTTTAGCTGATTGTTCAGGCACTGTGGGCCATACATCTCCCAGTCAGCACGCAGCACCTGTGGCCAATCAGAAACCACCTTGGGCAGCGTTCTCAAGTATGCTGAATGCGCTTGTGACATGTCTTACGCCCCCTGTGGTGGGACTTCCTGTGCGGACACTCTGTCTACCCATTTACAACAATTAAATCAATCTTTGGTTAGACAAAAGTCTACCCGGTATCTGTTCACATGGTCGACCATGTTATGGTCGACAGTCATTAGGTCGACCACTATTGGTCGACATTGACATGGTCGACATGGACACATGGTCGACACATGAAAGGTCGACACGTGAAAAGGTCGACGTGAGTTTTTTTAACTTTTTTTTCTTTTGGGGAACTTTTCCATACTTTACGAACCACGTGGACTACGATTGGAACGGTAATCTGTGCCGAGCGAAGCGGTAGCGGAGCGAAGGCACCATGCCCGAAGCATGGCGAGCGAAACGACACCAACAAAAGTAATAAAACTCATGTCGACCTTTTAATGTGTCGACCTTTCACGTGTCGACCATTTTCACGTGTCGACCATGTGTCCATGTCGACCATGTCAATGTCGACCTAATGACTGTCGACCATAACATGGTCGACCATTCATACCGGAACCAGTCTACCCCACGCCCCTAAGGGGTCATCTAAGCGGGCCATTTCTTCATCACAATCCACTAATATTTTGGATAATTCTTCTGATGAGAATGGGGAATATACTGATCCGTCAGACACTGATACAAGTGGGAAACTCCACCGCCGGTGGACTCTCATGTTGCCCATCTTGTGGTGTCCTCTACTTTGCTTGTCGCCACCGTCACCTCACTGAAGGAACCGACAGATAAGCGTTTGGAGGGATGCCTGAAGTCTATTTACTCACTTATCAGTGCTGTACATAGACCCACTATGGCGACCTCCTGGGCTACAAAAGGAATTGAAGCATGGGTTCAGGCATTGGAGGTTGAGCTTCCTCTGGATATTTTTGACACTGCCAGACAAGATCTGTCTCAAATTACCACAGCCTCCCACTACATTCAGGAGGCGGCCTCTGAGGCAGGTGTAATGGCAGCCAAGGCGTATACTACATTTGTTCTGGTCGCTGAATTCTGTGGTTAAGGTCCTGGAAGGTGGACCTAGACTCTAAAAAGACCTTGGAAGGTGCTCCCTTTTAAGGGAGACATCCTATTTGGAGAGGATCTTAATAATATTGTGACTGACTTGGCGTTTGCTTAGACTGCGTTCCTCCCAAGTACTAATCCTTCTGCTCCGAAGGCAAAGAGTACTACTTTTCGTTCCTTTCGAACTCCAGGAAAAACAAAAGGTCAGGCGTACCCGAGACAGGCTTGTACTTCCAAAACCACTAAGCCCAAAACTAAACAGTCTTGGGCCGCCCGTGAGCCTGCTTCCAAACAAGATAAGCCTGCTGCATGACGGGGCGGGCCTCCCTCTGGGGGATCCCAGGGTGGGAGGCCGACTTCTGCAGTTTGCCCAGGCCTGGTTAAAGACCACTTCGGACGCCTGGGTGCGGGAAGTTGTCTCGCATGGGTACGCAATCTCCTTCAAGAGACGTCCCCCTCGCCAGTTTTGCTTGACTGTTATCCCTTCGGATCCGTTCAAAGCGCAAGCTCTACACTTGGTTGTGCGTTCCATCCTGGATACAGGTGTGGTAGTGCCGGTACCTCTGTCCCAGAGAGGCGGAGGATACTATTCGACCCTGTTTCTAGTGCCGAAACCAAATGGGTCTTTCTGGCCTATACTCAACCTCAAATCATTGAACAAATTTCTGAGAGTGTCCAAATTCCGTATGGAAACTCTGCGCTCTATTGTACTGTCCATGGAACTCGAAGATTACATGGTATCCCTGAACATACAGGATGCTTACCTGCATATTCCTATTGCCATGTCACATCAGTAGTATCTGCGGTTTGCTATTGGCAACCTACATTATCAATTCCAGGCCCTGCCATTTGGATTGACCATGGCCCCTCGGATCTTCACCAAGGTAGTGACGGTGATGACTGCTCATCTGTCATCAGGGAATCATGATCCTGCCGTATCTGGACGATTTGCTGATCCTGGCGAACTCCCAAGAAGTTCTCCTCAGTCATCTGGAACTGACGGTCCAATTCCTACAAGCCCACTGGTGGCTCATCAACATGAAACTTCATGACCTCATGAAACTTCAGGACAGGATCAGATACTTTCTCTCTCGCCCAAGAGTGTCGATACACTCTGCATTGCAAGTACTAGGCCTCATGGTGTCTGCTTTCGACACGGTGGAGTATGCTCAACTTCATTCCCGCCCTCTGCAGAGGTTAATCCTTTCCAAGTGGGATGGCCTACCTCATCGGATCAGGTCTCAAATGATCTCCTTGACTCCGTAGGTTCGTCTGTCACTGAGCTGGTGGCTACAGGACCATCAGTTGAGCAGGGGCCGTCCCTTCTGGATCCCCAACTTGGTCCTACTGACTACGGATGACAGTCTGAGGGGTTGGAGTGCGGTGCTAGAGCAACACACTCTCCAGGGTTGGTGGACCAAAGAGGAATCTCTTCTCCCGATAAACATTCTGGAATTGCAGGCAGTGTTCAACGCTTTGACTCTTGACCTGCCCCTGATACAGAACAGGCCTGTTCAAGTAAAATCAGACAACGCCACCACGGTGGCATACTTAAATAATCAAGGCGGCACTCGAAGCCGCATGGCAATGATGGTAGTGTCAAAAATCCTTTGTTGAGCAGAACGCCATGTGCCAGCAATATCGTCAGTGTTCATTCCGGGAGTCCTCAACTGGGAAGCGGATTTCCTCAGTCGTCAGGACGTGCAGAGTGGAGTCTTCATCAGGAAGTCTTTCAACTCCTAGTGGACAACCGGGCTTACCAGATGTAGACCTGATGGCGTCTCGACACAATCACAAAGTTCCAGTCTTCGGATCAAGGACAAGGGATCCTCAAGCAGCATTCGTGGACGCACTGGCAATTCCATTGAACTTTCAGCTGCCCTACGTGTTCCCTCCAGTGTCACTCCTGCCCAGGATTCTGCGGAAGTTCAAGCAAGAAGGAGGAATACTACTTCTAGTCGCTCCAGCGTGGCCCAGACGGCATTGGTTCTCAGACCTACGGGGTCTGTCGATAGAGCGTCCTCTTCTACTTACTCAACACACAGTACTCCTCATTCAGGGACCTTGTGTTTACCTGGACCTGGCCAACTGGCTTTGACAGCGTGGCTCTTGAAGCTCCACTCCTGAGAGCCAAAGGATTTTCCGAGGCGGTTATCCAAACTATGCAAAAGGCCCGCAAACCGGCTTCTGTACAGAGCTTTTATAGGGTCCAGAATTCTTACTTCACCTGGTGTGCTGCTAAGAATTACGATGCTTACAAGTTTAGTACTTCCAGGCTTCTGGCTTTTTTGCAACAAGGCCTGGACTTCCTCTGGCCTCCCTCAAGGTTCATATTTCTGCCTTGTCGGTGTGGTTTCAGCGGAAGATTGCATCTATTCCTGGCATTCATATATTCACTCAGGGTGTATTGCGAATTCAACCTCCCTATGTCCCTCCTGTGGCTCTATGGGATTTGTCTGTTGTCCTGAAAGCCCTGTAAGAGTCTCCATTTGAACTTCTTGAGACAGTGGACCTTAAGTGGCTCACTGCCAAGGTCCTCTCTTTGCTGTCTATTGGGGGTCATTCCGAGTTGTTCGCTCGCTAGCAGTTTTTAGCAGCCGTGCAAACGCTAAGCCCCCGCCCTCTGGGAGTGTATCTTAGCTTAGCAGAAGTGCGAACGAAAGGATCGCAGAGCGGCTACAAAAAAAAATTGTCGTTTTACAGTAGCTCCAGACCTACTCGGCGCTTGCGATCACTTCAGACTGTTCAGTTCGGATTTGACGCCACAAACACGCCCTGCGTTCGGCCATCCACGCCTGAGGTTTTTCTGGCACGCCTGCGTTTTTTCGTACACTCCCTGAAAACGGTTAGTTGACACCCAGAAACTCCCACTTCATGTCAATCACTCTGCGGCGGACATTGCGACTGAAAAGCTTTGCTAGTCCTTGTGTAAAATTACATCGACTGTTGTGAAAGTACGTTGCGCGTGCGCACTGCACCGCATACGCATGTGCAGAAGTGCCGATTTTTTTACTTAATCGCAGCGAACATTTTCAGCTAGCGATCAACTCGGAATGACCCCCATTGCCTCTGCTAGAAGGGTTTCGGACTTAGGTGCATTGTCCTGCCGTCCACCCTGATATTTCACCATGACAGGGCGGTTCTTAGAACTCGCCCAGGTTATTTGCCTAAAGTGGTGTCATCTTTTCACCTTTAACCAGGAGTTTGTGGTTCCGGCCTTTATCTCTTCTGACTTGTCCTCCAAAGAGCGGTCTTTGGATGTGGTATGGGCTCTCCGTATATATGTGGAAAGGACTGCCTCTATCAGGAGGTCAGATTCCCTTTTTGTACTTTTTGGTTTTCACAAACTTGGCTTACATGCGTACAAGGAAACTTTGGCCAGATGGATTAGAATGGTGATTGCACAAGTTAATGCGCAGGCCGGGCTCCCGGCTCCTGCTGCTATTATGGCCCATTCTACTCGGTCTGTTGGACCTTCTTGGGTGGCCCACCGTGGCGCGTCCGCAGAACAATTGTGCAAGGCGGCTACATGGTCCTCAGTGAACACGTTCATTAGGTTCTATGTCTTTGATACTTCTGCCTCCCAGGATGCTTCCTTTGGACACCGGGTTCTCATACCCGCTAAGGTGCGTCCTCTCCCTTGAGGAACTGCTTTAGGACATCCCCAATGTATTCCCTGTGGAATCCCAGTGTACCCCACTGCAGAAAAGGAGATTTATGGTAGACTTACCATGGTTAAATCTCCTTCTGCGAGGTACACTGGGTTCCACAGGGCGCCCACCCTGACGCACTTAGCTTATTTGGGTTTGTATGGCATTAGCCGCTGGTCTCTTCTCCTGTCGTGAGAATGTGGTTCTATGTGACTAATGTCTGCCTTCTCTTTTACCTGCTACTGCATTGGACTGGTTAACGAAACTGAGCTCATGTGCACGGAGGCGGGGTTATAGAGGAGGCCATGCAATGCATCCTGGGAACAGTCCAAGCTTTAGCCTGTTGGTGCCTCGGATCAAGATCCAACTCTACACCCCCGATGTATTCCCTGTTGCAACCCAGTGTACCTCGCAGAAAGAGATTTAACCATGGTAAGTCTACCATAAATCTCCTTTTTATTTATACTTGCTCTGGGGGTGTGAGAAAGAGAGTAATTTCTATAGAATTAACTGCGGTTCATTTTCTCACCTTCAATTGAATAAGAAACACACAGAGGGTGGGATTTTAAAAAAAAATGAGCGAACAATTGAATATGCACCTTAAAATAATGTAACAAGATTAGTTGTGGATTGTATTTCTTTCATGTAAAATAGAACTGACAAACCAGTCTCTACACCAGTGTCTCCTAACCTTAGTCCTCAAGGCACACTAACTGTCCAGGCTTTAGTGATATCCATACTTGAGCACAGATGGTTAAATCAAATAACTGAGGTAGTAATTAAGTCACTTGTGCTCAAGTGTGGATATTCTTAAAACCTGTACCATTAGTGTGCCTTGAGCACTATGCTTGGGAATCCCTGCCGTAGACCTTATATGGATTCAGTGTTGTATGGGAACCTCTACCTCTCCCTTATAACATTTCTTAGAAATTCTGTAACATTTAATAGCAAATAGAAATAAAGCTATTCTTTAATTTGTAGCCCATACTGTACATAGTGCATGTAGATTCTGCATTCATTCAAAGGTATAGTCTCAACAGGCAGAAATCAAAGACGATTTTCAAGTGGAGGTATTTGTCCGGTCCTGAAGATATTAGTTTTGCATGCTTGGTATTTCACACGCTCTAAAAACTAACATGCCATCATTCGAATAGTATTGCAATTGAAATGAATCTGGGTTGAAAGGATGCCAGCTTTTACGGGTGTAAGCCAGAGAACAGATGGATCTCTTGGGATGGGGGATGGAGAAAGGAGACCATGTATTCTGTATGTGTCAGCAACCTGAATTGCTTATTTGTTTTCTCATGTAATTGGTTAGCTGCTTAAATAGAACATGCAGACTCTAACAGAAAAAAAATCATATATTTCAATCCGTCTTCAGTCTGGCAGTTCAACATAGCACAGTATTTTAACAAATACTTGAATTCCCTTTACTATATGGGCATTTTAATGAAATAATTATATCCTTTGGATGATGGCCATTCTAAAGTCATTAATCATTCTAGTGCCACAAATAAGTGCAGTGTTAAATGTTTAGACTTTACCACCTCTATGTCCAGTGTTTAACATCACACACATGCAGTCATTCACTCTACTACTGACATTCAGCAATTATATTAAATTAACGGGATGTAGTCACCATCCCGGCGCTCAGCATACAGACGTTGGGATCCCGGCTGCCAGAATCCCGGCAGGGATCCCGGGTACTCGCGGGTGTCCACGACACCCACCGAGTGGGAATAGAACCATTGACGAGTGCATCGAGCCACTGAGCCTGCAAGGGGCTTCGTTGCGCTTGCCTCCCTGCCTCCGGTCACGCATCCCGGCCGCAGGTCAAGCAGACCCAACTCCAATTAACATGGGAAACCCTTGTCTACAGTTTTAGAAGGTACAGTGCAGTCTCCTGCCTGTAATGTCTTACATATACCATAGTGTTAGCAAAAGCTGGAACAGCCTGATAAGGTATTCCGACCCTAGAGTAGGGTATCGACAACAAGTTCCACTAAACTTAACTCCCTCAAAAATAGCAGAACACTTGGGATGTATACAATTAACTGTCACAGTGCGTGGGTGTGATACAGAAAGTAGACATTACAAAGGTTGATAGGGTCAAAAGATCAACAGGGTCAAAGGTCAACACAAAAAAGGTAATTTTTTTTCTTTCTTTTTTTGTTATTTTGTGTTTTAAACATTTCACTCAAATTTGTGAAATGCATTCGCTCGCCACAAGGTTACTAAAGGTAAGAGTTTGTGACATGGATAGTAAATGCAGCAAAAGTTGTAGAAACAAAAAAAACTACAAAAATGTGTTGGCTATGTGCTACACATACCTTTTGACCCTAACGACATTTTGACTGTCTACCCTATTATGTCGACTTATTGACTGTCGACCTCGTGACGGTCTATCAACCACCTCCCGTTGCTGTGCCCGTCACTGCTCATTACTGTAGCCCATCCTTGATGAAATGTTAGGATAAATATCTGCAGTGTTGGTCACAAGTTGTCAGGAAAAGTTTGTAACCTCCTCATGGCCACGATTTGAAATGTACATTAAAGTTATTCCAAAGAAATTCCCCATTGCTGCCTCCTGCTGTGTTTGAACATAAATTCCTACTGGTGCTTATTGTCAGCTGACCCATCAATTACAAAAATAAAAATAATTAACAAATATTTATAGTGGTGCTTGTGTTGGGAACCAACTTTAGTCTTCATTGTAATCCATAAACCACTACACAGTCTCTGCTTTTCCTCTGTCTGTCTGCTCAGTGTTATTCCTCATAAGTTATGTTTCTTTACCAGTCCATTTTTAGCATGCTTTTATCTGTTTTTGTTGCTTAGCGTCTTGTCTAATTTTACCCTTTAGTATGTGTGTTAGTGTATACTATAGATCGGTCTTTTCAAGTGGTACTGCACCATATAATTGATGCTGGAACCCATTCTGCTTCTGTGATGAATCAGGTGTCTGAAATGTCAGTCTCAGAAGACATGAAATATAAATCATGCTGTGCTCACTGATCAGTCACTTTTTGTCTTTCTGATTTTTGTTTTCATTTTGTGCTTAGTCGTGGCAAGCCAGTACTAGTGCATGTCAGTCAGTCCCGTACAGTTAGAATGAGGTCAGTGACACTTCTCTCTGGGATTGGGGCCAAGTAATCTCCTCTTACAGTCATGTTCAGACTACTGGGCATGAACCCATCATCATGAATAATAAAAATCGGAAAACAGTGGTAGAAAATATTGAAAGTAATTGTTGGGCAGTGTTTGTTTGTTTTTTGAAGCTCAACATTTTAATTAGAAGACATTTTCTTGGCATTTCTTGGGGGGTGGGGTGGGATTCAGTTAGTGGTGTTAAGCTTAGATTTTACAACTGGGCAACATAATGAGGGATATTCAATTGTTTGAAAGTCAATTGGGTGTCTGTTTATTCCTATCTAATAGACAGGAAAAAAACAGGACACCCAACCAACTTTTTAAACATTTGAATTCCCCCCAATGTGTCAATTGCGGCCTATTTCCAGCAGGGATACTCCCACGATCCTTGCTATTCAATTAGTAAATGCTTATCATGGTCATTCCACAGTGCGCAACCTGAGGGAAGTTATTGGCAATTGTTGAGAAATGGAGAACTTCAGAGAAGGAAAAAGATCCTGCAATGCTCTTCAGTATATGATTGAATTGATTAATAATATTGACCAGCCATTATGATAGTACAAGTTGAGTCTCACATACCCAAAATGGTTGGGACCAGAAGTATTTTGGATATCCGATCTTTCAGTAGTTTAGAATATTTTCATACCATAATCAGATCTTGGGGATGGGACCCAAGTCTAAACACAGAATGTATTTATACTTCATGTGGCCTTTATGCAGCCTGAAGTTCATCTTATACAATATTTGTAAACATTTTTTGAATGAAACAAGTCAGATATCAAAGGTATCACTATCTCAGTCACGCTCAAAAAAGTTTGTAGTACAGAATATTCTGTATTTCGGAATTTTGTATATGGAAGACAACTCGTAATCCTTTTGTTTCATTATCTTTTGCATTTTTGGTGAAACCCTTTGCAAAACGGTTTACAGACTTAAGGGGGGTACTAACGGGAGAGATGTGTGCACAGACCGCTCAGCACACATCTCTCCCCCCGCTCAGCACAGCACGGTGTGCTGAGCGAGGGGACGGACGGACCGGGGGGCGCTCACTTCACACAGGGGTGAAGTGAGCGACCCACTAGATTGAGCCTGCATGCAGGCTCAATCTAGCACCGGCGATAGCGATGCGCTGCCCTATTGCTGGGGGCATACACACGACAGATCCGTGCTTAAAATCTAAGCAATCTAGTCAGATTGCTTAGATTTTAAACACGGATCTCTCAGTATGTACCCCCCTTTAGGGGTATATCCATTTAAGGTCGAAAGCTGCCGTCTGTCGAAAAGATGGCAGTTTTAGACTTTTTAAGGTCGAATCGTGGTCTGACCTATTAAGTTCCCGCTATTTTTATTCGACAAGCCGGGAAATTTGACTTGTCGAATAGTACGTGAATCGATGGTATAGCTGCCGATTCACGTACTTTTGAGGGAAACGGGGCCAAATTCAACAGGATTTGGGCCCGTTTCCGACCATCTCAGTCCGACATAAAATAATGTCGGACTGAGATGAGGGACCTTAGAAGAGGAGAGGGGGGAGAGCCGCGGGCAGACGGGAGAGCAGCGCTACAGCACAGCGCTGCAGGAGAATGTGTCACAGCTGCGCCGCTCACGGCAGCGTCCACCCGGCTCCAGCAAGTGAGGTCACGCTTGCTGGAGCTGGGTGGGCACTGCCATCAGGTCTGGCGGTTGTGAGACATACTGCTGTAGCGCTGCTCTCCTCCATCTGCCTGCGGCTGTCCCCGCTGGTCTCCCCCCTATCCTCCACTCACAGGACTCCTCTCAATTCGACTTTTTTTAAAGTCGAATTGAGATGGGATTGAATAGGGGTTGTCGGATCCATTCCGACAAATGCATGTCGGAATGGATCCGACCCTAATTGAATATACCCCTTAGTGGGATGTTTCTAATGTCTCCAAAATATTTTTGGGTGGCAACTGATTTTATTAACTTTTTTTCACCTATTTTTTTTTTCTCTACCCATTATCCTCTGGGACAAAAACGCATAGGATCCGGGATAAGGTTGCAAAAAAACCGGGGCTGACGGGGCTGGTTATCGGGGATTTTATTTTGCGGGCCTGTACGTGTTTTGTTTTTTTGGTGGGTTTGAATTTTTTTGGTTTTTCCTCTTTATTTCTACAGTAATTTCTGTCCAATTTCTTGATAACTTGCATGTTTTCAGTATATATACTTTACATTGTATCTTATTTGTACAGTGAATATATGTACATGGTGTTTAAATGGTATTTTCAGGTTCTAAATAATTAAACCTCTTTTTACTTTCTTCAAAGTCTGCCCTAATTCTTTCCTCTCAAGCTTCTCAAGTGCTTTCTATACAGTTGTCTGTACCCAACTTTCTCTCAACTCATTTCCTGATATTCCAACCAAATCAACAGTCAAACTTCTTCAAAAATGATCACCAATCTAGGGCTACTTACAGCAAAGTGCAGGAGTTGCTTCTCCACACTCTTAGTCATGAGCTCTGCTGTTTTCGACACTGTTGAATACCCTCCTCTACTGCCCTTCTGGGTCACAGGGGAGGTGTCTATTCCCCTTAATTTGCCTTATGACAGCTGCATTGCGTTTTGACAAGTATACCACCCCGTTCAAAGTCCCCATCCTTCAAACCACTGGGCCTCTGTTACACAGTTCTTTTCTGGGCAGCTATTTAGTACCTATGAAACCTCTCCTCCAGTTCCTCCATCTCTGGCATAGTATTCCCTCCGCTCCTACTATTTGTTTTGACCCTCCTGATTTTCTCTTTAAAATTGTTATAATTTTTAACTAAGGGCCTACAGAGATGGACGCTATTGCATAATGGCTATGACTTTGTACACAGTGGCTGTGCATTCATTAATATACTAATGCTTCAGGAGGCGTCTTGTGCCTCCTGTCGACTCTCTGATCCACTGCCGCAATCCTCAGGTCTGCTGTGGCTTAGGGGGCCCTTTAACCATTGTTTCAAAAACAGATCTGTATATGTGCAGTATAGATCCTGCGCGTGCCATGCACAGAGATGTACACATGAGTTTTTGGACATCTTTGTATTAGGCCCTAGCTCACTGTTTCAGCCTTCAGCACCTTCCATATGATGACTATATTAAAATCTACCTCTCTTCCATTGACATCCACCCTTCTCAATTACCTTGTGTAACCATCTGCTGTTTCCACCTGTTTGCCTCTACCTATAGTTTGGCATCTCAAAAAACAGATTTATAGTAACATAGTATCTCAGGTTGAAAAAAAGACAATTTGTCCATCGAGTTCAAGCTATTTTTTTGTTCTCCTATGCAGGTGTATTTTGGTCTAAATTTTGTCTGATGCTGATGTCAGCCGTTGTGTTATATTCCTCTTTTTATATTAACTATATCGCGTGACTACGCACCATAACCCTAGATATCCTTATCCATTAGGCATTTATCTAACCCACTCTTTAAAAGTGTTGACTGAGTCCACCATTACAACTCCCTCAGGCAGGGAATTCCAAACACGTATTGTCCTTACTGTGAAAAAACCTTTACGCCGCTCTGTGCGAAATCTCCTCTCCTCTAACCTAAGAGTGTCCACGAGTCCTCTGTGCTGATCTTACCAAAAACAGGTCCCGCGCAAGCTCTGTGTATTGTCCCCTTATATATTTCTACCTCCGATTCTCCCTGTCATCTACTCCACCGTTTTCTAAGACTCCAAAGCCAGCCTATTACCTTGATTTCACCCCAGTGTTATACTCTGCTTTACTCATCTTCTCTCGTGCAGTCCTAATACTTCCACCTACAGAACATTGCTAACAAACACCCTTTTTTCTTACATACTGTATGGTGCAACCAAAACTGTGCATCAACTAGTGCAGTGTCCACTGACATTCCCCTTCTCTGCCCCTCATCAACCTGTCTTGAAAGCAGTCATAGGACTTGACCCCATCCTTCAGAATCTATTTCAGACTATTCATCATCACCTACAAAGCAATTAACATTACTTCTTTATTCATCTCATACTTCCCCCAAATGCTTTCCTTCAACGACTCTGGCTGGCTAGGGCCTTTCTTCCTAACAACCACCTCTCACTTGTTCTACTCTGTTATGCTACACATCTATTACATTCCTTCCCATCTGTCATGTGTTCAAATGCTATCTGGAAACCTACTTCTTTACTATAGTCTACACTGCCCCCACCTATTCTCACCACCATCTCCATTTAGAGCTACGGTGTTCTTACATACTTAATTGAAATCTTCAGAGTGGTTCTCCAGAAAGTGAACATAAAATCCATTGCACACTTTTTTTTTTCCCCCTTTTAAATTTGTCTATTAAGAAATTGTTCTTATATAAAAACTTAATTGCTTAGTAGCAATGCCTTATCCTATAACTTAAGACCCACTAAAATCTTGGTATTTTGGAGAAGTATGTCGTTTGAATTTGTGTAGCTGTCCTGTGCATCACGGAGAATCGCCCTTCAGCATCCATAAGTACTTTCCCAGTATCCTACTAGGTCATAGTATGATGTAATATTTGCAAATAATCAAATGAAAATAGTAGATTTAACATTGTTTTCCATTGGTGATCAATTAGATGGCTTTAGAATATCACTTTGTTAAGCAATTTGTTTTCTTTCAATAGCCTCTTGTGGTGGTGTCCAGTCCAAACCAGAGCCAAACCCAAGAAAAGCAGCCCCATGATCTGAGCGTAGATATTTACAGTCACACCTTGTACTGGACCTGCGAGACCACCAACAGCATCAACGTAAACAGGCTTACTGGAGAATATATCGGCATTGTCTTACGTGGAGATCATGACAAGCCAAGGGCCCTTGCCCTGAATGCAGAGCGAGGGTAAGATTTCTTATCATAAATATATTTGTCTTTTTTAATAGCATTAATACCTAAACAAAAATACATTTTCTGTTAGTAAACATCGTGTCGTGAGATTACACCAAAGCTTTCCCCCCAGCACACCCCAATAAGCCAGGAAAGGAGAGCCTGCACTGTGCGTGATAATAAAATGCAGACCACTCATTTGCAAATACATGGTATGCGCTCCGAAAACTGAACGGTATGAGCCCAACATTGGGTCATTTATGCATGCGTTTTTACATTGAGAGCAAACTTACTCCAAATGACACTATAAGGACCAGCATTCCCTCCAAGTACTCTTCCCATACATGCCTCCTCAAAACAGTGATCTGCAGAATCCATGTTGCCCAATCATTAAATTGATTGAGCATTTGCATTTTGTGTGTAACATGTATAGATCGTACTGGGGATATATAATGAGCTTCTGTTCGTTTTCTTCATATTTCACTGATTATAGAAGAAGATAATTTCTCCAGCATGCAGGCAGATGAGGCGTATGTGCTGTACATAAGCTAGTTTGGATTTGTTACATTAAATGTTGATTGGGTTTTATCAATCATTCAATGTCTATTTGCTTCAGAATAATATTCTGTTACTTACTGGGGTATGGATTGTAACAGCCCAGCATGACAACTATTGTGTTTCCTTACCCATCTATGGACAGACCGTAATGCACGTAGGCCTGGGTGAGGGTGTTCCCCTGGCTCTGTATGTATCTGACTATATTCGTTCTGCTTGTCAGGGGTGTGTGCAAGTTTTTCGTTTTATTTGTTAAATCTGTTCCGCCAGTAAAGTCCCTCAAGACAGAAACAAACTGGCAAAATGGGAACCATGTGAAGCCCAGCTGGTGAGGGTCTGCAGATGAGAAGTCCTTGTGAGACACATGTTGTGTGAATGCAGTTCCAGGCATCTTGGTTGACTATCATTTTGAGAGAAAAATTTTATAATTCTGGCAACACGAAGACCAAAAACATGGAGAAAAAAAAATTGGCTTTCTTATAATCAACTTTTTCAACCACAGTGAGCTTTGTACATTTTCATTTCCAGTTCATTTTATTAAGAATGAACAATCATAAAAGCTAATTGCATTCTTCATCTAATTAAAAAAGAATGCTCTCCGGTATTCCTACATTGGGACAATGGCAATTATTCACACTAACTAACAAAAAGTTCCTCACACTGTTTCCATCCGGAAATACACATAGAGACGTACACAGAGGAACAGAGCCACATGTCCAAATACAGCTCAACACTCCCATTTTATATTCCTTTGGTTTGTTTTCTACAGGATGTTAGCTTCTACAGCATTGTGTCTTGTGGGCTGTAGTTGAAAGAACCCACCTCCCTGCCACCCCCCCCCCCCCCCCCCCCCAACCCCCCACTCACCCCCTACACCCTCCACCCTCCCTCCTCCCGCCCGCACAAAAAAAATTAAAATAAAGTAGATTTAGCATGATCTTTGTAGGAGTCACTCTCTTTGGAGCATGACTTGTGCTGCAATCAATGCTCCCAGGCTGGCATCTCATAGACCTCTGCTCTTAAGCTGTGTAGTCTGGAGCAGGCTGGTGTAATAAGGGACTTTGGATATCTGATCTGATGTGTGTGTTCAGGAACCAAAGGAGGCAAAGGAATATGTTGAATTCATGGTCCCGGCAGGAGGGCTGCGGCTGTCGAGTACAGTCGAATTTTAAAACGGACGAAAAAACGGCGCAATTCGTCCGGAATTGCATATACCCCTATGTTTATTTTCGATTTACAGTGCACGTTGCACTGTGCACCAAAGCAATTCAAGTAGGTGAAATGGCCAATGTATAAGCAGAAGAGGACAAGGCAATGTAGAATGTAAGATCTAGTTTGTGGAATGTGCAGTAGTAACCAGAGACAATGTGCACCCACTGATATTCATAAAAGTACTTAAGTACATGTATGAGTTTTCTGCAGCAATCGTGTTTCTAGTAAGGTGCTCATTTTGCTCTGGGGACAGAAATGAGTGATCATACATAGTGCTGCCAGAACATGTAGAAGGAGCGAGATGTGTTAGGCGCTTATTCCTCTGTACTAAGCTGTGCCTTTATTAGATATGTCCGACTGCTTCAGTCATATATTATTAAATCCTTGTCACTTTGTTTCTGTAACTTTTTGTAAACTTTTAGATTTCTTAAGAAAGAACAAAGGTTTTGGCTTGGGCTTCCTAAGATTGCAAACATGTTGCACGGATTTCTTTTCCAAAATCTGCTGCTTTCCCTATGACCCTGTTATCATGGCTTTCATGTCTGTTATGAAAATGCCAATTTATCGTCATCATACTGAACAAGAGCATTTCTGAACTATGGTTGGGTTACAGTTTCATTGTGCACGGGATTATTTTTATGTATGTTCATGTGCTGAAAGCAGTCTGTGTTCACATTGGCTGATGTTACATAGCTAAAAGCAGGGTGCTATTGGACAGTGTTGGTTTAATATGACGAACAATTTCACTCTGAGGGGATTTATAATGTGAAATGTTCGGTAACTGTATCACACAAAGTAATCGTTCAGTGCTTGTTTTTTGGTATCTTGGGAGTATGGAGGGGGTGGAGGGTTACTAATTTAAATATTTAAATGTGCCTATCCCTGCTAACGCCCCGTCCATATCCCAAGAGTACTCCAGTGGCCCCTGTGGATTCAAAGAAAAGGATTTATCTGGTAAGTACCAAAAACCTATTTTTTTTTAGGCCTGAAAAACATCAAACTCTGAGATCCTGATGGCCAGCAATTGTTGTAATATACGGGGTAAATGAAACAAACCGTAGAATCTGCAAAAAAAAAAAAGCAAAAAAACGTGCCTTATGTCTTACTGGATGAGTTTGATTTTATCCGTAAGATGTTTAAAAACTAGGTTATTGTAAATCTGCCTTTTCACTAAAACTGGCAACATATGGTGTGGTCCTGTTGCGCAGCATGGACACGCTTCAAAAGGATGAATCCTGCAATGTGACCTCTCCAGTCAGCACCTATTGGATAGAAGCTATTTAGAGTAGACAACAATTGCAACCAGTTAATTAGCACAGCTGTTTAATACATGGAAGTCCACATGAGTCAGTATGAGGCTGTATCGTAGGCTTGTCACCTTGTTGAATCTCTTCCACAACAATTCAGGCTGTAAGAGCCAAGGAGTATGACATTTGCTTATATATAGAAGAACCGTTATATGGGCTCTCAGTGAATGGTTGAGTGACATTTCCTTTGTTTTTGTAGTTATAGAGGAATATATAATCTCCCTTAATTCATTTAGGGGTTGTGCTTTTAGCTTTAGCTGCTCCAGCTCTATAGAACTCTCTCCCCTGCACAGTGAAAGAGGCCTCCCCTCTAGAATCCTTCAAAAACAGACTCAAGACTTTCCTGTTACTCAGCATTTCACTAATGTTCCTTTAAAATCCAACCCAAATGCTCCATTCTCTTTAGGTAAGCTTATTTTGTGGTTTTTTTTTTTATGCAAATGTAAAGTACTTTGATTCCTATTTAGAGGAAAGTGCTATATGAATAACATTTATTATATCTTGATTTGCAGGTACATGTATTTCACAAACATGCAAGAGAGGTCCCCAAGGATTGAGCGTGCAGCCTTAGATGGAACAGAGAGAGAAGTTCTCTTCACCACCGGCCTTATCAGACCTGTTGCTCTGGTCATTGACAACAAGCTTGGGAAACTGTTTTGGGTGGACGCAGACTTGAAACGTATAGAAAGCAGCGACCTATCTGGTAAGAATTAAAATGTGCATATATTACAAGATGCAAAAAATAAATAAATGTAAAACATTCTTTAACTTGTATAAAATACTTTCTATACAGAAATAGATGTTGGCTTATTGTAAGTTATTGTCTGAATTGATGGCTTTTGTTTTGCGAAGGAAGCAATGACCCATAGACCAGTGATTATTGAAAAACAAGTCTCTGTTAACTTCTAGGTCCTTGTTACCTATGAGGTAGTGGGACATCTAAGTTTCTGTCTTTACAACACAGCAATGTGTGACATTTAATGGCTCAACTTAATTTATAGCGCTAGTAAGCAAGCAGGCGATCATGCGAGAACGCCAGGTTCTACACAGATGGTAAGGATGACCTCTTGCCCATGTCTACAATGACTGAAGGATATCCTTCAAACTATTAGATATCTTACGAGATGAACTGAGCCGTCACATCCATTCACAAACTACTGCCTGTATTTGGAGGACTTACTACCAAACTCCCCAGTTCTTCCAGCACCCCTGTGGTTCAGACACATGACATGTTTTACCACTTGTGTGATTCAGCTGAGCAGAGTACTTTCTTCGATCAGCTACATAAGATAGCATTTTTTTTAATTGTTCATTAAAATGATTGTTCTGATGCTACTAGACTAGGTTGATCCAATCACTATGATCACACTAAGCTTAGAGATGTGAGCTCAGGGCCTGATTTACAGATGGACGCAATGTCGATGATGTACTCTGTGGAGCAATTTGGGGTGTTATGGGTTTTTTTTGCCACTGCGCATAAGCCGTGATGGTCTTGAGATAATAGTCGCAGTGAAAAAAATTTCACAAAGTAAGTTTTTGCAAGGGAGTATTTGTAAAGGTGGTAAAAGGGGAGTTACAACTCAAACGCAGACCATGATCTTATTTAGGGGCATTTGACAGCTTGCAACTGCGATCCCGCAGGCAGTTACAATGGCTCGGCATCTTACGTCCGATGACTGTAGGCTTAGTCAGAAGGCAACTTATTAAATTATATTTAAATAAAAGTGTGTTCGATATTTGTACACAAGCAGTGTATTGGAGACGCCTGCAGTGGGCGGCACAATACACATGCCTGCAGCTGCAACAATTTCATGTATTTGCACAGCCGTTGCATACTAGATTGCAGCTGCAGTGGCATTTGCATATATCTCTGAATCAGACCCTCAGTCTGGGTGTAAGCCGTTATCATACTTATGGGCACTCAGGCTTTTGCATACGTATCTGAATCAGGCCCTCAGTCTGGGTTTAGGCCGTTATCATACTTATGGGCACTCAGGTCATTATAGTCAATGACTATTGAGCATAACCAATGCTTTTGTAAATGAGCATGATAATATTCCCTCTTGTTATTAACCGATCTAGGCTTCTGCAGCATCTGATTTTACCCTGTGAGAGTACAAGTTTCTGAATCCGCAAGTGATAAATCACTGTAGGATAAGATGAAAGCCAGGCGATCGGCAAGAGATGAGAGGACACGCATCACTTAATCAGACAATGATGTTTTTCTGTTTGATCCATTCACACTTGTTTTGTAATCCATCCTATTTACTGAATAATGAACACAATTGAAAGAATTTAGCAGCAGACTTCAGAGAAGGTGCAGTGCCAAAAGCGAAAAAAAGCACAGTTGCCAAGAGGAGCTTAGGTCTGGAATGTGCCTTCAAAACACCAGATACAAGGATGTTTTAGTTGTCATATGTTTAAAAAGGGCTAAAATCATCAAAAAAGAAACTGTGGCCAGATACTGTACAGCGTGAATGAATGTATGGTCCTCCAAAATGTATAGGCATGGTTACCTATGGATACCTTATATTGATATTGATATCTTTGCCATATGTTACCATAACTTTGTCACAGTCCTCCACCCCATCATTCATTATCAGGAATGGTAATGATAGCTGAGCTGAGAACAGTGCCCCTAGTGGCTGAAGAAAGCATAAAACCTGCAGATTGTGTGACATTTACATGTATGTGCAAAAATGATGAACATCTTTTAAACGAGCTATATAATTTCATGGAGCCAATGTATGATCTAGTTCACCAATTGTGTTTCAGACAAAATTTGAATATTGATTTTCACAGCAGCTGTTGAAAGCTTGCAGGGCCAATTAGATTACAAGAGCGACTATATTGATTCCTAGTAAAGAGCCAGCTTCATAACTGCCCGCTGCGTATTTGCTTGTCACTAGTTAAACTGGATTTGACACCAGGTTAGGGGAAAGGCTGTGAATGAATATGCAACTTGGTCACTGGGGCGGAACTTCTATGTTCTGTAAACAGCTTGAGGAATTACTGCCTTTTGTGTTTCATGTAGCAAAGCACCCAATTTCATTGCCAGTTTGCAATGTGAAGCAGCACATCTGAGAAGGGTTTTATTAATCACAGCTAGGTGATGACAACCCCCCTGGCTCCAGTAATTAAGCAGTCTTCATTAAGACCCCTTGCGGCAGTGGAAAACATTTTGACATGTAGGAAACAGTTTTGTAACTATGACCTACCATACTTGGTATGCACCTGTGCTAACCTAAGTGTTGACTTGGGTTTCAGGATCTCTTACAGTCTTGATAGTTTGCTGTAGTCACTGTTTCATAATATTATGTTCTGTGCTGTCCATCACACACACAATGCAGGATGACTAAATATGCGATCACTACTGTGACAATATTTTATTTTTAGTTATTAATGTAAAAGTAACTAGATCAAGTGTTCAGAAATCCTAATTTGCTCGTCAGTTTGTCTTTGACATTCAAGTGAACGAACAGCAGCCTAGAAAGGCAATGTTCATACATGGATATTTGCCTGTGAATTAAAGCTCTTCCAATAAGGAGTTGAATTCTCCAGATAGTCCTCCTCATGCTTGTTTGTATAACTCCTTATTGTGTTTATAGTCCTGTCTCTAGCTTGCCATGGTGACTAGAGTCATCGGTGCAAGTTAACACAGAGGAAATAACAGCTGTTACTTAAGCGTCTGTGTTTCCTCTCCACCAATCAGCTACCGGACTGCTCCATTACTATTGGACCACCTAGAAGCTTCACTTACACTGAGAAAGTAACCGCAGCTGATTGGTGGAGAGGTAGCATGTGGCTTGGAACAGCTGCTGGTTTCTCCACGAAAACACTCCCTGTTAACTGAAGTTACCAGTGCCCTCTATGGGGTAGGGGGCCCAGACACAACATGGCAAGTGTGTGTCATATATAGATTTAGTGACTGATTACATAATACTTCTGACTTTTTGATCACAGATCTTATTTATTATTCTTTCACTGACAGCCTGCATTTCTACAGTCAGCAGCTCTGCCTGTTCAATAGAATAAGGTTGCTATTGGGCTTAGCATCATATATGTTTTATTTATTTTAAAATTATTATGGCTTTCCAACTCTTTCCAGAATGCTAGTAAGGCAAAAACTGTTACCTTCCACAATGCATTGCTTGTGTAGAGCAGCAACAGCTCTACAGAAGTGTAAGTAGCCAAACAGCTTGGCCCGGTGCACCCCAGACCTACATGCTCCTACTACAGTAGTTCCACAGCAGCTGCATAAGCACTTCTATATTTCCTAAGCTGCTCTAGCTTTTTTATTACCATTAAGTGGTAAGAACGATAATATTGGCATTGTATTTTGGACTCTCTTGTAAGCTGGCACATTCAGTGGAGAGACTCCTCTCCATCTCTGTAGATTAATAGTTAGGCAAAGTAAGGGCAAGTTGTCTTAACAGAATACATACGTATTGCCTGCGTCCGGGATCCCGGCTGTCCTGATCCCGACAGCGGGATCCTGGCCACCAGTATGCCGGCAGCGCCCTTGTGGGCTCGCTGTGGGCACGGTGTCGTGGACATCCAAAGAGGAAGAAAAGCCTGTGGCGTCGGTAATCCGGCGATGGCATTTTACCACCTGTTGGGATTCCGGCGTCGGCAATGTGACCGCCAAGATCCCAATAGGCGGTCTCGTGATTGCCTCCCATCTTTACCAGGAGAGTTAGGTTTTTTTCACCCTTGCTGGAACCAAATCTATCAACACAACATTGTTTTCAAAGGGTAGTTTGAAATACCTACAATCAAAATCCCAACAACAGTTGACCGATGGTCAAAATGCCGACAAGGTCAAAATACCAACATTTAAAATGTCGACAAGGTCAAAATACTGCTGCGCTCGCCATGCTTCGGGCGCGGTGCCTTGCTGCGCTCAGCACTCTATTATATTCCCCCTCCAGGTCCACTGGGATGGTACAGTATGAACAAGTCGGTTTCAATGAAAAAATCATGAAAAAATCATGTCGACTTTTTGACCTGTCGACAATTTAAATGTCTGTATTTAAATGTGGGGATTTTGACCATGCCCGGATTTTGACATTGTCGCGATTCTGACAGTCTGTCAATGGTTGGCGGGATTTTGTACATCAGGATTTTGATTGTAGGTAGATTGAACACATCCCGTTTTTAAATGGTTTCTCCGGGATAAATCCTGGTGGGCCCACTAAGCAGAAGTTGCTCTTCATGATGACGTTTTAAAATTTGTGTCTTTTGCCGCACCTTAGTTGTGATCTGAGTTTTAACCTTTTATTTGGCAGGGAATTACACATATTTTTGAGTGTCCGCATAGTGTCCAGCCTCTGTAGTACATTTTGCAGAAGAATTAAACCAACCCTATTGCTTAGTGATATGTATGATATGGTTAGAAGTAAGCACTGCCACCATAGGACATGGTTCTAGCTACTGGCAAAGTTCCCGAGCTTCACCATAGCAACTGCAGCAATAAACCATTCACCTCAGTCTAGCAGATATATCTAGTGTACCTAAATTGCTGGGAGCTCATCAGCGACTGTCGCCTGACTTTGTATGGGAAGCTATGCTCCAAAACATCTTATTAAAGAACGATTTCAATTTTATTTTTAATTCTATTAACTATTGTTTGCTTAAGGGCAATTCTACCGGTAATGGAGTCACCTTTTCACAGTAATAAACTCTATTCATTATCATAACCCATCAGCCCACAATAACCCCATTTAAAATTTTAGCAAAATAGCTAAAGGTGCTATCTTGTGTCTGTTATCCTTGATTAATCAGCTACTTTCAAAGTCCAACATTTATAAATTCAGCCTCCAGAATTAACTCGATCTTCACAATTTTATTGCAAGAAGGGGGCATCCTGGGGATACATCTACATAAATTTGGCAAAGTATGACCATTTCTGCAACCTGGGCACTTTTTTTTTTTTTTTTTTTTTTTATAAAGCAACAGAATCACCATACTGGGGTAATGGAATCAGCAAGTGGGTGATGAGCATGCTAAATTTTATTATAAAACGGAATTATGAGTTAATATCTCTAAATCTGAATAAATAAAGAATGTATTTAGTTTTTACCTTTTTTGGTAACCAAATTAAATGTACTGTTGTACATTTTCATTTAACCGTATCATGTGGAGAGAGTTACCGTATATACTCGAGTATAAGCCGACTTTTTCAGCACTTTTTTTTTGTGCTGAAAAAGCCACCTCGGCTTATACTCGAGTCAGTGACAGGCAGAGGCAGAGCAGTGTGAAGGAGGGACACGGAGCGCACAGCGCGCGCCTCTCCTGTGTCCCTCCTGCATCTCCGGCGGCAGCAGCGGCGGTTCTATTAAAGGAAGTACCCGTTCGTGACCTCTGATCACGAACCGGCACTTCCTTTAATAGACCCGCTGCGGCCGCCGAAGATGCAGGAGGGACACAGGAGAGGCGCGCGCTGTGCGCTTCGTGTCCCTCCAGAAGACAGCGCGGGATCGACGGCGGGGTAAGTAACAGCACTGTGGGGCATATCTGGCACTTGGGGAGGGAGCATATGTGGCAGCATGAGGGGGCATATCTGGCAGCATGAGGGGACATATCTGGCAGCATGAGGGCACAACTGGCAGCATGAGGGCACAACTGGCAGCATTGAGGGACATATGTGGCAGCATGAGGGACATACGGTATGTGGCAGCATGAGGGGCATATGTGGCAGCATGAGGGCATATCTGGCATATTTGGCAGCATGAGGGCATATCAGGCACTGTGGGGGCATATCTGGCACTGTGGGGGCATATCTGGCAGTATGAGGGCATATCTGGCACTGAGGGCTGTGTACGGCTAGAGCTGCATTTCCCACCCTAGGCTTATACTCGAGTCAATAAGTTTTCCCAGATTTTTGTGGTAGAATTAGGTGCCTCGGCTTATATTCGGGTCGACTTATACTCAAGTATATATGGATGTTAAATTGCTATATTTCCATTATATGTATCTTGACATGAATATTAAGGTGGGTATGCAGTTAGCTCCGTTTTTTTCGCCTAGGTGAAAAAAAACAGATCTTTTCGCTATTTTTAGGGCGAATTGGGACTCGCCCTATGCAACTGCAGGGCCGGATTTTCGCCTAGGCGAAACATTCGGCAGCAGTGAAAAACGTGGATCGGCGGATCTATGTGTTTTCACACCTGCGCCGGCGAAAACACGGGCCATCTTAACCGATTTCAAGGCATTTTTTGCCAATCCATTTTCACAAAAAAAAAAAAAAAGAAGGTGAATAGACATTGGCGAAAATGCCTTAAAAACGGGCGAAAACGGCCCGCAATTGAATACTCAATTGCATACCCTTCTGTGATAATTTAATCAAACACATTTTCTTTGTTTTGTATGCAAATTGGTGAAAGCCTTCCAATAATGTTTTTATACCGTGAACAAAATCTATTGTTCATACAAATTTAAATCATGGATTTAACCAATTTATCTGAACAACAAGTTTTGTCCATTTTTCAGTGTTTGGGAGCAATTGATCGATTTGTCATTTGCTCTAATCCATTACCAGATTTTCATTCCAATCACGTAGATTGGACCGATGCTATGCTAGATACTTGTATAGTGTATGCTCCGCTTTAATTTTAAGGGGGCCCATACATCTGGGGAGAATTGGTGTAATTCCCCATTCTACCCAATGACTGGGTTGGGGGATTGGGGAATTACGACACTGAGGAAATCCTCGTTTCACAGATTCCAAACAATTAGCGAGTCAGGGATTTTCAACATGCAGTTTTTTATCCGATTCCTCGACGGATTGCCAGTCTTCGATGGCGAGCAGCGCTTTTGATATCTGATCGGCGTTGAGGATTTACCCACCTTATATATGGCAAGCATGAGCCAGAGGAAGGTAATGGTATTTGCATTTAAAAGTAAAGCAAACCATACAATTGGCTCAATGTAGGTTTAAGCAACAGATGTCCGTGTCTCCAGGAAGGGTGACAGGTACTGTCCTTTGCTGCCATCTATAAACACTTTGGTAGGAATGTAATAACCAGGTTGGTTTTGCCTTTAAAGTGTTTGCCTCTTTAAAACATTGGGCAGACGCCGGAATTTCGCAGATGCCTGCAAGTCACAGGCTATTACTTTTCCACCTCTGTGTTGTCGCTGAAGCAGGTTTTATGGAATTCAAATACTGTACTTATTGTGCAATTTTAAGATGTTATGGTGCTTCACAGTGCATTCATTGTTACAGCTACACCATGTGGGTCAGAGGGGATCGCACAAACACACAGGCAAACATTTGTGTGTTTTGTCACATACAAAACATTTCTTGTATGTATTGTGCTATTTCTTTGCAGGAGCAAATAGAATAACTTTGCAAGATTCAAATATCCTCCAGCCAATGGGACTTTCAATCCTTGGAGATCACCTATACTGGATTGATCGACAACAGCAGATGATTGAAAGGGTAGAAAAAACAAGTGGGTTCCAAAGGACAAGAATTCAAGGCCGCATAGCCCACCTCACTGGAATTCACGCTGTGGAAACTCTTAACATGAATGAATTAAGTAAGTATCTTTTATGCTCCAGCCACCTACTGTACAATGTTGGTGTATTGGTTGAGGTTTGCTCTTGGTAAAGTTTGTGAAATAAGAGTTACATTTTGCACTGAGAAAATTAAATATTGTACTTTATTGTAATTCATGCCCACTGCAGTGTTACCCAACCAGTTAAGCTTATTCCCGCAGCTCTCATGTAAGAGGAGGCAAAATAAATCATTTTGCCAAAATAAAGTGACATAAGTCATTACCAATATAGTATATTTTTGTATATGAAATTCCCAGCACTGTTGAACTACTTCAGACTGTAGATAGCTGAGAATAAAATGCAAGCATGAATATTTCATTTTCTTGGAGAAAGTGCTAAGCAACATGGATATTCAAGTGATTCTCAGTCTAAGTAGAAACTTTCCTTCAGGCTATGGGCGGTATCCTATTAGATGCAGTGATTTACTGCACGGTAAAGGTGCATACACACGGAGCGATATAACTGAGCGATTTTGACTATATAGTCAAAATCGCTCAGAAAGTTAGTGCAGATCGCTCCGTGTGTACACAGCCAGCGATAGCGATGCGCGTCCCCGCTAGGTCGCTATCGCTGGGAAAAATAGTCAGTGCAGGCAAGTCAATTTTGGCTATGTCGCTGCAAAAGTTAGTCAAAATCGCTAACACTTTAAGAGGCCAGCGATTTTTCCCAGCGATAGCGATGTGCAGGCGGCGGTGGTGCGGGCGGCGGCGGGTTGTGGCGGCGGGTTGTGGCGGCGGTGCGGGCGGCGGCGGGTTGCGGTGGCGGTGTGGGCGACGGCGGGTTGCGGCGGCGGTGTGGGCGGCGGTGGGTTGCGGTGTGGGCGGCGGCGGTGCGGGCGGCGGCGGGTTGCGGCAGCGGTGCGGGCGGGGGAAATTTACCTTTCTATTGCAGAGTTTGGCAGCGGAGCGGTACCAGTTTAAAAAATGGCGCCTCAGCGTCATTTTTGAAATTCAAGATGGCCGCCGCGAGCCAATCACGGCTCGCCGCGTCATCGCCCCGCCCCCTCCCGCTGACTTATATAAGTCAGCGCGAGGCAGCGGCTGTCAGTCCGACGGCGGAGGAGGAGCGGAGAAGAGCTCCTGAAGACGCCGTGGAAGTCCTGGATGGGCGGCGGCTATGCAAAAGAGCTTAGCAGCCGCCGCCCACCAGGTGAAGATGCTGGAAGTCCTGGGAAGGCGGCGGCCATGCAAAAGAGCTTAAAGGCCGCCGCCTCCCAGGTGAAGACGTCGTGGAAGTCCTGGATGGGCGGCGGCTATGCAAAAGAGCTTAGCAGCCGCCGCCCACCAGGTGAAGACGCCGGAGCAAGACCCCAGAAGCCCTGGGGAGGTGGCGCCCCCCAGGTGAAGACGCCGGAAGCCCTGGGAAGGCGGCGGCCATGCAAAAGAGCTTAAAGGCCGCCGCCCCCAGGTGAAGACCCAGTTTAATAAAGGATTTTTAGAAGAATGTGTTGTGTTTTTTTTTTTTATATTTTCTTTACAGGTGGACTACAGGTGCCAGCGGGCCCTTTATGTCCGGGCATGCTGGCACTTGTGGTTCTCCAAGTGCCAACATGCTGGGGCAGGCTTGCTGGGACCTGTAGGCCTCCTGTAAAGAACAATATTACTATTGAAAGGCTATCAGCCTCCCATCCACCGGGCCACGGATGGGGGGGACAGCCTCGGGCTTCACCCCTGGCCCTTGGGTGGCTGGAGGGGGGGGACTCCTTGATTTAAGGGGTCCTCACTCCTCCAGTGTACCCCGGCCAGGGGTGACTAGTTGGGGGGGTAATGGCACGGCCGCAGGGACCAATATAAAAGTGTCCCCCGGCTGTGGCATTATCTCCCTGGCTAGTGGAGCCCGGTGCTGGTTTGGAAAATACGGGGGACCCCTATGTCTTTTGTCCCCCGTATTTTTTAAACCAGGACCGGACGCAGAGCCCGGTGCTGGTTGTCTAAATATAGGGGAACCCTACTCATTTTTTCCTCTGTATTTTAACAACCAGGACTGGCTCAAAGAGCCCGAGGCTGGTTTTACATAGGAGGGGGGACCCCACGCAAAATTTTTTTTTAACTTTCAGCTATTTAAATACCAGCCACCCTGTAAAATCGTCCTATATATGACACTCATCCCCTTATTTAAATGAGATAGTCAAAATCTCCCATAGCCAAAATCTCCCATAGCCAAAATCTCTTGCATAGTTAGACAAAATCTCTGGTAAAGTTAGTCAAAATCTCCTACTGCCAGTTCAAGGGAAAAGTTAGTCAAAATCTCTCATAGCCAAAATCTCTCCGTGTGTATGCACCTTAAGAACGGGCTTTTTAGCCCGATAATGCTATCATGCTGTCCAATTACTGTCTGTTTTTACAGTGTGGTAAATCACCCGTTATTGGCCGATAACACATGGGATCCGTGATAACATCACAGACGCATGTGTTACCGTCCGATAACGAATCTCCAGCGGTCTGGTTATCGGAGATTCTGCAATGCGGGTCTGAGGCCTTGCGACTGGCCAGAGTAGTAATAGTAAAACCCGGCACCACTACCTCTGTTCTGGTGAGTGCTTTTATGAATAGAACAGATCCGTTGCTTTCTGCTCATCTGAGGCCAAATTGTAATGCAAACAATCTTCCTTGCTACAACTTCTGGCTTCTTCAGAGATGAATCTGACTCCAATTATCTGCTGTCGCTATGCTAGCAGGGTGCCCTGAAGTGATAACGGTCGCTCACTGACTCGCTGAGCACTGCTGTACTCTTACTGTATATGTATATATTTTTTTAAAGGGCCTAATCCCCCTTCCCGTTCTCCCAACGTGACGGCCTTTCCTGATCTATGTCTGCCTAGTGGCACATGCCATCAAGCTTGCGGACATATTCCACCACAGTGATCTCTCGTACTAGCATTGACCACCTCACTGCTAATGGTGGGCTGTACCAAGCAGTGACGACTACATAAAATAAAAGTCAGACCTTTACCAATACAAACTATTGTGCTCTACGTATACACTGACCCATGAGTAAAAAATTATTACTATTGTGTACATGTGGAATGGACTATAGATTGGGATAGGGAATGATGTAAAAGACTGCATATTCTCTGTAAAGTGCCATGTTGTTATGTGTGCGCTATATAAATATCTGCTAATAAAATACTTATGTTTATTTCTCTAACGTCCTAAGTGGATGCTGGGGACTCCGTAAGGACCATGGGGAATAGCGGCTCCGCAGGAGACTGGGCACAAAAGTAAAGCTTTAGAACTACCTGGTGTGCACTGGCTCCTCCCCCTATGACCCTCCTCCAAGCCTCAGTTAGATTTTTGTGCCCGAACGAGAAGGGTGCACACTAGGTGGCTCTCCTGAGCTGCTTAGTGAAAAGTTTAGTTTTAGGTTTTTTATTTTCAGTGAGACCTGCTGGCAACAGGCTCACTGCATCGAGGGACTAAGGGGAGAAGAAGCGAACTCACCTGCGTGCAGAGTGGATTGGGCTTCTTAGGCTACTGGACATTAGCTCCAGAGGGACGATCACAGGCCCAGCCATGGATGGGTCCCAGAGCCGCGCCGCCGGCCCCCTTACAGAGCCAGAAGACAGAAGAGGTCCGGAAAATCGGTGGCAGAAGACGTCCTGTCTTCACCAAGGTAGCGCACAGCACTGCAGCTGTGCGCCATTGCTCCTCAGCACACTTCGGTCACTGAGGGTGCAGGGCGCTAGGGGGGGGCGCCCTGAGCAGCAATAAAAACACCTTGGCTGGCGAAAATACAAAACATATAGCCCCCAGGGCTATATGGATGAATTTTAACCCCTGCCAGAATCCATAAAAAAGCAGGAGAAAAGTCCGCGAAAAAGGGGCGGAGCCTATCTCCTCAGCACACTGGCGCCATTTTCCCTCACAGCTCAGTTGGAGGGAAGCTCCCCTGGCTCTCCCCTGCAGTCACTACACTACAGAAAGGGTTAAAGAGAGGGGGGCACTAATTAGGCGCAGTATTAAAAATACAGCAGCTATAAGGGGAAAAACACTTATATAAGGTTATCCCTGTATATATATAGCGCTCTGGTGTGTGCTGGCAAACTCTCCCTCTGTCTCCCCAAAGGGCTAGTGGGGTCCTGTCCTCTATCAGAGCATTCCCTGTGTGTGTGCTGTGTGTCGGTACGTTTGTGTCGACATGTATGAGGAGAAAAATGATGTGGAGACGGAGCAGATTGCCTGTAATAGTGATGTCACCCCCTAGGGGGTCGACACCTGAGTGGATGAACTGTTGGAAGGAATTACGTGACAGTGTCAGCTCTGTATAAAAGACAGTGGTTGACATGAGACAGCCGGCTACTCAGCTTGTGCCTGTCCAGACGTCTCATAGGCCGTCAGGGGCTCTAAAGCGCCCGTTACCTCAGATGGCAGATATAGACGCCGACACGGATACTGACTCCAGTGTCGACGGTGAAGAGACAAATGTGACTTCCAGTAGGGCCACACGTTACATGATTGAGGCAATGAAAAATGTTTTACACATTTCTGATAATACGAGTACCACCAAAAAGGGGTATTATGTTCGGTGAGGAAAAACTACCTGTAGTTTTCCTGAATCTGAGAAATTAAGTGAGGTGTGTGATGATGCGTGGGTTTCCCCCGATAACAACTGATAATTTCTAAAATGTTATTGGCATTATATCCTTTCCCGCCAGAGGTTAGGGTGCGTTGGGAAACACCCCCTAGGGTGGATAAAGCGCTCACACGCTTGTAAGAACAAGGGCTCTACCCTCTCCTGAGATGGCCGCCCTTAAGGATCCTGCTGATAGAAAGCAGGAGGGTATCCTAAAATGTATTTACACACATACTGGTGTTATACTGCGACCAGCAATCGCCTCAGCCTGGATGTGCAGTGCTGGGTTGGCGTGGTCGGATTCCCTGACTGAAAATATTGATACCCTAGATAGGGACAGTATATTATTGCCTATAGAGCATTTGAAAGATGCATTTCTATATATGCGTGATGCACAGCGGAATATTTGCCGACTGGCATCAAGTCTAAGTGCGTTGTCCATTTCTACCAGTAGAGGGTTATGGACACGACAGTGGTCAGGTGATGCGGATTCCAAACGGCATTTGGAAGTATTGCCTTATTAAGGGGAGGAGTTATTTGGGGTCAGTCTTTCAGACCTGGTGGCCACGGCAACAGCTGGGAAATCCACGTTTGTACCCCAGGTCGCCTCTCAACAAGACGCCGTATTATCAGGCGCAGTCTTTTCGTGGACAAGCGGGCAAAAGATTCCTCATTTCTGCCCCGTGACAGAGGGAGAGGAAAAAGGCTGCAGAAATCAGCCAGTTCCCAGGAACAGAAACCCTCTCCTGCCTCTGCCAAGCCCTCAGTATGACGCTGGGGCTTTACAAGCAGAATCAGGCACGGTGGGGGGCCCGTCTCAATGAATTTCAGCGCGCAGTGGGCTCACTCGCAAGTAGACCCCTGGATCCTTCAGGTGATATCTCAGGGGTACAAATTGGAATTCGAGACGTCTCCCCCTCGCCGTTTCCTAAAGTCGGCTTTACCGATGTCTCCTTCTGACAGGGAGACAGTTTTGGAAGCCATTCACAAGCTGTATTCCCAGCAGGTGATAATCAAGGTACCCCTCCTGCAACAGGGAACGGGGTATTATTCCACACTGTTGTGGTACCGAAGCCGGACGGCTCGGTGAGACCGATTCTAAATCTAAAATCTTTGAACACTTACGTACAGAGGTTCAAATTCAAGATTGAGTCACTCAGAGCAGTGATTGCGAACCTGGAAGAAGGGGACTACATGATGTCTCGGGACATCAAGGATGCTTACCTTCATGTCCCAATTTACCCTTCTCACCAAGGGTACCTCAGGTTTATGGTACAGAACTGTCACTATCAGTTCAGACGCTGCCGTATGGATGGTCCACGGCACCCCGGGTCTTTACCAAGGTAATGGCCGAAATGATGATATTCCTTCGAAGGAAGGGAATTTTAGTTATCCCTTACTTGGACGATTCCCGGATAAGGGTAAGATCCAGGGAACAGTTGGAGGTCGGTGTAGCACTATCTCAGGTAGTGTTGCGGCAGCACGATTGGATTCTCAATATTCCAAAATCGCAGCTGGTTCCGACGACTTGTCTTCTGTTCCTAGGGATGATCCTGGACACAGTCCAGAAAAAGGTGTTTCTCCCGGAGGAGAAAGCCAGGGAGTTATCCGAGCTAGTCAGGGACCTCCTAAAACCGAGCCAACTCTCAGTGCATCAATGCACAAGGGTTCTGGGTAAAATGGTGGCTTCCTACGAAGCAATCCCATTCGGCAGATTCCACGCAAGAACTTTCCAGTGGGACCTGCTGGACAAATGGTCCGGGTCGCATCTTCAGATGCATCAGCGGATAACCCTGTCACCAAGGACAAGGGTGTCCCTCCTGTGGTGGTTGCAGAGTGCTCATCTTCTAGAGGGCCGCAGATTCGGCATTCAGGACTGGGTCCTGGTGACCACGGATGCCAGCCTGCGAGGCTGGGGAGCAGTCACACAGGGAAGGAATTTCCAGGGCTTATGGTCAAGCCTGGAGACATCACTTCACATAAATATCCTGAAGCTAAGGGCCATTTACAATGCTCTAAGCTTAGCTAGACCTCTGCTTCAAGGTCAGCCGGTTTTGATCCAGTCGGACAACATCACGGCAGTCACCCACGTAAACAGACAGGGTGGCACAAGAAGCAGGAGAGCAATGGCAGAAGCTGCAAGGATTCTTCGCTGGGCGGAAAATCATGTGATAGCACTGTCAGCAGTATTCATTCCGGGAGTGGACAACTGGGAAGCAGACTTCCTCAGCAGACACGACCTCCACCCGGGAGAGTGGAGACTTCACCCAGAAGTCTTCCACATGATTATAAACCGTTGGGAAAAACTCGACAGGTATTGCGCCAGGTCAAGGGACCCTCAGGCAATAGCTGTAGACGCTCTGGTAACACCGTGGGTGTACCAGTCAGTGTATGTGTTCCCTCCTCTGCCTCTCATACCCAAGGTACTGAGATTGATAAGATGGAGAGGAGTAAGCACTATATTCGTGGCTCCGGATTGGCCAAGAAGGACTTGGTAACCGGAACTTCAAGAGATGCTCACGGAGGATCCGTGGCCTCTACCTCTAAGAAGGGACCTGCTCCAGCAAGGACCCTGTCTGTTCCAAGACTTACCGTGGCTGCGTTTGACGGCATGGCGGTTGAACGCCGGATCCTGAAGGAAAAAAGGCATTCCGGATGAAGTCATCCCTATCCTGATCAAAGCCAGGAAGGATGTAACCGCAAAACATTATCACCGCATTTGGCGAAAATATGTTGCGTGGTGCGAGGCCAGTAAGGCCCGACGGAGGAAATTCAACTGGGTCGATTCCTACATTTCCTGCAAACAGGAGTGTCTATGGGCCTGAAATTGGGGTCCATTAAGGTTCAAATTTCGGCCCTGTCAATTTTCTTCAAAAAAGAACTAGCTTCAGTCCCTGAAGTTCAGACGTTTGTAAAAGGGGTACTGCATATACAGCCTCCTTTTGTGCCTCCAGTGGCACTTTGGGATCTCAATGTAGTTTTTGGGTTCCAAAAGTCACATTGGTTTGAACCACTTAAATCTGTGGAGTTAAAATATCTCACATGGAAAGTGGTCATGCTGTTGGCCCTGGCCTGGGCCAGGCGCGTGTCAGAATTGGCGGCTTTATCCTGTAAAAGCCCTTATCTGATTTTCCATTCGGACAGGGCGGAATTGAGGACTCGTCCTCAGTTTCTCCCTAAGGTGGTTTCAGCGTTTCACTTGAACCAACCTATTGTGGTGCCTGCGGCTACTAGGGACTTGGAGGACTCCAAGTTGCTAGACGTTGTCAGGGCCCTGAAAATATATGTTTCCAGGACGGCTGGAGTCAGAAAATCTGACTCGCTGTTTATCCTGTATGCACCCAACAAGCTGGGTGCTCCTGCTTCTCAGCAGACTATTGCTCGTTGGATTTGTAGTACAATTCAGCTTGCACATTCTGTGGCAGGCCTGCCACAGCCAAAAATCTGTAAATGCCCACTCCACAAGGAAGGTGGGCTCATCTTGGGCGGCTGCCCGAGGGGTCTCGGCTTTACAACTTTGCCGAGCAGCTACTTGGTCAGGAGCAAATACGTTTGTAAAATTCTACAAAATTGATACCCTGGCTGAGGAGGACCTGGAGTTCTCTCATTTGGTGCTGCAGAGTCATCCGCACTCTCCCGCCCGTTTGGGAGCTTTGGTATAATCCCCATGGTCCTTACGGAGTCCCCAGCATCCACTTAGGACGTTAGAGAAAATAAGAATTTACTTACCGATAATTCTATTTCTCGTAGTCCGTAGTGGATGCTGGGCGCCCATCCCAAGTGCGGATTGTCTGCAATACTGGTACATAGTTATTGTTACCAAAAAATCGGGTTATTGCTGTAGTGAGCCATCTTTTCTAGAGGCTCCTCTGTTATCATGCTGTTAACTGGGTTTAGATCACGAGTTATACGGTGTGATTGGTGTGGCTGGTATGAGTCTTACCCGGGATTCAAAATCCTTCCTTATTGTGTACGCTCGTCCGGGCACAGTATCCTAACTGAGGCTTGGAGGAGGGTCATAGGGGGAGGAGCCAGTGCACACCAGGTAGTTCTAAAGCTTTACTTTTGTGCCCAGTCTCCTGCGGAGCCGCTATTCCCCATGGTCCTTACGGAGTCCCCAGCATCCACTACGGACTACGAGAAATAGAATTATCGGTAAGTAAATTCTTATTTTTTTTTATGGTTTGCGGGGGGAAAATAAATCTGATACGCATGAAAATCTTAAAACGTGGCATTGTCCTGGGAAATTAGGGGCTCAGATCAGTGAGATCTATATAAGCCAGAAATACTTTTTTGTTTTCTGCGCTAACAATATTATACTGCAAATGTGTGTATGTAGCAAATAAAATGGGAATTTGTTATATTTTGTTCAGAACATTTAAGCTTGCAGCCCGTTGTCAAGGAAACCTGATTATCTGCAAGTCCCTACACTAACGTATGCCCAGCACCATTACACTGCAGTTCGATGTAGTCGCCTCCTAGATACAGAGAGGAACATCTATACAGGGCTGGCTTGTGAGCCACACCCAAATAGGCCTTTTATAGCCTAGGTCCATATACACCCTCCGTCATGTTACAGAATGTGGCCATCTTAGAAAGGTACTTTGCATATTTGTGTTGTAGATGTGAGTTATGCCAGTACTTTTCCTTGTCCAAGAAAACCTGTATGTTTTTACGACTGAGTGTCTGGGCTCTGTTTGCCAGTCTGATGGAATAAATAACTGCTAACTTCATTTTAACGTGTACCGATATATTAGTGCACGTATTGGCAAGAAATAGAACTGTATTGGTCAGCTGTGCACAACCTGTGGGATCTTGTTATGCAGAGAATTATACACCAAATGTTTCACAGCAGATTGTATGTTTTCAGCTACACATCCATGTTCTCGCGACAATGGAGGCTGTTCCCATATCTGCATTGCCAAAGGAGATGGCACCCCTCGCTGTTCCTGCCCCGTGCATCTCGTTCTCTTGCAGAACCTGCTAACGTGTGGAGGTATCTATTGTGAAAACATTTCTTGCTTTGCTTTCTTATATAATTATACTACCGTGTATGTAGAGTAGTATTGTTGCAATATACAGTACAGGTTGAGTATCCCTTATCCAAAATACTTGGGACCAGAGGTATTTTGGATATTGGATTTTTCTGTATTTTGTAATAATTACATACCATAATGAGATATCATGGTGATGGGACCTAAGTCTAAGCACAGAATGCATTTATGTTTCATATACACCTTATACACACAGCCTGAAGGTCATTTTAGCCAATAGTTTTAATTAGTTTGTGCATTAAACAACTTTTGTGTACATTGAGCCATCAGAAAACAAATGTTTCACTATCGCTGTTTCACTAAAAAAATTCCGTATTTTGGAATGTTCCGTATTTTGGAATATTTGGATATGGGATACTTGTACTGCTAAAAGACGAGATGACTTTGTAAAATAAATAAATGTCTTTGCACAGAGCCTCCAACTTGCTCTCCAGAACAGTTCTCCTGCGCCACCGGTGAGATTGACTGTATCCCTCTGTCTTGGCGCTGTGATGGCTACTCGGAGTGTGAGGACAAGAGTGATGAGGAGAACTGCCCCTTGTGCTCTCCCAATCAGTTCCAGTGTGAGAAAGGGCGGTGTATCGATGCCCGCAAGAAGTGCAATGGAGAGTATGACTGCCAGGATAAATCGGATGAGCTGGATTGTGAATGTAAGGAGATACATGTTCTGTTACAGTGCCTACAGTGTCCACAAGTTGGGTATTGTGTAACAGAACTGATAGTTTAAAGGAAAAAGAAGTGATTGTGTGTTTGCTAAACACTCCTGACTCTTCTCATGCTGGGGAAAACCAGCCATAGTTCAGGTATGTCCCACCTCCGTTCAGCCTGACTGACTGATCTGAGCTTAGTGACTATCCGCATCTCCCCTAATTAGAGTTTGGTAGTATGTGGGGAGTGATAATTAAACAAAAGACAACATTTATTATTACTTTGCTTTAGATACCTATGCAAAGATAAAGTAACTTAATAAATAAGTAATAATACAGTATAAATATCTTAAAGCGCATTGTGGCTGTGCCTGCACATGCTTATCCTCTGTCTAGGTTTCCTGTATGAGCCATCTAAGTGGTTGATAAGTATGATTTCTCTAAGTCTGGTGGAGAACTAGACAGCCCAGCCCACCATGTTTAGTCCCTGACATTTAAGGTGGTTAAGTAATTTAAAGTAAATGTCTGCTCTTGTATTGCAGCGGTATGTCTACATAATCAGTTCCGTTGTGACAACGGCCAGTGTGTCATGACAAAGCAGCATTGTGACACCTTCCCAGACTGCAGTGATAACTCTGATGAGATCATGTGTGGTGAGTAATTTTAGCCATTTGGCACTATACATTAAAATAATGACAAAATACTCGGGCAATTTTTTAGGTGCACCTGTATAGCTGCTCTTTAATGCAAATATCTAATCAGCCAATAGTATGGCAGCAACTCTGTGCATAGTACACAGATATGGTCAAGAGGTTCAGTTATTGTTCATTCAAAACAGGATGGTGAATAAGATCCAAGTGAGTTTGTCTGTGATACCAATCATTGTGGTTTGAGTATCTCAGAAACTTCTGATCTGATATTTTGAAGTACAGCAAGCTGGAATTTATCAACCGTGTTGTGAAAAAAAAACATCAAGTGAGCACCAATTCTGTGGGCAAAATGTGAGAGGCCAGGGGAAAATGGCCAGACTGACATTAAGGTGACTGTAACTGCAATAACCATATGTTGCAGCAGTGTTATGCAGAAGGGTAACCCTGTACACACAGCACATTGAGCCTTGTAGTGGATAGTCACAGCAGCAGAAACACATACCGTATCCCACTCCTGTCAGCTACAAACAGGAAACTGAGGCTACAGTATGAAAAGTAACACAAAAAGTAAGAAACGCAAAGCAAGAATTAGTAAGTGTGCAATAATCAAGGGACTGGAGATTTCCCCTGGTAACATGACGTCTCAGTACCACTTTGAAAAATAGAATTATGCTTTATGGTATATGCACAAAAAGATAGGGTACATTTTTGTATTTAGTTAAGTAACCAGAATAACGCTAAAATGAATCTGTGATCACAGTAGCAGAGATGTAACTAAACAATGTGGTATCGATAAGCAGGGAAAGTTTTTATATTTTTTATAATATCTCCAACCATTAAGTGGCTACAAGGTAAGAGAGTGTGATTGTCTCCCCAGATCTTCAGCACATACAAGTGGCTGTTTGGATGTTGCTGGAAGGCGGCCCAAAGCCCCTGCAATAAAGGTGTATAATCCAGAAGAGATAGTATTATAAAAACAAATTTATTGACACCACACTTTTTATACTTCTGAAAGAACTATTGTGATCACATGCATTTCAGGGTTATTCTGATTAACCATATTTCAGGACTTCACCTTTTGTGCACATACCATAAGCAATACCGGTATTTTTTTTTTTTTAAAGTGCTATCTGGACTTTGCTTTCGGCTATTAAATAAAGTTTGATTATTGCAGTACCAAGTTTTCTTTTTCATAATTTTTTTCTGTTATTGCTTAACGTGCTCTACGTATCTGTGCGTAGAATAAAGCACATGGATCCATGCTTCCTTGTGTCGGGCTGGTTATGGAAGTCTAAGGATGTGAGCAGTGATTATTTTGTCACCCATTAGCATTGTTTAAAAGCCACAGCTGACTAGAGTTTTGTTATTTACCACCAGCGGAATAGCATTCCCAGTCACAGAGTGCATCATATCTAGCTGATTCCAGGAACATGATTGAGTTCAGTGTACTTCAGTGGTCTCCGCAGTCACAAGTTCTCCATTACATTTGGGATGTGGTGAAACAGGAGATTAGCACCAAGGAACTGCAGCAACTGCATGACTCTATAATATTAGCATAGACAAGACGCTCCAAGAAATGTTTCCAGCACCTAATTACGTTGCCATGCATTTTGTATGCATCTATGTGTAGATGGACCTAGATGGAGATTTTGGGCCTGATTCAGTGTTGCATGCAGTGGTGCATACCTTAACCCATTTTTTTTCAATACTTTGCTCTCTGAGTCCCACATCAGCCACGCTGCACATATCACCGGGAGAAGAGCACAGCAGCCATTTCTGGGGTCTGGTTTTTATTGTGCATATGCAGTAGAGAAATGTCAGTGAAAATGGCTACCGCAGTATTTCTCTTAAGACCTGTGCATGCACAGTAGACTCTGGCAGAGAACCAATACGCTTACCCTGCTGCTACCTAGAGAGGACACGGGGCCCCCTGACCCGTTTGTATGCAAGTCCAATTTAGGGGCGGACCTTGTGAATTTTGCACTGCACAAGTGTTTGGGCCAATCATTTGCAAGTATAATCAACTATGAGAGCTTAAGAGCTCTACGCACCTCTGCATGGCTCTAACTGGATAGTGACTGGGCACTCGCACATAGGTACAGTGTTCTGCATGCATGCATGTAGCTGGAGTACCTGACTATGCAGGGTTATATGTACGCAGAGACCCATCTGTTTTGTTTGCTGAAAGTGATCAGTAAATCCACTGTAACAAGTGGATGTATATGGGTGCTACAGCCACATAGATATGACCAACTCTAATTCAGGTCTGCATGTATCTCTGATGGCTGCCCATAAAGTGTGCGAGAGACAGTGGCTAGTGGAAGTGGAGCAATATGATACATCCTCACTCTTTGTGCTGCTTTGACTGCACAGTTACCAAGCACTACACTTATACTTTGCATAATGCATCTTCTACTTTTCCAGTTTAATCACTGTAGATATAAGTATATATAATGTAATGCTGGACATGCACCAAATTAGGGCAGATCCGATTGGGGAACATTTCAGCTAACATCTCCCGTAGATATAACTCTATTTGTAAGGTGTGTTTTGCTGATGGCTGGTCTAGTTGCCGGTCTTCTATGGACTGTACAGTTATTTGCCTGCTTATGACCGTATCCTGCTCTTATTTCAGAACTGAATAAATCCCCATCTGAGGCGACCCCTTCTCATAGCAGTGCGATATTACCAGTCATTGGCATTATTCTGTCAGTCTTTGTATTTGGCGGGGTCTATTTTGTGTGCCAGAGAGTCGTGTGTCAAAGGTACACTGGACCGAACGGTCCTTTTCCTCATGAGTACATCAGCGGAACCCCCCATGTTCCTCTCAACTTCATAACAAGTAGAAATTCGCAGCCTGGCACCTACACAGGTAAGCTTGGATCTTGCAGATATTTGATGTTTAAAGTTTACATTGTTATATATTGAAGTATGAGTTTATATAGAACCATGTATCCCTTAGTCTAAACTTGGAATTCATCCCACAGTAGCTTCTGTCTGACAATTAATACTTACAGTCTGTGCTTATGAAGCATCTGGCCTCGCTCCTCTGTGCCAGCCTCCTCAGACGTGTTTTTGATTACAGCTCCCAACATCGGGGGCTAAGTTAATAACAGGTCTGTTGTGGTAAACAAGCAAATCCAGATAGGGACTCTTGTAATTATGTGCTCTGGGGGGGACTCTGCTTGTGTAGCTCCTAAAGAATCTGCCGTGGCAGCTGGAAAGTCGGAATATAGGATCAGCTGAAACGTGATCCTATAAAATGTAAAGCATTGAGTCATATGGATTACTCTGCTAAGCTTTAAACACTGTCCTGGCCTTGGTTTCACATAAACTGTCTGACACAAACTTCCATATTCACTTTCTTTGTTTTCCCATCAAATTACACCTTTTGTTTTTATCTCTATAATGCCGCCTTGTTTAACAAGAGATGAGGTAACTGTCTGCAAAAAAAAAAGCAGTTCCCCTGTATACTTTAAATGGTTTTTTTTTTAATGGTTTCCAAATGGTAAGCAATGAGCTGGTGTTTGATTAACACTATGGAGCAGAGTAAATTAAGCGCGGAAGCCAGCGAAATGGCTTTGTGCGTTTCCTCACAGAAGGCCGAAACCTCTCACAGCCTATGGTGGTGGAAGCAGAATCTGCCTACCGTGACTGGCAGATAAATGCGCAAGGTGAGCTGCCACTAGGCATGGAAATGTAATTAAATATGTCTTCATGGATAGCTGTTCTAAACCTTCTCATCATATATATTTGATATAAAATTAGCATTTTTTGTCACAATTATATATCCAACATATTTGTACAGTTATATAGTGTAAGTCCATTTTTCACTGTTAAGGCTAATAACCCTTCATGGTCATTTTCTGATTACTTAGCGCCGTTTCACACATCTATCAAGGAGTGCAGCCGTTACTAACATCCTCCTCCCCTCGCCATGTTTGTTTGTGTGTCTGCATCACACAGCCAGTTATAGGGAAGCCTAACATTTCCTCTCTTAGGTTTAGGTGACTGCCTTATGTGCTTGGTGATCAGTGGTACAATAGTGATGTATAATACACATTCTCGAGTTACCTAAAGATGCTCACCTTGAATGGTCTGCCACATTGTCTGTACATAGAATAATCCTTTTTATTTTATTAATATCATGGAATCTATGAGGGCTTATTTTGGAATTATTGTCAGTGACTATCATCCAAAGTTTTGTAAGGGCAAAATCGTTATTTTTTTGTTTGTTTAACAGAAACTCAAAAGTTAAGTATTATATGGCGTTCAGTTTGAAATAAATGTGTGTACATTACGTTGTGATTATATATTTTTTAATAAGCTAAATTGACACCAGCTTGTGTTTTCTCCTGCAAGGTCCACAGGTTATCCACAGGATAAACATTGGGGATATGAGGTAGCGTCAGCGGATTGGCACCAACGATCAAAGCTTTCGGCCTCCCAGAATGCAACGGGCCAGTCCCCTATATCCCCGCCTCCTGGCCCTGGCAGTTCAGTTTTTTTGTTGGTGCGGCAGGAGCCGGACCACGATCTTTGGGCTGCTGATTTTGGCAGCCATAAGCTTGTTATTTAATTTATTTTTATAGTCTTACGTTTTTGAGTGAGTTTTCTAAAAACAGTCTACGCACACCATAGATAAAGTTGCTCCAACAACTCTCCACTGGGTCGCTACAACACTTACCCACGTGTACAGTGCTGTTTTTGGCGGGCGTCTGTGTCGGATGTACTAGCAAGTCCAGCAGGCATTACCAGGCTGTGGCTTGAGCACGGGGAGAAGGTAAGGCGTCTGTTCCGCTTAGCGGGGGAGACTCAAGACACAGCTGCACTGTTTTCGGGAAGGAGACTGCCGAGCAGTAGCTGACGTGGCTGCCACCTCGGGTGCACCAGCGCTAGGCCCCAGGAAACATAGGCTCAAGGGATTAGTGTGGGTTGATGTCAGCAGTGGGGAGTAAGACGCTCCCCTGGTCGCTGCTCCCCCCGGTTCATGACCAGTTTCCTCCGAGTTTCCCTCCATCAACTGATTTCCCGCTTTCGTCTGAGACGCTGTGTATCTAAAAGGACCCAGTCGCAGCATAGGCGGCTGTGTGACTGGAGCGTCCGTGTTCACTTGGGCGTCTGTGTTCACTGTAGGTTCACGGGGCATTTGTGTACACTATTAGCGACTGGATTCACTCAGTGTTCACTAACGTATTGATCGATCCTGGATGCGGGATGAAGTCTCCTTGTATCCCACTCTCCTGAGCCGGGTGATACAGCACTAAGTACCTACTATTAAGTACGAGTATTTGGATAAGTGCCTGATGCTTACGAGTCTGTAAACTAGTGCTGCTGGTTCTTTCGCTGTGCGACTGAAAACGTTTAAAATCCTATATTCGGTAATACAGTAATATGTTTCTCCTACATACCTGAAATGTATCTAGATGATTATGTGCTCATATTGCTTATTATACTAATGTATAACCTGTGACTAATTGCTAGTGTGATTGCTGACTTTACTAGTTCTGTTAGTTTCTGTGTATTCCAATCCTCAATGCTGGTGCAAAGCAGGGAGGGATCGGATTGTATGTCACTTTAACCAGTTTTAAAGTGATTTCAGTCACAAATTGTGTAGTTAACAAATTGTGTAGTGTACAAGTGTGTGATTTGTTTATCACGTCTAAGAGAAGCAAGGGTGAGGAGGATACACTCTTCATAGGAGCACCAACACTGATTTCATGTTTGTCTTGCAAAGCTGGGTTAACCTCTCAGGATCTGGTTCAAAATTGATTATGTGCAAATTGTTTTAGTTTTCACCAAAGCCTTCTTAATAATCCAAGGCAGGCACAGGTTCAAGTTGAACCCCATGGGCTACTTTTGCACAGACATTATCCAGAATAGCTGAGCGGATAATGCCAGCTCCTATACCAGGGATAGGTTATCCTATTAACCCTTACATGCAACATTCTCCCTGGGCTTTATCACATCCAGTCCAGGAGTTTGCATCCTTTCAACAAAAACAGGCTGAAAGGCCGGTGGAATGTAAATCACATAGACCTGAAACAACATCTTCACAGTCTACACATGTTTAAGATGGGGACTAGTCAGAGGATGAGGACTCCTCACACTCCGGGTCTGCATACAGAGACTAGGATGAAGGTCTCAGCTCAGTGGTCATACCTCAGCTAATTAGTGCTATGAAAGCCATTCTATCCTTAGAGGAAGAAGCTAAGCTTTTGTTAAAATCTATGGCACCTGGGTTTAAACGTCCCAAAACAGGACTGAATTTCCTAGGTCAGAACAGCTGACTGAAATTATGCAAGAGGCCTGGGTAACACCCAGTAAGACGTTTAGAATTCTAAAGAAATGGAGTTCCCAATATCCTCTTCCAGCTGGGGACTGTTTAAAAAGGGAGGTGGCTCCCAAAGTAGATACGCATGTCATTTGATTGGTGCGATAATCTACATTACCTCTGCCTTCAACAGCATTAAATGATGTCACGGATAGGAAAATAGATGTTTTTTTAAAAAACATTTTCTCCTTGTCTGAGGCAATCGTAAGAACATCCATGGCTTCAGCCTGGATGGCAAAAGCAGTGGCATCCTGGCCTGATGCATTAGAGAATGATCTTTCAATGGCATCTAGAGAGCAAAAATCCCATATTGCACATATGAAACAGGCGGCTATTTTTATGGAAGATGCAGCCTTGGATATGGGTTTTGATACGTACAAGCGGACTCAGAATCCAAGAAGGTTCTGGAGTCTTTGCCTTTAACTGGAGATATTATTTTTTGTGAAGAATTAAACAGTATTTTGGAGTCAGAAGCAGAATCCAAGAAGATGAAGTTTCCTTCCACACACAAATCCAAGCCTAGATTTCCAGCTTTTTGGCCCTTTCGGACTTAAGGAAAAGCAAAAGGAAAGGGGTATGGCAAACAGTCTCAATCTGACAAGTCTGGTAAGACTAAAAAGCATTGGGCTAACAGAGGGCCGGCTTCCAAGCCAGAAGATAAGCCATCAGCCTCGTGGTACGGGCTTCACCTGGGGGATCCCAGGGTGGAAGGCCGACTTCTTCATTTTGCATAGATCTGTCAGCAGTTCACCACAGATGCCTGGGTGCAAGAAGCAGTATCTCACGGTTATGCATTTGCCTATAAGAAACACCCTCCGCAAAAGTTTTTTGTACCAGCCCGTCTTCAGTGGAAATGAAGGCCAGGGCTTTGCAAGAGGCAGTTCAGAAGTTACTTCAGTCAGGAGTGATTCTCCTACGCAACAAGGACACGGTTTTTATCCCAACCTGTTTCTACACGAGAAGCTAAATGGGTCGTTCCGGCCTATACTCAATCTCAAAGTGCTGAACAAGTACATTTGGGTGCCTCGTTTTCATATGGAGACTTTTGGCCTTGAAGCCGGAGGATTTTATGATATCCCTGGAATATACAGGATGCTTACCTACATTTTCCTATAGCACTCTCCCATCAGTGCTATCTCAGGTTTGCTATCCTCCAGCAACCTTTTCCGTTTCAGGCCACACCATTTGGACTGGCCACAGCTCCCAGAGTGTTCACCAAAATTATGGTGATAATGGTGGCTTATCTCCGTCAGCATGGGATAAGGATTTTTCCATACCTCGACGATTTATTAATCCTGGCGCAATTTCAGGAATTGATTCAGTGTCCTCTGCAATAGACAGTACTTTGTTTGCAGAGACATTGTTGGCTCATAAATTGGGCAAAGTCGTCCCTGGTTCCATCAAAATGGATGACTCATTTGGGGGCTGTGTTGGATTCGGGACTTCAGAGAGTAATTTTACCTCTGAACAAAATATCCAAAATTCAGTTGAGAATCCAGGAGCTGCTACACAGTCAGAGGGTATCCATTCACGCAGCAGTGCGTGTGATGGAATCTATGGTGCCGACATTCGACATGGTGGAGTATGCTCAATTCCACTCGAGGCCTCTACAACGTCTGATCCTTTCCAAATGAAATGGGTTACATCAGACAATAAAAACACAGACTGTGGTCCTTCCTCTGGGTGTAAGGAGGTCATTAGCCTGGTGGCTACAGACATTCCATCTGAACAAAACGGATGCCAATCTTTACGGCTGGGGAGCAGTGTCAGGAAGAAGTTGCTTCCAAGGGCAGTGGACCAAGGAAGAAAGTTGCCTGCCAATAAATATATTGGAACTTCGGGCCATATATATGGCACTCATTCTGGCAAAGGATATCCTTCAGGGGAAACCAGTTCAAATTTGCTTGGACAATGGAACTGCAGTAGCGTACTTCAATCATCAGGGAGGAACTTGCAGCCAAAAAGCAATGAAGGAGGTGAGCCGCACGTTAAGGTGGGCAGAACTTTATCATCCAGCCTTGTCCGTAGTGTTCATTCCGGGAGTCCTAAACTGGGAAGCGGATTTTCTCAGTTGACCCGTCATTCATGCAAATTAATGGGCTTTACACCCCAAGGTCTACCAGACTCTGGTAGACAAGTGGGGGTTACCGGAGATAGATCTCATGGCGTCCCGTCAGAACAACAAAGTTCCCACATACGGGTCAAGAACAAAGGATCCCGCAGCGACCTTTGTAGATGCCCTGTCAGTAAGATGGGGCTGTCGTCTGGCCTATGTGTTTCAACCTGTTGACCAGGGTGATGCGAAAGGTAAAGCAAGGAAAGGGTGCCATGATATTAATAGCTCTAGCTTAGCCCACAAGACATTGGTACACAGATCTGCAGAGGCTGTTGATGGATGCTCCATTCCTACTCCCTCAACGTCCAGATCTACTGTCTCGGGGTCCTTGCTATTACAAGCTCCTGGATCGACTGTCTTTGACGGCGTGGCTCTTGAGACTTCCATCCTAAAAGCAAGAGGATTCTCACAACAGGTAATTCAAACAATGCTCAGAGCAAGGAAATCATCCTCTGCTCGCATTTATCACCGAATATGGCAAGCCTATAGTCAGTGGTTCAGTGACCGGATATTTGACCCAAGGTCATTCAGAGTCCTAACATTCCTTCAAGAAGGAATGGACAAAGGTCTATGGGTGGCTTCATTGAGTGTGCAGGTGTCAGCATTGACTGTATGGTTCCAAAAGAAAATTGCTAACCTACATGATGTTCGCACTTTTTTCCAGGGAATGCTTCATATCCAACCTCCTTTTGTTCCTCCTACAGTGCTTTGGGATTTAAGTTTAGTCCTAAAGGCGCTTCAAGTTGCCTTATTTGAACCACTGAAGTAAGTGGATCTTAAATGGCTGACAGCTAAAGTTCTCTTTCTACTGGCTATTGCATCAGCTAGAAGAGTTTCATATTTAGGGGCATTATTATGTTGCCCTCCTTTTCTGATTGTTCATTCAGATAGAGCGGTTCTCAGAACCAAATCTGGTTAACTTCCTAAGGTGGTGTCTGAATTCCACCTCAACAAAGAAATTGTAGTCCCAGCCTTCCAAGGGCTGGACCTTTCTGCGGGAGATGCATCATTGGACGTAGTCCATTCCGTAATGATCTTCGTGGATCGTACCAGTGCCATCAGAAAGACACACTCTCTTCGTTCTGTATTTATTTTATTATTATTTATTAGCAGTTTCTTATATAGCGCAGCATATTACGTTGCGCTTTACAATTAGAACAACAGTTATAGAACAAAGGTGAGCAAAGACAGACAGACATAGAGGTAGAAAGGCCCTGCTCGCAAGCTTACAATCTATAGGGAAATAGGCATTGATACATAAGGATAGATGCTACCTGTTGCATAATGGTCCACCAGATTGCTGGGTTCTTAATGGGTTGTATGATTTGATCACCTAGCAATGTTGGAAGACAAAATGTGAGTTTATGTGGACTGTACAGACAGGATGCAACTGGATAGGGAAGCATTGAAGGTTATGTGGGTGGGTTCTGGAATTTGGTAGGCTTGTCTGAAGAAATGAGTTTTCAGGGAACGTTTAAAGGTTTGGAGACTAGAGGAGAGTCTTATTGTGCGTGGGAGGGCATTCCACAGAGTGGGTGAAGCCCGGGTAAAGTCCTGTAATTTTGAGTGGGAACAGGTAATACATGTGGATAGGAGACGCAGATCTTGTGCAGAGCGGAGAGGTCGGGTAGGGAGATATTTTGAGATGAGTGAGGAGATGTATGATGGGGCAGTTTGGTTAATAGCCTTGTATGTAAGTATAAGTATTTTATATTTAACACGGTAGAATAACGGTAACCAGTGGAGGGACTGACAGTGCGGATCAGCAGACAAAGAACGTCTAGCGAGGAAGATTAGCCTCGCAGCTGCATTTTAAATGGATTGTAGTGGTGAGAGCCTATGTTTGGGAAGACCAGTAAGGCGACTATTACAATAATCAATGCGGGAGATGATGAGTGCATGGATTAGAGTTTTTGCAGTGTCTTGTGTAAGATAAAGGCGTATTTTGGATATGTTTTTAAGGTGCATGTAACATGATTTAGCGACAGATTGAATGTGTGGAACAAAGGACAGTTCAGAGTCAAGGGTGACACCTAGGCAGCGAGCTTGTGGGGTAGGGTGGATAGTCGCATTATCAACAGTTATGGAGATATCAGGTGGGTAACTACTCTTGGCTGGTGGGAAAATAATTAATTCTGTTTTGGAAATGTTGAGTTTGAGGTGGCGAGATGACATCCAAGATGAAATGGCAGACAGGCATCCAGTAACACGAGCCAATACAGATGGTGATAAATCTGGGGAGGATAGGTAGATTTGAGTATCATCAGCGTACAAATGATACTGAAATCCGAAGGAGCTGATTAGTTTACCAAGAGATGAGGTATAGATTGAGAACAGCAGAGGACCTAAGACTGAGCCTTGCGGTACTCCATCTGATAGAGGTAGAGAAGAGGAGGTAGAATCAGAGAAGTGAACACTGAAAGAGCGATTAGATAGGTAGGATGAGAACCAGGTAAGGGCTGTGTCCTGAAGACCTAGGGATTGTAGTGTTTGTATGAGAAGAGAGTGGTCAACAGTGTCTAAGCAGCAGAGAGCTCAAGAAGAATAAGTAGTGTGTAATGGCCTTTTGATCTAGCAGTGACTAGATCATTCACTACTTTGGTCAGTGCCGTCTCTGTGGAGTTTTAGGCACGAAAGCCTGACTGAAGTGAGTCCAATAAGTTGTGGGAGTTAAGAAAGTGTGTAAGGCGAGTGTAGGCAAGTCTCTCAAGTAGCTTGGAGGGACCTGGTAGCTGAGAAATGGAACGGTAGTTAGAGAGTGTGTTTGGGTCAGAGTTTTGTTTTTTTTTAGAATTGGGAGTAATCACTGCATGTTTAAACAGAGAAGGAAAGATACCAGGAGAGAGAGAGATTACAAATTTTAGTTAAGGTTGGGCTAAGCACAGGAGACAAAGTTTTACTGACCTGTGAGGGTATGGGATCAAGAGGAGAGGTAGTGGAGTAGGAGGATGAAAAGAGCGTTGATACTACATCTTCACGTGTGGGATCAAATGAAGAGAAAGTGCCAGTGGGTTCTGGTAGGGAATTGAGCAGGTCACTGGCTGAGTTAGAGCATATAATTTCATCTCGGATTTTATCAATCTTATCCTTGAAGTAGGAAGCATGTTCTTGTGCACTGATTGTAGCTAGTGGGGGAGGTGAGGGAAGGTAAATAAGTGATTTAAATGTTTTAAAAAGTCGCTTCGGGATTTCACTGGTATACTACGCTGGGCTTTCTGGCTTATGCTGGTGTTTTGGGGTGCCACACCCTGCACATAGATATAGCACTAGGGACCCCAAATATACAGAGACGCTTTGATGCGGCTTTGGGGCTTAACCACACATTTGCGCGAATATGTGTAACGAAGATCTCTGAATTCTATTATGTGGGATTTATATCTGGTTACTGTTATCATTCAGGGTGCTTGGGGAAACCAAATGCCTTTTTTCTTGCTCAGAAATACCCCCTCCCTTTCGAGCACCTGAATGATATCACTAAGCTAATTGAGCATCTACCAATATATATGTCAGAATTCACAAGCGAGAATGGCCTGCTGACAAGCCGACACTGGCGAGATGGCTTCGGATGACTATTTCAGGAGCATATTCTCAAGCTGATCTTCCTATTCCAGCTAATGTCTCTGCTCACTCTACTCGTAAGGTAGGTCCGTCATGGGCAGTACAATGTGGTGCTTCAGCTGAAAAGATATGTAAGGCCGCCACATGGTCTTCCATTAACACATTCGTTAGACATTATGCCTTTGATACCTTTCAGGATGCTGAATTCGGGTGAAGGATTCTCCTGTCCAATCAGGAGCGTCCCCACCACTAAATTTGCTTTGGGACATCCCAATGTTTATCCTGTGGATAACCTGTGGACCCTGCATTAGAAATACGTAGTTATGGTAGACTTACCGTCGATAACTCTATTTCTCCTAAGTCCACAGTATCCACAGGGATCCCACCCTGACGCACCTGATTTGAGGATCCTTTCACCTACTAACCTCTTCCTTGTACGGAAGGGTGTGAATGTGTGTTCTTCTCGCCTGATTAGGGCTCTTTGATGCTCCTGCCTTGAGCTTTGGAAGACAACTGAATTGCCGGAGGCGGGGCTATAGGGCACTGGCCCATTGCATTCTGGGAGGCCGGAAGCTTTGATCGTTGGTGCCAATCCGCTGACGCTACCTCATATCCCCAATGTTTATCCTGTGGATACTGTGGACTTAGGAGAAAGAGTTATCAACGGTAAGTCTACCATAACTACATATTTTGCAAATTGTTGCATCACTGCGGTAGATGCCCATGTTTTACCTTATTTTAAGTGGAACACGTTTTTGTTTTTTTACATTTTTTTTATGTTTATGTTTTTGTTTTGGCTCAGGTATACCGTGTGGGAAGCAAATGATCAGTTCCATGAGTATCATAGGTGGGGGCAGCAGCGGAGCGCCGCTGTATGATCGCAATCATGTGACTGGAGCCTCTTCCAGCAGCTCTTCTAGCACCAAAGCCACTTTATACCCTCAGGTGAGACACCCATTTAGGACTAAAACAAAATTGCTGTCTATGTGACATCTGTTAAGTATTTGAAAACTATATATATATATATATTTTTTTTACATTTTACTTGAAATAGATGATTCCAAATGTTTCAGTTGTCTTCGGAGATCCTTGTTGTATTATATGTAGGTAGTGTTTGTGAACCAGTTCAAATTTTGCTACTGCATCAAAATTGCTGTATAAAAATGGTGTGTGTATAGTAGAACGTTATTGTTACTGATCATGCAGGTACTGAAGTGGGCATGTACAAAGGGCCCAGTGAGCCAGCACCTTACTGCCTCTCTGTGAGCCTGCTCTAGATGGTGACGTATGGAAAGAAATTATTAAATCTGGTGGCAGGGAAGAACGGATCCCAGATGAACAGAGATCTCTTGCATAGCCGTACCTTTTGTGCCAGCTGTTTGAGTGATAATGTGGAACTAGGTGGTCTTTGAGATATTGGCAGAAGGAAAGCGTTTGCTGCCCAGTGATGGCGATAACAACATCTAAACACAGGAGAGGCCAGTAGGACAGCTGGAGGATTCCAAGACCCTGTGATGGCTATGGGAAATACTTTCTAATATATTAATCATCGTACATGGAGACAGATAAAAGGCCCTGGCATATCTGTCTGTGGATGAGCTCCATCACTTGCACTGTGTGAAATCAAGCTCTACAGCTACTCATTCCAAGCAAATTATGTTTCACACAATCACAGCTCCATACGAGTTTAAAGGCAATAAAAATAAAATGACCCAATCTTGGCCTCATAATGCAGACAATGCTAATCTTTCCCCACCCTCACTTCCATTGCATGTTTCCCATAGAAAGTTAGTTACTGACTATAAGGGCTGTGCTGCTTCTTTATTATGCACTCAGGGCTGGGTTTGGAGTTGTACGTAGCCCAGTGGTTTATGCACAACTCTGATGTTTCCCAATCGGAGCATGTTCCAATCTTGTGCTGTGAAATCGCTCCCAGAGCCCCCTAAGCTTAACTGACAGACTGCAGCCATTTGGGAACGGGTAGAGAGCAGCGACAGTCATTCTGAGTAAGCTCTGGCTCACTCAGATGACCGATGGCTGGAACCATCACAACGGCGCGTCATTTTTTTGTTTTATTTTTGTCTGCAGACACCCCTTGTGGCATTAGAATATTTTCCCTTACGTCCTAGAGGATACTGGGGACTCCGTAAGGACCATGGGGTATAGACGGGCTCCGCAGGAGACATGGGCACTACAAAGAACTTTAGAATGGGTGTGCACTGGCTCCTCCCTCTATGCCCCTCCTCCAGACCTCAGTTAGATCCTGTGCCCAGAGGAGATAGGGTGCATTACAGGGGAGCTCTCCTGAGTTTCTCTGAAAAAGATTTTTGTTAGTTTTTTTTATTTTCAGGGAGCACTGCTGGCAACAGGCTCCCTGCATCATGGGACTGAGGAGAGAGAAGCAGACCTACTGAAATGATAGGCTCTGCTTCTTAGGCTACTGGACACCATTAGCTCCAGAGGGAGTCGGAATGCAGGTCTCACCCTCGCCATTCGTTCCAGAGCCGCGCCGCCGTCCTCCTCGCAGAGCCGGAAGATAGAAGCTGGGTGAGTATAAGAAGAAAGAAGACTTCAGATCTTCTATGAGGTAACGCTGCGCGCCATTGCTCCCACACACTACACACACTGCAGGCACTGATGGGGTGCAGGGCGCAGGGGGGGCAGCAATAAACCTCTAGGACTGGCTCATATGAATATATAGGCTGCGGAGGCAGTATATTTTATAATCCCCCGCCAGTATAAATAAATTTTGAGCGGGACCGAAAGCCCGCCGCTGAGGGGGCGGAGCTTGATCTCACAGCACTAACCAGCTCCATTTTCTCCACAGCACACTGCAGAAGCTGGCTCTCCGGACTCTCCCTGCTGAACACGGTGACAGAGGGCAAAAAAGAGGGGGGGGGGGGGCACTTGTAAGGTGCAGTGAGTGTATAGATTTATCTATATGATTATATAAAAACGCTGTTTATCTTGGAATTTTGTTTCCAGTGCTATTGGCGCTGGGTGTGTGCTGACATACTCTCCCTCTGTCTCTCCAAAGGGCCTTATTGGGGGAACTATCTCTCTCTCTCTCTCTCTCTCTCTCTCTCTCTCTCTCTCTCTATATATATATATATATATATATATATATATATATATATATATATATACACACACACACAATCCCTGTGTGTGGGGGGGTGTCGGTAAGCTTGTGTCGGCATGTCTGAGGCGGAAGGCTCTTCTAGAGAGGAGATGGAGCAGATGATTGTGGTGTCTCCGTCGACAACGCCGACACCTAATTGGTTGGACATGTGGAATGTTTTAAAGGCAAATGTGACCTTGTTACATAAGAGATTGGACAAAGCAGAGTCCAGGGATAATGCGGGGAGTCAATCATTGGCTTTGACTGTGTCACAGGGCCCTTCAGGGTCTCAAAAGCGTCCCATATCCCAAATAGCAGACACTGATACCGACACGGATTCTGACTCGTGTCGACTACGATGATGCAAGGCTACACCCAAGGGTGGCCAAAAGTATTCATTATATGATTATTGCAATAAAGGAAGTTTTGCATATCACAGATGACCCCTCTGTTCCTGACACAAGGGTACACATGTTTAAGGAAAAGAAACCTGAGGTAACATTTCCCCAATCTCATGAGCTGAACGCGTTATGTGAAAAGGCTTGGGAAACTACAGACAAATAACTGCAGATTGCCAAAAGAGTACTTATGGCGTATCCTTTCCCGGCACAGGACAGGGTACGGTGGGAATCCTCGCCCAGGGTGGACAAGGCTTTGACGCGCTTATCCAAAAAGGTGGCGCTACCGTCCCCAGACACGGCAGCTCTCAAAGATCCTGCTGATCGCAGACAGGAAACGACTTTAAAATCAATTTATACACATACTGGTGCTTTACTCAGACCGGCTATAGCATCGGCTTGGGTCTGTAGCGCGGTAGCAGCTTGGACAGATACCTTGTCAGCTGATATTGATACCCTAGATAGGGATACCATTTTGTTGACCTTAGGTCACATCAAAGACGCAGTCTTGTATATGAGAGACGCTCAAAGAGACGTCGGACTACTAGGTTCAAGGGCCAACGCGATGGCGGTCTCGGCTAGGCGAGCACTGTGGACCCGCCAATGGACGGGTGATGCTGACTCAAAGAGGCATATGGAAGTTTTACCTTACAAGGGTGAGGTTTTATTTGGGGACGGTCTCACGGACCTAGTTTCCACAGCTACCGCGGGTAAATCTACCTTTTTGCCTTATGTTCCCCCACAGCAAAAGGGAACTCCACAGTATCAGATGCAGTCCTTTCGGTCGCATAAGTCCAGAAGAGGTCGGGGCTCTTCCTTCCTCGCAAGAGGTAAGGGTAGAGGGAAAAGAATGCCTGCTACGGCCAGTTCCCAGGAACAGAAGTCCTCCCCGGCTTCTACTAAATCCACCACATGACGCTGGAGCTCCACTGAGGGAGGCCGCACCGGTGGGGGCACGTCTTTGACTCTTCAGCCAGGTCTGGGTTCAGTCGGACGTGGATCCTTGGGCGATGGAAATTGTATCCCAGGGCTACAAGCTGGAATTCGAAGACGTGCCTCCTCGTCGATTCTTCAAATCTGCTTTACCAGCTTCTCCCCCAGAGACGGAGATAATTTTAGCTGCAATTCAAAAGCTGTGTCAACAGCAAGTGATTATCAAGGTTCCCCTAACACAACAGGGGAAAGGATACTATTCAACCCTATTTGTGGTCCCGAAACCGGATGGCTCGGTCAGACCAATTCTAAAATCCCTGAACCTGTTCTTAAAAAGGTTCAAGTTCAAATTGGAATTGCTCAGGGCAGTCATCACCAGCCTGGAAGGGGGGGATTTTATGGTGTCATTAGACATAAAGGATGCATACCTTCACGTCCCCATATATCTTCCTCATCAGGCATATCTGAGATTCGCTGTACAGGACTGTCATTACCAGTTTCAGACGTTGCCATTTGGGCTTTCCACGGCCCCGAGGGTGTTCACCAAGGTAATGGCGGAAATGATGGTGCTCCTACGCAGGCAAGGAGTCACAATTATCCCATACTTGGACGATCTCCTGATAAAAGCGAGATTAAAGGAACAGTTGCAGAAAAGCGTATCGCTCTCCCTGAGAGTGCTACAGCAACATGGATGGATTCTAAATCTACTAAAGTCGCAGTTGGTTCCAACGACTCGGCTGTCTTTCTTAGGCATGATTCTAGACACAGAACAAAAGAGGGTTTTTCTCCCAAGGGAAAAAGCCCAGGAACTCCAGAACATGGTAAGAGACCTGTTAAAACCGAAAAGAGTGTCAGTCCATCGATGCACTAGAGTACTGGGGAAAATGGTGGCGACCTAGGAGGCCATCCCCTTCGGCAGGTTTCATGCGAGGACGTTTCAGTGGGACCTAATGGACAAGTGGTCCGGGTCCCACCTTCAAATACATCAGAAAATAACTCTGTCCCCCAGGGCCAGGGTGTCTCTCCTGTGGTGGCTCCAGAGTGCTCACCTTCTAGTGACCACGGACGCGAGCCTCCGAGGATGGGGAGCAGTCACACAAGGAAGGAATTTTCAGGGACTGTGGTCAAGCCAGGAGGCTTGTCTACACATCAACATACTGGAATTGAGGGCCATATACAACGGCCTACGACAAGCGGAGAATATTCTTTGCGACCTACCGGTTCTGATTCAGACAATGTCACAGCCGAGGCTCATGTAAACCGCCAAGGCGGGACAAGGAGCAGAGTGGCAATGGCGGAAGCCACCAGGATTCTGCGCTGGGCAGAAAATCACGTAAGCGCTCTGTCAGCGGTATTCATTCCGGGAGTGGACAACTGGGAAGCAGACTTCCTCAGCAGACACGATCTCCATCCAGGAGAGTGGGGACTTCATCAAGAAGTTTTTGCAGAGATAAGTCTTTGGGGACTTCCTCAAATAGACATGATGGCGTCAAGCCTCAACAAGAAGCTTCGGAGGTATTGTGCCAGGTCAAGGGACCCTCAGGCAGTAGCGGTGGACGCCCTCGTGACACCATGGGTGTTTCAGCCGGTCTATGTGTTCCTTCCTCTTCCTCTCATCTCAAAGATACTGAGAATCACAAGACGAAAAAGAGTGCAGACAATACTCATTGTTCCAGATTGGCCTCGAAGGGCTTGGTATTCAGATCTTCAGGAGTTGCTCACAGAAGATCCATGGCCTCTTCCTCTCAGGGAGGACCTGTTGCAGCAGGGGCCCTGCGTGTTCCAAGACTTACCGCGGTTACGTTTGACGGCATGGCGGTTGAACACCAAATCCTAGCTGGGAAGGGTATTTCAGAAGAAGTTATCCCTACTCTGATAAAGGCTAGGAAGGAGGTGACGGCGAAACATTATCACCGTATCTGGAGGAAGTATGTTTCTTGGTGTGAAGCCAAGAATGCTCCTACGGATGACTTCCACTTGGGCCGGTTTCTCCACTTTCTACAGACTGGAGTGGATATGGGCCTAAAGTTAGGCTCCATTAAAGTACAGATTTCGGCCCTTTCTATATTCTTCCAGAGAGAATTGGCTTCTCTCCCAGAAGTCCAGACTTTTGTAAATGGAGTGCTGCACATCCAGCCTCCTTTTGTGCCCCCAGTGGCACCATGGGACGTTAATGTGGTGTTACAGTTCCTAAAATCTCACTGGTTTGAGCCTCTTCAAACTGTTGAGTTAAAATTTCTCACTTGGAAGGTGGTCATGTTGTTGGCCTTGGCATCTGCAAGGCGGGTGTCCGAATTGGCGGCCTTGTCTCATAAGAGCCCCTATCTCATTTTCCATGTGGATAGACAATTTTTGCCTAAGGTGGTGTCATCGTTTCATATGAACCAACCTATTGTGGTGCCTGTGGCTACGGGAGACTTGGAGGATTCCAAATCCCTTGATGTAGTCAGGGCCTTAAAAATTTACGTAGCCAGGACGGCTCGAATTAGGAAAACAGAAGCTCTGTTTGTCCTGTATGCAGCCAACAAGGTTGGCGCTCCTGCTTCTAAGCAGACTATTGCTCGCTGGATCTGTAACACGATTCAGCAGGCTCATTCTACGGCTGGATTGCCGGTACCAAATTTGGTAAAGGCCCATTCCACTAGGAAGGTGGGCTCTTCTTTGGCGGCTGCCCGAGGTGTCTCGGCTTTACAGCTTTGCCGAGCGGTTACTTGGTCGGGTTCAAACACTTTTGCTAAATTCTACAAGTTTGATACCCTGGCTGATGAGGACCTCATGTTTGCTCAATCGGTGCTGCAGAGTCATCCGCACTCTCCCGCCAGGTTTGGAGCTTTGGTATAATCCCCATGGTCCTTACGGAGTCCCCAGCATCCTCTAGGACGTAAGAGAAAATAAGATGTTAAACCTACCGGTAAATCTTTTTCTCCTAATCCGTACAGGATGCTGGGCGCCCGTCCCAGTGCGGACATATTTCTGCATGACTTGTATATAGTTGTTGCTTACATAAGGGTTATGTTACAGTTGAGATCAGTCGTTGGCTGATACTGTTTTGTTCATACTGTTAACTGGTTGCGTATATTCCAGGTTATACGGTGTGGATGGTGTGGGCTGGTATGAATCTTGCCCTTAGATTAACAAAAATCCTTTCCTCGTACTGTCTGTCTCCTCTGGGGACAGTTTCTCTAACTGAGGTCTGGAGGAGGGGCATAGAGGTGCACACCCATTCTAAAGTTCTTTGTAGGGCCCATGTCTCCTGCGGAGCCCGTCTATACCCCATGGTCCTTACGGAGTCCCCAGCATCCTCTACGGACTAGGAGAAAAAGATTTACCGGTAGGTTTAAAATCTTATTTTCACATCGCTGCTGTGCCCGAAGCACCCTGATATAAGCACTCACTGTGCCCGTATCACACCTAGTTCATGACCTGCATTACAGATGACAGTGGCACAAAATGGATGCTATCATAGCTATTTTTTTTTATTTATCCTCAAGTCTAATTGCAAGAAAAAAGAGGATGACGCAATTAGTTTAAATATACATTTCTATATCTGTCCTCAGTGGTATATATACCACTATGTGTAACTGACATTGAAACACTTGAAATGCAAATATTGAGATGTGTAACAGATGTGTATTTTTCAAAGTGCTGTTCGCTAATTCCCATGATAATAGGAAGCCAGGTGCTTCCCTCCTGCACTACAGCGTTACATGCTAGCCGCTTGTGGCCACTCTGTCCATATTCTCTGATTTTTATGCTTTTAAAAAATAAAAATTGGATCTAAAGGACTAACTTAAATTGTTTTTCCAGATCTTGAATCCGCCTCCATCACCAGCTACAGATCGGTCTTTATACAACACTGAGGTATTCTACTCCTCGAACAGTCCATCCACTACTAGATCTTACAGGTAAGAGTTCGCTCTGTAAAGCTAGCGTTGATGATGATGCAAGAAATTGCAGATTTGGTGTTTTAGCATTTTACATCTAGCCCCATTCAGAACTTCCCATAGTTAATAATAAAACACAAATCTTACATGATGTATCAAAGTCTTAGGCCCTATTGAAAATATTTTATAAATGTACAGGGTGGAGATTATTAAACTTCCCTCATGTAGAGCTGTCTGTAGCTTGACCTAACAATCAGAATGTCACCAAATTTGGTAGAGAGACTAATTAGCACATGAGAAGCAGCATTTCGTGTGAGGTTTTTTTGTTTTGTTTTTTTATAATCAGGTATTTTTATTGACATTTTTCAATATCGCAATAAACCAATAAAAAATATAGAAATAAAAGGAAAGAAACCGTAAAAGCAACATACCATGAAAAACGAGCTTTTTGGTTTTGATGCTTTACGACAGATGTGAAACTTTTAAACTTTGTGTCTGTTTCTTATATGTTTGATCAGAATATACCAACTGTTTAAATTTTAATTATGGACTAATAAATACAATATGTCTTAATTTTGCTATATTCTAGTCTTCTATTGACTTTTCAAGAGTGCACCCAAAAAGAGTCGTCTTTCTTCCTCTCCTTGTTTATTTATTTAGCCCCTTTGCCATTTTTCAGGTTTATTTCATGTAATCAAATCTGGTTTATTTGGGACTTTGTGCGTATGCAGTCAGTTGTCTGAATTTTTTTTTAATTTGTATTTAAGAAAATGTAGAGTATGTGTTTGTTTTTTTGTACATTACAGATTTTTTGATGCAAGAACATCATAAATTAAAATCTGTTTTGATTCCATTATGTAAGCATATAAATCTGAGCAATTCCAAAGGGGCTTATACTTTTTAATGCCACTGTCGGGTGCATGTAGTAGGGTGAAAAAAATGCTAAAGGCAGTGGAAATCCCCGTACATATCGCTTCTCAGCATGTACAGTTGTGTTCTCCTACGTCCTTGCTGCAGTCATGGTAAATGTTATTTAGGATTCCAGCCTGCAGAATGCTGGCAGGGGGCTGAGGGCTTATCCCACTCATGGGTGTCCACGACACCCATAGAGTGGGAATAGAAACTGTGGCGAGCGCAGCGAGTCACCACACCCGCAGAGTGGTGAGCGCAGCGAGCCCACAAAGTGCTTTATTGCGCTCGTCACCCTGCCAGCATTCTGGTGGCCGGGATCCCGGCATTAGCATGCTGACCGCTGGGATCCTGACCCCAACCCTGTTAAACAGCCCTTCTAGTCACGCCATACCATGGTGTTACTCGGTAACACCGAGCATCTTTATGTGTGTCTACGCCGCATTACTATGCAAATAGGGCACACAAGCAGCATATTCTGATTAAAATGATATGTGGCATGGTTATATGCTGTGTGTGACTGTGGCTGTATCTGCATCCAAAATGCTACGTTACAGTGTATTCCTGGAAATCATTGTAACACAGCATTTCGTATGCAAAACAAATGCTATACAATAGCATAGCTGCCCAGGTACTGCCGGCCGACTTATGCCAGGCGTATTGAGGCAAGATGTATGAGGACACATCTGTACTAAAGGGATTTTCTCTGTCTGCAGCCTTCTAGTGCTATCAGCAGGCGACAATATTGTGCTGCACCTGGGTAACTAGCGCTGCCATAGGCACTAAGTGTCCCAGGTGTTACTAAGGGGAGAGGTCACTTACCGCCGGGTGTTTTCTCCAGCGCTGGTATCGTCACCTGTAGCTGCCGAAAACTGCATCACCTCAATGTAGAAGCCGGAAGGGAGGCCTGTTTACTTGTGGGCTGGCTGTCAATAGTTTGTTTAATAAAGAAAATCTCTCTGCTGCAGCTGCACAGGACAGGTCTCTGGAGGCAGGGTGAGTGCAGTGTCTGCCTGCACCGCTGCAGGTCTGTTATTAGTACACATCACGGTAGTCCGCTCATGCTTCGCAGAAGTGGCTTTTACTCAGCAGTATGTTCCCAGATATTACATGGAACCCTCTGTTTTCCGATTAACAATATGGAGGAAAATCTACACCGTTGACCATGCTAAAAAACAAAACATAAAATTCGGAAGAACACCATTTTTTAAAAATCTACCATTGTATTTTTCTCTATTGCAGACCCTACCTTATCAGAGGCATTGCGCCTCCAACCACACCGTGCAGCACAGACGTGTGTGACAGTGACTACACAACCAGCAGATGGAAAGCTAATAAATACTACATGGATTTAAATTCGGATTCAGACCCATACCCACCTCCTCCCACTCCACGGAGCCAGTACATGTCAGCAGAGGAGAGCTGCCCCCCTTCCCCAACCACAGAACGGAGCTACTTCCACCTCTACCCACCACCCCCCTCGCCATGTACAGACTCCTCATGACCCCAAGCAGAAGGAACCTGTCCCTATTCATTTGTAAATATTTTAAATATGAACAAAAGAACAAATATATAAATATATATATATATATTATGATTTTAAAGATAATCCTGATTGTTGTTTTTCTAAAAAAAAAGATGTAAGAGAAAAAATAAATGTGAATACAAATGGGTTGGGGAGGGACTGAAAATTGTACAGTGGAAAACATATTTATATAATTTTTTTTTAAGTGCAATGTTTCTAATAGGAATGATTTGTATTTTATTTTAATTTTTTAAAATCCCAAGGTGCAGTTCTCAAGGTTACCTCCTCTAGTAAACTATGAAAGGCTGCTTTATACCAGGCACTGCCAAGGCTGTTCTGGGGATCTATGTCTACCCTGAAATGAAGCTTTCAGAATCTTCTGCCCTAGATTAGGGAAAAAAAGAAATGTTACAAATCAAAAAAAAATGAGGTGGAGTCTGGTGTATAATTGCCTTTAAGTGTCTCACTTGGTTCCAAGGCACGGCAGAAGAATTATGTCGGCTAGGGAAAAAAGTGCATTTGTGCCCATGCTTCACATGGTTGAGTATCCCACCTTATCTTCATATAGCTCTGTTCCTGCCCTATTCCTAGGATTCTCATACTGGCACCATCGTGATGTTGCCTTACCTCCAATGTGTACCTAGAAATCCCAGAAGTACAAGCCAATAGGCCAGAGAAGTGGACTGCACCATGTTGTAGATCTTTACAGCAGACTGTGTTGTCCTAATTGGTTCTAAAATAGGCTACAGATTTAGAAAATATCACTAACCTTACTGAGGCTTGTTATTTGTGTAAGCCCTGTATGCATTGTGCACAGAGCCGGCCTTAGGCATAGACAAACTAGGCAAATGCCTAGGGCATTTGGTGTGCTTAGGGGCACCAGCAGCTTCTGCTGATTAAAATGATATGCAGCATGCCTGTATTCTGTGTGTGACTGCAGCTGTATCTGCATACGAAATGCTACGTTGCAGTGTATTCCTGGAAATCACTGTAATGTAGCATTTCATATGCAGATACAGCCACAGTCGCACACAGAATATAGGCATGCTGCATATAATTTTAATCAGCAGAAGCTGCTTGTGCATCCTGGCCACATAGTAATGCAAATAATATGATGCATTTTTATAAACAAAAGGCACCCGACGTTAGCAGAGCTGCCAGCTGACTCATGCCAGGCATCTCCTGCAGAACTAGCGGTGGTGCTAGGGGGCACCAGCCAAAATCTTGCCTAGGGCATCATATTGGTTAGGGCCGGCTCTGATTGTGCATGAAGGGAAAGCTGTAGCTTCAAGTTGTTTGTACTGTATATGGCTTAGCACAAGTATCACCTCCCTGCACCAGCTACATTCCATATTACTGTGTGCATGAATTGGCTCCAATGCATTAAATGAGAAGTCTCTTCTACGGCTGTATGTGAAATACACTGTACAGCCTGCTGCAATTCTTAGTCCGTGTTCATTTCCTTATATGCCCTTATGGATGGACCTCACAGTTTCACTAGGGATGACCACTGTTGCCTGCATTTGCACTCTCAGCCATCCATCTGAAGTTCAGCTGAAAGATCCAAGGATCTTTGGAGAAATATGCTTGTCTTAAAGTGAAGAACAGCAGTTTGTGACATACACAGCAATTACAGCGGGTATAGGTATTAGATTTAATTGCTAGCATGTGTTTCCATTTGTGTGTTGCTGTTATACTATAGTAGAAAACGATGGGAATTGGAAGTGTACGTAGAAAGAGCAGGAGATTCTTGGGCCCTTTATTTACTCATCAATTATTAAGTATAGGGATAGGCAGACAAAGATACCAGGTTTGTACAAAAATGTGGACATTTATTAAGTGTATGTGCCGCAGTCTGAACTCCTTTGTTTCTCATCTGTCCATAGTAACAGATTTTCTCTTAGACTGGGTACATACCATCACAACTAGATGGCGAACCCTACAAAAACAATATAATCTCGAACCCGCGCTCCAATTCAACGGTGCTGCAGCGCCTGCTTGAATGGTCACCTCCACTCCAAAGAGTCCACAATAAAAGTTCACAATTTGCAGACGCACACTCCTTCTGGAATAACTTCGGATATATAACCACTGGGAATCTTCCAACAATCCTGCGGTCTTAAGATCAAATACAATTCGTCTCCAGAATATTATCTCCCCATGTCCATATCCCTCAAACAAAACAGAGGTGGGGGATAATAGTGAAGTACAGTTTAGTAAGATATTGGTACAATAAAACAACTCCAATAAAACAAATCCGAATAAAAATCCACCACAATTCAAGGTCAAGGTGTGCGTACCAAAATACGTGGTGTCATAAGATGCCCACCCAATAGCGCTTGTAAAACGTTACTCAGGTACCTCCCGGGATATCGGCACCCTTTCGCCGCAGCAGACCAAATACGAGGACAAAGGTGCCTGGCCAGCGGCAAAAGGGTGCTGATATCCCGGGAGGTACCGGAGTACACCTTGGCCTAGAATTGTGGTGGATTTTTATTCGGATTTGTTTTATTGGAGTTGTTTTATTGTACCAATATCTTACTAAACTGTACTTCACTATTATCCCCCATTTCTGTTTTGTTTGAGGGATATGGACATGGGGAGATAATATTCTGGAGACAAATTGTATTTGATCTTAAGACCTCAGGATTGTTGGAAGATTACCAGTGGTTATATATCCAGTTATTCCAGAAGGAGCGCGCGTCTGCAAATTGTGAACTTTTAGATCGCTAACCCGAATACATATGTGTTACCGGCTGTCATGATCTCGGCAGCGGGATCCCGGCCACCAGTATGCCAGCAGCGGGGCAAGCACTAGAAAACACCATGTGGTGCCGAAATTCCGGCTGTGGCACTGTGACCGCCGGGATCCCGACAGGCGGTCTTGTGATTGAGTCCCCAGCCAAGTGGCCTTTTGAATTTGCCCGCCCAACTGTGGCGTCAGCCCCTGCAACAAGTGTATGGGTGGTCAGCCAGTATATCTGAATATGTACGTCGACCATTGGCTGTGCTGCACAGTCAATGCGATATGCCTATGAACATGTCGTTCACAGACACATTATATGCACACACACACCCTTCCCCCGACCCACTCTCAACAAATCGCCCGTTCACTTGAATGGCCGATATATATCGCCTAGTGTGTACCTAGCAATAGCCACAATAATTGATGTCAAACCTTTTTCCCCACAGTTGGCAAATTGAGAAGCTGTTTTAATGGAAAGTACCATCATTTAATGTACAGCACTCAAATTACTGTGCCATTTATTGACCTCTCCATACAGTATCTTGATATTCAGAAATGTTTTTAAAGTTGCATTAAATTCTAGTTCACATTCAAATAGTCTTAAATATCTTTGCCATACTGTATATAACACTCACTATCAACACTTGCGAAGGTTCTTGTTCACAAATTCTGTTGGCGATGAGCAAATATACTGTCAGAGACGGGTGGTCTTCTGTATGCCGGCGGTCGGGCTCCCGGCGCTCAGTATACCGGCGCCGGGAGCCCGACAGCCGGCATACCGACACTTATTTTCCCTCGTGGGGGTCCACGACCCCCATAGAGGGAGAATAAAATAGTGTAGCGTGCCACCGTGCCCGTAGCGTGGCGAGCGCAGCGAGCCCGCAAGGGGCTCATTTGCGCTCGCCACGCTGTCGGTAAACCGGCGGTCGGGCTCCCGGCGCCGGGATGCTGGTCGCCGGGAGCCCGACCGCCGGCCAGCCGTAGTGAACCCTCAGAGACTGTATCATGTTACACCAAGATTAGAATACTCTGCTGCAGAAACCAGTGCAACCACTGTCCCTTAGCTGCAGTGGATGTGAAATATGAATAGTCGACATAAGGTTTCTGCAGTCTTGAAAACGGAAACTAATATTACGGAGTACCATGTAAGGTGGTAGCACAACTCCTAATAATTGGGATGTGTATGTTTATGTCCAGTTTTGGAGCTACTAATGATACAAACGTTGAATTGAAAAGTGGTAAAATGCATTGCTTATGGACTGCAGTTGAAAGGCAAGGGTGATTCAATATCTATGTGTTCAAATGAGATTTGTTACGGCAAGGAGTTCATTTCTGGGAGCCGATGACCTCAGCTGGCACTTGGATGAGTAGCCGACTGACTCGGAAGTAAGTCTGGTTGCTGTGCTTGGGAGTGAGTACTGTGCAATGTAGGCAAACTGCTCTCATACTCAGCTGTTGACCAGATTACATATGTGACACAAGTTTGTCTCCAGCCTGTTTTTCATATGTGAACGGTGCCCCCTCCCTCCCTCCTCCTTAAATTCCTATTTTGTACTTCATTGTTCTAGCAGCACTTCATAAAATGTATATATTGTATTATGTATAAAAGAAAAGATTTCACAGTAGGACTGAATTTAAAATTATTTATTTTGCTTGCAATATACTTTGAATGATTTAGGTGGTTAATCCTGGTACTTTATTCTACAGCTAATATAGCAAGTCATGTTAATTTTTCGTTAGTTATTTGAAGTTTAAATGAAGGCATTTTCCCTCACACTGCAGTGAAGCACGTGTGTAATCTGGTCTGTAGGTGCTTTCTCACTGTATAATGCGTGAGAGATGAAGTTGACCACTGATAACATTAACTCCAACCAAGGCAGTTTTCAGATGTAGCATTACAAATCCCCACAGCATAAAACTAATCTGTCTGTATCACAAATGTCTTGGACTTTCATTTAACGCCACAAATGCCAGTAGCATTTTCCTTGGTACTGTATGTAATGGTTTCTTGTGCTGTGATTGGTCGTCACAACTGGATATCTGCATATCCTTTATATGTAAGAATGTGTTGATATCTGCGTCAGCCAACCTTGTTTTAGGTTTGGAAGGTTATGTTTAAAGGGTGTTTTTTTTAGAATTTTATGTATTTAAAATTGTGCTAAGTTCTGCTAAATTTGCCTTTTTTTCTCACGGCTGTTGGGCCACTATTCTCCTGAAAATGGTCTGTGAAATGTTCTTTATCTGCAGTCAACATTCTGCACTCAGTATTCTTATGTAGGATTATTTCTCATATCAAATACAAAAGCATTCCAGATCATTAAATGCTGTAGCCCTATTAATTATCCTTTCAGCACATTTTTACTTGCCAGTTATTTGCAACTATCCCTTTACTCCAGAAATGTAACTTATGGAATCCACCAGATGTTTCAGATTTGTTTTATTTTTTGTTTTTATATGACTAAGATATAGTATTAGTGTGCCTTTAATATTTAGCACCTATAATAAGTAATGACTTTTAAACTTGTACTCTTGTTTGTTTTCCAAAAAAAACCTATAAGCTGTATCATGCAGTATGACTGCTGGTAAATTGACTGTGCACACTTTGCTAATGCATGTTAATATTATGAATGATTTGGTAAATTAAAAGTTTTTTTTTTTTTTTTTTTAAGGAAAAAAAATGAAGTAATTAGAGTTTAAAGAATGCAACATAAAGAGATATTTTCATGTTATTTGCAGTTGTGTGTTTTCTGTTACCTTACTAACAAAGTATAATTGGGTTGTCTGTGGCTTCATGCCACGTAACATTAAACCGGAAGGTGAAATAAATAAGTGACTACAGAAACTACGTTATGGTTACTTTTTAGCTGGCTACAAATTGGTATCCTTTAAAAAGAAACTGGTCATTTTTTGTTAGGCGTGTTGCATTTGTTTTTAGGTCATCGTTGCCCACGTGTATCCACTATTGAATTGTGCATTTATGTTTTTTAATGACTTGGTCAGCAGAAGTGCCATGCATTATTAATACACTTTTGGTTTATTCAGCGGAACTCTAGCAGAATACATGAAAGTAGTGATGAGCGAGGTTCGGTTTTACTCGGTTTTACTCGGTTCTCAAAACGGCATCTTATTGGCTATCCAAAACACGTGACATCCGTGAGCCAATAAGATGCCGTTTTGAGAACCGAGTAAAACCGAGTAAAACCGAATCCGCTCATCACTACATGAAAGTACATCAAACACACTGCACTATTGATGTTTTAAGCAGGGTTCCATTCATTGAACTGAATCTAGTCCAACAAGCCTCCTGCCCTTCTGCACTGGACTTGTCAACTTTGCTTCACACACGGACAGGTTACACAGGTTCCTTTTATGCACATACTTACTATATCCGTCTTGTTCCAGCTATAACGTGGCCCATGTGTAGTAATCTTGTTCCTGAAAGACAGCCTGCCACTTTCTTGTACTAAAACTAAGTAGCTACATGTACTGCTGCTTCCTGTATGATTACTTTGCCCCGTAACCCATTCTGCATTGGGAGAAATTGCTGTAATGTCTGATATGTGCTTTGATAATTGTTGAAGATTCAATATGTAGACTGGAGACCGTTTTATTAGCTAGGAGTAGGATTGTCTTATATTTATTAGGCCCCACTAAGTGTATTCCGCACTAGACATAAAAACAAAGAATACAGTGTAAGAACAATACAGAACAGACAACCATTGTGTAAGTACCCAGCATGAATACATGGAGAAGGGTAGGGCAACTTGCTGTAGCATGTAGGAGAAAGCCATTGTGAGTTGCAGAGGAAGGCGAACCGCTCTCAATGGTTCTGTGCCCATGGGTGAGCAGCGGTGTCGGATTCTGGACATTTCAAATGGCTTGCATGGGACATCTTTCAAGCATTTAAAGGAAACAAATAGATTTAGGGGATTATTCAGGTTTGTTAGCAATTGGGCAAAACAATGTTGCACTGTAGGCATGGGGCAGATGTAACATGTGCATAGAGTTAGATTTGGGTGGGTTATATTGTTTCTGTGCAGGGTAAACACTGGCTGCTTAATTTCTACACTGCAATTTAGATTTCAGTTTGAACACACCCCACCCAAATCTAACTCTTTCTGCACATGTTATATCTGCCTCCCCTGCAGTGCACATGGTTTTGCCCAATCACTAACTCTTGGTTTGCTAACAAACCTGAATAATCCCCATAGTTCTCACAAATTGGTACATACTATGGTGTCGTACAGGGCCTGTGTTATGGTTTAGTGCAGAGGTTCCCAAACTGTGTGCCGTGGCTCCCTGGGGTGCCTCGGGACACTTGCAGGGGTGCCCTGGGTTGGTGTTCCAGGACCAATTCAAATTATTCATGGTCAATATAATAGGCGAAACTAGTGCTGGTGGCTGCCAGTCATAAAATGTGGCCAAACAGAAGCAAATCTTGTCCCTCACCACACAACTGACCCTAAGGATGACATATAAACGCGATCTACTTAATGTAATATTTCTTTCTAAATTTCTCAATAAGAAATTTTTGGCCTAGGAGTGCTGTGAAAAGAATTCTGTTATTCTAGGGTGCCGTGATTCAAAAAAGTTTGGAAACCACTGGTTTATATAGGCTGCAGTAGAACAAAGCAAGGTTATAAGTTGTAGAAATGCTGATTAAATGTATGAAATTATTTACATGAATTATGGACGTTGGGAATTGATAGGGGCTGTAATCTGAATTGCAACTGAATTGTGCCAAATATGTTTGCAAAAGAAAAAAAAAAAAATCAGACAGTGAGGCCAGTCTACAGTATGTTTGTATTCTGCAGTACCCAGCCACTCAGATGAAGTGGTATATTTACTAAAGCGCCTTGAGTCCTGTTGGAGAAAGTGCTCTATAGAAATAAAATGATTATTATTAAAGTTCATTTTTTGAAAAGCCAATCATTCTCTGCAACTTTGAAAGCTGAATTTAAAAGGACGATATTAATACTGGAAAATCTGACTTGTTTTGTGTGTATTACTATTGCCCTTATAGGTCCAGCCCTAAAAGCTTTTAAGGTTTGTCATCTTTAAAAAAAAAAAAAAGTGATCTTTAGTAAATATACCTCAAGCTAGTCCTGACTAATCTGATATAAAGCCTTCTGCCTCTGAATGGAGTTAATTTCTCTTCTAGCTCTCCCTTGGCGTTACAGGTTTGTTACTGTTCAATTTGCGGCAAACGTTAGGCATATGCTCTTTTAGAAATGTAGTGATAAATCTTACACATCTGGTTTACAAATACTCTCTCTATGAATGTCTTGGTTGAGTCTTTTATGCAAAGCCGTCTAGTTTCCCCAGTCTGTCACTGGGAGATAATAAGCTGTACCCTTAGGCTAATGGGAAATGAAGATACTAAAATATGGGTCAGTCCTTAATCGTACACACCTTTTAAAAGCGTTCACTACAAATGATCTCATGAAGGTACTGATGCCCAATGGCAAGAACTCAACAAGCCAATCGGCTGTGACCGAAGAAATGTGAGGCTTTTGTGTATTGTCTAAAATAAAGGAAAAATTAGCTGGGCATACACAGCCAGACCAACAGACTTATCTGATAGCCTGAGACACATCAGATATCTTGGCCATACACTGAGATTTCAGCAGGGCATACTGTGTCCTATGCGGCCAACATGACACTTTAAAATATTCATTATGGTAAAACTTATGGTTGATAACGTTATTTCTCCGAAGTCCACAGGATACCATTGGGATATGATGATGCTACAGCAGATTTGCAGCAATCTGTCAAAGCTTCCGGCCTCCCAGCATGCAACAGGCCCATCCATATATCCCCGCCTCTTGGTTCAGGCAAATCAGTTGTTTTTCCAAAGCTGAAGGCAGGAGCATAATAGAGAGCCATAATCAGGCGAGGAGAACACACATGCACACCCTTCCGTACAAGAAGGAAGAGGTTAGTGAGTGAAAGGATCCTCAAATCAGGTGCGTCGGGGTGGGATCCCTGTGGACTTAGAAAAAATAACGTTATCAACGGTAAGTTTTACCATAACTAATATTTCTCCGGCATGGTCCACAGGTTAATCAAAAGGATAACTTTGGGATGTCCCAAAGCAATTTAGTGGTGGGGACAGGAGAATCCTTCGCCTGAATTCAACGTCCTGAGAGTCAAAGGTATCGAAGGCATAATGTCTAATGAATGTGTTAATGGAAGACCATGTGACTGCCTTACATATCTATTCTGCTGAAGCATCCCGTTCTGCTGCCCATAACGAACCTACCTTACGAGTAGAGTGAGCAGAGATTAGTCGGAACAGGGAGATCCGCTTGAGAGTGCTTCTCAAATTGTCATTTGAAGCCACCTCACCACTGTCTGCTTATCAGCAGGCCATCCTCTCTTGTGAAATCCGTAGAGAACGAAGAGGGTGTTTTTCTTTCTGATGGTACTGGTACGATCCACGTAGATCCTTAAGGCACGGACTATGTCTAACGATCTTTCTCCCGCAGAAAGGTCCGGCCCCTGGAAAATCGGGACTACAATTTCTTCGTTAAGGTGGAATTCAGACACCACTTTAGTAAGATACCCAGATTTGGTTCTGAGAACCGCTCTATCTGGATAAAAAATTCGGAAATGGAGGGCAACATAACAATGCCCCTAAATCTGAAACTCTTCTAGTTGAAGCAATAGTCAGTAGAAAGAGAACTTTAGCTGTCAACCATTTAAGATCCACTCTTTTTAGTGGTTCAAATGGGGCAACTTGAAGGGCCTTTTGGACTAACCTTAGGTCCCAAGGCACTGTAGGAGGAACAAAGATGTTGAATCTGCAGCATTCCCTGGAAAAAAAGTGCGCACATCCTGTAGGTTAGCAATTTTCCTTTTGGAACCATACAGTCAATGCTGACACTTGTACTCTCAAGGAGCCACCCACAGACCTTAGTCCATTCCTGCATAAAGGAATGCAAAGACTCTGAAATTCTGAAACCTATGGTCAAATTTCCAATTACTGCACCATTGAATAAAGACTTGCCATATTCGGTGATAATGCGAGTTAAGGAAGGTTTCCTTACGCTTAGCATTTTTTTAAATGACCTGTTCTGAGATCCTCTTGCTTTCAGGATGGAAGTCTCAAGAGCCACGCCGTCAAAGACAGTTGATCCAAGTGCTTGTAATAGCAAGGACCCCGAGCCAATAGATCTGGATGTTGAGGGAGTAGGACTGGAGCATCCATTGACATCCTCTGCAGATCTGTGTAACACTGCCAACTGGACCAAACCGGAGCCATTAGTATCACGGCACCCTTTCCTTGTCTTACCTTTCGCATCACCCTGGGTCACAGGGCAATTGGTGGAAACACATAAGCCAGATAAAAGTCCCATCTCACTGACAGGTCATCCACAAAGGTCGGTCTGGGATCCTTTGTTCTTGACCCGTATGCAGAAACTTTGTTGTTCTGACGGGACACCATGAGATCTATCTCCAGTAACCCCCATTGTCTACCAGAGTTTAAGGCCTTGGGTGGTAAAGCCCATTCGTGCATGAATGGCGTGTCTACCTAGAAAATCCGCTTCCCAGTTTAGGACTCCCAGAACGAATACTGCTGACAAGGCTGGATAATGAAGTTCTGCCCACCTTAACATGTGACTTACCTTCTTTGTGTTTTGGCTGTGAGTTCCTCCCTGATGGTTGAGGTATGCTACTGACATTACATTGTCCGAGCGGATTTGAACTGGTTTCCCCTGAAGGATGTTCTTTGCCTGAATGGGCCATATATATGGCACTTAAAGTTCCAATATATTTATTGGCAGGCAACTTTCTTCCTTGGTCCACTGCCCCTGGAAACAACTCCTTCTTGACACTGCTTCCCAGCCCTGAAGGCTGGCATCCATTGTCAGAGTTTCCCAATCTGATATCCAAAGGAGTCTCCCTTTGTCCAGATAGGATGTCTGTAGCCACCAGGCTATTGACCTCCTTACTTCCAGAGGAAATACCATAATCTGCGTTTTTATTGACTGACGAAAACCATTTCCCTTGGAAAAGATCAGATGTTGCAGATGTATTGAGTGGAACTTAGTATACACCATCACACGCATAAATGCATACCATTTGACTGTGTTAAACTCCTGAATCCTTGAATGAAAGAATGAATGAATCTTGGTTATTTTGTTCAGAGGTAAAATTACTCTCTGAATACCTGATAACAACACAGGCCCCAAGTGAGTCATCCGTTGTGACTGAACCAGAGACGACTTTGCCTAATTTATGAGCCAATTGTGTCACTGCAAACAAGCTATTGTGTGTTGCAGACACTGAAGCCATGACTGAGATTGTGCCAGGATTAATAACTTGTTGAGGTATGGAAAAATCCTTATCCCCTGCTGATGGAGATAAGATGCTATTTCTACCATAAATTTGGTGAATACTCTGGGAGCTGTGGCCAGTTCAAATGGTAGGACCTGAACTGAAAAATGCTGCTGGAGGATAGCAACTTAAGATAGTGCTGATGGGACAGTGCTATATACACATGTAGGTAAGCCTCCTGGATATCCAGGAATACCATAAATACTTCCAACTCCATGGCCAAAATAATGGAACATAAAGTCTCCATATGAACCCGAGGCACCCAAATGTATTAGTTCAGCACTTTGAGATTGAGTATGGGCCGGAACGACCCATTTGGCTTCTGGACCAGAACCAGGTTGTAATAAACCATGTCCTCATTGTCCAGGAGAAACTATATTATTCCTCCTGACTGAAGCAATTGCTGATCTGCCTCTAGCAAAGCCCTGGCCTTTGTTTCCACTGAAGACTGGCTGGTCCAAAAAACCTTTTTAAGGAGGGTGTTTCTTGAAAGCAAATGCATAACTGTGAAATACCACTTCTTGCACCAAGGCATCTGTGGTAGACTGCTACCAAATCTGTGCAACTGAAGTCTGCCTCCCACCCTGGAGTTCTCCAAGTGGAGGCCCGCACCATCAGGCTGATGGCTTATCTTCTGATTTGGAGCCAACCCTCTGGTAGTCCAATGCTTTTTAGTCTTACCAGACTTGTTGGATTGGAAATGTTTGCCATCACTCTTTGTGTGGAAGGAAACTTCACTTTCTTGGAGTCCGCTTATGAATCCAAAATACTGTTTAATTCTTTACCAAAAAGAATATCTCCAGAACCTTTCTAGATTCTGAGTCAGCTTTCCAAGTACATAGCCAAACAGTTCTGCAAGCTGCTACTACTGAGGCTGATGCCTGGGATCCAATTGTACCCATATCCAAGGCCGCTTCCATAAATGTCGCTGCCTTTTTGATATGTGCAATATAGGCTCTAGATGCCATTGAAAGATCCTCCTCCAATGCATCAGCCCAGACTGCCACTGCTTTCACCATCCAGGCTTGAAACCATGGCTGGTCCTTTGATTGCCCATTTTTCTATAGTTCAGGAGGGAAACATTCTTCAAAGGAAGAGAAGTATTAGAACTCAAGGACATACACTGAGACTGGAGGTGGGAAGGTTCAGGGGAAATTTAAGGAAATATTACTTTACAGAAAGGGTAGTGGATAAGTGGAATAGCCTCCCATCAGAGGTGATAGAGGCTAAGATTGTAGAGCAAATTAAACATGCTTGGGATAGGCATGTGAATATCCTTACAAAGAATTAATGTTCAAAAAGGATTGAGATTGCCTAAAGGCTAATAAAAGGGGCAGATTAGATGGGCCAAGTGGTTCTTATCTGCCGTCAATTTCTAAGACGAGGAAAAAATGAGTTTTTAGAACACCATCCACTCTCCTATCCGTTACATCATTTATTGATGTTGAAGGCAGAGGTAATGTAGATTTTTGCACCAATCTAATGACATTCGTATCTACTTTGGGAGTCACCTCCCCTTTTTAAACAGTCCCCAGCTGGAAGAAGGATAATTGGAATTCCATTTCCTTGGAATTTTACTTTTTTTTTTTTTATTGGGTGTATCCTGGGCCTCTTGCATAATTTCCGTCAACTGATCTGACCCAGGAAACTCAGACCCCGTTTTGGGATGTTTAAACACAGGTGCCTTAGAAGAGGCAGCAGAGCCTATGTTAAAATCTAAGGATAGAATGGCTTTTATAGGACAGATTAGCTCAGGAATGTCCACTGAGCTGAGGCCTTCCTCCTGGTCTCTGTATGCAGATCTGGAGTGCGATGAGTCCTCATTCTCTGACGAGTCCTCAACTGAAACCTGTTGACTGTGAAGATGTTGTTTCATGTCTGTGATTTACTTACCACCGGCCTTTCAGTCTACTTTCAATGAGAGGCTGCCAATTCCTGTGCTGTATGTGATAAACCCCAGGTGGAATGTTGCATGTAAGGGCTAATAGGGTAACCTATCTCTGGTATAGGAGCTGGCATTGTCCGCTCAGCTATACTGGATAATGTCTGTGCAAAAGTAGCCCATGGGGGTTCAACTTGACCCTGCCTGCCTCTGATTATTTAAGAGGCTTTGGTGAAAGCTAAAACAATTTGCTCATAATCCATTTTGAACCAGATCCTGAGAGGTTAACCCAGCTTTGCAAGACAAACATGAAATCAGTGTTGGTGCTACTGTGGAAAGTGTATTTTCTTCACCCTAGCTGCTCCTAGACATGGTAAATAAATCACACACCTGTACAGTGTTAACTACACAATGTTACTGTAATCACTTTAAATTTTGTTAAAGTGACATACAATCCGACCCTACCCTGCTTTCCACCAGCACTGAGGATCGAAATACACAGAAAACTGACACAAGTATAGTAAAGTCAGCAATCACACTAGCAATCAGTCACAGGTTATACAATTAGTATAATAAGCAAAATGAGCACATAAGTGGAGTGGAGCGGCTGTTGAGACCGCACAGGACAAAGGAAGAAGCAGAGCCTTGCGGCAGCGCAACTTCCAGTGGGACCCGGCGGCCCAGCAGCAGAGCCAGGTAGACATCCAGCACTGCATGCTGATGAGCACCACTGGGGATGGAGAGGGTTGAAGCTACACAAGGTGCTACACAGAGGCTCACTATAGAGAGCAACAGGAACGAGGCACCACATCGTGTGGGTAAGTTGCACCTGCCAGGCCGGGACGCCAGGCCTCCCAGAACACCACCCCCATCAGAAAACATTCATTGAGAGAGAACTGCTTCTGGGCACAGTTGCTCTGACTTTACACTGGGGGACATGGAAGTCCCTTTAGGAAAAGACTGCCACTTGATATATGTGGAATAGAGACATTCTTTGCTCTCAAGACTGTTCATTACTGTATTCATCATACGACATCAAGCTTGAATTAATTTCTCTATACATCGGTTTGTTCACACTGCATGCATGATCCTGCTATTAACATAGATAATACTGTGTGATCACTCAAATTACGTGTGTACTAATATATATATATATATATTAAAAAAAATGAAGTAAAACAAGCGCCTAATAGTGTCGGTGGAATAAAATCTGTGCCGTCAGGTGCAGTTATTAAAATAAATAACAACTTAACTTCAAATACTTTCAGGCAGATGACATTTGGAAGCCGAACATGTAAAGAGAAAATGAAAGCAACATAGTGTGTACTTTTTTAAGACACAATATTTTGCGGTGATATCAAGAATTAGGAATGTGGCTCATTCCAATTATTAAAGTAAGCAGAACTGATAATGGAAACTAGAATATATAAAAGACAAAGATTTCACAACAGCTTAAAAACTAGGAATGTGGCTCATTCCAATCAATGTTAAGCAAACATGATAAAAAAAAAATAATTTAATAGGCACAATTGTCCTGTACGCTTAAAAGTAGCAAACGTACAGGACAATTAAAACAAATAGGCAGTTCATCTGTCCATAAATGCAGGTAGCACACGTACAGGATTGAAAAAATAAAACCGCTTATCTGTCCGCATGTAGGGAGTCCAAGGGGTAAGTAGCAGGTTCCTGTCCCAACGCGTTTCATCCTATTAGGTGGACTTCATCAAGGGGATAGTCCTTATGGGCACAAACAGGATATTTATAGTGCTAGTGAGAGGTCACATGTTGAACATGTGGTGTGACATCACTTCCTATGTATAAAAATCAAAACCAATGTTTAAAACAGTGGGTAATTGAGGTGAATGCAGAGGTGTTGTATAACAGAAGCAGATTTTAATGGACAATCAAAAAAAGTGAAGGTTAAAGAGAGCAAAATAGTGAAAACCGGCAGGTGGAACTCAAAAACGCGTCATTTCCGCCCGCCATGGCTTTGAAACGCAAATTACGTCACTTCTGCCGATACTATAAAAATAATGAACCTAATGGTAATAAGTTTTTTATGCTGTCTGTGCTGGTATATAAAAACATCCACAGGCAGCAATGATAAAAAGGTCGTGTATAGTGCAGAGATGGAAATAAAAAGTGATGTACTTGGTGTGTATTACGGCGGTGGACCGCAAGTGTCACTTCCGCCTAAGGTTTGAGACGCATCCACGTCATTTCCGCCGGGGGGTGAGAGAACAAAAAAGGACATCTGAAAAACGATAAACTGCTGCTAACAGCAGAAAAATCAATCTAATTGATAAATGGTGAAGGACAATCTAAATTGAAATTAGCGTAGTGTGGCGGTGGAACGCACATGTCTTCTTCCGCCTGGGGTTTGAGACGCATCTGCGTCACTTCCGCCGGAGACTATAACTAGTGACAAGTGTGGAAAAAGTGGATTTGTATAACAAACATATTAGTTTAACATAAGACAAATATTATTGATCCTAGTAAGTTAGTCCATAAAAGCTGTGGTAAAAGGTATAATGAATATGAGTTCAAACTATAGTAGTTCATTGGTAATGACGTCATGTCCGGATGTCTGTAGCCGCAGATGGACCGCATATTGAGGCGCATAGTCACTTCCGTATTTCTTTTCAGAAATAGTTTGAAATCCATGGATCAGTCATTCCTGGTAGTTATAACATCCAATCATCTTAATTCAGTCCCAAAATTTCATAAATGATGGATAGCAGAATCCTGCAATGCACAGCTATGGAAATATGCGGAGAAAACCAAAACACTCCAGAAACTAGAAGAAGACCTGAAGTTAAAAGACATCCTCTTGGCACCACATCAAGATAAAGAGATTTTTAAGGCCAATGATCTGACCCTCACTAAGAAAATTGAACGGATTGAAGAAGAAGTGGTAAAAGGGAAAGAAAAGAAGTTCCAACGGGACAAACAGGACTACCTCAATAACAGAGTCATAAATTTGAGCAGATTTGACAACAAACCGGGTAGAATTCCCGTCTATCAAAATCCTAGAAATCGAGGTTGGAAAAATTCACCATATCAACACAGAACAAAACAGAACCAGATAACACAAAGGACATACACACCGCCACAAAGAAGTTTGGCGATGAACAATAGATTTTCAGTACTTCAGAGACAGGACTCAATTAGTGAATCGGATTTTTTATCTCCCGACCCACACACCACCGATCCACAAACACAGAAAAAAACTTTCTTTCGCGAGAGGTTCAAGAAACCCTCACCAACAAAAAGAAACCTCCTAGAAGAAGAGGAACCTAGAGGCAACGGGCGGAAACACCGCCAAAAGGAGATATCAACCAATTTAGCCGCCACCTCCAATGGGATTTTCAATCTTTCACAACATAAACTCAACGAATCTGAAATTTCTTTATTAAATAAAGGTTTGAAATTCGCACCTTCCAACAATATGAATAAGTTCAACACATTTATTGATCTTAATAAATTCACCAGAAACCTTACACTCAGAAGACATTTTGCCAAAAAGGAGTCCAACACTGACTCAATCACCATATCCAAATCATGTTTGGTTTGAAGAGGAAATCAAAATATTATCCTCTGGAATCTAAAGGACACCACATAACTGTATTCCACGACCTTGTTAAGAAAGACCTTTGTGAACAAGATCTGCCATCAGCTAAACAGAATAATCTGAAGAACCATGAAAAGCATGCCTTGAAAGAACTGAAAAACAACCCTGATATTGTTATCAAGCAAGCAGACAAAGGAGGAGGAGTTGTCATCCTAGACAGATCTGCATATGAAAAAGAGGCAATGCGCCTCTTAGGTGATACAATTTCATATAAAAAGATACCACAAGATCCGACCCAACAATACACAGATGAGTTGAGATTATTATTGGTTCATTATCTACACCACTATGTCTTGGACAAGGATGAGTATCAATTTCTTATAACCACTTCACCGGTCATCCCAATTTTCTATTTTTTACCAAAGATACATAAAAACATAACGCAACCTCCAGGGAGACCAATCATCGCAGGAATCGTTTCGCTTACATCTCATCTTTCTGAATACATAGACCATTTTTTGAGAAAATATGTCATGGAGTTGCCATCTTACCTTAAGGATACAAATAGCGTGCTGGACCTTTTGAAAAATAAACCCTGGAAAGAGACATATCTGTGGGTAACAATTGATGTCGAAAGCCTCTACACATGTATCGTTCATGAAACTGGAATTACTGCATGTAAGATATTCTTGGACAGAGACCCCAGTCTAACTACACTACATAAACAAGCAATTTGCGACTTCATTAGATTCATCCTCAGTCATAACTATTTCAAATTCAAGGAATCATTTTACCTACAGATACGTGGCACAGCTATGCGGACAATCTTTGCCCCTAGCTTTGCTAATCTCCTAATGGGCAGCTGGGAAGAGGGAAAATATTTATTCTAACAACCAATTTGCCAACTAATTGGTTGTATACAAGAGGTATATAGATGATATTCTTATCATTTGGGATGAAACGGAATCATCATTTCTCAACTTCTTCCAGAGTATTTCCTTAAACCAGTTTAATTTGAAATGTACTGAGAGGCATGACAAAGATAAGGTTGAGTTCCTGGACCTCATACTTTCATCTAAAGAATCCAAGATCACCACATGCAACTTTGTCAAGAAGGTCGACACAAACAGCTACCTGCATTATAGGAGTTGCCATCAAAAAAACTGGAAGACCAACATCCCGTATTCCCAATTTCATCGTGTACAAAGAAACTGTAGTCAAAAGGAAGACCAAGACCATCAACTTCAAATGTATGCAGAAAGATTCAAAGAAAGGGAATATCCGAAAGATGTTATCTCAAAAGCACTTGACAAAATCAACAAGAATCCTCTACAAAATGATCAAGGAACCTTGGACCAGGGTCAATCACGCTACACCACTCCCTTCATTACAACATACAGTTGCCATGAAGCCAACATCAGAAAATCCTTAAATAAGCACTGGAACATCCTTTTGATGGACCCCATCCTTAAGGACATTTTACCCCCAAAATCGCAGATTGTTTTCAGAAAGACCAGCAATCTTAAGGACATCCTAGCACCCAGCCTATATAAATCTGAATCATCTACCAAAACAAAAAAATGCCAGGGAAGTTACAAATGTGGGTGCTGCAATTGCTGCAAACTTGTTCATAGGAACCGGAAGACATTTTTCAATAATGACAATTCACGTGAATATACCATCAAGCAATTTATCAACTGCAACTCAACCATGGTTGTATACCTTTTAGAGTGCACTTGTGGTCGTAAATACGTTGGGAAAACGAAGAGATGCTTAAAACTGCGTATTCAAGAGCATGTAAGAAATATTAAAAATAAAATCCAGACACATGCAATATACAGACATTTTCAGGAAAAACATCATTCCAACCCCGAAGACCTCACTTTCAAAGGCATAGAAGTTGTTAGCCTTGGAGAACGTGGTGGAGACATCCTGAATAAACTTTCAAAGCGAGAAATGTTCTGGATTTTTGAATTAAGAACTATGGCCCCTCTAGGATTTAATGAAGGATTTGAAATTGCACCCTTCCTTTAATGTCACTTTCACTTTAAACCACCATACTTTTATCTATATAGTGTCGTCCTTCACCATGCATGATCACCACTCTGCATGTCCAAAATCTAATACCCTATGTAATATCATGTCTTCACAGTACACACATTTATTGTACACATTTTATTCAAAAAATTTTTAAAGAAATATATTATCATATTTCCATAGCTGTGCATTGCAGGATTCTGCTATCCATCATTTATGAAATTTTGGGACTGAATTAAGATGATTGGATGTTATAACTACCAGGAATGACTGATCCATGGATTTCAAACTATTTCTGAAAAGAAATACGGAAGTGACTATGCGCCATCTGCGGCTACAGACATCCGGACATGACGTCATTACCAAAGAACTACTATAGTTTGAACTCATATTCATTATACCTTTTACCACATCTTTTATGGACTAACTTACTAGGATCAATAATATTTGTCTTATGTTAAACTAATATGTTTGTTATACAAATCCACTTTTCCACACTTGTCACTAGTTATAGTCTCCGGCGGAAGTGACGCAGATGCGTCTCAAACCCCAGGCGGAAGAAGACGTGTGCGTTCCACCGCCGCACTACGCTAATTTCAATTTAGATTGTCCTTCACCATTTATCAATTAGATTGATTTTTCTGCTGTTAGCAGCAGTTTATCGTTTTTCAGATGTCCTTTTTTGTTCTCTCACCCCCCGGCGGAAATGACGTGGATGCGTCTCAAACCTTAGGCAGAAGTGACACTTGCGGTCCACCGCCGTAATACACACCAAGTACATCACTTATTATTCCCATCTCTGCACTATACACGACCTTTTTATCATTGCTGCCTGTGGATGTTTTTATATACCTGCACAGACAGAATAAAACTTATTACCATTAGGTTCATTATTTTTATAGTATCAGCGGAAGTGACGTAATTTGCGTTTCAAAGCCATTGCGGGCGGAAATGACGCGTTTTTGCGTTCCACCTGTCGTTTTTCACTATTTCGCTCTCTTTAACCTTCACTTTTTTTTGATTGTCCATTAAAATCTGCTTCTGTTATACAACACCTCTGCATTCACCTCAATTACCCACTGTTTTAAACATTGGTTTTGATTTTTATACATAGGAAGTGATGTCACACCACATGTTCAACATGTGACCTCTCACTAGCACTATAAATATCCTGTTTGTGCCCATAATGACTATCCCCTTGATGAAGTCCACCTAATAGGACGAAACACGTTGGACCAGGAACATGCTACTTACCCCTTGGACTCCCTACATGCGGACAGATAAGCTGTTTTATTTTTTCAATCCTGTACGTGTGCTACCTGCATTTATGGACAGATGAACTGCCTATTTGTTTTAATTGTCCTGTACGTTTGCTACTTTTAAGCGTGGCAGGATTGTGCCTATTAAATTATTATTTTTTTTATCATGTTTGCTTAACATTGATTGGAATGAGCCACATTCCTAGTTTTTAAGCTGTTGTGAAATCTTTGTCTTTTATATATTCTAGTTTCCATTATCAGTTCTGCTTACTTTAATAATTGGAATGAGCCACATTCCTAATTTTTTATATCACCGCAAAATATTGTGTCTTTAAACAGTACACACTTTGTTGCTTTCATTTTCTCTTTACATGTTCGGCTTCCAAATGTCATCTGCCTGAAAGTATTTGAAGTTAGGTGCAGTTATTAAAATAAATAACAACTTATCTGCACAGATTTTATTCCACCGACACTATTAGGCGCTTGTTTTACTTCATTTTTTTCATATTTTATTCACATACTGTATAAAAGCTGCCACTCATTTATAGATGAGGCGTGTTGTGTAAAAAAAGAAAAAATTCTTTTCTTGGCCTTGGTCTCTATTAGATATACCCAGGCGCTGTTCTCCACTGCTCATTTTATATATATATATATATATATATATATATATATACATACACACACACACATATACAAAAGAGAGAGGTAAAGCGCCTGATGGTGCAGTAACTTCGCACTTCTTTTAGTGACTGGACAACACTTATATAGGTAATCTGCGTACCAGATGGTGGGCTTTCAATCCTGCACATCAAACAAAGTGACTTTGTCATCCAACCTGTTGTTCGCAGCATATAGGATCTAAGTAGAAGAGAAGCCCGCCTTACGTGAGTATCGGGAAGCGAGAGCATTCCTGCCGTGCCTTCAGACTAGTCTGCCTGGGGAGAAACTGCAGAATCTCTGTGAGGGAAAACCTGCTTCCTTATACAAAGGGGGACAGACGAGCGCTTCTTGGTTACCGGGTCCCTCGGGCGCACTGATGTAATTTCTCCATGCTAGTCTGAAGGCGGGGCAGGAATGCTCTCGCTTCCCGATACTCACTTAAGGTGGGCTTTTCTTCTACTTAGATCCTATATGCTGTGAACAACAGGTTGGAGGACAAAAGCACTTTGTTTGATGTGCACGATTGAAAGCCCACCGTCTGGTATGCAGATTACCTATATAAGTGTTGTCCAGTCACTAAAAGAAGTGTGAAGTTATTGCACCATCAGGCGCTTGTCCTTTCTCTTTTGTTTCTAGATTTCTTTGCTACTTGCCTAGTGGCGTACTGAAGGACTGAGCAGTCATCCACAGGTTCTCCTGTGGAAAAAGTGTGCATTCCGGTTCCGGACTGAGCAAAAGGAATTTTCCACTACAAACGTATTTTATTGAATGTGGAGGGAAGTAGCGCACTGACCTAATTTTCGTTCCAAATTATATTTATATATTATATATATATATATATATATAGTATTGTACGGTCTGTTATACTGAGCATTGAGACTACAAAAAGAAAAGTATTTACAGACCATATCGACACTTGTTTCTCACATACAACACTGAGTGTAGGGTTGGGCGCAGATATGAAAAACTTGAACAATATAATTAGCCATTTGGAGTCTGGACAACTCCTTGAACACCAGCAGCCCCCTGCAACAAGACACAAATACTGCTGCGGATTAGGCAAACCCCTTACTTCCACAGCATGGTAACGTTTGCTGGACTTGCTAGTACATCCTACACAGACGCCCACCGAAACAGCACTGTACATGTGGGTAAGTGTTGTTAGAGCGACTCTTTCCAAGGTACGTATAAGATGCTTTTTAGAAAGATCGCTCAAAAAAAAAAGGTAATAAGACAATAAAAATAAAATGAAAAAAAGCTTATGGCTGCTAAAAATCAGCAGCCCACCGACCATGGTCTGGATCCTGCCGCAACAAACAAAAAAACTGATTTGCTTGAGTCGGGAGACAGGGATATATGGATGGGCTAGTTACATGCTGGGAGGCCTAAAGCTCTGACCGATTGGTGCAAATCTGCGGTGGAGTCATCATATCCCAATGTTATCCTGTGGACCCGGCCGAGTAATATCGCATCGAACCGACATGCTGGAGCTATTACGCAAATACACTGTACTGTTATCTGGCAGATATGCCGATTGTCTGATATATCTGCCAGATAACTGTATAGTCTATGTCTAGCATTTGTAAAGTTCATTTTTAAATGTAAAGTGGTAGCAAATAAATAGAGCATTAGCTTGGCAGCAGGGTGGCCAATCCCGGGCCATTATTTCAATCTCTGGAACCGGGATTGAAAAATTATCAATCCCGGGATTGGCTTCTTTTCGGTGTGTGTGTGTCCCCTTCCCTCCTCAACCCACATAGCTGATCCCAATCAGAGAGGGAGGGTGGTCAACTTTCTGGAGGAGCAGGGTGGCGGTGAGGTCCAGCAGGTGGTTGGCTGCGCAGCGTGACCTCTGATTTCACGTCACGCTGCACCCCGGACAAGAGGGAGCCGGGCAGCATTTAAGACTCCTGAGGACGCTCAACGCTGCCCGGCAAAGAAATAAGGTGGTGGCCAGTCCCGAAATCCCCGGGATTGGAAGCTCCAATCCCGGTATTGAATCCCGGCCAATTTAGGATGGGATCCTTCCGATCCTGGGATTGGCCACCCTACGTGGCAGACGGGTTTAATGGTATATACACTTTTTTACACATGCAGGTAAATATATTGCTATACTTGCATTTTTTTTTTATTTTTTTTTTATACTGATGCTCAAATGCAAAAAAACAACAACCTACAAATACATACACCCTCCCCAGTTACAGCATTAGGGGGAGATGTATAAAACCTTCAGAAGACAAGTTGAGATGTTGCCAATAGCAACAAATTAGCTATCATTAAGTATATTCTATAAAATAATAGCTAGACACTGATTGGTTGTGATGGGCAATTTTTCCACCTGTCCTCTTTGAAAGGTTTGATGTATTTCCCTGCATTACATATTAGGGGTCTGTTCATGAAACAGTGCACAGTACGGAGAAGTGAGCCAGTGGAGTAGTTTCCCATGCCAACCACTCAGCATTGAAGTAACATTTATAATTTGCATACTATAAAATTATACAGAGCAGCTGATTGGTTGCAATGAGCAACTTCTCCACACTTTTCACTGCTTCATGAATAGACCCTAGTGTCTCCTCCTCTACATTTACCTGTAACATGGTATTACGTCCACAAAGCAAGAAAATCTTACTGATTGGTCCACAAATCAGCTGCTCATGCAGAAAGGAAAAGAGCTGGAGCCAAGTTATTTATAAAATAACTGGAATAGGGTTTCTCTTTGCTGCATTTCAATAAAGGAGTATGCTTTCATTGTGAAATATGATTAAAGTGGACTGTTTCTGGCTACACAGAACACAAATACAGATGTGTCCTATATCTTGCCTCAATACCCCACACAGCGGGAGATGTGAGTAAGGTGACACGTACCGTGCAACTTCGTTAGAGTCGGGCGTCTGTTTTGTCAAAAATGCGTCTTATTCACATCAATATCCTAAAAGGTTGCACAAGCAGACTCTGCTGATTTAAACAATATGCAGCATGCCTTTATTCTATGAGCGACCGCAGTGCGACCGCACTGTAGTGTAACATTTGGTATGCAGATACAGCCGCGGTCTCAAACAATATAGGCATGCCGCATCTATTTTGCTTGTGCGTCCTACTTGCATAGTGAATAAGACACCTTTTTTAATAGGAAAAGTTGCACAAAAAGGTGCTCGGCGCTGCCAAGTCACGGCATGGTGTGACTAGAAGGGCTGTTTAATGTGCAGGGAGGCTAGATGTAAGTGGACACATCTGTAGGAAGGATCTCAACAATAATCAGATTCATTATTAGATTTGCAAGTGATCCATTACTTGAGCTAGTACTGAGGTGCCATGGGAATAATTTCATTGAAGAGTAGGAGGTGACAATAGAAGGCTATGGTATATGTTGTCACCCATAATGTCATCTACATCATCATGAAGACAGGTCAACTTCCTAACATGTTGTCATTTAATCTATCATCCCTGATGGTCCAGTAGTGGCTTACAGTAGCAGCTCCAGCTGAACTTCCAGGTCCCAGTGGTCGTGTGCCTGTTAAGGGCCCCATACACTAGAACGATATGTCTAGAGGATGAAGTCGGAGGCGATTTCCCTTGAACTCTCCCGGGAGCTTCCCGGGAGTGGTTCCATACGATTCCCAACCATTTGGTATAATTTGACTTTTTTTGCATGCGATATATCGCAATGCATTCACAGGTACCATAAGATATATCTGATGGGCTGGATTATGGTGTTAGGGGGGCAGGCAATATATTGCAGGCACAAAAAACACACCCTTTTCCATACGATTCCAGGAGATCACGATATATCACGAGTGCAGCACTAGCGATCTAGGGGATCCGATCTGACGCTCACGGGACCGCGGATTGGATACACAGCCAAAATGCCCGATTTCACCCAATATATCGGCCAAATTGGGCTGAAATCGGACATTATCGTTCTAGTGTATGGGGCCCTTTACTTCTGGGTCAGAGCTGTGATCTTCTGGTGTTCCAGTGAGTATCTCTCTCCTAACCCTCCCTCCTGCAGCATAACCATAATGTCAACATTCTGAGAATGTCGGCAGGTTGCCTGTTGACATTTTAATGCTACAAAACTGCTGACATTCTGAATGCCTTTTGACCACATTTCCAATTAAACCTAGTAAAACAGAACATCAAGCTGTATCTTTATCTGACAACTTATGGAGCCATTATATTTTGAAAATGTATACATTACTAACTGTTTGGGTTAAGTTCTGGAACACTGTTTACACTGCTCTGTATAACTAACAAACAATATATACAGTACCAGTGGTTTCCAAACTTTTTGAATCACGGCGCCCTAGAGTATCAGAATTGTTTTCACGGCTCCTCTAGGCCAAAAAGTTTCTTACTGAGAAATTTAGAAAGAAATATTAATTTAAGTAACTTGTGTTTATATGTCATCCTCGAGGTTCAATTATGTGACGAGGGACAGGGTTCACTTCTGTTTGTCCACATAGTTTGATTGACAGCCACTAGCACTGGTTCTGCCTGTTACATTGACCATAAATAATTTGTATTGGTCCTGGAACACCAATCCAGGGCACCCCTGCAAGTGTCCCGAGGCACCCCAGGGTGCCACAGCTCACAGTTTGAGAACCACTGATATATACAGTGGAAAACCAGGCATGTAGTTATAGGGAATTCTCACTATTATTGTCTGGGAATCAACAGCAAGTAATGAAGTGGACAATTTTACACCCTTAATGAAATTGAAGGCTACCTCCAGCATATCCCAGTGGTCCCCAAACTGGGTGGTGCAGGGTACTTGCAGGAGTGCCTCAAGTTAGTGGTCATTGTGATGGGGCACTTGTGCTATTGGCTGCCAAGCATAAAACGTGTGGCCAAACAGTTGCAACCCTGACGACTACCACATAACTGAATCTAAAGGTGCATACACACGGTGCGATGTGCCAGTGCCGTAACTAGGCATTTTAGCGCTGTGTGCAAGATACGACAGTGGCGCCCCCCCCCCCCCCCCATGTAAGACGGCGTGAGAAAAATTTATAGGGGCGTGGCTTCACGGGGAAGGGGCGTGGTCACAAAATAATAGCAATTCATACTACGGTGCACAGTAGTCTACATTATTCAAATTACGCTGCACAGTAGCGCCACTACACCAGGTAGAGCCCCTTTTATACATTACAGCAGACAGCGTCCCCCTTTTTACACATTACAGCAGACAGTCCCCCTTTTTACACATTGCGGCAGCCAGTCCCCCTTTTTACACATTGCAGCAGCCAGGCCCCCTTTTTACACATTGCAGCAGCCAGGCCCCCTTTTTACACATTGCAGCAGCCAGGCCCCCTTTTTACACATTGCGGCAGCCAGTCCCCCTTTTTACACATTGTGGCAGCCAGGCCCCCTCTTTACACATTGCGGCAGCCAGTACCCCTTTTTACACATTGCGGCAGCCAGGCCCCCTTTTTACACATTGCGGCAGCCAGGCCCCTTTTTTACACATTGCGGCAGCCAGGCCCCCTTTTTACACATTGCGGCAGCCAGGCCCCCTTTTTACACATTGCGGCAGCCAGTCCTCCTTTTTACACATTGCGGCAGCCAGTCCCCCTTTTTACACATTGCGGCAGCCAGGCCCCCTTTTTACACATTGCGGCAGCCAGGCCCCCTTTTTACAGCCAGTCCCCCTTTTTACACATTGCGGCAGCCATCCCCCTTTTTACACATTGCGGCAGACGGTGACCCCCTGAGAGAGAGAGAGAGAGAGATACTTACCATCTCCCTGCTGGCGGTAAGGCTCCTCGTGCAGCTCCCTCGGTGCAGGCAGTGAGGTGAGGAGGGAGGGGGAGCAGGGAGCCGCAGCAGCCCTATGTCATTGGTAGTAAGCACCGCTGCAGCATCCCCCTCTCCTTCCGTATTGGCTGCCCGGCGCTGCTGTGGATGCTGGGATGGAGGAACCGCATCCCAGCATCCACAGCAGCGCCGGGCAGCCAATACAGAAGGAGAGGGGGGTGCTGCAGCGGCGCTTACTACCAATGACAAAGCTCTGCTGCGGCTCCCTGCTCCCCCTCCCTCCTCCTCCTTCTCCGCTGCCCGGCTCTGGTCCTCTTCTCCCTCCACAGCGCGGCGCACACAGCACACAGCAGAGGCGGCATGTAATGAGTCAATTTGACTCATTACATGCCGCTGGCCGTGCGCCCTCAGGGCAACTGCGCTGTGTGCCAAGCCCACTTGGCACACACGTAGTTACGGCCCTGCGATGTGCATAGCACCTGACATTGACTATGCAATGTGCCTGGAGCCCGGCACCACCTATATAGTCAATGTTGGGCTGCCTGCACAGTCTATTTTTTTCTTGCAATGCCGACCTCGTGGGACCGCGCAGCAGCATTGTAAGCTATATATATATATAAACGGTGCGATATGCACTATATTTTCCTGCGATATGGACTATATAGTCCATATCACAAGGAAAATCGCACTGTATGTACGCACCTTAAGGATGACAAAGCACAATTTACTTAATTTCAGAATTTATCAATTAGAATCTTAGGGCACCATGAGTCAAGAAAGTTTGTGAACCTCTGGCATGTTCTATAAAATGATCAGCAATTGCTATGTCCAGATCAGCAATATACAGCTTGCAAACTGAAAAGATAAACTGTAGAACTGAACATGGCACTGGATGTAATGAAGTCTGAGTTCAGCAGCCGTGCGGGATGGCGGCTGAACTTGAATGGTTTTTTAAAGGGGCAATCATTTACACGGCTAAACCATTTCAAGATTCTGCAATGTTGACATAACTGTTGACATTGTAAATGTGGACCTATTGACTGCATCCTGTCAGAAAGCAGAGTCTCTGTACAGAAAGGCATGGGTTTTCCTGCAGGGGTGGTCTTCAGTATGCCGAATGTCGGGATCCCGGCGCACAGTATACCGGCGCCGGAAACCCGACACACCAACATATATTCTCCCTCGTCTGGGTCCATGACCCCCCTGGAGGGAGAATAAAATAGCGTAGCGCGCCACCGTGCCCGCAGCGTGGCGAGCGCGAGACCGCAAGGGGCTCCTTTGTGCTCGACACGCTGTCGGTATGCCGGCGGTCAGGCTCCCGGCGCCGGTATGCTGGTCGCCGGGAGCCCGGCCGCCGGCATACCATACTACACCCTTCCTGCAGGACAATGCTGGAACATAAATAATAAAACATCCAAAAAGGGTTGGAGACAAGCAATGAGGCCATCTGTAAACCCTATCTAAAATTATGGAGCGATCTGTGAACGGCAATTGAGAAAACTGCAGCAGTTTGTACAAGCAAAGTGTATTAACGTGCCCAGAGAGAGGCACAGGAAGCTCAGCCATGGTGATTGGTTATTTGCAGACTGACCAAAAGGCTGCTACATAATAAATCTATATAGATTGGATCCCTCGGAAGGAACACAAAAAGCAGCCCATAGGCCGGGTCCAGTCTCCGTAATGTATCGCATTCCGGAGCTTGGTACATATGGGAATGCAGCACAACCATTTTCACCATTCGTACATCCTGCCCATAGTGCCAAAACAGTTTTGTCAATGCAAAAACTTTTTTCGATTTCCTGATATAATAAAAATACAGCATTACGTTCTGAATAAAACAAAACAAAGGTTTTATAATATTAACAGAGACGGTTTTATGGTGACCAAATATTGTTTTTTATTTTCAACTTAAGTCTAGAAGAAATTTTGAGTTAAGAGGAAAAAGTGCAAAGATGCCAGTAATTTGGCTACCAATGTACATGTTATGCAGCAACACATACTTTGGTCTATCTATGTTAATGTCTAACAGCACATTTACATTTGGAAGAAACAACAGGGCTGTTTATTATTAATGGTAGAATGTTTTCCCAGAATGCAGCACTGCAGAATTGCCTACATCAGAGGTTCCCAAACTGTGTGCCGTGGCTCCTTGGGGTGCCTCGGGACACTTGCAGGGGTGCCCTGGGTTGGTGGTCCAGGACCAATTCAAATTATTCATGGTCAATATAATAGGCAAAACCAGTGCTGGTGGTTGCCAGTCATAAAATATGTTGCCAAACAGAAGCAAATCTTGTCCCTCACCACACAACTGACCCTAAGGATGACATATAAACGCGATCCACTTAATGTAATATTTCTTTCTAAATTTCTCAATAAGACATTTTTGGCCTAGGGGTGCCGCAAAAAACTTTCTGATATTCTAGGGCGCCGTGATTCAAGAAAGTTTGGAAACCACTGGCCTACATATTCCTAGAGCTGTACAACTGCACAATACAAGGCTGAGATTATTTCCTCTAACAAAGGAAGTGATTTATTCTTTCCTATGTCAGAAAGTTTTATAATAATTGACGCTTTCTTTGCAATTTAAATTTCCCAAGATAAAAATGAAAAGGAAATAATCTGAGTTTAGAGGATGAATGATTTGACTTTTACAACTTCCTAAATCCTTTTCTAGAGCAGAGGTCTTCGGATGATGTGTTACGGCATTAGATCACTGATTCTTCTTGTTTTTCATGTTCCAGGAATTGAACCTGGGTTAAATTTAACCTCTGTGTTGATTATTGTTCCTGGAAAAGTTACTAAAAGATGTAGCAAAGAGAGGTAGATTATAGAACCAAAAGTCCCAGCATGCTGTATATGCAGAAAGCCAATATGTTTTATCGGGTGGTCTTCGCGTTGCCGAATATCGGGATTCCGGCGCACAGTATACCGTCGCCGGAATCCCGACACCCGGCCTACCGACACATATTCTCCCTCGTGGGGGTCCACGACCCCCCTGGAGGGAGAATAAATAGTGTGGCACGCGTAGCGCGCCACCGTGCCCGCAGCGTGGTGAGCGCAGCGAGCCCACAAGGGGCTCATTTGCGCTCGCCACGCTGTAGGTATGCCGGCGGTCGGGCTCCCGGTGCCGGTATGCTGGTCATACCATACTACACCTGTTTTATCAGCACTAAAGGTAATACCATACCTTACTACACCTGTTTTATCAGCACTAAAGGTAAAATGTTGACCTGTTGCTTGTCTTTGGCTACTGCTATAGTTAATTATCATATTGTCCTGTGACTAAGGGGGACATGTACTAAGCAGTGATAAAAGTAGAGAAGCGTAAGCTCGCATGGGCAGGGACTTCTTTCCTCATGTGCCTTTCCTTTTCTTACTTACACTACTTTATACTCCATACTCCCTTTGATGGTACCTAGTAACCCCGGCTTTTCTATACCTGTCCTATTTTGTCCTGTACTGAAAGTGCTGTTTTCTTGTTTGCTCATTTTATTATGTACTGTGTAATGGGCGCTGTGGATCCCTTGTGGCGCCATATAAATAAAGGATAATAATAATAATAATAAAGTGAGCCAGTGGAGAAGTTGCCCATGGCAACCAGTCAGCTGCGCTATACTTTTATAGTATGCAAATTATAAATGTTACATCAATGCTGATTGGTTGCCATGGGCAACTTCTCCACTTGCTCAATTCTCCACTTTTATCACTGCTTAGTACATCTCACCCTTCGCCCCTATGCCTTGCTAGCATGTTCCAGGGGTGCTAGTTTGCTTCCACCTACTGTAATGTTTCCATTTATGTCCCAGCAAGAAGCATAGGAACAAACAGATTTTAACAGAAGTCAAATGGAATGTAAAGTGGTATCGACAACAGAATTAAACTGAGGAAGATTGTTGGCGTCTACTGTCTGCAGCATTATTCCTATTAAAACATAAATCTATTTACATTTTTCATTTATTCCACATCAGATTTATCCTGTTTGGGATTTTTGCTGACAGGAAAAACGCAGACTGAAAAGTTCTACACAGTAACTAAATCATTTTTTCAGCAGCTGTTTAATTGCTCATGTGACAGCTCAGAAAATATAATTTATGAAGCATTTTATTTTCTTGTAACAGCTGTCAGAGCAGGAAATCTGCTCAGTGTGACACCCTCTGGGCAAAACTCATGTATAGCAAACTGACAGCATGTTTAACTAAAAGCACACAAGGACAAACACAGCAGAAAGTGCCCCACGACGCCACCCTTACACCCCCTTCTTAAGTCTGATCTGTGGGACTGATTCAGAGATGTTCTCAAACTCGATGGACTTGACAGGTACTGCAGTGATTGTACACAGTAGCCAATAAGCGGCAACCTTGACAGGCTGTCGGTATTTGGGGGCAGAGGGTTGGGTGGAGCTGGCCAGCGTTCCCGAAAACTGAGGCGAGTCGCTTCTGTTTTCTGGCAGTGCCGAGGCCAGGATCTGTGTCTTCCAAGGCAGGTTTCCTGGACCCGAATGAGCAGTTGCGGTGGTCATTCTGAGTAAGCTTGGGATCCAATGCTGTGTTGCAGCACTCGAATTGCAGATGCTGGCAGGAGACTTCAATGTCCTACAGACATCTCCTGTTGTATCCGCATTTTTTATCGCTGCTGCGTCTAAGACAGTGGTGTGTTCTACTTCCATCCCTGAATCCAGACCCTTTATTACAAGTTTGGCATCTTACTAACGCTGCTAGTGTTCTGTGGAAACATTCAGCTCATCAGCCTCTTGGTTTTATTTAAACGTCTCCTCTTTAGTGAGTCCACTCCTTTCGCCTGACACAGATTTTCTTATCCACTGGATTGTAAACTCCTTTGGCAAGGACACCTTTATCTTTTGTTTCAGCTAAACTTTTTTGTGTGTGTGTTAGAGATGAGCGCCTGAAATTTTTCGGGTTTTGTGTTTTGGTTTTGGGTTCGGTTCCGCGGCCGTGTTTTGGGTTCGAACGCGTTTTGGCAAAACCTCACCGAATTTTTTTTGTCGGATTCGGGTGTGTTTTGGATTCGGGTGTTTTTTTCAAAAAACACTAAAAAACAGCTTAAATCATAGAATTTGGGGGTCATTTTGATCCCAAAGTATTATTAACCTCAAAAACCATAATTTACACTCATTTTCAGTCTATTCTGAATACCTCACACCTCACAATATTATTTTTAGTCCTAAAATTTGCACCGAGGTCGCTGTGTGAGTAAGATAAGCGACCCTAGTGGCCGACACAAACACCGGGCCCATCTAGGAGTGGCACTGCAGTGTCACGCAGGATGGCCCTTCCAAAAAACCCTCCCCAAACAGCACATGACGCAAAGAAAAAAAGAGGCGCAATGAGGTAGCTGTGTGAGTAAGATTAGCGACCCTAGTGGCCGACACAAACACCGGGCCCATCTAGGAGTGGCACTGCAGTGTCACGCAGGATGTCCCTTCCAAAAAACCCTCCCCAAACAGCACATGACGCAAAGAAAAAAAGAGGCGCAATGAGGTAGCTGTGTGAGTAAGATTAGCGACCCTAGTGGCCGACACAAACACCGGGCCCATCTAGGAGTGGCACTGCAGTGTCACGCAGGATGGCCCTTCCAAAAAACCCTCCCTAAACAGCACATGACGCAAAGAAAAAAAGAGGCGCAATGAGGTAGCTGTGTGAGTAAGATTAGCGACCCTAGTGGCCGACACAAACACCGGGCCCATCTAGGAGTGGCACTGCAGTGTCACGCAGGATGGCCCTTCCAAAAAACCCTCCCCAAACAGCACATGACGCAAAGAAAAAAAGAGGCGCAATGAGGTAGCTGTGTGAGTAAGATTAGCGACCCTAGTGGCCGACACAAACACCGGGCCCATCTAGGAGTGGCACTGCAGTGTCACGCAGGATGGCCCTTCCAAAAAACCCTCCCCAAACAGCACATGACGCAAAGAAAAAAAGAGGCGCAATGAGGTAGCTGTGTGAGTAAGATTAGCGACCCTAGTGGCCGACACAAACACCGGGCCCATCTAGGAGTGGCACTGCAGTGTCACGCAGGATGTCCCTTCCAAAAAACCCTCCCCAAACAGCACATGACGCAAAGAAAAAAAGAGGCGCAATGAGGTAGCTGTGTGAGTAAGATTAGCGACCCTAGTGGCCGACACAAACACCGGGCCCATCTAGGAGTGGCACTGCAGTGTCACGCAGGATGTCCCTTCCAAAAAACCCTCCCCAAACAGCACATGACGCAAAGAAAAAAAGAGGCGCAATGAGGTAGCTGACTGTGTGAGTAAGATTAGCGACCCTAGTGGCCGACACAAACACCGGGCCCATCTAGGAGTGGCACTGCAGTGTCACGCAGGATGTCCCTTCCAAAAAAACCCTCCCCAATCAGCACATGATGCAAAGAAAAAGAAAAGAAAAAAGAGGTGCAAGATGGAATTGTCCTTGGGCCCTCCCACCCACCCTTATGTTGTATAAACAAAACAGGACATGCACACTTTAACCAACCCATCATTTCAGTGACAGGGTCTGCCACACGACTGTGACTGATATGACGGGTTGGTTTGGACCCCCCCCAAAAAAGAAGCAATTAATCTCTCCTTGCACAAACTGGCTCTACAGAGGCAAGATGTCCACCTCATCTTCACCCTCCGATATATCACCGTGTACATCCCCCTCCTCACAGATTATCAATTCGTCCCCACTGGAATCCACCATCTCAGCTCCCTGTGTACTTTGTGGAGGCAATTGCTGCTGGTCAATGTCTCCGCGGAGGAATTGATTATAATTCATTTTAATGAACATCATCTTCTCCACATTTTCTGGATGTAACCTCGTACGCCGATTGCTGACAAGGTGAGCGGCGGCACTAAACACTCTTTCGGAGTACACACTTGTGGGAGGGCAACTTAGGTAGAATAAAGCCAGTTTGTGCAAGGGCCTCCAAATTGCCTCTTTTTCCTGTCAGTATAAGTACGGACTGTGTGACGTGCCTACTTGGATGCGGTCACTCATATAATCCTCCACCATTCTATCAATGTTGAGAGAATCATATGCAGTGACAGTAGACGACATGTCCGTAATCGTTGTCAGGTCCTTCAGTCCGGACCAGATGTCAGCATCAGCAGTCGCTCCAGACTGCCCTGCATCACCGCCAGCGGGTGGGCTCGGAATTCTGAGCCTTTTCCTCGCACCCCCAGTTGCGGGAGAATGTGAAGGAGGAGATGTTGACAGGTCGCGTTCCGCTTGACTTGACAATTTTGTCACCAGCAGGTCTTTCAACCCCAGCAGACCTGTGTCTGCCGGAAAGAGAGATCCAAGGTAGGCTTTAAATCTAGGATCGAGCACGGTGGCCAAAATGTAGTGCTCTGATTTCAACAGATTGACCACCCGTGAATCCTTGTTAAGCGAATTAAGGGCTGCATCCACAAGTCCCACATGCCTAGCGGAATCGCTCCCTTTTAGCTCCTTCTTCAATGCCTCCAGCTTCTTCTGCAAAAGCCTGATGAGGGGAATGACCTGACTCAGGCTGGCAGTGTCTGAACTGACTTCACGTGTGGCAAGTTCAAAGGGCATCAGAACCTTGCACAACGTTGAAGTCATTCTCCACTGCACTTGAGACAGGTGCATTCCACCTACTATATCGTGCTCAATTGTATAGGCTTGAATGGCCTTTTGCTGCTCCTCCAACCTCTGAAGCATATAGAGGGTTGAATTCCACCTCGTTACCACTTCTTGCTTCAGATGATGGCAGGGCAGGTTCAGTAGTTTTTGGTGGTGCTCCAGTTTTCTGTACGTGGTGCCTGTACGCCGAAAGTGTCCCGCAATTCTTCTGGCCACCGACAGCATCTCTTGCATGCCCCTGTCGTTTTTTAAAAAATTCTGCACCACCAAATTCAAGGTATGTGCAAAACATGGGACGTGCTGGAATTTGCCCATATTTAATGCACACACAATATTGCTGGCGTTGTCCGATGCCACAAATCCACAGGAGAGTCCAATTGGGGTAAGCCATTCCGCGATGATCTTCCTCAGTTGCCGTAAGAGGTTTTCAGCTGTGTGCGTATTCTGGAAAGCGGTGATACAAAGCGTAGCCTGCCTAGGAAAGAGTTGGCGTTTGCGAGATGCTGCTACTGGTGCCGCCGCTGCTGTTCTTGCGGCGGGAGTCCATACATCTACCCAGTGGGCTGTCACAGTCATATAGTCCTGACCCTGCCCTGCTCCACTTGTCCACATGTCCGTGGTTAAGTGGACATTGGGTACAACTGCATTTTTTAGGACACTGGTGAGTCTTTTTCTGACGTCCGTGTACATTCTCGGTATCGCCTGCCTAGAGAAGTGGAACCTAGATGGTATTTGGTAACGGGGGCACACTGCCTCAATAAATTGTCTAGTTCCCTGTGAACTAACGGCGGATACCGGACGCACGTCTAACACCAACATAGTTGTCAAGGACTCAGTTATCCGCTTTGCAGTAGGATGACTGCTGTGATATTTCATCTTCCTCGCAAAGGACTGTTGAACAGTCAATTGCTTACTGGAAGTAGTACAAGTGGGCTTACGACTTCCCCTCTGGGATGACCATCGACTCCCAGCGGCAACAACAGCAGCGCCAGCAGCAGTAGGCGTTACACGCAAGGATGCATCGGAGGAATCCCAGGCAGGAGAGGACTCGTCAGAATTGCCAGTGACATGGCCTGCAGGACTATTGGCATTCCTGGGGAAGGAGGAAATTGACACTGAGGGAGTTGGTGGGGTGGTTTGCGTGAGCTTGGTTACATGAGGAAGGGATTTACTGGTCAGTGGACTGCTTCCGCTGTCACCCAAAGTTTTTGAACTTGTCACTGACTTATTATGAATGCGCTGCAGGTGACGTATAAGGGAGGATGTTCCGAGGTGGTTAACGTCCTTACCCCTACTTATTACAGCTTGACAAAGGGAACACACGGCTTGACACCTGTTGTCCGCATTTCTGGTGAAATACCTCCACACCGAAGAGCTGATTTTTTTGGTATTTTCACCTGGCATGTCAACGGCCATATTCCTCCCACGGACAACAGGTGTCTCCCCGGGTGCCTGACTTAAACAAACCACCTCACCATCAGAATCCTCCTGGTCAATTTCCTCCCCAGCGCCAGCAACACCCATATCCTCCTCATCCTGGTGTACTTCAACACTGACATCTTCAATCTGACTATCAGGAACTGGACTGCGGGTGCTCCTTCCAGCACTTGCAGGGGGCGTGCAAATGGTGGAAGGCGCATGCTCTTCACGTCCAGTGTTGGGAAGGTCAGGCATCGCAACCGACACAATTGGACTCTCCTTGTGGATTTGGGATTTCAAAGAACGCACAGTTCTTTACGGTGCTTTTGCCAGCTTGAGTCTTTTCAGTTTTCTAGCGAGAGGCTGAGTGCTTCCATCCTCATGTGAAGCTGAACCACTAGCCATGAACATAGGCCAGGGCCTCAGCCGTTCCTTGCCACTCCGTGTGGTAAATGGCATATTGGCAAGTTTACGCTTCTCCTCCGACAATTTTATTTTAGGTTTTGGAGTCCTTTTTTTACTGATATTTGGTGTTTTGGTTTTGACATGCTCTGTACTATGCCATTGGGCATCGGCCTTGGCAGACGACGTTGCTGGCATTTCATCGTCTCGGCCATGACTAGTGGCAGCAGCTTCAGCACGAGGTGGAAGTGGATCTTGATCTTTCCCTAATTTTGGAACCTCAACATTTTTGTTCTCCATATTTTAATAGGCACAACTAAAAGGCACCTCAGGTAAACAATGGAGATGGATGGATTGGATACTAGTATACAATTATGGACGGGCTGCCGAGTGCCGACACAGAGGTAGCCACAGCCGTGAACTACCGCACTGTACTGTGTCTGCTGCTAATATATAGACTGGTTGATAAAGAGATAGTATACTCGTAACTAGTATGTATGTATAAAGAAAGAAAAAAAAACCACGGTTAGGTGGTATATACAATTATGGACGGGCTGCCGAGTGCCGACACAGAGGTAGCCACAGCCGTGAACTACCGCACTGTACTGTGTCTGCTGCTAATATATAGACTGGTTGATAAAGAGATAGTATACTCATAACTAGTATGTATGTATAAAGAAAGAAAAAAAAACCACGGTTAGGTGGTATATACAATTATGGACGGGCTGCCGAGTGCCGACACAGAGGTAGCCACAGCCGTGAACTACCGCACTGTACTGTGTCTGCTGCTAATATATAGACTGGTTGATAAAGAGATAGTATACTCGTAACTAGTATGTATGTATAAAGAAAGAAAAAAAAACCACGGTTAGGTGGTATATACAATTATGGACGGGCTGCCGAGTGCCGACACAGAGGTAGCCACAGCCGTGAACTACCGCACTGTACTGTGTCTGCTGCTAATATATAGACTGGTTGATAAAGAGATAGTATACTCGTAACTAGTATGTATGTATAAAGAAAGAAAAAAAAACCACGGTTAGGTGGTATATACAATTATGGACGGGCTGCCGAGTGCCGACACAGAGGTAGCCACAGCCGTGAACTACCGCACTGTACTGTGTCTGCTGCTAATATATAGACTGGTTGATAAAGAGATAGTATACTCGTAACTAGTATGTATGTATAAAGAAAGAAAAAAAAACCACGGTTAGGTGGTATATACAATTATGGACGGGCTGCCGAGTGCCGACACAGAGGTAGCCACAGCCGTGAACTACCGCACTGTACTGTGTCTGCTGCTAATATATAGACTGGTTGATAAAGAGATAGTATACTCGTAACTAGTATGTATGTATAAAGAAAGAAAAAAAAACCACGGTTAGGTGGTATATACAATTATGGACGGGCTGCCGAGTGCCGACACAGAGGTAGCCACAGCCGTGAACTACCGCACTGTACTGTGTCTGCTGCTAATATATAGACTGGTTGATAAAGAGATAGTATACTCGTAACTAGTATGTATGTATAAAGAAAGAAAAAAAAACCACGGTTAGGTGGTATATACAATTATGGACGGGCTGCCGAGTGCCGACACAGAGGTAGCCACAGCCGTGAACTACCGCACTGTACTGTGTCTGCTGCTAATATAGACTGGTTGATAAAGAGATAGTATACTACTAATATTATATACTGGTGGTCAGGTCACTGGTCACTAGTCACACTGGCAGTGGCACTCCTGCAGCAAAAGTGTGCACTGTTTAATTTTAATATAATATTATGTACTCCTGGCTCCTGCTATAACCTATAACTGGCACTGCAGTAGTGCTCCCCAGTCTCCCCCACAATTATAAGCTGTGTGAGCTGAGCAGTCAGACAGATATATAATATATATAGATGATGCAGCACACTGGCCTGAGCCTGAGCAGTGCACACAGATATGGTATGTGACTGACTGAGTCACTGTGTGTATCGCTTTTTTCAGGCAGAGAACGGATATATTAAATAAACTGCACTGTGTGTCTGGTGGTCACTCACTATATAATATATTATGTACTCCTGGCTCCTGCTATAACCTATAACTGGCACTGCAGTAGTGCTCCCCAGTCTCCCCCACAATTATAAGCTGTGTGAGCTGAGCAGTCAGACAGATATATATAATATTATATATAGATAATAGATGATGCAGCACACTGGCCTGAGCCTGAGCAGTGCACACAGATATGGTATGTGACTGAGTCACTGTGTGCTGTGTATCGCTTTTTTCAGGCAGAGAACGGATTATAAATAAAAGTGGTGGTCACTGGTCACTATCAGCAAAACTCTGCACTGTACACTACTGAGTACTCCTAATGCTCCCCAAAATTAGTAAATCAAGTGTCTCTCTAATCTATTCTAATTCTAAACGGAGAGGACGCCAGCCACGTCCTCTCCCTATCAATCTCAATGCACGTGTGAAAATGGCGGCGACGCGCGGCTCCTTATATAGAATCCGAGTCTCGCGATAGAATCCGAGCCTCGCGAGAATCCGACAGCGTCATGATGACGTTCGGGCGCGCTCGGGTTAACCGAGCAAGGCGGGAAGATCCGAGTCGCTCGGACCCGTGAAAAAAAACATGAAGTTCTGGCGGGTTCGGATTCAGAGAAACCGAACCCGCTCATCTCTAGTGTGTGTGTGGTGTGTTTGTACCACAAACTCAATACTGCACAGTAGTGGTGTAACTAAAGACTTGGAGGTCCCTGGAAAACTCTCAAGGTGGGCCTCCTATTTGATTTCTATAAACCATCAGGTCTACATGTGTTATCATATCCAAATCATTTCTGTATCATACACATTACAAATACACGATGAGGCATGGCAAGGATTACATACGTTATCCTGGCAGACAGGATACCGGCTGTCAATATCCTGACAGTGGCATCCTGCCCGCCAGAATGCCGGCAGTGGGGTGAGCGCTAAGAGTCCCCTTGCGGGCTCGCCATGCTGTGGGCTTGGTGGCTCGATGCACTCGCCACATTATCTATACCCACTCTATGGGTGTTGTGGACACCCACGAGTGGGAATAGCCCTGGTGTGCCAGGATTCCGGCTGGCGGCAAAGTCTGCTTTTGTGATTTCAGGCGTCTGTATCTTGAACGCTGGTATCCCGACAAAATATGTTAAATAAAAAGATAACAAACATTAAAATGCAATTGAATTGTGGCATAGATTTCCATGCAGCAGATATATCTTATTCTAGGACCAATGCTATGTCTTCCTAGGATTTAAGCAACTGCACGGAATTGTCTTGTCAGTACAGACAGTGGTCCAGAGAAATAGGCCTAAGGGTCAGCAATGGTCAGGGCAGGTAGTGATTCAGGGATTATTCCAAGTTCAAAGCAGAGGTCAGAACCGGAATCAAGATAATGCTTTTACAGTAGTTGTTATACAGGAATAATGTGGCTACCAATACTTAGATTACAAATACAGGGGGGCCAAATTATCTAAAGAAAAATCAAACATATTTAAAACCAATATGTGTGTGTGTATGTACCAGAAGAAAGAATAAAGTGCTCATTTGATAACTGTGTTCAGGATATCTCTAATATACTTGTCTGGTGGATATGGATCTGCAAGGAAATAGAAAGTATATAGGGCCTAATTCAGAGCTGTATGCTATGCCGATGTTTTCTCAATTGTGCGACTATAAGCAGACTGCGCATGGAGTGGTTGTGAAAACGCAGACGTATTATGGCTGTTTATGGGACATGTACGTAATGTCAGCTGCAAACTCCTGCATACAAATACATGGTGCCTGTGTGACTGCTGCCTTGTCTAGTCTGCATAGTCATAGAGCTACTCAAGCAGTCAATGATTAACATTCTTGCGTATAGGCTGCATATGTGCATGCACATTGAGACTTAATTGCGTTTGCGCCGGTGGGTATATATTTTCATTTCTGGGTGCCAGCTTCACTTGTTATCATTAGCAGTTGCGTGGCGTAGCAAATCACAATTGCAATTGCATTAGGTTACAACTCTGAATTAGCCTATAGTGTAGCATGCTCAATTGATACTTATATAATGATTTATAAATAGTGCACCTTAATATACATTCATCAAACACATCAGATAATCTGTAGGTGACTCCGGAAACATTTTCCAATTGTTGCTTCTGCATGGGCCACTTCTTTTTATTCCACAAAAATTTCTATACCCTCAGAAAAGATAATTATCGTAGCACAGTATACACAGGCCAAATTCTATTGGTTATCAAAGCATGGGCCTGATCGGGATGTTCACTTATGCATTCGCAGCTGCGCATTTGTATGCAGTGGATTGCAGTATGCAACATCTCGCGCAGATCATGAAAACATTGACTCCGAGTAACCCTATTGTTGCGCAGAATGTCAGCGGGATCTGAGATGCTGGCGCTATGTTTTCTACATACGGTAGATGTAGGCTGAGATACGCCCCTGAAAACTATTGCGACACATCTGAGTTTTTTTGCTTCTACTCCCCGTTACCGCCCTTGATTTTCAATCACTTTGCAAAGAAATACTCAGTGTGAGCGCCATCACTACGGTACCTTGGTGTGTGTGCGCAGTGTGACTGGGGCACATACACAGTCTGAATAATCACTTAACACTTGGCATAGTGTTTATCTCTGTATCAGGACCCAAGTTCATGTCTGAAAACTAGTAATTGTGACTATTAAAATGTATATTTCCTGGAATATTTCCTCCTATGTTTTGGATTGCGTATAATGTATTTGCAATCCAATTTATATGTGTTATCCCTATTTAAGTATGAGAGCTCAGTCCGTTGCTGGATAGTGTTTGGGAAGACTTTACCCACACATCTGCACTGAAGAGGCTGTATCTACCGGAGCTCCTTTCCTGTGTGCTATGCTGTATTCTCACCATAAAGAGCCTTATGGCATTGAATACAGACTCCTGCCTGGAGACCTGAAGTTTTCATAAATTTCATAGAATTTAACGCCAGATAAGAACCACTTGGCCCATCTAGCCTGCCCGAAACACTTGTACATGCACACCACAGGGTTCATTTTTATCTGAAGCCAATTAACCTACCAGTATATTTTTGGCTTTTGGGGGAAAAGCGGAGTACCCGGATGAAACCCAAACAAGCATGGGGAGAATATATAAACTCCACCCAGTTTAGGGCGATGATGTGAATCAAACACATGACCTCAGTGCCATGAGGCAGTAATGCTAACCACTACACCATCTGTACTATCTCCGGCTGGTCTTCAGTATACCGCCGGCCGGGATCCCAAGCGGCGGCATGCCGACACATATTCTCCCTCTTGGGGGTCCACGACCCCCCTGGAGGGAGAATAAATAACGTGGCGTGTGTAGCGCACCACCATGCCCTCAGCGTGGCGAGCACAGCGAGCCTGCAAGGGGCTCATTAGCGCTCACCCAGCTGTCGGTATGCCGGCGGTCGGGTTCCAGGCGCCGGTATGCTGGCCCCCGGGATCTTGGATGCCGACCACTCATACTACACCCCATCTCCATCTCAGGATTTTCACCGGCTCCTATCTAACTTTCTCAGCACCACTATTTTGATCGGTAAGCGGTTGTCAGGTCGACCACACACCTTGGAGAGTGATTAAGTGGAAGGAGATAAAGTACCAGCCAATCAGCTCCTTCTATAACTGTCATGTTACAGGCTGTGTTTAAAACAATAACAGAAGCTGATTTGGTTGGTACAGATGGGGTTCCACATTTATCTTGACCTTTAATAGGATTAACTGAGACTGGCCATTCGGACTTAATCCCCTGCTGTAATGACTTAATCCCCTTGCTGTATTGTTCTCTGTATTGTATTGCAGTTGAGAACAATAGCTGAAGGGTTTATGCTAATAAATCATGTTGTGACTAGGCGCAGAAAACTAATCAAGATAACCGTGGACCCATCTGTAGTTTATCGCTCCACTTTATCACTCTCCAAGGCTTAGTTCTCCTGCCTCTGGTAGAGAAAAGCTCTTTGACTCCAGCATTTATCATTGTGGTCCAGCCTGGTGAATTACTGTGAAATACCCTCTCCTCAACGATAGGACTCTTCTATCTCGCTGACAGACAAATGTTGCAGTGAGAACTTTATGTGTGTGTCCTGCCTGTAAGCCTTATTGAGCATGTGTGTCACGATTTGGAGCTTGGGAAGGTTAGATTGTGATACCCAGGACTAGAGACTGAACTGTTTTGGTTTAGGTGGGTATCACCGGGGATGACAGCTATATACCGGGGCCCCTATAGATTTGCTGATTTGAGTGTACGCCTCAATTATTTATACAATTGGAGAATCTGGGGAACGCTAGGACCCATTGGAGTCCGTGTCGGGGAGAACTGAACTGGCCCGCGCCGCTGGCGGGAGAGATACGGGCACCTCACCTGGAAGATATAAAAGGAGGAGGGGGGCCGGAGCGCAAATAAGCTGTGAGGAGACGGGAGCAAGCACAACGGCTGCCGCGCTAGAGATGAAGCTGACCGCCAGAGCAAGACGGAGACTACGGGATCCGGACCAAATACTCACCGCTTTCCATCACCGTATCGAGTACGCCTAGACAGGAGGCAAGCTGAGCCGGGACGGAGCGCCGCGGAGGGCAGGAGAGACATTGGCTGCCATTTGTAGCGGGTCACGCTGACTGGAAGAAGGGAGGCAACATAACAGTGAGTGACGGGCTGGGGGAGAAGGCAGAGGCTTAACAGATTCAGCCCAGTAGAAACAACCAGGGGGACGTCAGGAGGCGGAGGTAATGTCCCTGAATAAAAGAAAAGGTGTCACATCCTTTATATAAGATGGCTTCAATATATAGTAGATAATAAGCAAGAACTGCCTCACATTACAGCCATCAGACACAGACCTCTAGCCCATAAGATTTGGTCTCAGAACAGTATAGAATAGAGAGTTATTCTGGATACAAAGCTGTAGGAGTGTACCTCCGTTTAGAAAGAACTTTCTAATTCTCTCCCTCAGAAGGACCTTCCCAGCCAGCCGCCAGGCAGTAATCAGAGTTAGTAAGCTCCTCCACTAAATGCTTCTTTCGTCTCTGCAGACAGATTCCTCAATTACCCCTCGAGGTCACCTAGAGTTACGATACCCTCTTGGTATACACAGATAATTAACTTACGTTATTGCAATATAGACCTCTGCTTCATACAGAACGCTGCAGTTAAGTCTGTGAGCCGTCTATGACAGTTATATGAGTATAGATAAAAAAGAGGATACAGCAAAGATATAAGATTAGGTGACAGTGTTGAGTGGAGATCCCTGTATTGCGGAAATCTCATAGTAAATATACTCTTCAGTGGATTACGAGGTTAGAGAAAGCCACAGAAGCGGAGAGACATAATTTAACTAATTGTTAAAGAGAAAGATTGAAAGAAAGGCAAACAAAAAGGGAATTCTGTTACTTCAGAATATATACATATATATATATATATATATATATATATGGTTGATACATTTGCAATTTATCATCAGTAAAAGGAAGGAAAACCAATTGATTCAGGGACATCTGTGCACCAACGTACGAAGAATCAGCTGAACTGTGGGTTACAGAGGTTACATTACTGTACGAAACATAGGTTATCGCATAAGTAGAATTAATATTATATGTTGTAATGAAATTGTTATGTATTTATGTTATGCACCATATGAAATACTAACCTTCATTCAAAGGCGAACATCGGCAGTCACCGAAGAATCCAGTTTAATAAAAATTGTTCCTTGTCTATAGCAGTTCGATGGAATAAATTTATGTGATATCTTCTATAGTTGAAGTATTGGTGTTATTCCAGTCATTTGTAGAGAACCGTATTGAATGCCTTTTATAAGATACATATGATTATATATTCGGTTGTTCTTTTACATTCTGTGATGATCCAAGTAAGGAGTTCCAGAATCCTGTAGAAAGCTGTAAAAGAAATTAAAGATTAACAGGTAATCATAAATAGACCCGATTGAAATAAAGAAAATACTTACCTTATACCTTAACCCTACAGATAAACTACATTAAATAGATTCACTAATTTAAAGATTATCACAAATAAAAATTTGGCGTCACGAACAGGATCGGTAAAGTAAAGCGAGGAAATCTATAGCCACAGAAAATGTCCAAGGAACAATCTACGACGGCTGGAGTATTCGGTGGAGAGCCTAGCAAGCCGACACCAGAAACACCCAGCATGACACAAATAAACCCAATTACCCTGCCGTATTATTTTGGGGCCCCATGGCTTCCAACCTACTTTGGAGATAGACAGAAGGCCGAAGGAAATACGTTGACTGACTTCAAAAACAAAATGAAGTCCATGTTCCGTCTCTACCCATTAAGCGAGCGACAACAAGTTGAGATTCTTATTGGACAATTAAAAGGATCTGCACAACGAAAAGTTATTTCATGGCCGGCAGAAGAAAGGAAAAATATTGAACAGATATTACAACGTTTAGCTACTACGTTTGAACTTCATACAATAGCAGAACTAAAAATGAAATTTTATGCTAGAAAGCAGCGTCCAGGTGAAACACTTCGAGATTACGCCCTGAGCCTTCAAGAGGCGTTAAAAGCGATTCGGACAGTGGATGAGAAAGAAATTGAAAACAGCGACGAAGCGTTAGTTTCCCAGTTTATAGAAGGGGCAAATAGAGAAGCAGTAAGAGCCCAACTGAGACTGTTAAGAATGCAGAAACCCGAACATACCTTCTTAGATTTTAAAGAGGCCGCAATTAAGATGGTTGGGATTGAGGTGGTCCCAGAAATTAGTTTTCCGGAAATGCCTGGATACCAGGAGGGTCAGTTAACGAACAGAAATAGCTCCCTACATTTTATTAATAACCCAAGGAGTAGGGACACCATCGGTCAGAGCCTTCAGATACCCACCACCGACCCCATGCGAGTTCTAACGGATAAAATGGAGGAACTTGTAGCGGGAATGACAACAATGTGCAAAGAGGTACAGAAGTGTACTGAAAGGCAAGGCGCCCACTCCACCGAAGTCAGGTGGCCAAGAGAGCGCAGGAGAACCAGAAACGATTGGTGGACCCCATCTCGGACGGGTGGAAGAAGAACGACTGATCAGTTTGATTCACAAGGTAGACCAATTTGCCGTCAGTGTAAAAAACCGGGACACATCGCACGTAATTGTGATCAAGAGGAGGCTTTAAACTCCAACGCCCCGAGGCCGGAGACCGAGCCTCGGGGGGAAATGCCGCAGTAAATCAGAAGTCGGAAGAATGGTGGTCTCAGTATGTAGGACGATGTCCACATATTCCAATCTCTCTCAACGGAGTAGAGATTATGGCGATGATAGATACTGGATCACAGATAACCACCATTCAGCATTCTACGGGGGAAATTTACTAAGCTCCCGATTTTGACCGAGATGCCGTTTTTTCATCAAAGTGTCATCTCGGTAATTTACTAAGCAATAATCACGGCAGTGATGAGGGCATTCGTAATATTTTGAAGTCCAAGAAAAAAATCACGAATGAATACACCATCGGTCAAAACGCGGCTGTTTAAGTATGAATCTCGGTCATTTACTAAGAAGTGCACAGCAAAAAAAAAAAAAACACTGCCGTGAAAAATTACAACTCGTAAAAAAGTGCTAAAAAAAAACAGACCTACTTTTTTTTCCGTGATTGGATAGGCATGCAGGGATCCATGAGATCCGTGCATGTATATCAGTGGGAAGGGGTGGGAAAGTTGTTATTTTATTTTAAAAAATTGCGTGGGGTCCCCCCTCCTAAGCATAACCAGCCTCGGGCTCTTTGAGCCGATCCTGGTTGCAGAAATATGGGGGAAAAAATGACAGGGGTTCCCCCATATTTAAGCAACCAGCATCGGGCTCTGCGCCTGGTCCTGGTCCCAAAAATACGGGGGACAAAAAGAGTAGGGGTCCCCCGTATTTTTAAAACCAGCACCGGGCTCCACTAGCTGGACAGATAATGCCACAGCCGGGGGTCACTTTTATATAGTGCCCTGCGGCCGTGGCATCAAAAATCCAACTAGTCACTCCTGGCCGGGGTACCCTGGGGGAGTGGGGACCCCTTCAATCAAGGGGTCCCCCCCCCAGCCACCCAAGGGCCAGGGGTGAAGCCCGAGGCTGTCCCCCCCCATCCAATGGGCTGCGGATGGGGAGGCTGATAGCCTTTGTTGTAAAAGAAAAGATATTGTTTTTAGTAGCAGTACTACAAGGCCCAGCAAGCCTCCCCCGCATGCTGGTACTTGGAGAACCACAAGTACCAGCATGCGACGGAAAAACGGGCCCGCTGGTACCTGTAGTACTACTACTAAAAAAATACCCAAAAAAAGACAAGACACACACACCGTGAAAGTATAATTTTATTACATACATACACACATACATACATACTTACCTTAAGTTCCCACGCAGGTCGGTCCTCTTCTCCAGTAGAATCCAAGGGGTACCTGTTGAAGAAATTATACTCACGAGATCCAGGGGTCCAGGCTCCTCGGGAAATCCAGGGGTAATCCACGTACTTGAAAAAAATAACAAAACGGTGTCCCGACCACGAACTGAAAGGGGACCCATGTTAGCACATGGGTCACCTTTCCACGAATGCCAGAAACCCACTCTGACTTCTGTCTAAGTGGGTTTCTTCAGCCAATCAGGGAGCGCCACGTTGTAGCACTCTCCTGATCAGCTGTGTGCTCCTGTCCTCACTGACAGGCAGCACACGGCAGTGTTACAATGTAGCGCCTATGCGCTACATTGTAACCAATGATGGGAACTTTCTGCCCTGCGGTTGACCTAAAGTGACGTCACCGCTGAGCAGAAAGTTCCCAGCATTGGTTACAATGTAGCGCATAGGCGCTACATTGTAACACTGCCGTGTGCTGCCTGTCAGTGAGGACAGGACCACACAGCTGATCAGGAGAGTGCTTCAACGTGGCGCTCCCTGATTGGCTGAAGAAACCCACTTAGACAGAAGTCAGAGTGGGTTTGTGGCATTCGTGGAAAGGTGACCCATGTGCAAACATGGGTCCCCTTTCAGTTCGTGGTCGGGACACCGTTTTTTTTTTTTTTTTCAAGTACGTGGATTACCCCTGGATTTCCCGAGGAGCCTGGACCCCTGGATCTCGTGAGTATAATTTCTTCAACAGGTACCCCTTGGATTCTACTGGAGAAGAGGACCGACCTGCGTGGGAACTTAAGGTAAGTATGTATGTATGTATGTGTGTATGTATGTAATAAAATTATACTTTCACGGTGTGTGTGTCTTGTCTTTTTTTGGGTATTTTTTTAGTAGTAGTACTACAGGTACCAGCGGGCCCGTTTTTCCGTCGCATGCTGGTACTTGTGGTTCTCCAAGTACCAGCATGCGGGGGAGGCTTGCTGGGCCTTGTAGTACTGCTACTAAAAACAATATCTTTTCTTTTACAACAAAGGCTATCAGCCTCCCCATCCGCAGCCCATTGGATGGGGGGGGGGACAGCCTCGGGCTTCACCCCTGGCCCTTGGGTGGCTGGGGGGGGGGACCCCTTGATTGAAGGGGTCCCCACTCCCCCAGGGTACCCCGGCCAGGAGTGACTAGTTGGATTTTTGATGCCACGGCCGCAGGGCACTATATAAAAGTGACCCCCGGCTGTGGCATTATCTGTCCAGCTAGTGGAGCCCGGTGCTGGTTTTAAAAATGCGGGGGACCCCTACTCTTTTTGTCCCCCGTATTTTTGGGACCAGGACCAGGCGCAGAGCCCGATGCTGGTTGCTTAAATATGGGGGAACCCCTGTCATTTTTCCCCCCATATTTTTGCAACCAGGATCGGCTCAAAGAGCCCGAGGCTGGTTATGCTTAGGAGGGGGGACCCCACGCATTTTTTTTTATTATTTTACAGTGTTTAATTAAAAAAAATAAAATAAATAAACCCCAGCACGGATCACACAGATCCGGCCGAGATTGATTGTAAAAAAAGTCGGCAGTGTTTTGCTAATCACTGCCGTAAAAATAGAAAAAAAACCACGAATGACATCGACATCGGAACAAAAGAAAAACCCGAATACGACAGCTTAGTAAATTAGTCGTAATCAATTCAAAAAGTTGCAGTTTTACACTTTCGATGTCATTCGTGATTGAACTTTGACCTGAAACTGGAAAATACGAATCTTAGTAAATTTACCCCTACGTTTCTACAAAATTGGGGAAAACATCAAGTTGTGATACCTCCACCAACGTGGTTACAACTGATCGCCAGTAATGGATCAAATATATCATGCGTGGGTTACTGGGAAGCCGAAGTAAAGATCGGAGAGACCGAACTCCCACGCCAAGGATGCTTGATTACACACGCCAATGATCTCAATGCGATCCCTATGATTCTTGGGATGAATATCTTACAGAGTTGTCCTGAAGAATTGATTTCGATTCTGAAACAAGAAGTACCTAAAACGGTGACCACTCAACAGGACGTCCTCCAGAAAACCATTAAAACGCTGCAAAGCCATCAGGCATTTGTGCATTGTAACGGATCCATTGGAAAGGTCCGGATTACGGATAGCAAACCCATTAAAGTGCCTCCCAACTCCGAAATCATTGTCTGGGGCAAAACTAAATGTGGCCCTGGAGGAAAACATTATGAGGCCCTCATCGAACCTTGTGACCTGAATGAGGAAAATGAAATCGTTGTGGCCCATTGTTTAGTGACCGTGACCAATGGAAGGGTCCCGGTCCGGATCCTGAATCCCCACAATCACACAATTAAATTATACCGGCAACGACCCATTGCTAGACTTTCTTGGACTACTTTTCAGGATGTTATGCCTGCGCAAATAGAAGCTCATCAACAGAGCAATAACGTTGTGCAGGTGGAGAGCAACCCCCCGACAGAATGGTGGAATGACATCCAAATCGGCGATGACGATACCCCTGATGAGCATAAAAAAGGAGCACTTCAGGTAGTGAAGGAGAATCCTCAAACTTTTAGTCAAGGTCCCTTGGATTTTGGAACAGTAACCACTGTGAAACACCGCATCTTGACTGGAAATGCTATTCCTATCAAGGAAAAACACAGACCCTTAGCTCCTGCCCTGTATCAACCAGTCCGTAAGATGCTCGAAGATATGAAAGCTACTGGCGTCATTCAAGAAAGCCACAGCCCTTGGGCGGCCCCCATGGTGTTAGTAAAAAAAAAAATGGACAGCTGCGCTTTTGTGTCGATTACCGAAAGTTGAACCAAATTACACACAAAGACGCATACCCACTTCCCAGAATTGAGGAATCACTTGCAGCTTTGAAATCAGCCAAGTATTTCTCCACGTTAGATTTAACTAGCGGATATTGGCAGATTATGATGGCGCCCGAAGATAAAGAGAAAACAGCCTTTACTACTCCCATGGGGCTCCATTAATTCAATCGAATGCCATTTGGATTGTGCAACGCTCCGGCAACCTTCCAAAGAGTGATAGAGCATTGCCTGGGAGACAAAAATTTCAAAATGGTGTTACTATATTTGGACGACATTATCATTTTTTCCAAATCATATTCGGACCATCTACAACATTTACATGAAGTATTCCAACGATTGGCTAGTTACGGACTAAAGGTAAACCCAGGAAAATGTCACCTGTTAAAACCTAGGGTTCATTATTTAGGACATTTAGTGAGTGCTGAAGGAGTAGCCCCAGATCCCGAAAAAATTCGAGCAGTACAAGATTGGTCTGTTCCACGAACGGTTAAAGATGTAAGACGATTTCTTGGATTCGTGGGGTATTATAGGCGATTTGTCAAAGATTTCGCCAAGGTGGCAGCCCCTTTACATGAAGTGCTTCGAGATATACCTCAAGACAGTCAAAGCAGACGTTTCCTGGTCACCTGGACGTCTCGACAACAATCTGCATTCGAATATTTAAAGAAAGTTTTGACACAAGCACCTCTCTTGGCATACCCGGATTACAGCAAATCCTTTATCCTATACACAGACGCAAGTAAGCAAGGCCTCGGTGCGGTTCTCACACAGTTACAAGATGGCAAAGAAAAAGTCATAGCATACGCTAGCAGAGGTCTGTGAAAAACTGAACGGAATGATGCCAATTATAGTGCTTTTAAATTAGAATTCCTAGCACTGGTCTGGGCCATTACTGAAAAATTTAAAGACTATCTTACCTCCACCTCGTTTGTAGCCTACACTGACTGTAATCCTCTAGCCCACTTAGCTACTGCCAAACTAGGGGCGTTAGAGCAACGATGGTATGCACAGTTGGCTAACTATCAATTCACCATACATTATCGACCTGGAAAGAATAATAGTAATGCAGATGCGCTCTCCCGGTTAGCTAATCAAGAGGAATCCGAAATTGAGGATCCCTGGGAGTCGACAGAATTGCCTCCTTTCCAAACTGATATGCGAACAGTGGCACAGAATAACACCGCCTCCAAGACAAACCAATTCTATTATCAATTAGAAGAAGACAGTTTAGGTAAATGGCAGGAGTGGCAGGAACAATATCCACTGTTTCGGAAGTTAAAGGGATTATTATTGCAAAAGAAAGGCTTAACCAAATCCGAAAGACAAACATCCGCGCCTGAATTGGTAAAGCTATGGAGACAGCGGGATCGGCTTGAGATACAACAAAATCTAATAGTTCGAAGGAGTGTTAATCCTAAAACTCACCTGGCCGTTACCCAAGTACTGATCCCTATAACCAAAGTACCAATTCTCTTGCAGGCTTATCACGATCAATCAGGTCATTTCGGACATCAGAAAACGGAAGCGAACCTCAGACAGCGTTTTTATTGGATAGGGTTACGACAGAATGTGGAAGAGTGGTGTAGAAACTGTCAGGCTTGTAGTCTACGGAAACCTGCTCTTAGTACCGACAAGACCCCACTACATCCTATTGTCAGCAGCCAGCCTTTAGAATTGGTCACCATTGATCATGTAAAACTAGAGAGAAGTAAGTTGGGATATGAGTACGCTCTCATGATAGTAGACCACTACACTAAGTTTGCCATTGCTTTGCCAGTAAAAGATATGACGGCAAAGACTACTGCTGACATCTTCTGGAGGGCCTTCGTACGACCGTATGGTTTTCCTGAAAAAATCTTGACCGATCAAGGTCCGGCGTTTACCTCACAACTTTTTCAAGAATTGTGTCGCCTATATGGATGTAAAAAATTACAAACCACAGCGTATCACCCGCAGGGGAATGGCCTGTGTGAAAGAACTAATCAAACACTTATTCAGATGTTACGGGCCCTTCCTTTACAGACAAGACAAGAATGGCCGCTATTATTAACGGAATTCATATTCATCTACAATAATACCACCCATAGTTCCACCGGGTATACGCCGTACTACTTATTATTTGGGAGACAAGGAAAATTACCTGTAGATGTTACTCTTCAGGTGAGACACATTCCAGAACCATTTCTTTTTCATCCACTAGGGGTCACTGGAGTACTCTTGGGATATGGACGGCTTCCACCGGAAGAAGGCACTGAATAAATTAATTTTGAGACTACTCCTCCCCTCCATATCCTCGAGCACCTCAGTGTTTTTTCTGTGCTCGACACAGTTAGAAGGCTGGTGGAGTTTGTCCACAAGTATTGGAATTTTTTCTAAGTTTTGTTTTTTCTTTCAATAATTGCCACATCCTTTCCCCCCTTCTGAGAGGCGTGGGTCAGGGATAGTGGAAGCTGCTGAGAGCAGCTGTGAGTGTCGGACCTCTCTGTAAAGAGCTCCCTCACACCACGTGCAGGCTGCCTGCTAGAAGCTGGACGGAGCTTGAATAAGAAGCCCCGTCATAGACCTCGTTACTGTCCAGGTATGTTGGGTAGGGGCGGTCAGCTTACGCTGCCGCCCCACTGTTGAGGGAATGTATTGGGGGACAGCCTGAGCACATTATCCAGCGCCGCATTCTAGATACATTGCCCGGAGCACGTGTGCATAGGCCGCTTCACGGCTCTATGCAGTGCGCTCTCTGCTCCCGCTGACCGCCGCTCCCAGCACCTCAGCCGCCGATGAGTTCCCCGCTGCCTGGCTACACAGGTATAGGCCGCTCCACGGCTCTATGCTGTGTGTTCTCCCGCGGCCCGGAGCGCGTGTGCATAGGCCGCTCCACGGCTCTATGCAGGACGCTCTCTGCTCCCGCTGACCGCCGCTCCCAGCACCGCAGCAGCCGATGAGTTCCCCGCTGCCTGGCTACACAGGTATAGGCCACTCCACGGCTCTATGCTGTGTGTTCTCCCGCGACTCGGAGCGCGTGTGCATAGGCCGCTCCACGGCTCTATGCAGTACGCTCTCTGCTCCCGCTGACCGCCGCTCCCAGCGCCGCAGCAGCCGATGAGTTCCCCGCTGCCTTGGCTACACAGGTATAGGCCGCTCCACGGCCCTATGCTGTGCGTTCCACGGTGCCTCCGACCCGGTGCTGTACACGGAGTTCGTGGGGGTGGGGGGAGACACATTAGCAGTATTAGCAGTATTAAGCTTTGACTGTGTATTATACGGAAAACTTGGTATTTAACATACTTCATGTTTCTCCTGTCTGTTCCAGGGTTCCTATATTACATCTCTACTTAAGAGGGGTGTTAGGGGAATTTGGGAATCAGTTTTCTTATTGCTGGCGTGCACTGCACTTGCCTGATATATACAAAGAACCTTAGTGTTATTACTGAGTCGTGCAAACTGTCTGTGTGTAGTTTGTATTGTCTGTCTTCATAATGAGTAAGACACCAGCAAAATCTAAGAAACAATTTTCTTGTCATGTCTGTAAAAGTGTGTTGCCTGATGGATCTACCACATGTACAGTATGTGTTATTAATACAAATACGATTTCCACTCCAGAATTAAAGCCAGGTTCGTCTCCGGACCCTCCATGGGCTATGCTTGCAAATGTCTTAGCTGGTTTGCAATCAGAATTGGCCGCCTCTCGTGAAGAGCGGGAGGCGGCAAGATCTGAGTTTAAGAGGAGACCGCTTGAGTTACCAGAGGAGTCTCAATCTGGTCAAAAGTCCACCTTGGGTGGAAAGGATAAGTTTCCTTTTCCTAATTATTTGCCAGTTTCTGCGATGCTAGACCTCACTGAACATGAGTATGAGGAGGGCGAAATAGACCAACAGTCAGACAGTGACGATTTTGACAGCCCAGGCATTGATAATCTCATCAGGGCAGTGCGTCAGTCGCTGGAGTTTACGGAAACTGAGGAGCCTCTGACGAATGATGAAGTAGTCTTTACTAAACGACAGAGATCTCCGATGTGTTTTCCTGTTTCGGAATCTCTTAATAAAATGTTACTGGAAACACGGAAAAATCCGGATAAACGGTTTTCTATACCTCGTAGATTTAAATCGAGTTACCCGTTTCCAGAGTCCATGACAGCTACATGGGAGAACCCACCTTTGGTGGATTCGTCCGTATCTAAACTTACAAGGAAGTTAACCATACCAGTACCAACTGCTACTACGCTTAAAGACCCTGCGATCGTAAAATAGAATCTATGCTAAAGTCCATGTATACAGCAGCAGGAGTGCTGCTGAGACCTGGGTTGGTTGGCATTTGGGTTACTAAAGCATTAATGGTATGGATAAAAGAGCTCAAGTCGGCTCTACAGGATGATCATCTTATACTTCTCGCGGATCAAATCTGGGAAGCTGCTGAATATCTATGTACAGCTTCTACTGACGTCTGTCAGCTTACTTCTCGCCTTTCTTCATCGCTAGTCACAGCACGACGAGCACTTTGGCTACGTTCTTGGCAAGCGGAGGCGGAGGTTAAAAAAGGTATAGAGGCATTACCTTACGGTGGCGAGAAGCTTTTCGGTCCTGAATTGGACAGATGGATTTCTGAGGCTACGGGAGGAAAGTCTGTGTTTCTTCCATCGCCTACAACTGTACCTAAACGGAAATATTCTGGTCCGGCGTTCAAATCCTTTAGAGCTCAGCCCTTTCGTGGGCGGGGCACAGGAGCGGTCACGCTTGGTAGAAGAGGTCGGGGACGTGGTGCCCAACAATCCAATGCACGTCGTCAAGACGCTAAGACCACTAACAAGCCAGTGGCATGACGGGCTCCCAGCCCATCTCGGATCTCCAATTGTGGGAGCACGCCTTCAGAGCTTTCAGGGGGCGTGGCTTCAGACGTCCACAGATGGGTGGATCCGCAATTTAGTGTTAGAGGGTTACAAAATAGAGTTCGATTGTCTTCCGTCAAGGAGGTTTTTCAAGACAGGACTGCCTGTGTCGGACGACAAGAAGGCAGTTCTGCAGGTTGCCATTCAGTCTCTGCTGAATGCTGCAGTTGTGATTCCGGTCCCTGTGCAAGAACAGGGGCAGGGTTATTATTCCAGTCTGTTTGTGGTACCAAAGCCAGATGGCTCAGTCAGGCCAATATTGAACCTAAAGGGTCTCAATCAATACGTCACTTACTACAGATTCAAGATGGAATCTCTCAGGTCAGTAATTGCAGGTTTAGAGCCACAGGAATTCATGATTGCGCTGGATCTCAAAGATGCGTACTTACACATTCCGATTTGGCCACCTCATCAGAGTTTCTTAAGGTTTGCAATAAGACGAGACCACTACCAGTTTCAGGCTCTGCCGTTTGGCCTCTCATCAGCGCCTCGGGTATTCACCAAGGTGATGTCCGTGATGATAGCTCATCTCAGATCCCTAGGAGTAATAATTGTTCCGTATTTGGACGATCTACTCATCAAGGCTCCGTCTCAACAGATGCTTCTCCAGCATGCGTTGCTAACGTACAATGTACTAGTTCAGCACGGTTGGATAGTCAGTTTCAAGAAATCACATCTAATTCCGTCTCAACGACTTCAATTCCTAGGGATGATTTTCGATACAGTAAATCAAAAAATTTACCTACCACAACAGAAAGTACAGGTCATTCGTCATCTGGTACAATTAGTGCTCAAGCCACGCACAGTCTCAGTACATTTGTGCATTCGCCTTTTAGGCACAATGGTGGCGGCTTTCGAAGCGCTTCAGTTCGGAAGATTTCACTCACGTCCTTTTCAACTGGAGGTGCTAGCACAGTGGTCGGGCTCACATCTGCAGATTCACCACAGGGTGAGATTGTCGCCACAGGTCAGGGTGTCTCTTCTCTGGTGGCTAAAGATACACAATCTATCTGCAGGGAGACGGTTCGGCGTCTGGAATTGGATAATTCTTACAACAGACGCGAGTCTCAGAGGTTGGGGAGCTGTAGTTCAGAGTTATCGGCTCCAGGGCCTCTGGGCAGATCACGAAAGATTGCTATCTATAAATGTCCTGGAACTCCGGGCGATTTACAATGCGCTAAGACAAGCAGTGCACATGTTTCGTTTTCAGACTGTTCAGGTGCAGTCAGACAATGCGACGGCGGTCGCATACATAAACAAACAAGGAGGAACGAGAAGCCGCATGGCAATGCGGGAAGTAGCTCGGATCCTCAGGTGGGCCGAATATCACCAGGTGATATTGTCGGCAGTGTTCATTCCGGGAGTGGACAACTGGGAGGCAGATTTTCTCAGTCGTCGGGATTTTCATCCAGGAGAGTGGGCATTAAATCCAGAAGTGTTTCAGATGTTGGTCCAGAGGTGGGGTTACCCTCAGGTGGATCTGATGGCATCCCGCCACAATCATCAAGTGTCACGATATGTGTCCAGAACGAGAGATCCAAAGGCAGTGGCGGTGGATGCTCTCACAGCCGCGTGGCCGTACAGCCTCGTGTACCTGTTTCCACCGTTTCCGCTGCTCTCGCTGTTACTAAAACGGATCAAGAGAGGGTCCGTCACAGTCATACTAATAGCGCCTCATTGGCCTCGGAGAACTTGGTTCTCGGATCTCCTCGGACTACTCGCAGACGATCCTTGGCCACTCCCACTACGTCCGGACCTGTTACAACAGGGTCCGTTCCTTTACCCCGATTTAGCGCGGCTGCGTTTGACGGGGTGGCTGTTGAAAAGGCCATCTTAAGAAGAGAGGGCATTCCTGAGTCTGTTATACCAACCATGGTACGAGCTAGGAAGCCGGTTACGGCAGCTCATTATTACAGAATCTGGCATACTTATATAGGTTGGTGTGAAGCTCGGAAGTTTCCGACATCATCTTTCAAATTATCCCGTCTTTTGTTATTTCTACAGATGGGGTTAGATGGAGGACTACGTCTATCCACACTAAAGGTGCAGGTATCTGCATTGTCAATTTACTTTCAAAGGAAATTGGCTTTGTTGCCGTCGGTACATACGTTTCTGCAGGGTGTACTGAGAGTACAGCCTCCATTCATTCCACCTACAGCGCCATGGGACTTGAATCTGGTTTTAGATTTCTTACAGTCCTTTTACTTTGAACCCTTACAACAAGTGGATATTAAATTTCTCACTTGGAAAACGATTTTTCTTTTAGCCTTAGCTTCGGCAAGGCGTGTTTCAGATTTAGGTGCCTTGTCGTGCAAGTCACCGTATTTAGTTTTTCATGATGACAGAGCGGAACTTCGGACGAATCCCGCTTTCCTACCAAAGGTAGTGTCGTCTTTTCACATCAATCAACCAATAGTAGTTCCGGTATTAACAGAAAATTCTGGAACGTTGGATGTGGTTCGCGCTTTACGCGTTTATGTATCCCGAACGTCTACAGTTCGTAAGACGGATACGTTGTTTGTTCTCTATGATGCGGCCAAGAGGGGTTGGCCAGCCTCTAAGCAGACCTTATCCAGATGGATTAGACTGACCATTCGTCAGGCTTACCTTCATGCTAGGTTACAGCCACCTACATCAGTAACAGCTCATTCCACACGTTCTGTGGGAACGTCATGGGCAGCGAGTCGTGGGGCTTCTACGACACAGCTTTGCCGTGCGGCTACTTGGTCTTCAGTGCACACGTTTGTGCGCTTTTACAAGTTTGATACGTTTGCGGCACCAGCATCTAGCTTTGGCCGCCTGGTGTTACAGGTGCCAAACAGCTCTCCCGCCCACGGGGGAAACTTTGGTACATCCCAAGAGTACTCCAGTGACCCCTAGTGGATGAAAAAGAAAATAGGATTTTGGTACTTACCAGGTAAATCCTTTTCTTTGAATCCATAGGGGGCACTGGACGCCCACCCAGAGCAGTTTACCTGTTTTAGAGTAAGTTCAGTGGTTCTTATGGTAACACACTTTCACGACTGGTTTAAATTTAACAAATGTTAATCGGTTATGGTGTCAACTGTTTAGTTGTCAGTTACGTTATGTGTCAACTTTATTGTTGTCCGTGATGTTATATGTAATTCTCCTTTTGTCAATCTCTCTATCGATCCTGTTCGGCTCAGTAAAAAACACTGAGGTGCTCGAGGATATGGAGGGGAGGAGTAGTCTCAAAATTAATTTATTCAGTGCCTTCTTCCGGTGGAAGCCGTCCATATCCCAAGAGTACTCCAGTGCCCCCTATGGATTCAAAGAAAAGGATTTACCTGGTAAGTACCAAAATCCTATTTTCTGGAAACAGATTGGGTAACAGAACATCAACGTCGATTAAAGGCAGCTCATGATCTAGTCGAACACCAGAGAGAATTGGTACAAACACGACAAGAGCACAATTATAATCTTACAGCACAAGCTGAACCCTTGCCGGTTGGGTGCCGAGTTTTAAGAAAGAATCATCAACGACGAAGTAAATTAGACTCTCGATGGGAGTCAATCCCATATAAAATACTATCAAAACCAAATCCTGAAATTGCGGTATACCGGATTGGTCGCGAAGATGGAAGTCAACCAACTCTAGTCCATCGAGATCAACTTAAACTGTGTCCAGCATGGCCAGATTTGTTAAACCGAACATCTTCATTTCCAGAGGAAGCTTCAACCGAAACCGTATTCCCGGAGGCTATGCTGAGTCTCTGTTGGCCAATTCTTGGCACCTTCACAGCTGTACCTTTCCCGGAAATGACTGAAACAGTAACGGAAGATTATGCAGATCCCGTACATTCAGATCTTCCTGAGTTAAGACGCTCCGAAAGGAGCACAAAAGGGAAGTTGCCCGCTAGATACCAGTTATAGAGTTCTCCCATTGAACCCATAATCCAGAACTAGTTATTATGGATCAATTCTGGTGGTAATATGATGTAAAAAAATGAAAATAGATGTCTAGTATAAACAATGTTAAAATAAGAATGTTTGTATAATACTCTCATAGTTGTTAACAGAAATTGTTATTTCAGTAGGGTACAAGGTTCTTGGATACGTAAAGATTCGCATCAAATTACCAGGGGAGTATGTGATACCCAGGACTAGAGACTGAACTGTTTTGGTTTAGGTTGGTATCACCGGGGATGACAGCTATATACCGGGGCCCCTATAGATTTGCTGATTTGAGTGTACGCCTCAATTATTTATACAATTGGAGAATCTGGGGAACGCTAGGACCCATTGGAGTCCGTGTCGGGGAGAACTGAACTGGCCCGCGCCGCTGGCGGGAGAGATACGGGCACCTCACCTGGAAGATATAAAAGGAGGAGGGGGGCCGGAGCGCGAGTAAGCTGTGAGGAGACGGGAGCAAGCACAACGGCTGCCGCGCTAGAGACGAAGCTGACCGCCAGAGCAAGACGGAGACTACGGGATCCGGACCAAATACTCACCGCTTTCCATCACCGTATCGAGTACGCCTAGACAGGAGGCAAGCTGAGCCGGGACGGAGCGCCGCGGAGGGCAGGAGAGACATTGGCTGCCATTTGTAGCGGGTCACGCTGACTGGAAGAAGGGAGGCAACATAACAGTGAGTGACGGGCTGGGGGAGAAGGCGGAGGCTTAACAGATTCAGCCCAGTAGAAACAACCAGGGGGACGTCAGGAGGCGGAGGTAATGTCCCTGAATAAAAGAAAAGGTGTCACATCCTTTATATAAGACGGCTTCAATATATAGTAGATAATAAGCAAGAACTGCCTCACATTACAGCCATCAGACACAGACCTCTAGCCCATAAGATTTGGTCTCAGAACAGTATAGAATAGAGAGTTATTCTGGATACAAAGCTGTAGGAGTGTACCTCCGTTTAGAAAGAACTTTCTAATTCTCTCCCTCAGAAGGACCTTCCCAGCCAGCCGCCAGGCAGTAATCAGAGTTAGTAAGCTCCTCCACTAAATGCTTCTTTCGTCTCTGCAGACAGATTCCTCAGTTACCCCTCGAGGTCACCTAGAGTTACGATACCCTCTTGGTATACACAGATAATTAACTTACATTATTGCAATATAGACCTCTGCTTCATACAGAACGCTGCAGTTAAGTCTGTGAGCCGTCTATGACAGTTGTATGAGTATAGATAAAAAAGAGGATACAGCAAAGATATAAGATTAGGTGACAGTGTTGAGTGGAGATCCCTGTATTGCGGAAATCTCATAGTAAATATACTCTTCAGTGGAATACAAGGTTAGAGAAAGCCACAGAAGCGGAGAGACATAATTTAACTAATTGTTAAAGAGAAAGATTGAAAGAAAGGCAAAAAAAAGGGAATTCTGTTACTTCAGAATATATATATATATATATATTTATATATATATGGTTGATACATTTGCAATTTATCATCAGTAAAAGGAAGGAAAACCAATTGATTCAGGGACATCTGTGCACCAACGTACGAAGAATCAGCTGAACTGTGGGTTACAGAGGTTACATTACTGTACGAAACATAGGTTATCGCATAAGTAGAATTAATATTATATGTTGTAATGAAATTGTTATGTATTTATGTTATGCACCATATGAAATACTAACCTTCATTCAAAGGCGAACATCGGCAGTCACCGAAGAATCCAGTTTAATAAAAATTGTTCCTTGTCTAAAGCAGTTCGATGGAATAAATTTATGTGATATCTGTTATGCACACCAGTGCCTGCAGGAATGTACTGGTGTCAGAACTGTTATGCACTCCAGTGCCTGCAGGAATGTACTGGTGTTTGAACTGTTATGCACACCAGTGCCTGCAGGAATGTACTGGTGTCTGAACGGATAGGTATGCAAAGCAAATGAACTCACAGACAGACACAGAAGGTGATAGGGTAACAAAATACACACAAAGTGAACAGAGAAGCCCAGAGGCTAAGGAACTGGGTGTCTCCCTAGTATTAGTAATGCTCAGATGGGAAAAGCAAGATGTTGTGTTTTAATACGTAGAGAACCCGAAATGCTGTTGCTAAGGGCAACAGCAAAACCCTAAAGGGTTACCAACGGGTGTGGCAGTAAACTCCTTGGTCAGAGATGGAATGATAGACACAAGGAGAGTCTCCACAATCCTAATTCTCACTTGCAGTGCACAGGTTCAGCTTACTGCCACTAAACTGACACCTGACACCTTGCACAGTGAGACAGGATTTAGGCAGGTAAGTCTTAGAATACAGCCGCAAACTTGCTAAGTTCACAGAGTAGTAAAAGAACCCCAGCAAGCTAAACGACTGACTCCAGTCTTACTGCTAGGTCTGGATTGGCAGAGTGTAGTACCAAATCCCCAGGCCTATTTGCAGTAAGCAACAACAAATACAAAGCTACACAGTACTGGCTAACTTTCAGGAACTGACTAACCAACAAAGATTCAGCAGCATCTGCTTAACCTGAGAAGAGGCCTTATAAAGCAGGTGCTGTCCACGCCCCACTCAGACCTCACAGACTGTGGGCACAAAAACCAGCACCGGATCCCCTGCCGTGCACAGAGCCTGTAACCACTGCACAGCAAAAGACCCGAACCGGAGTATCAGCTGCGCTCAGGTTACTCCGCTAGCACTTGTGTCCCGGTTGCCATGACGACGTGGCAGCACAGGGCAGGAGACCCTAACAGTACCCCCCCTCTGACGAGGGGTCAAAGAACCCCTACCACCGGGTTTATCGGGGAACTGCGAGAAGAAAGAGCGTATCAGTCTGGGGGCATGAAGATCACAACTGCGCACCCACGACCGCTCCTCCGGGCCATACCCCTTCCAGTGCACCAAAAATGACAGCCGACCCCGAACCATCTTGGAGTCAAGAATCCTTTCAACAACAAACTCCCTCTGGCCACGTATCAGAAGAGGGGAAGGTCTTCCACTGGAAGAAGGATTACTAATCGCCCGTTTTAAAAGGGAACAATGAAATGTTTTATTGATACCCAAAGAACGGGGCAGATCTAACTGAAATGCCACCGGATTGATAACCCTGGTGATCTTATAAGGGCCGATGAACCGGGGGCCTAACTTATGAGATGGCTGTCTCAACTTCAAATTCTTGGTAGACAACCAGACGAAGTCTCCTAATTTGAAGCTGCAGGGTCTTTTTCGCTTATCAAAAACCCTTTTGGTCACTAATGACACAGACACAAGGGCTTTCTTCACTTTCCGCCAAATACCTCTAAGGACCGAAACCACAGAGGAACCACCAGGCGTGGAGTCCAGGGGGTCAAAAGAATTGGCCTTAGGAAGATGCCCATACACACAAAGGAAGGGAGAGATCCCTGTAGCAGAGTGAGCCGCGTTGTTATAGGCAAACTCCGCCATGGACAGATGAGCAACCCAGTCAGTCTGACACTTGGAGACATAACACCTGAGGAACTGCTCCAAGGACTGGTTCACCCTTTCAGTCTGCCCATTAGACTGCGGATGGTAGCCTGACGACAAGCTGACAGAAATCTGGAGATCGGAACAAAATGCCCTCCAGAATTTGGCCACAAACTGGGATCCGCGGTCAGAGACCACATCAAGTGGCAACCCGTGGAGACGCACAACATGCAGCATAAATAGTTCAGACAGGCGTCTGGCCGATGGCAGCCCAACCAGTGGAACGAAGTGCGCCATCTTCGAAAACCTGTAAACGACAACCCAGATGGCTGTCATCCCCGAGGATTTGGGCAAGTCCACCACAAAATCCATTGAAATGTGGGTCCATGGCTTAGATGGGATAGAGAGTGGATGTAATGGGCCAACAGGAACCCCTCTAGGAGTCTTATTTCGGGCACAGATTTCACATGCCCGAACCCACTGATCCACATCCTTAGCCACCGAGGGCCACCACACCGCCCTAGATAGCAACTCCCGAGTTCTGGCAATACCCGGGTGACCTGCCGACTTCTTGGCATGGAATTCCAGGAACATTCGCTGTCTTAACCTAGGAGGCACAAACAAAAGACCTACCGGAAGGTCTGGAGGAGCCTGCTCCTGTGCTCTAAGGACTAATGATAAGAGGTCCTGGGTAATGCCCACTTTAATACATGATGGGGACACAATGGGCAACGGCTCCTCGGTGGTCTCCTGGATTGGAGCAAAACTCTGCGAGAGCGCATCAGCCTTGATGTTTTTTGACCCAGGGCGATATGTTATCAAAAAATTAAAGCGAGCAAAAAACAAAGCCCATCGTGCCTGCCTGGCATTGAGACGCTTCGCTGACTCTAAATATGCCAGATTCTTATGGTCGGTGAGAATTGAGACCACAAACTTAGCCTCCTCAAGCCAGTGTCTCCACTCCTCGAGTGCATCCTTAATAGCCAACAATTCCCGGTTACCCACGTCATAATTCATCTCGGCAGGCGAAAATTTACGGGAAAAGTAAGCACAGGGATGAAGGCGATTATCAGACACTCCCATCTGAGAAAGCACTGCCCCAATACCCATCTCAGAGGCATCCACCTCCACCACAAAAGGACGCTCTGGATCTGGGTGTCGCAGCACCTTGGCCGATACAAATGCCCTTTTGAGACGGGCAAAAGCCGCTTTAGCCTCACAAGACCAGTGAGCAGTGGTTAAAGTGGGCCGGAACGGGGCGGAACTGCGTTCCGTCACCTCTAATTGCAGGCGGAACCAGTTCCGCCTCCGCCCAGCCACAGCATCATGTCCCTGTTCCATTATAAAGGTGGCAGCGGCCGCCAGCCAATCACGGCTCGCGGACCGGCTGCAGCACCAATTAGAAGTAGATGAGGCTTTTTCAAAATCTGGCGTGAGCCAATCACGGCTCGCAGACCGCCAGCCAATGAAAAGCTGCCAAGTGGCAGCTTCTCATTAGCTGACGGTCCAGGAGCCGTGAATGGCGCTCAGCCGGCGCCAGGTTCAAAGTGCCCACTGCCCTCACTCCCCCCCTCTGTCGCAGCCACAGCCGCCGGAGTGTGACTGAGCCGCGGGCTGTAACGCCCGATCCCCCCCCCGCAAATAGACTGTGCGGTGCGGCTGCCGGCAGCTGCCTCCACTAACTGAGGAGAGGACGGAGGCAGGCTGGCTGAATGTACGGGGAGCAACAGTAGCTGCAGAGAAAGTTGCAGCTCCTCCCAGGCAGACCTCCCATGTGACAGAGCTGGCCGGCCGGGTGAGGCAGGACGGAAATGTTTGTGTGTGTGTATCACATGCATGTATCCTATGTGTGTATCATGTGCTGCGTGCATGTATCCTATGTGTGTATCATGTGCTGCGTTCATGTATCCTGTGTGTGTATCATGGCCTGTGTTCATGTATCCTGTGTGTGTATCATGGCCTGTGTTCATGTATCCTGTGTGTGTATCATGGCCTGTGTTCATGTATCCTGTGTGTGTATCATGTGCTGTGTTCATGTATCCTATGTGTGTATCATGTGCTGTGTTCATGTATCCTATGTGTGTATCATGGCCTGTGTTCATGTATCCTGTGTGTGTATCATGTGCTGCGTTCATGTATCCTGTGTGTGTATCATGGCCTGTGTTCATGTATCCTGTGTGTGTATCATGGCCTTTGTTCATGTATCCTGTGTGTGTATCATGGCCTTTGTTCATGTATCCTGTGTGTGTATCATGGCCTGTGTTCATGTATCCTGTGTGTGTATCATGGCCTTTGTTCATGTATCCTGTGTGTGTATCATGGCCTTTGTTCATGTATCCTGTGTGTGTATCATGTGCTGTGTTCATGTATCCTGTGTGTGTATCATGTGCTGTGTTCATGTATCCTGTGTGTGTATCATGTGCTGTGTGCATGTATCCTATGTGTGTATCATGTGCTGTGTGCATGTATCATATGTGTGTATCATGTGCTGTGTGCATGTATCCTGTGTGTGTATCATGTGTCTGTGTGTATGTATCCTGTGTGTGTATCATGTGCTGTGTTCATGTATCCTGTGTGTGTATCATGTGCTGTGTTCATGTATCCTATGTGTGTATCATGGCCTGTGTTCATGTATCCTATGTGTGTATCATGTGCCGTGTTCATGTATCCTATGTGTGTATCATGTGCTGTGTTCATGTATCCTGTGTGTGTATCATGTGCTGTGTTCATGTATCCTGTGTGTGTATCATGGCCTGTGTTCATGTATCCTGTGTGTGTATCATGGCCTGTGTTCATGTATCCTATGTGTGTATCATGTGCCGTGTTCATGTATCCTATGTGTGTATCATGTGCCGTGTTCATGTATCCTATGTGTGTATCATGTGCTGTGTTCATGTATCCTATGTGTGTATCATGTGCTGTGTGCATGTATCCTATGTGTGTATCATGTGCTGTGTTCATGTATCCTGTGTGTGTATCATGTGTCTGTGTGTATGTATCCTGTGTGTGTATCATGTGCTGTGTGTATGTATCCTATGTGTGTATCATGTGCCGTGTGTATGTATCCTATGTGTGTGTATGTGCTGTGTGTGTGTATGCATGCTCTGTGTGTATATGTATGCATGCTCTGTGTGTATGCATGCATGTATGCTCCGTGTGTGTGTCTGCAGTGTGTATGTTTGATCCGAGTAGTTATGTATTGTATATATGTTTTTGAAAGTACGCCATGAATGTATGTATGCTGTGTGTAAGTATGTATGTATATGTACAGAAGTGTATGTATGTATGTATATATATATATATATATATAATCACAACATATGTACATGCATACGTGAACGGAACCCCCCCCCCAAGAAAATCCTGCGTTTGCCCCTGCCTGGGCGTCTGGTAGGAGAGTCAACTCTCCCTCCTCATGAAGACCTCCAGGTAACTGCTGCCACAATTCACAGCTCTGGGTGCCCAGTCTTTCTGCTGCTGATATTCTCTCTCTCTCCATGTCCCTCTCTCTCTCTCCATGTCACTCTATTTTGCCATGTCTCCTCTTCATCTCTCTCTTTTGCCATGTCTCTCTCTCTCTCTTGCAATGTCTCTATCCCCATGTCTCTCTCACCCTCTCTTGCCATGTCACTCTTTTTGTCTGTTTTTGCACTTTCAAGACTCTGTGTGTGTGTGTGTGTATATATATATATATATATATATATATATATATATAAAACCCCCTCATAAAATCCTGCGTTTGCCCCTGGAAGGGGCTCTACCTGTCGTAGTGTGTAAAAGGGGACGCTGTCTGCCGTACTGTGTAAAAGGGGGGACTCTGAAAATTGTGGGCATTGTGTGTAAAGGGCACTAGTATGTGGGGCGGGCAATGTGAATAAGATTGTGCTACTGTGAAGCATTATTTTGAATTGGTGGTACTTTTGTGTGGCCACGCCCCTTCCTTGTGAGGCCACACCCTTTATGTGGCATTGCAGGTGAGGTGAGTTCCCCCACCTCTCCAAGACCACTTTAAGCCCTGCCAGTGAGCAACATCCGCCCCTTTCTTAGTGAGTGCCACCAAAGGCGCCACTATAGACGAAAATCCAGCGATAAATCGTCTATAAAAATTTGCAAAGCCCAGGAAACGCTGAAGCGCCTTCAAACTAGTGGGCTGCACCCAATCCAGGACTGCCTGTACCTTGGAACCCTCCATTTGGAAACCTTCTGGGGAGATAATATATCCTAGAAATGCGATTTGCTGAACTTCAAACTCGCACTTCTCCAGCTTCGCCCCAAGCTGGTGGTCTCTGAGTTTCTGGAGGACTAAGCGTACATGCTTCCGATGTTCCTCCAGGGAATGGGAGAAGATTAGGATGTCATCTAAGTATACAACTAAGAATCTATCCAAATATTCCCTGAGCACATCATTCATGAAATCCAGGAAGACTGCCGGGGCATTACAGAGCCCAAAAGGCATCACCAAATATTCATAATGCCCTGAGTGGGTATTAAAGGCAGTCTTCCATTCATCCCCCTCTCTTATTCGGATTAGATTGTACGCACCGCGTAGGTCAATCTTAGAAAAAATGGTGGCAGTACGAAGCTGGTCAAACAAGACCGAAATGAGAGGCAGTGGGTATGAGTTTTTAATCGGGATACGGTTCAATTCCCTGAAGTCGATGCAGGGTCGCAACGAACCGTCCTTTTTACCCACGAAGAAGAACCCCGACCCAACTGGAGACTGTGAAGGTCTGATAAATCCCTTAGCCAAGTTCTCCTGAATGTACTCTGCCATAGCCTGAGTCTCAGGACGTGACAGGGAGTACAACCTGCTCTTGGGAAGCTTAGCATTTGGCAACAAATCAATGGCACAGTCATAGGGGCGATGGGGAGGTAGTACCTCTGCAACTTTTTTGGAGAACACGTCCGCAAAATCTGCATAACACCCTGGCAATCCTGGCAAACTTAGCTGCGAGAGCCTGACTGGAAGGCTCAAGCAACTCCTGAAACAATCAGATACCCCAACTAAGAATCTCCCCAGAGACCCAGTCAAATTGAGGATTGTGGGCCCTTAACCAGGGTAACCCCAACACCAATGGGGCAAAAGTACAGACAGTCACATAAAAGGACAATTTTTCAGAGTGTGTGGCTCCAATAAACAAAGAAATCTGGCTAGTGCAAGAGGTAATTTTACCTTGGGATAATGGTTCCCCGTTTAACCCACAAATCTCAATTTCCGATGCCAAGGGTACTAAGGGAACAGAGTGTTTCAGGGCGAATTGGCGGTCCATAAAAACCCCGTCGGCCCCACTGTCCACAAAGGCCTCAGTCTTGACAGTTTGACCGAGGATCTTCAAGGTCACCGGAATGATAAAAGTCTTCTTGGGAAATTCTGACTTCTGGCCTGACAGGATATTTCCCATCACCCTCAGGCCCTGAAGTTTTCCGGCTTTTCTGGGCATGATACTACCACATGACCTTTATTCCCACAGTACAAACACAACCCCTGCTGTCTCCTCCGCGTCTTCTCACGCGAGGAGAGGCGGGTAGCCCCAATCTGCATAGGCTCCTCGGAAAATTCCTCAGAGTCTGAGGTTCCCTTGGGAAAGAAGGAAACCTCAGTCTCCCTTTCAAGCCTACGCTCTCTCAGCCGTCTATCCACCCGGATGGATAACTGCATGAGCTGATCCAAGCTATCAGGCAAGGGATATTGTACCAGTTGGTCCTTTATCTGGTTAGAAAGACCTCTTCGGTACTGGTGTCTCAGGGCTGGGTCATTCCACTGGGTATCATGGGCCAACCTCCGAAACTCCGTACAGTAAACCTCAACTGGCCTTCGCCCTTGCTTAAGGATCGAAATCTGAGCCTCGGCTGAGGCCGTCTTGTCAGGGTCATCATACAACATGCCCAGTGCCGTAAAAAAAGCATCAACACTTTTAAGCGACGGACAGTCAGGCTGCAACCCATATGCCCAGACCTGTGGGTCTCCTTGTAGCAAGGAAATCACTATGCCCACCCGCTGAATCTCCGACCCAGAAGACTGAGGCCTAAGCCGGAAGTATAGCTTGCAGCTCTCCTTGAAACAAAAGAACTGCGAGCGATCTCCAGAAAAACGATCCGGGAGATTTACTTTCGGCTCCTTAACCCCTGAAGGTGCTGCTGCTGCGGGAGCTCCGCCAGCGGCCTGGGAGGTGTGCATTTTAATGGACAAATCATTAAATTGTCGAGTCAGGACCTGCACCTGATCGACCACCTGTTGCAACGTATTTTGAGGGGTATGCTCCATATTCCCACAAAATTTCAACAGGAGTATTAGGCTGCTGAATATGTTATGCACACCAGTGCCTGCAGGAATGTACTGGTGTCAGAACTGTTATGCACTCCAGTGCCTGCAGGAATGTACTGGTGTTTGAACTGTTATGCACACCAGTGCCTGCAGGAATGTACTGGTGTCTGAACGGATAGGTATGCAAAGCAAATTAACTCACAGACAGACACAGAATGTGATAGGGTAACAAAATACACACAAAGTGAACAGAGAAGCCCAGAGGCTAAGGAACTGGGTGTCTCCCTAGTATTAGTAATGCTCAGATGGGAAAAGCAAGATGTTGTGTTTTAATACGTAGAGAACCCGAAATGCTGTTGCTAAGGGCAACAGCAAAACCCTAAAGGGTTACCAACGGGTGTGGCAGTAAGCTCCTTGGTCAGAGATGGAATGATAGACACAAGGAGAGTCTCCACAATCCTAATTCTCACTTGCAGTGCACAGGTTCAGCTTACTGCCACTAAACTGACACCTGACACCTTGCACAGTGAGACAGGATTTAGGCAGGCAAGTCTTAGAATACAGCCGCAAACTTGCTAAGTTCACAGAGTAGTAAAAGAACCCCAGCAAGCTAAACGACTGACTCCAGTCTTACTGCTAGGTCTGGATTGGCAGAGTGTAGTACCAAATCCCCAGGCCTATTTGCAGTAAGCAACAACAAATACAAAGCTACACAGTACTGGCTAACTTTCAGGAACTGACTAACCAACAAAGATTCAGCAGCATCTGCTTAACCTGAGAAGAGGCCTTATAAAGCAGGTGCTGTCCACGCCCCACTCAGACCTCACAGACTGTGGGCACAAAAACCAGCACCGGATCCCCTGCCGTGCACAGAGCCTGTAACCACTGCACAGCAAAAGACCCGAACCGGAGTATCAGCTGCGCTCAGGTTACTCCGCTAGTACTTGTCTCCCGGTTGCCATGACGACGTGGCAGCACAGGGCAGGAGACCCTAACAATATCTTCTATAGTTGAAGTATTGGTGTTATTCCAGTCATTTGTAGAGAACTGTATTGAATGCCTTTTATAAGATACATATGATTATATATTCGGTTGTTCTTTTACATTCTGTGATGATCCAAGTAAGGAGTTCCAGAATCCTGTAGAAAGCTGTAAAAGAAATTAAAGATTAACAGGTAATCATAAATAGACCCGATTGAAATAAAGAAAATACTTACCTTATACCTTAACCCTACAGATAAACTACATTAAATAGATTCACTAATTTAAAGATTATCACAAGATGATGTCAGGAACACCAAAAGGCATGAAGCGAGGTGGCCGTATCTAATTCTACTTCATAGATTAGTGCCCTGTGCCCTGTAATAATTCTTTATTCATCAGAGCATTTCACATGGTAATACAAATATCAAGTGTAATAGGTACATGAATACTTTGAGGGAAGCAATAATTCAAAAAGGAACCACAGAAACTATTTGAAAACAATAATATGCAGATACTATAGGTCAGTATAAAGTATGCAGTTCCCCCACCTGGACATGGCTAGCAGTCTCCCCCCTCCAACTCCGGGTCCATTCACCGAAAGAACATAGTTTAGCTTGGGGGTGACAAAGCAATTGGAGGGTCCTCCAACAAAGGGGGTCATTCCGAGTTGATCGCTAGCTGCCGTTGTTCGCTGCGTAGCGATCAGTGTAAAAAAAACGGCTAATCTGTGCATACGCATGCACCACAATGCGCACGCACGTCGTATGGGTACAAAGTCCTTTGTGGTTTTGCACTGGTCCTAGCGACGATTCCAAACGCACAGCCGATCGCAAGGAGAGTGACAGGAAGAGGGTGTTTCTGGGTGTCAACTGACCATTTTCTGGGAGTGTTTGGAAAAATGCAGGCGTAGCCGGGCGTTTGCTGGGCGGGTATCTGATGTCATTACCGCAGCAATCATCACACAGGATAAGTAACTACAGGGCTGGTCTTGCTTTGCACAAAATGTGTTTGCAGGTGCTCTGCTGCACAGGCGTCCGCACTCCTGCAAAGTGAAAATACACTCCCCCGCGGGCGGCGACTATGCGTTTGCACAGCTGCTAACAACTGCTAGCGAGCGATCAACTCGGAATGACCAACAATATACGTGTCTCATACCAAGATGTGTATTGGAAGCAGTTATATATTTGGCGTTTAAGTTCTGGGGTTAGGGAATCTATAAAGCCTTCCCATAGTTGGAAAAAAGGAAATTCTTTATGCATAGTAGTTTCAAGCAAATCCATGTGAAAGACATAGTATAATTTATTTCTAAATAGGGATAGAGGTGGAGGTTGTGTGTTGGCCTACATTTGTAGTATGCATTTGCGTGCAACCGCTGAAGTTACCAGTAACAATTTTTTACTTTTACCCTGTGCTGGTATAGTCGAAAGCATAATACCCAGTATAGCCCATTCTGCCGAAAGTGGAAGGTTGATCACAAGCTAAATAGAAGCAAATCGGTTAACCGGTTAACCGAAGTCCAAAACTGCCATATCAAGGGGCAATTCCACATACAATGGACAAAAGTGGCATTGGACGCTCCACATTTAGGGCAGCTATCAATGTCAAGACAAACCCATCATGAACCTGCGGTGGGGGAAAGATACCCATTATGGTAGATATTATAGAACATTTCCCTATACACACTCAAAGAGTTCACGGATTGGGAATAACACAATGACAGTAACAATTTGCCAATAGTGATATGGGGAAATGTTGCTCTCCAAGAAGAGAGTTCCATAGTAATAACTTCATGCTCTAATGGAGTATGGAGAATCTTATAGTGTATGGAGATCCTCCCCGCATAGGTCTAGCAAGGAATTAATTTAAAGAGTTAGACCAGTCATTCGGAGAGAGAACTCGGACCACCGAGCTCACATAATGTTGTGCTTGATGTATCTCCGAAAAGTGAGACTGGGGTAATTTATATGTAGTAACAATTTCGTCAGTTCATAAAGATATATGGTCCTCAGTACAAACCAATGCACGAACGTAAGGAATCCCAATATCCATCCATCGTGTAAAGGGAACAAAGGCATTACCATCCTGAAATTCCAGATTTTGGATAAATGGAAGGTAAAAGAGAGTGGTGACAATTTAGGTTACGTTGCTTCTGCGTATCGTGCCAAACCCTAAGCAAGGGGTTTGAACAGCATCATCCACCAATTCCTCTTTGTGTGAATATAGAGAAGTCAATAGATGCTGCTCAGGTAGAAATGATTGGCCTAAGAGAGAATTGGTATAAAAGTATGTCTTATGTAACCAATCTCTGATATACCGTAGAGCCCCAGCATGACTATATAGCTTTAAATTAGGCAAATTGACCCCTCCTGAAACAATGTTAATAGCTCTCCACTAGCATGATACCACTATACACTGAGAGAGTCACAGGAAGCTGGGAACAGTCTGATCACCAGAGATCCATTCCTCCCAACATGACCCTCTCCAGGAGGGACAGAATGCTCTGCTCCTTGACTTCTCACCTAATGTATGATTGCCCTCACCTGTGGGAAAACACCTTTCTTATCTATTAACCTGTTCACCACAGGTAATGGCAATCATAAATTAAGAGAAAAGTCCAGGAGCAGAGCATTCTGTCCCTCCTGGAGAGGGTCATGTTGGGAGGTATGGAGATCAAGGAGTCAAGGATGCATACCTCCCAACATGACCCTCTCCAGGAGGGACAGAATGCTCTGCTCTTGGACTTTTCTCTTAATTTATTATTGCCATCACCTGTGCTGAAGCACCTTTCTTATGCATTAACCTGTTCAACACAGGTGCCGGCAATCATAAATTAAGAAAAGTCCAGAAGCAGAGCATTGTGTCCCTCCTGGAGAGGGTCATGTTGGGAGCCATGAGGATGTGGCTGGAAAAGCAACGTTGTTCTTGCCCTTTCTGAGTCCCAGAAGAATCCTGTTATTCCTCTTGCTTAGCAGTGATTGGAAGTTGCACTCAGCTGGTCAGAATCTGGTTCCCGATTGTGTAGTTCGTGTTCAGCTGACTGGGATCAAGATAGTGGGGCCCAGCTGTCAGAGATAGAGAGAAAACTCATGAGGTATCAGGATGCACTTTGGGCAGTAGTAGGTTCAAAGGGACTGAGAGCAAATGCACACACATGATCTTTGCAGTGCAGGTCCAGCACTATAATTGGTCTGATAACACTGCTGCAATCAGAAATCTGCAGAGTGCACACACAGAAGCACTCTCAGGTGACTTATCAGCCTGGAAGGAGATTCAGCATTTAGTAATACAGTCTCATGCTCAAACTGAAGGTGTTACAGCTTGTATAGTGAGCATACAGGTGACATTTTAAATTTCGGACTCTGTGTATAATTTATCTTATGTGAATACTCATTAAAAGTTCAGCTTTAATTATTATTTCATTTGTATTAAGCGTGCCCCAACACAGGGGTATATTTACTAAGCTCCCGATTTTGACCGAGATGCCGTTTTTTCTTCAAAGTGTCATCTCGGTTAATCTCGGTCATTTACTAAACACTAATCACGGCAGTGATGAGGGCATTCGTAATTTTTTGCAAGTTCAGGTAAAAAATTACGAATGAATACACCATCGGTCAAAACGCGGCTGTTTAAGTATGAATCTCGGTCATTTACTAAGAAGTGCAAAGCCAAAAAAGAACAAACACTGCCGTGAAAAATTACAACTCGTAAAAAAGTGCTAAAAAAAAACAGACCTTTTTTTTTTATTCGTGATTGGATAGGCATGCAGGGATCCATGAGATCCGTGCATGTATATCAGTGGGAAGGGGTGGGAAAGTGCTTATTTTTTCAAAAAAAATTGCGTGGGGTCCCCCCTCCTAAGCATAACCAGCCTCGGGCTCTTTGAGCCGATCCTGGTTGCAGAAATATGGTGAAAAAAATGACAGGGGTTCCCCCATATTTAAGCAACCAGCATCGGGCTCTGCGCCTGGTCCTGGTCCCAAAAATACGGGGGACAAAAAGAGTAGGGGTCCCCCATATTTTTTAAACCAGCACCGGGCTCCACTAGCTGGACAGATAATGCCACAGCCGGGGGTCACTTTTATACAGCGCCCTGCGGCCGTGGCATCAAAAATCCAACTAGTCACCCCTGGCCGGGGTACCCTGGGGGAGTGGGAACCCCTTCAATCAAGGGGTCCCCCCCCCCCCAGCCACCCAAGGGCCAGGGGTGAAGCCCGAGGCTGTCCCCCCCCATCCAATGGGCTGCGGATGGGAGGGCTGATAGCCTTTGTTGTAAAATAAAAGATATTGTTTTTAGTAGCAGTACTACAAGTCCCAGCAAGCCTCCCCCGCATGCTGGTACTTGGAGAACCACAAGTACCAGCATGCGGCGGAAAAACGGGCCCGCTGGTACCTGTAGTACTACCACTAAAAAAATACCCAAAAAAACACAAGACACACACACCGTGAAAGTATAATTTTATTACATACATACACACATACATACATACTTACCTTATGTTCCCACGCAGGTCGGTCCTCTTCTCCAGTAGAATCCAAGGGGTACCTGTTGAAGAAATTCTACTCACCAGATCCAGTGGTCCAGGCTCCTCGGCAAATCCAGGGTTAATCCACGTACTTGAATAAAACAAAAAACCGGTTGCCCGACCACGAACTGAAAGGTGACCCATGTTTGCACATGGGTCACCTTCCCACGAATGCCAGAAACCCACTTTGCCTTCTGGCTAAGTGGGTTTCTTCAGCCAATCAGGGAGTGCCACGTTGTAGCACTCTACTGATCAGCTGTGTGCTCCTGTCCTCACTGACAGGCGGCACACGGCAGTGTTACAATGTAGCGCCTATGCGCTACATTGTAACCAATGATGTGAACTTTGTGCCCTGCGGTTGACCTAAAGTGACGTCACCGCTGAGCAGAAAGTTCCCATCATTGGTTACAATGTAGCGCATAGGCGCTACATTGTAACACTGCCGTGTGCCGCCTGTCAGTGAGGACAGGAGCACACAGCTGATCAGTAGAGTGCTACAACGTGGCACTCCCTGATTGGCTGAAGAAACCCACTTAGCCAGAAGGCAAAGTGGGTTTCTGGCATTCGTGGGAAGGTGACCCATGTGCAAACATGGGTCACCTTTCAGTTCGTGGTCGGGCAACCGTTTTTTTGTTTTATTCAAGTACGTGGATTAACCCTGGATTTGCCGAGGAGCCTGGACCACTGGATCTGGTGAGTAGAATTTCTTCAACAGGTACCCCTTGGATTCTACTGGAGAAGAGGACCGACCTGCGTGGGAACATAAGGTAAGTATGTATGTATGTGTGTATGTATGTAATAAAATTATACTTTCACGGTGTGTGTGTCTTGTGTTTTTTTGGGTATTTTTTTAGTGGTAGTACTACAGGTACCAGCGGGCCCGTTTTTCCGCCGCATGCTGGTACTTGTGGTTCTCCAAGTACCAGCATGCGGGGGAGGCTTGCTGGGACTTGTAGTACTGCTACTAAAAACAATATCTTTTATTTTACAACAAAGGCTATCAGCCCTCCCATCCGCAGCCCATTGGATGGGGGGGGGACAGCCTCGGGCTTCACCCCTGGCCCTTGGGTGGCTGGGGGGGGGGGACCCCTTGATTGAAGGGGTTCCCACTCCCCCAGGGTACCCCGGCCAGGGGTGACTAGTTGGATTTTTGATGCCACGGCCGCAGGGCACTATATAAAAGTGACCCCCGGCTGTGGCATTATCTGTCCAGCTAGTGGAGCCCGGTGCTGGTTTTAAAAATACGGGGGACCCCTACTCTTTTTGTCCCCCGTATTTTTGGGACCAGGACCAGGCGCAGAGCCCGATGCTGGTTGCTTAAATATGGGGGAACCCCTGTCATTTTTTTTACCATATTTCTGCAACCAGGATCGGCTCAAAGAGCCCGAGGCTGGTTATGCTTAGGAGGGGGGACCCCACGCATTTTTTTTTGGGATTTTACATTGTTTAATTAAAAAAAAAAAAAAAAAAGAACCCCAGCACGGATCACACAGATCCGGCCGAGATTGATTGTTAAAAAAAACGGCAGTGTTTTGCTAATCACTGCCGTAAAATTAGGTAAAAAAAAACGAATGACATCGACATCGGAAGAAAAGAAAAACCCGAATACGACAGCTTAGTAAATCCATCGTAATAAATTCAAAAAGTTGCAGTTTTACACTGTCGATGTCATTCGTGATTGAACTTTGACCTATTTTCGGAAATTACGAATGTTAGTAAATGTACCCCACAGAGTCTCTCTTCTCTTTTTTCCTTTGCTAAATGGTGAGCAATCATCTCAGACAAGAAACCCAGCAAAGTAGGATATCCTGACCTGCAGGACAGGTGGCAGAGTTATCTCGCAAGACAAGCTAGTAATACATAAGAGTAGGAAGTCAGGATCATAACAATGCATGTCCACTGGTGGTGCTCATGCTGATATTGTATTCATGAGAATAACCTCTTCTTAAAAAAACTAATTTAGATCCCGACTGTATGACCAACTACAGACCGGTATCAAACTTTCCTTCTCTAGGAAAGGTTATTGAGAAAGTGGTTGCAAATCAACTGGAAACCCACTTGACAAACCATGATACAGTATTTATGATCCATTCCAATCAGGATTCAGGAGAAGACATAGCACTGAAACAGCCCTGGTGTGTGTGTGTTAAATGATCTGATGACAAGAGACAGAGGTGACTGTTCAATATTAATCCTTCTGGATCTCTCTGCAGCATTTGATACCGTGGACCATGGGCTCCTGATTGAGCGACAGATACATTTTGTGGACTGGATGGCACAGTCCTAAGCTGGTTCAAATAATTTCTCACAGGCAGGTCATAGAGAGTATCGTCTGGAGTATACTCATCACCATCAGTGCCATTGCCATATGGTGTCCCACAAGGTTCTATACTATCTCCCATGCTTTTTGCAGTACACATGCTCCCGCTGGGTGAAATTATCAGGCACCTAGTCTACCACTGCTATGCAGATGATACATAACTGTACTTGTCCTTTGCTCTGGGCATTGATAACCCAATAGCAACCCTATATGACTGTCTAGCTGAGCTCCAGGAGTGGATAAGTGCCAGTTGGCTACGACTGAACCCAGATAAAACAGAGATCCTTATGATAGGACCACAACATCAAAGGACAAGACTGCAGCATACCCAACCAATTGGACTTACAGTCGGGGATTCAGAATTACAAACCACTGATCGTGTGCGGAATCTTGGCGTTGTCCTGGATGGTGGCTTGACACTAAAACATCAGATATCAGCCACAATCAAATCCTCATTCTTTCACCTGAGGAACATAGCCAGAAACAAGCACTTAATTCCCTCAGATGATCTGCCAAAAGTCATACATGCATTTGTATCATCTTGATTAGACTACTGTAATGTCCTCTACCTTGGTCTCCCAGCAAAAGAATTGCACCGCTTACAGCTGGTGCAAAACACAGCTGCCAGGCTGTTAACCAACCAGCCCCGTTCTAGCCACATAACACCCATCCTCTACTCCCTTCACTGGCTGCCTGTAAGATGGCAAATCATCTTCAAGATTGGCTTACTGAGTTTCAAAGCACTACATGGCCAGGGCCCAAGGTACCTGAAGCAGCTTCTGATCCCATACTGCCCCACTCGATTACTGCGATCTGTAAATGAAGGACTTTTAGCAGTACCTAGAATCTCCCGTACTTCATCTGGAGGTCGAGCTTTTAGTCATGCAGCTCCGACTCTATGGAACTCACTTCCCTGCACAGTGCGAGAGGCCCCAACTATAGAATCCATCAAAAGTAGACTCAAGACTTTCCTGTTCACTCAATCAATTCCATAATGTCCCTTTAGTATCTTCACGCTTCTGTATTTTATGAAAAGCTGTTCTGTACTTCATTATTTTCTGTACTATATTATGCTATGTATCTGTTAAGCGCCTTGAGTCCTATTGGAGAAAGAGCACTATATAAATAAAATTATTATTATTATTATTATTATTATTATTATTATTATTGTACTGCAGGCTGGGTGAGCTCCTGGAGCTTCAGGAAATGCCTAGTTATTGCCGTCAAAGCTGAGTTCTGGAGACATTTCAGTCAATTCTGGACCCACCAGGGTAGAACCAGACCCTGAGGGCACTGAATTCACCTTGACCTTGTCCACTGGGGAACCAGAGATTGAGGTCATGGCTTTGGTCCTGTCGACATTTTTGTAACTTATGGTGCCATAAAGTTCAACCAGGATCATCTGCTCACCATTGCCACCAGGAGTTCAGGACTACTGATAGACATGATCTTTTTTTGTCAAGTCGAGGACATGAGACGCTAACCGTGGCCGCCTCTGCTGATCAGCCACTGTTGCATAGCCAGGATACCAGCGGGTGAATGGTTCAGATGGGGCTCCACAAGGCACAGATCTTCTTCCATGACTACATGGCCATTGTATGTATATATTTTTTTACACTATCAATATATAAAAGGCGAGGAACACCTACAAAATTAAAAGTTAAATATAAAAGGGACTAGCGTAATAAAATATAAATAAAAGTGCACAGTTAAATAAAAACTTTGTTTAATGGCTGCCCAGAGTAAAGACCAGAGTGACTGCTGATGTCAGAGGAGTGGAGACACAACGCCAGCCTGAGATGGAGAAAGGACTTCTATCCAATCGTGACTCATTTGTTACTTAATAAATTAAATCAAGCACCTCTCCACATAGCTCAGAAAGGAACAATGTTGTCCAGAAAATACCTTGGTACAACCAGAGATACTATTTCTCTAACAAGAACCACTGGAGAAATTAAAGAAAGCCTCTCTGGAGGAGATTGTCGTTTTCTGGAAAAAAAAGTGTAGTTTCCTCAATAGAATTGGTCCATCTCTGTTTGGTGAATTGACCCCTGGCCTATTTACTGAGCTCAGTGAGAGCATCTCACTTTTTGGATCAGACAACTGGTCACAAACAACTCACTCTGGGATATAACGCTACAGTATGTTTGGAATTCAATCAACTGAGAAGAAACATTGAGATTAAAAAATTTAAATTTTTCGAGATATTTCCCAATGTTTCTCTGATATTTTTTCGGGCTATCCAATATGGCCGCACCCCCGAAAAAAAAATGACCTCCCAAAAACATACAAGTTCAGTGAAACCTGTGTGTTTTCAGCAGAAATAGTCCTATTTTTAGGGATTTCTTTCTCCTGCCTAAGGATTGTAACTTAACGACTGATGACGTTTTCTAAAATGTTTTATTTATTTATTTTTAAGACTCTACAAGGCATTAGCCTTAACTTATAATATATGGAAGTCACTAGGACACATTGTGACATAGCTGTCAACGATCATCCTTTTCTGGACTGTAGACACTGGATCTGCCGAGAATCTAACAATGCAACACTAGCCCTTGCAAAAGGTTACAGTTAACTTGGCTACAAAAATCAGATATTGTGCCAGGTCTATATTATTTTGTGCTAAGTTTCATTATTGAAGAGTTTGCACCCTTTCATATTCTCGCTCAAAATTCCAGCTATGGCATAAATATATAGCATAGCTTATTCTCCTACTACTTTTGCTATTTTTGCTATTGTGTTATCAGCATATATGGCAAAACAAGGTGAGGACTGCAAGATCAATTTGTTTAGTATTGTTTTTCAACAGATTGCATTTGTCTGTGCAGGGCCGCCAAGACATCAGACAAGCCCCAGTACTATAGTTCCACCTCACTGCGAGTGAGGCACTAAGCACACGTTTCCACAAATCTCTCTGTTGGAACAAGACTTGTTAGTCCATCTTCATCTTTGTTATTAACAACATAATTGGGACTGTTCATTACTATTTACATATCAGCATGATTATTAAGTTTCCATCATCTATAATCTGCTGTACCCCTGATAAAGTCTTATAGATGAAATGCATAGGATGAAAATGCAAGAAAATTGTTCAAGGTGACACATCTGCCCTGAGCTCACATGCTCTAGTAGGGTTGGACAAAAGACTGATTTCCTTCACACCTTAAGTGAGGTCTTACTGCATTGTAAGTTGATGTAAGCATTTTAAATATTTTTAAGAAAAATGTTTTAATAAATTGTTATATTATACGTTAATTCTTTCTTGGGTGCTGAGCTTTCTGCTCTAAGAACTGTCTTTGAATGAACTACTGTTCATTTCATCTACTTAACACCTTAACCAAAGGATTCTTGAATAGACAGAATCCTTTATGTGTGATAAAGAAACTGGTCAACATAAATAAGACATTTGGGGGCATATATAATAGGGTCCAAGTTTGACAGAGGTGCGGGATGCTGGACAATCTCAGAGTTGTTGTTTTTAAAGGGGCAATCATTTACAAGGCATGGTTTTACCTCGCAAATGACTGTCGCTTTAAAAAAACCTCCAGTATCCAACACCTCCGTCAATCTTGGACCCTATTACATATGCCCCCTGGAGTCTGATATTATCACGGACTTTACTCTTAATTGATACCACACGATATGGCGCCTTGCAGGCATTGTTGACTGTACTTTCATGTTAGAGCTGTTGTTGGGACAGTGTAAGGGACTTCCAGAACATTGAGGTCCCTTGATGATGGGCTGCAGGTTTAAATGTTTTGATAAAAATATGTCAAAATATCCTCTATTTTATTGGCTACATACACACAAATTTGCAGTAGATTATTGTTTATGCTGATGTCAAAAGTCTTTCTGTTTTGTATACATATACAGGTCAAGTATCCCATTTTCGGAATGCTCAGGACCAGGACCATTCCAAATATGGGATTTTTCTGGATAACAGAATACCTGTTATCCAGATGCGGTGGGGTCCGCAGCAGGTTTGGCGGGTCCTGGCAGCAGTGATGGTGAGGTATTGGCTGCAAAGCCACTCCCCACCTGTCTGTGATTGGCTGCGGACTCCAGTCATGATGTCACTACAGGGCCAAAATATTCCTGTTTTCAGAATATTTCGCTTTTCGGGTATCCGGATAACGGATACCCGACCTGTATATGGCATTATTATTGCCATGCAGCATGATGTAAGTGATTGAATAACTAGGCTGAATCATACTTTTCAGGAGCCTGTAGAGAACTGTGCCAATTATATATAGAGACATGGTGGTATGCTCTACAACAGTGGTTCTCAAACTCGGTCCTCAGGACCCCACACAGTGCATGTTTTGCAGGTAACCCAGCGGGTGCACAGGTGTATTAATTACTCACTGACACATTGTCAAAGGTCCGCAGGTGGAGTTAATTATGTCACTTGTGATTCTGTGAGGAGACCTGCAAAACATGCACTGTGTGGGGTCCTGAGGACCGAGTTTGAGAACCTGTGCTCCACAAGATAGTGGATAGATGGGCATTTGAATGATCCAAAGTGAATTCCTGATGTATAAGGCAGTTACTGTGCGGTGCATTAAATTTGGATCCTGAAGCCCACAGTATATGCTGTTCTGGAGTAAGACAGCCTCCCTCCACCTTTAATTAATTAATTAATGAAAGTGGTCAAGCAGGAGGAGTGTTCATTGAAAATTGGGAAAAGAGCATAAAGAAGGTGAATGTAATATGCCCCACTCCTGAATTTAATCCCATGGAAGACTACATTATCAAACTCATGGAGAAAAAAGAAAAAAGAAAAAAAAAAAGATCAACTTATTGCTTTACAAACTGAGAATAAGTCTACACAACCATCTAATATTTCTCGTGGATATTCAGTGGTACAAAGGGGAGAACGACCACCCATGAGAGGTTGTTGTAATTGTGGAAAATGTAGACATAGGGTTATCCAATGTCAGCATTGTTTGATTGCAACAAGTTTGTTTAGTTCCTCGCGTAACACCAGCCTTCAGTTAGCTAAGTAATAGTAATAAATGTAATAATAATACAAGAGTTTGAGCAATGGGAAATGCCCAGAGCAGCAGCTTCATTCCTGAAAAAAAGATGGGACCTGTTCCACTGGTGAGAGCTGGCATCAATAGGGACATATGAGGTGCTACTAGACAGAGGATCCCAGGTGACCATTATTTTTGAGCAGCGGTATAGGGAGCATATATCAGAGCTACCTATTATGCCTCTAAATGGTAATTTAGGGCCCAAGTGAACAAAAATACCCATACAGTATATGGGGTATGTAAAAAAGTGTGCCTTACGTGACATTGCTTTGGTGGACAAGAGTACTTTGATTCAGGACCTATTTAAATGTAAGAGTGTATTTTCCATGGGAGAATGGGATTTGGGAGTCACCAATGGGTTAGAAAATCACATAAAATATGAAATTTTCGATATCGTTCGAGAGCTACCCCATGCAGATTTTGAGTATGTACAACAGCACCTAAGGTACCTGCTGGAAAATCAGGTGATAGTAGATTCCGAAAGCCCTTTTGCATCGTCAATATATGCTGCTAGGAAAGAGAATGGTGATATTAGAATGTGCTTTGAAAATCGAAAATTGAACCAAAGAAACTATCCTAGATCCATATACTATTCCAAAGCTTGAAGAAGCCATTGATTACTTACAAGAAAGTATCTGCTTTTCAGTTTTGGATCTCAGAAGGGGATATTACCAGACAACAATGTTCCCGGGAGATACTGAGAAAACAGCATTTGTGTCCCTTGGGCATTTTTGAGTTCTTGAAGATGCCTCAGTTGATATCAAGGGTTCCTGCAACCTTCCAGTGTACTATGGAGAAAAAAGTTGGGGACATGAACTGTTGGCTGATTGTTTTTAGGAGTACGTTGGAGGAAAACAAACAATCAGTGATTGTTAAAGGTGAAAAGGGGCTTAAGTTGTCACTGGGCAAGTGTAAATTGTGTCCATACCATGTGAAATATTGTCATGGATACAAAATGGTGTTTTTTATGAAGCAGGTAAGGTTAAATGATTATTAACTGCAAGATGATTTAAATGTGTTTTTGATAGAAAAGTGTGTTTCACAAGAAGGGACAAAGGGGCCGATTCGGCATGAGTTGAATCGCTAATCTGGAATTTCCACACTTCTGCGTATGTGCGCATGCTGCTACGCACATGCCTGAGGACTTAGGTTGCGATCACAGTCTAAGTGATGGCGAATGTAGTGACGGGGTGTTGTTACAGCATTTTCTGGGCGTTGTTGGATAGGAGCGGTCCGAACAACAGTGGCGCATCTAGACCGTTTACAGGGCGGGCGACAGCGGCTATGTGACATCACGTGCAGCTGCTGTGACCCAAAACATGGCGGCCCGGTGACTTCCTTCTCAGATGAAAGCAGGGGGCTGCCCTAAAGATGCAAGTGCTTAACTGTTTAGCGAATCGCTCGTATTTTAGCAGGGGGGGACCCGGCATACGGGACAGCCTTGCCCTGTGCTCCCCGCATGCTAGTGGAAGGAGTTGTAGTTTTGCGATTTTTCTCATGCTGAATTTGGCCCAAAGATCACTGACTGGTTACATGACCAAACAAAGTGTTTCAGTTGCAGATAGGTCAATATTGTTTCACCTTGTCCTTTATTCACGTACACATTGTGAATAGATATTATTGCTTAGTTATGATTAAATATTTATATACTACATGTTGATTTAAATGTGTTTTTGACAGAGAAGTGTGTTACACAAGAAAGGACCAGCCAGACAAGTGTTTGAGTTGCAGATAGTTGCAAATAGTTCAATATTGTTTCACCTTGTCCTTTATCCATGTGCAGATTGTGAATAAATATTATTGCTTATACTCATAATTGAGGCACCACTGCCCACTACTGTCTATTAGTATACATGTATATTTTCTATTTGACCTTATTGTCTTTTAAAATGTTTATTCTGGAGTTTTTCCAGAGAGCAAGGTATATAAGCAGCAATGTGCAAGTGCAATTTTAGTCTCTTTATTGGGACAAAGCCTGCAGCATGCCCACATGAAAAAGACCAATCTGATTCCAGACACTGAAGCAAGCAGCCAGGACTCTCTGGGAAAACTGACTGAATATTACTCTGTCACTCAGACCAAGCTAATATGTGAATAATTTTCTCAATAAAATATTTGTTGAGACTAGTGCCTCCTGGTGTGTCTCTCATTAATACATGTGTATCCAAAGAACCTTGTTCCACCAGGAACAAATATCTAAGGCATGTGGTGAGTAGAGATATACCTTCTATAGATACAGAGAAGGTGGAAGCTGTAAGGAACTGGCCATGCCCACGTAATTTGAAAGATGTGTGGTCTTTTTAAGGTTTGTGATTACTAACATAGATGTGTTCCCCAATATTTTAGAATAGCCCAACCTTTGACCAGTTTGAGTAAAGGATACTGTCCCTCTATGTGGCTCACCAAAAACTCCTTCATAACAGTACTATAAGATTTCCAAAACTTCCAGAGAAAGAAGGACAGCAGCCTGGTATACAGCATTCCAGCAATTGAAACATAGCTTGATCAATACTCCAGACCTTGATGCTTGTGCCAACCCAGAGATACCTTATGTACTAGATATTGACACCTCAATAGAAGGGCTAGGGGGTGTTCTGCATCAAAAGTACCACAATAAATTGCATCCTATGTCCAACATAAGTAGGGGATTGTTGACCAGTGAATATAACTACCCAGTTCAAAAACTGGAATGTATAAGCCCTCAAGTGGGCCATCAGCGATACGTTTCATGACTGTTTACACTTTGAAATTCACACTCACAACAATCCCCTTACTCAAGGATAGATTGGGGCTTGTCTTTGACCCTGGCATTTGTGCATGCGAATGCACGACACGGGCACGTGCACACATCACAGGGGGGGCTAGAAATGGCTCACAGGGGTGTGCAGCAAATCGCGGGTATGGACTCATGGCACATCCCCATAATTCTAAGAGACAGGCTCTTCGGGCAGTGGGATCAGACAATCAGAGAGCCGGGAGCTGTGATGTGCTGCTTGTGGCCTTTCCGACTCTCTGTATGACCGGACCGGCACATCGTTCCTTCTGGCATTTAGCAGACGTGCCAGATGGACAGTCCGGCCCTGCCCTTACTTTTAGACCACAGCCAAACTGGATGCTACAAGTTACTGATGGTTAGCAGCTTTGGCCATATACTGTATGATTTCAGCACAAAGTACCGTGTTGGTTTTGACATAGACTCGCTATCCTGTATACAGTATACCAGGGAGAAAGGTGGATGGCAGTAATGATGCATGGATAGAAGTCCCAGCTCCTGAAATATATACTCGTTGTGATGGTGATAGTACATTTATCACCTACTAAGGCTGAATCCATCAGTTGTCTGGGAGCTACTGATAAGACTTTACTATTTGCTGGTTGAGCCAGTTCGCAATGGGAGGCTTAAAGCCATTACACAGAAGACAATTGGATGTAGAACAAAGACGTGATCCTGATATATGCCATGTTACTGCAATAGTCTTTAAAGAGTGTGGACTGCTCAAGAAGATAGTAAAATAAGGTTGTGACAAAACAACATAAATGTTTAGAAATACAGAATAGTATCTTGTATCGGAAACCATCAGACCTGTTGGAAAATAGAGATGACAAATTGTGTTGCCCTACACACACAAGTCCTTGGATTTACCTCTTTGCATCACAACCATGGGCATCTTGGGATTGAAAAGACTTTGGGGTAAGTGTCTGACGCATTAATTGACCAAATACAGAAAAAGAAGTGGAGAAATATTGCAACACCTGAGGGAATTGTATTTTGAGAAAATAAAACTTTCTTCTCAAAGTGCTTCATTAGTCAATATGACCAGTGATGGACCATTAGATCTGGTCTGTATTGACTTTCTTTCTCTTGAAGATTGAGGAAGATAGTTTCACATATTGGTGGTTACAAACCACTTCACACAATATGTTCAGGCTTATCCCACAAGCTATAACCGTAGCTAGTACCAGACGTTTTTTGTGCACTATGGGTTACCCTCAGGACTTTGAGAGTTTAGTTTAGTGTGTGGGATAAAAACAAAATCTTATACTATTCCCTATCACCATCAAGGGACCCTCAGCTGGAGTTCAACTGTACAGTGTATATGGTGGGTACCTTGGACCCCAACTGTAAATGCCAGTTGATTAGGCATATTTTGCTCATTTATGAATGCGTATAACTTCAGGGGCAAACGCAGGATTTCTAAAGGGGGGTTTCTAAATGCAAGCCACAATCTCCCATCCCATCTGGTGGAGTGGTGGAAGAACCCAGTACATACCCTGAACTTATATATCTACATATTGGTCATTTTATACACTGGATAGTGTGTAGAGTAATTTATTTCATTTACATTTATTTAACTAATATAAATAAAATAAGTGGTCAGGTAAAGTTTAAACAACCCATAATAAATAAATAAATAAATAAATAAATACACAAACATAACAGAACCAGTAGGAGAAAAATCTGCAATTCTAAGCACACATTCTCCCACCTCATAGTAAGGCTCCTGTCTCTTCTTCCTGACAACTACTCTCAGGCCCAGTGCACCGATTGAGCACTCAGGTCCACACACACAGATCACTTGGTAGAAGAAGCTGCTACCACTGGGCATGTGCAACAGCTCCACGCTGTCCATTAAATTGCATGTTGTGACAGCATCACTTCATCACTTGTAATTGTATTAGATACAAATGCTATTGTGAGCATAATTTGAGCCACTGGCGGGGCTTTCCGTACAACCAGAAACTCCCCCCCCCCCCCCCCCCCACCCCACCTGCGTTTGCCTATGCACACACAGTATTAGCTCCTGGTTATTGGGTATTAAAGAAACACTAAAGGTGCCCATACACCTAAAGATTTATCTTCCAATCTGGCTGGTTGGAACGAAAATCTGGTAATGGATGGGAGCAAATGACATGGATGGGAGCAAATGTTAGTTGTCACTGAATAACAAAGAGCTATCACATTAAGTTCATGAATGTTGTATAGGTATTAGCGGCGGTGGAGAAAGGAGATGAGAGATGCTGGGCTTCAAAAAGAGGGAAGCTGCAAGTGAAAGTAATTAAAACAGATAATTGTCAACTGCCACCAATAGCGCCCCCTAGTCTACAGCACTATATGCGTCAAAACACTCCGGACACACCTAGTTATGGTCCTGGTATTTAGCAGTCAAATATCAGGGGCCAGCCCTTGGTGGAAGAATAATGGTGGTTTGGGTGGAGACAGCATCGCTAGGATACTGGTATTATTGATGAACTAAAGATGAATGTCAGAGGAAGAATCTCAATTGAGTGATGGTGAGCCAATTACATAGTAGCAAATGGATGTCTTTCATAATGAGTATGCCTTAGCATAGGTATCCGGATGATAGTTCGACATGCATATGTCAAAAGGTCGACAGGTTCAAATAGTTGACACAGCATATGGTCGACATGAGTTTTTTTTTCCAACTTTTATTTACTGTACCATCCACATGGACTACAATTGGGAATGAGCACAGCTGCAGCAGAGCAAGGCACCTTGCCCAAACATGGCGAGCAAAGCGGTACAATAATTGGGGTTCCATGTGCTGGAAGGTAAAATTTGACACCAGAAAAACAAAAAAATTGATGTTGATCTTTTCATGTGTTGACCATTTCCATATCGACATTTGACCATGTCAACATTTTGACCATGTTGACGCTGTGCATGTCGACCATTGGTGTCAACCTTTTAACTGTCAACCTATTATACCATAACCCCCAGCATATGTCTATAAATACAGTACTTTTTTGTGCAGTTTAGCACATCTCAACGTCAGCACCCCTTTCTCCAATCAATGTCCTGATTATTGTTTCTGCTACTAGACACTTTTATCTGTTCTAAGCACAAAAGGGGTTATCCCAGTGTCGGACTGGGGCATGAAGGGCCCACCAGGGGGATGCAGTGATAGTGGCCCATACTTAGGGATGTGGCCAGCCTACAAAGGGGGTGTGGCCAGCCTCCACAGAGGCTTAAAATACACAATAGTTTAGTGCAGTGTAAGGCAACATATCTACCATATATAATACAAGTGCACAGTCTGGAACTTGATCCTTAGAGGAAGGAGTGGGCACTCAGGCAGTGGGGCCCACCGGTGGTTTCCCTGGTACCCCTGTGGGCCATGCCGACACTGGGGTATCCTATTAGCAGTAGTAATCTACCGCTGCTAACCAATTAGCCCTGATAACCAGCACTTATCCAGGATTATGCTTCAGGTGCCTCAGCCCTCGGAGCAGCGAAAACACATGGTATCAGGAACTTATCCCAGATCTCATGTGTTATCACATGATGGTGGGTCTTTTTTTGCAGATAAAAAGGGCTTATATTTGAATAGCCCGATAATGACCACCGGTCAAAGATCATGCTGTTTTTTTCAGCCAAAATATGATTGCAGAATATTGGATACCCCCCTCTCCCCCCCCCCCCTCCCCCAATAGTCTCTCTTCTTTGTGGGCACCAAGTCCATCTAAATGCCATACTGCCTCATATACCCCTATTTCTATCCTTCCAAAGTTCCCAGCAAGCTTGTGGACTCAAAAGTTCACATCACTACAACAGATGGGTAAGTCTTTAATGGCTTACTTCCCTACAATCACTTATCTTGATCTGTTTTCCATTATTTCACATTATTTTAGAAAAATGAAACAGTAGAGACCTGGTTTAGAGTTATGTATTAAGTTTTATGTATTGTACTGGCAATTTGGTTTCTTCTGAGTTTTTTTGAGTGGCATGTGTCTTGTGCTAGAAGTTAAGTGCAATTGCAAATCTAATGTATAGATGCATAGCACAAAAAATGCATCTGTCATCCCCAACTCTGATACTTGCACTGGACCAGTGTGATGAACACAGGGTGATTGTGCACAATTCTTCATCACACTTGAAACCATACAAGATTTGTCACTGGTTTAGAAATCCTTTACTTTTTGTTTCTTGGCACTAAATAATTATCAAAATATATATAATATATAATATGCAACTATGTTTTGATACTTTTTTTTACAAATTAAGCTGCGGAGTGTAAATTATGCCTGTGTATGCATAAAGAACGGTCTGCTGCATATGCAAGAGACCCCACAAGAAAAATTACCAGACCTTAACTCTGCTTTAATGTTGGATGTTAGGCAACAAACTGGGTGAAGACACATGAAACCAATTCAGTTTTTTCTTGTATGTGGTTTTTATAGTTTAAAAAGACAATCACAAACACAAAACAATAAAGGTCAAATATAAAGGACCATACACATATCTCAGTGATAATATACAAAAAACCCATACAATTTAAAATAAGAATTTACTTACCGATAATTCTATTTCTCGTAGTCCGTAGTGGATGCTGGGGACTCCGTAAGGACCATGGGGAATAGCGGCTCCGCAGGAGACTGGGCACATCTAAAGAAAGCTTTAGGACTATGTGGTGTGCACTGGCTCCTCCCCCTATGACCCTCCTCCAAGCCTCAGTTAGGATACTGTGCCCGGACGAGCGTACACAATAAGGAAGGATTTTGAATCCCGGGTAAGACTCATACCAGCCACACCAATCACACCGTACAACTTGTGATCTGAACCCAGTTAACAGCATGATAACAGAGGAGCCTCTAGAAAAGATGGCTCACTACAGCAATAACCCGATTTTTTGGTAACAATAACTATGTACCAGTATTGCAGACAATCCGCACTTGGGATGGGCGCCCAGCATCCACTACGGACTACGAGAAATAGAATTATTGGTAAGTAAATTCTTATTTTCTCTAACGTCCTAAGTGGATGCTGGGGACTCCGTAAGGACCATGGGGATTATACCAAAGCTCCCAAACGGGCGGGAGAGTGCGGATGACTCTGCAGCACCAAATGAGAGAACTCCAGGTCCTCCTCAGCCAGGGTATCAATTTTGTAGAATTTTACAAACGTATTTGCTCCTGACCAAGTAGCTGCTCGGCAAAGTTGTACAGCCGAGACCCCTCGGGCAGCCGCCCAAGATGAGCCCACCTTCCTTGTGGAGTGGGCATTTACAGATTTTTGGCTGTGGCAGGCCTGCCACCGAAAGTGCAAGCTGAATTGTACTACAAATCCAACGAGCAATAGTCTGCTTAGAAGCAGGAGCACCCAGCTTGTTGGGTGCATACAGGATAAACAGCGAGTCAGTTTTCCTGACTCCAGCCGTCCTGGAAACATATATTTTCAGGGCCCTGACAACGTCTAGCAACTTGGAGTCTTCCAAGTCCCTAGTAGCCGCAGGCACCACAATAGGTTGGTTCAGGTGAAACGCTGAAACCACCTTAGGGAGAAACTGAGGACGAGTCCTCAATTCCGCCCTGTCCGAATGGAAAATCAGATAAGGGCTTTTACAGGATAAAGCCGCCAATTCTGACACGCGCCTGGCCCAGGCCAGGGCCAACAGCATGACCACTTTCCATGTGAGATATTTTAACTCCACAGATTTAAGTGGTTCAAACCCAAGTGACTTTTGGAACCCAAAAACTACATTGAGATCCCAAAGTGCCACTGAAGGCACAAAAGGAGGCTGTATATGCAGTACCCCTTTTACAAACGTCTGAACTTCAGGAACTGAAGCTAGTTCTTTTTGGAAGAAAATTGACAGGGCCGAAATTTGAACCTTAATGGACCCCAATTTCAGGCCCATAGACACTCCTGTTTGCAGGAAATGTAGGAAACGACCCAGTTGAATTTCCTCCGTCGGGCCTTACTGGCCTCGCACCACGCAACATATTTTCGCCAAATGCGGTGATAATGTTTTGCGGTTACATCCTTCCTGGCTTTGATCAGGATAGGGATGACTTCATCCGGAATGCCTTTTCAGGATCCGGCGTTCAACTGCCATGCCGTCAAACGCAGCCGCGGTAAGTCTTGGAACAGACAGGGTCCTTGCTGGAGCAGGTCCCTTCTTAGAGGTAGAGGCCACGGATCCTCCGTGAGCATCTCTTGAAGTTCCGGTTACCAAGTCCTTCTTGGCCAATCCGGAGCCACGAATATAGTGCTTACTCCTCTCCATCTTATCAATCTCAGTACCTTGGGTATGAGAGGCAGAGGAGGGAACACATACACTGACTGGTACACCCACGGTGTTACCAGAACGTCTACAGCTATTGCCTGAGGGTCCCTTGACCTGGCGCAATACCTGTCGAGTTTTTCCCAACGGTTTATAATCATGTGGAAGACTTCTGGGTGAAGTCCCCACTCTCCCGGGTGGAGGTCGTGCTGAGGAAGTCTGCTTCCCAGTTGTCCACTCCCGGAATGAATACTGCTGACAGTGCTATCACATGATTTTCCGCCCAGCGAAGAATCCTTGCAGCTTCTGCCATTGCCCTCCTGCTTCTTGTGCCACCCTGTCTGTTTACGTGGGTGACTGCCGTGATGTTGTCCGACTGGATCAACACCGGCTGACCTTGAAGCAGAGGTCTTGCTAAGCTTATAGAATAGTAAATGGCCCTTAGCTTCAGGATATTTATGTGAAGTGATGTCTCCAGACTTGACCATAAGCCCTGGATATTCCTTCCCTGTGTGACTGCTCCCCAGCCTCGCAGGCTGGCATCCGTGGTCACCAGGACCCAGTCCTGAATGCCGAATCTGCGGCCCTCTAGAAGATGAGCACTCTGCAACCACCACAGGAGGGACACCCTTGTCCTTGGTGACAGGGTTATCCGCTGATGCATCTGAAGATGCGACCCGGACCATTTGTCCAGCAGGTCCCACTGGAAAGTTCTTGCGTGGAATCTGCCGAATGGGATTGCTTCGTAGGAAGCCACCATTTTACCCAGAAACCTTGTGCATTGATGCACTGAGACTTGGCTCGGTTTTAGGAGGTTCCTGACTAGCTCGGATAACTCCCTGGCTTTCTCCTCCGGGAGAAAAGCCTTTTTCTGGACTGTGTCCAGGATCATCCCTAGGAACAGAAGACAAGTCGTCGGAACCAGCTGCGATTTTGGAATATTGAGAATCCAATCGTGCTGCCGCAACACTACCTGAAATAGTGCTACACCGACCTCCAACTGTTCCCTGGATCTTACCCTTATCAGGGAATCGTCCAAGTAAAGGATAACTAAAATTCCCTTCCTTCGAAGGAATATCATCATTTCGGCCATTACCTTGGTAAAGACCCGGGGTGCCGTGGACCATCCATACGGCAGCGTCTGAACTGATAGTGACAGTTCTGTACCATAAACCTGAGGTACCCTTGATGAGAAGGGTAAATTTTGACATGAAGGTAAGCATCCTTGATGTCCCGAGACATCATGTAGTCCCCTTCTTCCAGGTTCGCAATCACTGCTCTGAGTGACTCAATCTTGAATTTGAACCTCTGTATGTAAGTGTTCAAAGATTTTAGATTTAGAATCGGTCTCACCGAGCCGTCCGGCTTCGGTACCACAACAGTGTGGAATAATACCCCGTTCCCTGTTGCAGGAGGGGTACCTTGTTATCACCTGCTGGGAATACAGCTTGTGAATGGCTTCCAAAACAGTCTCCCTGTCAGAAGGAGACATTGGTAAAGCCGACTTTAGGAAACGGCGAGGGGGAGACGTCTCGAATTCTAATTTGTACCCCTGAGATATCACCTGAAGGATCCAGGGGTCTACTTGCGAGTGAGCCCACTGCGCGCTGAAATTCATTGAGACGGGCCCCCCACCGTGCCTGATTCTGCTTGTAAAGCCCCAGCGTCATACTGAGGGCTTGGCAGAGGCGGGAGAGGGTTTCTGTTCCTGGGAACTGGCTGATTTCTGCAGCCTTTTTCCTCTCCCTCTGTCACGGGGCAGAAATTAGGAATCTTTTGCCCGCTTGTCCACGAAAAGACTGCGCCTGATAATACGGCGTCTTCTCATGTTGAGAGGCGACCTGGGGTACAAACGTGGATTTCCCAGCTGTTGCCGTGGCCACCAGGTCTGAAAGACCGACCCCAAATAACTCCTCCCTTTAATAAGGCAATACTTCCAAATGCCGTTTGGAATACGCATCACCTGACCACTGACGTGTCCATAACCCTCTACTGGTAGAAATGGACAACGCACTTAGACTTGATGCCAGTCGGCAAATATTCCGCTGTGCATCACGCATATATAGAAATGCATCTTTTAACTGCTCTATAGGCAATAATATACTGTCCCTATCTAGGGTATCAATATTTTCAGTCAGGGAATCCGACCACGCCAACCCAGCACTGCACATCCAGGCTGAGGCGATTGCTGGTCGCAGTATAACACCAGTATGTGTGTAAATACATTTTAGGATACCCTCCTGCTTTCTATCAGCAGGATCCTTAAGGGCGGCCATCTCAGGAGAGGGTAGAGCCCTTACAAGCGTGTGAGCGCTTTATCCACCCTAGGGGGTGTTTCCCAACGCACCCTAACCTCTGGCGGGAAAGGATATAATGCCAATAACATTTTAGAAATTATCAGTTGTTATCGGGGGAAAACCACGCATCATCACACACCTCCTTTAATTTCTCAGATTCAGGAAAACTATAGGTAGTTTTTCCTCACCGAACATAATACCCCTTTTTGGTGGTACTCGTATTATCAGAAATGTGTAAAAACATTTTTCATTGCCTCAATCATGTAACGTGTGGCCCTACTGGAAGTCACATTTGTCTCTTCACCGTCGACACTGGAGTCAGTATCCGTGTCGGCGTCTATAACTGCCATCTGAGGTAACGGGCGCTTTAGAGCCCCTGACGGCCTATGAGACGTCTGGACAGGCACAAGCTGAGTAGCCGGCTGTCTCATGTCAACCACTGTCTTTTATACAGAGCTGACACTGTCATGTAATTCCTTCCAACAGTTCATCCACTCAGGTGTCGACCCCCTAGGGGGTGACATCACTATTACAGGCAATCTGCTCCGTCTCCACATTATTTTTCTCCTCATACATGTCGACACAAATGTACCGACATACAGCACACACACAGGGAATGCTCTGATAGAGGACAGGACCCCACTAGCCCTTTGGGGAGACAGAGGGAGAGTTTGCCAGCACACACCAGAGCGCTATATATATACAGGGATAACCTTATATAAGTGTTTTTCCCCTTATAGCTGCTGTATCTTTAATACTGCGCGTAATTAGTGCCCCCCCTCTCTTTTATAACCCTTTCTGTAGTGTAGTGACTGCAGGGGAGAGACAGGGAGCTTCCCTCCAACGGAGCTGTGAGGGAAAATGGCGCCAGTGTGCTGAGGAGATAGGCTCCGCCCCCTTATCGGCGGCATTATCTCCCGTTTTTCTATGTATTTTGGCAGGGGTTAAATGCATCCATATAGCCCAGGAGCTATATGTGATGCATTCTTTTGCCATCCAAGGTGTTTATTATTGCGTCTCAGGGCGCTCCCCCCCAGCGCCCTGCACCCTCAGTGACCGGAGTGTGAAGTGTGCTGAGAGCAATGGGGCACAGCTGCAGTGCTGTGCGTTACCTTGTTGAAGACAGGACGTCTTCTGCCGCCGATTTTCCGGACCTCTTCTGCCTTCTGGCTCTGTAAGGGGGCCGGCGGCGCGGCTCTGGGACCCATCCAGGCTGGGCCTGTGATCGTCCCTCTGGAGATAATGTCCAGTAGCCTAAGAAGCCCAATCCACTCTGCACGCAGGTGAGTTCGCTTCTTCTCCCCTTAGTTCCTCGATGCAGTGAGCCTGTTGCCAGCAGGTCTCACTGAAAATAAAAAACCTAAACTAAAACTTTCACTAAGAAGCTCAGGAGAGCCCCTAGTGTGCACCCTTCTCGTTCGGGCACAAAGATCTAACTGAGGCTTGGAGGAGGGTCATAGGGGGAGGAGCCAGTGCACACCACATAGTCCTAAAGCTTTCTTTAGATGTGCCCAGTCTCCTGCGGAGTCCCCAGCATCCACTTAGGACGTTAGAGAAAAACCAATATTCTTGTAAGAATAGCACTCAATTAATAAGTTGGAGGTTGATCAATTAGGTTTTTTCTCTGTGCACATAAAGAATATATGGTTTTAACTTGAAACGTCTGTTAAAAAGTTATTGCTACCACGTATAATATAAATCAGACACAATGGGGGTCATTCCGAGTTGATCGCTACCCTCCGTTGTTCGCAGCGTAGCGATCAGGCTAAAAATCTGCATTTCTGCACATGCGTATGCACCGCAATGTGCAGGCACATCGTACGGGTACAATGACCATCGTGGGTTTGCACAGAGTCTAACGAAGATTCCAGTCGCACGACTGAATGCAGGAAGATTGACATGAAGTTGTTGTTTCTGGGTAGCAACTGACCGTTTTCAGGGAGTGCTTAGAAAAACGCAGGCGTGTCTGGAAAAACGTAGGCATGGCTGGGCGAACGCTGGGCAGGTGTGTGACGTCAAAAGCCGTCCCTCCATCGTTAGAATCAACGCACACGGAGAGTATCTACAGGGCTGGTCTTGTTTTGCACAAAAAGATTTTGCAGGCGCTCTGCTGCACAGGCGTTCGCACTTCTGCAAAGCGAAAATACACTCCCCAGTGGGCGGCGACAATGCGTTTGCACGGCTGCTAAAAACTGCTAGCGAGCTATCAACTCGGAATGACCCCCAATGTGTATGCAGTATAGATGTTACTTTACGTTGTGAAGTTCCTTGAGCTCAAGACCGCCTCTGTTAAATGTTCAGTGTCCTGATTGGCGTCTCAGAGCAGGTGAGTATAGATCAAGTCTCCATCCCAACCGTGTGCGGCAATGCAGTGTAGTGTGGCTGCACGTTATGGGGACATCAGCGCCTTTTATGGATCTCACCATGAGAAGGGCAAATAGATAGGGATCTTTCAGCTGGAAAACCTGTGTCAGATAGGAAGGAGTTGGCTAGGAGGCCACCGGACATCTCCGTCCTCCAAGGTGCGATGCCACAGCTACTTCCCATGAACCGGTAAGATGTTCGCGATGTCTGACTGCAAGCAGGTGTTGAAGCTGGATATCCACAGCAGGTCCCCGCTTATCGTCTGTATTGGAGCTTTTTCAAAGAGCTCTTTTTCAAAGAACTATTTGAAAAAGAGTTACTGGTTTAGAAATACTTAGGAAGCAAATAAATATCAGGGTCACACACTGGCAGCAGAGTGTTGGGATATCAGTATTCCATACTAGTAGCAGAGTGCCAAGAACTCAGTATTGCAAATATTAGCAGAGTGTCAGGAACACCGGTTTGCACATGGGTAGTAGACTGTAAGGAACTCAGGATAGCACACTAGTAGCAGAAAGTTAGGAACTCTGAATTTCACTTTGGCAGCAGGCTGCCGGGAATTTTGGACTACATAAGAAGTAGTTAGTTAGTAATTTATGAACGCACATAGGTAGTTGAGTGACAAAAAAATCAGGACTGCACTAGTTTGATAAGCATTGGGAACCCAGGACTGCACTTGATAGCAAATTGTCAGCAGAGTTGTCAGGGTCTCAGGATTGCACACTGGTAGCAGTATGTTGGTGAACTCAAGATGCACTCAAGTAGCAGTGTGTCAGAAACTCAAGATTTTGCTTGGCTATCAGATTGTCAAGAGTTAAGAATTGATCTGGGTAACAGGTTGCAAAGAACACGATTGCACTCTGTTTACAAGGTGATCATAATTTAGTACTGCATACTAAATAGTGTCAGGAACTGTGGAATTCAATCTTGTAACAGGGTGCTAGGATCTCTGGATTCCATACCAGTAGTATAGTTTGGTGAGAGTAATATACAACGGGAGGCACTCAATATGCCGACTGTCGGGATCCCGGCGCTCAGATTACCGGTGCCGGGATCCCGACAGCCGGTATACCGACAACTATTCTCCCTCTTGGGGTGTCCACGAGGGTGCCCATACGCCAGCATGGTGAGCACAAGGGGCTCTTTTGCGTTCGCCCCACTGCCGGTATTCTGACGGTAGGGATCCTGTTGCTGGTATGCTGAGTGCCAGGATCCCGACAGCCGGCCAGTCGTAGTACACCCATATACAAAAAGTACATAGTTTGCATTATGGAAATGCCAAGATATGACCGATGAGAGTAAAAATCAAAAGCATCACTTTGGGAAGAGGTTGACAACACCCAAACTGTACTTCACTTGCACATAAATGTCTCTGACTCTGTTCTTAAAGCTCTAGTGGATAAAATATGATTAATTCCTGCACAGTGTGGCAAATTTTATGTAAGCCCTCTTTTCATCTTCCGCTGCTGTTGGGCAAAGGAGTATTTTAGAACCCTAGCATGGGCCTTATACCTAGGTATAAACTGTACTGAAGCAGCACCACACGGTTTAGGGTAAGTCACTGCTTATTTTTAATCCTGCAGTAGAGCATCCACAAAACACAGGAGTGCCCACCATACAGCTCCATGGCCATTAGATTAGAGACATGCATCATTGTGCCACCATAAATGATCATAATAATACCACAACATAATGTTACCATATCCTTAGGCTACATCTGTGCTTACAATGATTTTTATTACATGTTAAAAGTAAAACATAGCTATAAACTTATGGCAGAACTCAGGACACCTTGTGTGGGCGCGTAAGCGGATGTGGCATCAGGCCTGCTAGACAATGTACTACATTTTAGAGGCATGACCATGTAACACGACCAGATTTTCATCATTTTGGAGGCTAGTCCAGCAGTCTCGTAAGGCTTCCATAAATCAGAGGCCACTGCTGCTCTATAGCTAGTGTTGGAGTGTCCCTCAACCTCAAGACCACCCATTGTGGCCCGTAGGTGAGACAGTGCCCAAAAAGCGTGACTGTCCCGCTGATATCGGTATGGTACGTATAGTAGTTGCATTTATTTGCATAAGATGCACTGAAGTGGAAGACTTTCTACAAACGCAGATATGTATGTTTTAAATTTCCCTTTGCCGTGCCAAATGGGATCGCTACCTGGCTCTCGCCTCTTCTGCTACCTGCTGCACCTGATCTGAGGAAGCTGCTGACACTTGCTATAGGCGGAAAAACATGTTATATAGCACCATTATCCGGAGAGAGGTATATTATTGCAAGCTGTGACGAATTTACGAATTGACCTCCATTAGCAATCTAGATAGCCATATGGGATTATTAAGTCACCAAAGCTGTGATACAGTGAAGCTAAGCATCAGTGTTTACAAAGGACTGAAATATCCTTAAATCCTGGCCTGTGAGTATAAAAGATGGTTAATCTACAGCTGCCTCAATAAAAGCACATACTGTGACAAATATATCAGAAGATTTACAGATTTCTGGACTACATCAAGTAAAGAGCATTGGATTTTAATTAATTCCTGGAACTGTGATATAAAATACAGTATTAGGGTTTAAACAGCCAGTACAATATTATGGCACTTATCAATCAGAAGTATAGGTTCAGCATATAGTAACATAGTATCTAAGGTTGAAAAAAGACAATTGTCCATCGAGTTCAACCTATTTGTGGTCTCCTATGCAGGATTATTTTGGTCTAAAATTTTGACGGATGCTGATGTCAGCCATTGTGTTTTATCCCTCTTTTTATAGTAACTATAGTGCGTGACTATGCACCATAACCCTGGATATCCTTATCCATTAGGAATTTATCTAACCCATTCTTAAAGGTGTTGACTGAGTCCGCCATAACAACCCCCTCAGGCAGGGAATTCCAAACACGTATTGTCCTTACTGTGAAAACGCCTTTACGCCGTATTGTGCGGAATCTCTTCTCCTCTAACCTGAGCGAGTGTACACGAGTTCTCTGTGTTGATCTAACCAAAAACAGGTCCCGCGCAAGCTCTGTGTATTGTCCCCTTATATATTTGTAGATGTTGATCATGTCCCCTCTTAGTCTCCTGTTTTCCAGTGTAAACATGCCTAGTCTTGCAAGCCTTTCCTTGTATTCCAGCGTCTCCATGCCCTTAATTAGTTTGGTCGCCCGCCACTGAACCTTTTCTAGCTCCAGGATATCCTTTTTGTAGTACGGTGCCCAGAATTGTACACAGTATTCAAGGTGTGGCCTCACTAGTGATTTATATAACGGGAGTATAATACTCTCGTCCCTTGCATCAATTCCCCATTTTATGCATGCTAATATCTTATTAGCCTTCTTTGCTGCAATCCTACTTTGGGTACTGCTGCTTAGTTTGCTATCTATGAGAACACCTAAGTCCTTTCCCATTACAGAATCCCCTAATTTTACCCCATTTAGTATGTAGGTGTTATTTTTGTTCTTGTTACCACAGTGCATTACCTTACACTTGTCTGTATTGAAGCGCATTCTCCATTTGGCTGCCCATGCTTCTAATTTAACTAAGTCGTTCTGAGGCAACTCAGCATCCTCCTCCGTATTTATAGCCTTACACAATTTGGTATCATCTGCAAAAATTGACACCATGCTCTCTAGACCTTCTGTTAGGTCGTTAATGAAAATGTTGAACAATAGCGATCCTAATACCGAGCCATGTGGCACACCACTTAGCACTTCAGTCCAATTTGAAAAAGATCCATTAACCAAAACGCGCTGCTCCCTATATCTAACCAATTTCTGACCCAAGTGCATATTGTGCTTCCTAGCCCTATTTCTTGTAGCTTGTAGATAAGTCGCATGTGTGGTACAGTGTCAAAAGCTTTGGCAAAGTCTAAAAAGATTATATCCACCTCTTTACCCTGATCGAGGTGTGCACTTACTGTTTCATAAAAGCCAAGTAAGTTGGTTTGACAGTCCTTCACAAATCCATGTTGATTCCTTTTAATGACCTTATCGGCTTCAAGGAACTTCTGAATACTATCCCTTAGAATACCTTCCAATACTTTCCCCACTATAAACTATATATATATATATATATATCAATCAAAAGAAAATGATGAGGCGGCACTCAGAGTCTTGTGAAATACCAACAACATGTTGTTGGTATTTCACAAGACCCCGAGTGCCGCCTCATCATTTTCGTCTGATGTTACGCAAAGGGTTTGTACCCCTGGAGGAGGGCACCAGAGCAAGTCAGCCCCATAGCAGGGGCAGAGCTGAGTGCCGGAGCAAAGCGTGTGTATATATATATATATAGTGTATAAACTATACACTATATAGTTTCCCCACTAACTGGTCTATAATTACCTGGTTCAGCTTTACTTCCCTTTTTGAATATAGGCACTACTTCCACTATACGCCAGTCTTTGGGAACCATACCTGATATAACTGAATCCTTAAAGATCAAAAATAGCGGTTTTGCAAGTTCAGAGTGAAGCTCCATTAGAACCCTTGGGTGAATTCCATCGGGACCCAGTGACTTGTTAATCTTTAAATGTTTTAATCGGTCACAGACTACTTCCTCACTTAAATAAGTACCTATCAGTGGGATATTCTCATTATTGAGATTGTGTGTTAGTCCCTGAATTGGGTCCTCTCTAGTAAATACTGTTGAAAAAAACTCATTTAGTGTGTCCGCTATGTCATTATAATTTTTGCTTAAGACTCCCAACTTGTCTTTTAAAGGGCCTATACTCTCCTTCTTTAATCTCTTGCTATTAATGTATTGAAATAATTTTTTGGGATTCGCTTTGCTTTCCTTTGCTACTAGTTTTTCAGTTTCTACTTTAGCCGCTCTTATTTCTTTTTTGCATATTTTGTTACAGTCCTTATAGTGCTGAAATGACTCAGCTTTCCCTCAGATTTGTATTTTTTAAATGCTCGCCTTTTCTTGCCCATAAGTTCCTTTATCTTTTTGTTAAGCCACATCGGTTTATGATTTTTATTCCTTTTTTTTTTTTTTGCTGCTTGTAGGAATAAATTTGAGAGTATTTTTAGCTAGCAGGGATTTTAATACATCCCATTTCTCCATAGTATTTTTTCCTAGAAACAAACCTTCCCATTCAATATCCCTGAAAAATACCCTCATCATTTCAAAGTTGGCTTTGCTAAAGTTTAGAGTCCAAGTTGAGCCAGTATAGGACTGTTTATGAAAACTGATATTGAATGTGACCATATTGTGGTCGCTGTTTCCTATGGGTTCCCCTACTATAATACCTGATACCAATTCCCCATTGTTTGTTAATACCAGGTCTAAGATTGCATTGTACCTGGTAGGTTCCTCAATTAGTTGAACGAAGTAGTTATCATTTAGTGTGTTTAAAAACATATTACCCCTAGCAGTATCAAATGAATCGTTTTTCCAGTTTATCTCTGGATAGTTAAAATCTCCCATCACTACTATGGCACCTACTCCTGTTGCTCTTTCAATTTGCTTCAGTAACAAGTCCTCATCAGATACATTAATACCAGGCGGTCTGTAGCATACACCCAATACTAACTTTTTTATTCCTTTATCCCCGCATGCAGTTTCTACCCATAACGTCTCGACAGTGTCTACAGTCCCCTACTGAATATCTTCCGTATATCAGGTTTTAGAAACGGCTTTACGTAAAGACATACCCCTCCACCCCTTTTATTTAGTCTGTCTCTCCTAAACAGCGTATAGCCCTTTAGATTGACTGTCCAATCATGAGATTCGTCCCACCAAGTTTAAGTAATGCCTATAATATCATACTGTTTGCTTGCTGCAAGTATTTCTAGTTCACCCTTTTTACCAGTAAGGCTTCTAGCGTTCACATACATACAACTAAGATAAGTATTTCCCCTTGCGTTAGGGACAGCTTTCACCTTATGTAGCAACGATGACCCATAATCGTTATTAGTTAGTGCTTTAGTAAGACCTCTTTTAGTACCCTTACCGGCTGCTCTTATCCTCCTCCCAACTTCTCCCCCATTGTGTTTACTACCGCCATCCCCACTATTCTCACTGCATGACCCGTAATTTCCATCTAAACCCTCCCCCCATGCTCCTAGTTTAAAATCTCCTCCAACCTTCTAACCATCCTTCCCCCCCAGCACCGCCGCCCCTCCTCATTCAGGTGCAATCCGTCATGACAAAAGAGATGGCGCCTGACTGAGAAGTCCGCCCAGTGTTACAGGAACACAAACCCCTCTTTCCTGCACCAATCCCTAAGCCACACATTTACCTCCCTAATCTCCCTCTGCCTCCCTGGACTATTTCTGAGAATATTACCTTAGATGTCCTTACCTTATGTTTCTTGCCTAAGTCCCTATAGTCTTTCTTAAGGACATCCCACCTTCCGCTAACTTTGTCATTGGTGCCAATGTGCACCAAGACCGCCGGGTCCTTCCCAGCCCCTCCCAACAATCTATCTACCCGGTCCGCGATGTGCTGCACCCGGGAGACAACAGACCGTACGGCGATCGCGATCCCGGTAGCAGATTGGCCTATCTGTCTTCCTGATGATAGAGTACCCTACCACCACAATCTGCCTGGGTACCTCTCTCTTTCATCCCATCCGAGCCAGAGGGACCACTCCTTTGGTTGCTAGAGGGAACAGTCTCCTCCAGCTCAGTCATTTCCTCGCTATCATCCACCGAATCTTCGTCCAATTGGGCAAATTTGTTTGGGTTTGATAGTTCGGAGATGTCGTGCCTCCCCCTCTTTTTTTTCCTTCTAACAGTGACCCAGCTAGCTACCTGATTATCCTCGTCTACCGGTGTCCCCCCCTGCAACTCCTCCACCGTTCTATCTAAACTTTGCTTGAGAATGTGAATCTCCCTCAGCAGCGTAACGGTTTGCTCTAGATCAGTTACCTGGGCTTCCAGGGCAACCGTTCGCACACATCTCGCACAGATGTATTCACCCTGGGAAGGCTGCTCCAGGTGTGCATACATCTTGCACGACATGCACTGAGTGAGACTCTCAAACTCGGCCCCTCCCATTTGCTTGACAACTCAACTCCCTATTACCTTCCAAAGAACAATGCAGAATAATACAAAAAATGCAAGCTATGAATACAAACAATGCAATATGATATTGACTATGACCTAGCTGTGGAGAGAATCAATATTCACAACACAGCAGAAATACCCGATTCAATCACTTCGCTACTCCTCCTTGCAGTTGTTTCGCACCTCCTTCTCACTTGTTGCACCCGACTTCTGGCACCAACTTCGTCCTCAGCTCTCAGTCCCTTCACACGCAGGCTGTGTCTGCAGCAGCAGCACACTCTCACTCACCCGACTACAGCAGCCCTTACAAACACTTACTCTGCCACCTCTCACTTCCCCCAGCAGCAGCAGCAGCATACTCTCACCCCCTGTGTCTGTAGCAGCACACACTCACTCAGCAGCCTCGCACACTTACTCTTCCCCAGCACTTACTCTTCCCCTCACACACTGAGTCTGCAGCAGCACAGTCTCCTCACACACTTCTACACACTCACACTTATGCACTCACAGCAGCGGCCCGACACTCACCCACACACACTCTCACTCACACCGGAGGCAGCAGCTCACGGGCGGCAGCAGCAGCAGCAGCGATCCTCTTGCTGCACGTACCGCTGCTCTGCCCGCTCAGCCCGGCTCCGGCCCCGACTTCCGCCTCCTCCTCTCACTTCCGCCTCCTCTGCTCACTCCCTGCACGTCACCAGCGTCAGCGCCTCCTCCTCTCACCAGCGTCAGATCTACACTATGTTTATATTGTTCAACAAATGAATTGCGTTTATGTTGTGTAACATTCTTTATTTTATTTTTTACAATTATGTGTTCTTTCGTAATTGTTTTTGCATATGCAATAAAAGCATATTATTTCTATTAACTGAGCAAGCACTTCCTTTACCTGGTGGCCTTGTACACACAGGGATGGGTTTTTAGTATCTGCTGCACCCACTGAATGACTCCCTCCTCCTCACTACTATCTGTGGCTTCACCTCTTCTACTCCCACTCAATAGCAAATTAATATGTTGTAAGCAAAACACATGGTTGGAAATATAGGTTTCTCATACGTCCTAGAGGATGCTGGGGTCCACTTCATGACCATGGGGGTATAGACGGTTCCACAGGAGCCATGGGCACTCTTAAGATTTTTCAATGGGTGTGAACTGGCTCCTCCCTCTATGCCCCTCGTCCAGACCTCAGTTTTAGAAATGTGCCCAGGCAGACTGGATGCACTCCAGAGGAGCTCTACTGAGTTTCTCTGAAAAGACTTATGTTAGGTTTTTTATTTTCAGGGAGAACTGCTGGCAACAGTCTCCCTGCTTCGTGGGACTGAGGGGGCAGAAGTAGGAACCAACTTCCTGAAGAGTTTCATGGCTCTGCTTCTGGCTGACAGGACACCATTAGCTCCTGAAGGGTACTGAACGCAAGCCGTGTCTAGATGCTCACTCCCACAGCACGCCGCCCCGCTCCCCCCGCCCCACAGAGCCAGAAGTCAGAAGACAGGTGAGTGTAAGAAGATAGATCTTCAATCAAGTAAAGTGACGGCTGAGGTACCGCGCAGCTGGTGGGAGCGCAGTGCGCCATTGCTGTCCAGACACACAGGCACTGCAGGGTGCAGGGCGCGTGGGGTGCCCTGGGCAGCAAAATATCTAAATAAACTGGCTAAAAGGGGGCATAAGATGCCCAGGCACAGCCCTACCCCCACCAGTATAAATATTATGTAAAATCTCTGAGGTAAAAATGTGCCATTGCGGGGGCGGAGCTTCTTCCTCAGGCAGCCAGCACACTGCTCAGCGCCATTTTCTCTCTCTCTTCAGGCTGCAGAGACATCGCTGGTCCTCCTCCACTTCTGACTACAAGTATCAGGGTGCAAAACAGGGAAGGCACAAGTGAATTTGGTGCTTTACAAGTGTGTTTACTGTGTAAAACAGCACTGCATGTCAGTGGGCATTTTGTGTTCACAGGCATTAGATACTGGCGCTGGGGTTGTGAACTGGCTGCTCCTAAACTGTGTCCCTCTGACAGATTTTACCGTGGGTCTGTCCCCTATAAGTCCCAGTGTGTCTGTGTGTGTGTTGTGCACGTATGTAAGACATGTCTGAGGCAGGGAGTTCTTCCCCGGAGGAAGCCATTTTAGGGACACAGTCTTGTAATGTGATGGCGCTGCCGACACTCCAAGAGCCTGCATGGGTGAAAGAAATACGTGTTAGTGTGCATCATATCAATAGGAGATTATATAAGTCTGAATCTCATGCAGAATGCTGGAGAAAATCTGTGGAAGATGTGATATTTCAGGGTTCTGTTCTTCCATCCGCAGGCGACCCCTCTGGGTCCAATTAGAGACCGTTTGCAAATATTGTGAATACTGATACCGACGCGGACACTGATTCCTGTGTCGATGATAGTGACTCCAGGGAAATGGATCATAAATTGGCAAAAAATATACAATATATGATTGTGGCTATAAGGGAGGTTCTGGAAGTCACGGAAGCCACTCCTGTACCTCAGGAGAAGGCCTATTTCTATAAAGAAAAGAAATCTAAGGTCACGTTCCCTCCTTCCCACGAGCTGAATACTCTCTTTGAAGGGGTGTGGGTGAATCCCGAAAAGAAATTTCATATTCCCAAAAGGATTCAGATAGCTTATCCTTTCCCTGTGGAGGACAGAAAAAAATGGGAGTCATCCCCTGTGTTAGACAGTGCACTGTCCAGGTTGACAAAGAAGGTAATTCTCCCTGCACCTGGCACGGCTTCACTAAAAGAGCCGGTAGACCGCAAAATGGAGACTACATTGAAATCCATTTATGTTGCCAATTGTACGCTACTCAGGCCCACAATTACTTGCGCGTGGGTGAGTCGCGCTATTGAAAAATAGTCAGAAAGCCTGTCATCGTAAATTGACATGATTGATATAGATGAGCTACCTCTTAAGTTAGGGAATATCAAAGATGCTGCCACGTACATGCTTTGAAAGATATTGGACTCTTGGTTTCAACAGCCGCTACCATGGCAGTATCGGCTCGGCGGGCGTTGTGGATTCGCCAGTGGAACGCGGATGCAGATTCCAAACGGAATATGGAGGCTCTCCCATACAAAGGTGAGGCCTTATTTGGTGATGGACTAAATGTGTTAGTCTCAGCGACTATCGCAGGTAAGTCGACTTTTTTGCCTCCTGCTCCTGCACCGGCAAAAAAGTCATTTCACTCCCACATGCAGTCCTTTCGGCCCAATAAATACAAAAAGGCAAAAGGTTCCCCCTTCTTTGCAGGTAGGGGAAGGGGAAAGGGAAAGAAGTCCACAGCGGCTTCAGGATCCCAGGAGCAGAAGTCAACCCCTACTTCTGCCAAATCTACAGCATGACGCTGTGGCTCCCTTGCGGGAGACCGCTCGGGTGGGGGCACGTCTCAAACTGTTCAGCCAATGTTGGATTCAGTCTGGCCTGGACCCCTGGGTTTTGCAGATAGTATCCCACGGGTACAAGCTGGAGTTTCAAGACGTTCCCCCTTGCCGATTTTTCAAATCAACCTTGCCAGCTTATCTTCCAGAACGACAGGCAGTAACAGCGGCAATTAAAAAATTATGTCAGGATCAGGTCGTAGTCCTGGTACCTTTGTCACAACAAGGGGAGGGGTTTTATTCAAGCCTCTTTGTAGTTCCGAAGCCAGACGGCTCGGTCAGACCGATCCTAAACCTAAAAAATCTGAATCTCTACTTGAAACGGTTCAAGTTCAAGATGGAATCACTCAGGGCGGTGATTGCCAGTCTGGAGAAGGGGGATTACATGGTGTCAGTAGACATAAAGGATGCTTACCTGCATGTTCCCATTTATCCTCTTAACCAGGCTTATCTGAGATTCGCGGTTCAGGATTGCCATTACCAGTTCCAGACGTTGCCTTTCGGTCTATCCACGGCGCCAAGGGTATTCACCAAGGTGATGGCGGAGATGATGGTCCTCCTTCGTCAAAAAGGAGTCAATATATTTCATTATCTGGACGATCTCCTGATAAAGGCGAGATCCAGGGAGCAGTTGCTACAGAACATCACACTCTCCCTGTCCATACTCCAACAACACGGTTGGATCATACATTTTCCAAAGTCACAGTTGGAACCGACGACAAGTCTTTTCTCGGGATGATTCTGGACCCAGAAGTTCAGAGAGTATTTCTTCCGGTGGAAAAGGCTCTGGAAATCCAGAAAATGGTAAAACAGATATTGAAACCATCAAGTGTGTCGATCCATCAGTGCATTCGGTTGTTGGGGAAAATGGTGGCGGCCTACGAGGCCACACAGTTTGGCAGGTTCCATGCCAGAGTATTCCAGTGGGACCTGTTGGACAAGTGGTCGGGATCCCACCTACACATGCACCGAAAGATAGTCCTGTCGTCAAAAGCCAGGATTTCGCTCCTGTGGTGGCTACACAGTTCGCACCTACTAGAGTGTCAAAGTCGAAAAATATTGTAATACACACAGCACGTACTAACCACACACACATGCCCGCTGCGCTTGCACTTGTTCCGCCGTGCGTGCACATATCCGCAATTTGCGTATGATCGCTCCCGCGGTCCTGCGCGTGGTATGGGTATTTACGGCGGAGTTTGTGAGCGCATAGAGGGTTATCAAAACATTACATATTTAACCCAAATACTGCACATTGTACACCATAGCCCCCTTGCACCACATCAGCAAGTATCAACAGTTTAAATGATTCCAGGACTAAGGGATTCGCCTTTGCATGATAGGTAGGGACAGACTAAGGTTATAAGGTGATGTCTAGTAACCAGCTGTAGGGTATTTTAAGGGTAACTGTCACGATCCGGGTATCTGGACGCCATTACTTACCCTTCAGATGCCTCCTAAGGCTGGCTCAGCGTTCCAGGACCGGATCCCGCTGTTCCTGAGTTTCCACATGCAGAATGTCAGAGTGGTGATTTCATCAGCCGCGGCCTCCGCTGTGCCCGCGTGGTTAAATGTGCGCTTGTCAGTCTGGCGTCTCCTGTCTCCTGTGGCCGGCGTCGCCATTACTGTTTCAATTCTCACATGGATTACAAACCAAACTTCCCTCCAAGTGTCTGCATGGGCGCAGCCATCTTGGATTTTGTCATCTGATTATTTCCACCAATCTGCTGTCTGTATTGTTGATTTGCGTAATTGCCTAGCCAACCCCTTCCTTGCTGCAGGTATAAGTATGCTGTGCCTGAGCAAGGAAGGCGTCAGTGCTTTGGTTGTCTAACCTAGTTCCAGTTTGTCTCTCTCCTGTGGTTGTCTTTCCAGGTTCCAGCTCCTGTCTCCAGACTTCTGCTATAGAGACCCGCACCAGCATTCCATCTGCGGTGTAGCCTGACTCTCCGATCCATTCTGGACTCACCTGTTTCCAGCTACAACAATCACCTGCTTCCAGCCCAGCTTCCAGCAGTGTACAGCTTCTCTTAAAGGGCCGGTGTCCTTTTCTGCAGTTTACCACTCTCCACCGGTATTATTATTTCACCGCTCTCAAAACTCCAAACTTCATTATTATTTCATCGCTCTCAAGTTCGTTTATTATTTAACTGGTTCCAGCCAGTATCCACTCCGTACCAACAACAGTCTGGTTCCAGCCAGTATCCACAGCAGCCGTTTTACCTTCAGCAGCCCAGCCTTTCCTGGAACATCAGCTGGTACGATCCTGGGTTCTCTCCATTGCTACAGTCAGGCCTGGTAAGGACTTTCCAACTAGAAGATTATAAGAACTGTCTCACACTACCAGTGCCTGTGGCCCTTGCCACCCTGTAGTACCCAGGAATTGTATTTATCCTCTGTTGACTTTTATGTTTCCTTTTACTGCTGCTGTGTTACGGAGTTTGTCATAATAAACATCATTGACTTTTATCCTGGTTGTCGTGGTCATGCCTTCGGGCAGTTATTCTACATGTTACTTACATGTCTAGGGGTCTGATACAACCTCCCAGGTTCCGTTACATCTCAGCCCCTACAACTGAGGCTGCCTCCCGTCAGCTCAGGCCCTCAGTTGTGACAGTAAGCACTGACCTAATGAATCCAGCCGGAGACCAGGATCAAGCGGCCAGGCCGATGCAAGAACTGGCAGCCCGACTTGAACATCAGGAGGCTGCACAGGGCCACATCATCCGCTGTCTCCAGGATCTCTCTACACGGCTGGATGGGATTCAAACGACCCTCCGTGGACCTGGCACGTCCGGTGCGTCCACTACAGTGACACCAGCTGTAACCCCACCCACCTTACCCATTTCCAGTCCACATCTTCATCTTCCAACGCCAGCAAAATTTGATGGATCTCCAAGGTTCTGCATGGGATTTCTCAATCTATGTGAAATCCACTTTGAGCTTCTACCTGGCAATTTCTTCAGTGACCGTACCAAAATTGCCTATATCATCTCCCTTCTCAGTGGCTCAGCCCTTGACTGGGCATCACCTTTATGGGAGAAGTCTGATCCCCTGCTATCCTCCTATACTGACTTTGTAGCTACATTCAGGCGCATCTTCGACGAGCCAGGCCGGATAACATCTGCTTCATCTGAGATTCTCCGTTTACGCCAGGGAACACGTACTGTGGGACAGTATCTTATACAGTTTAAAATCCTGGCATCCGAACTGGCATGGAACGACGAGGCCCTGTATGCTGCATTCTGGCATGGCTTATCAGAACGCATCAAGGATGAGTTAGCTACCAGAGACTTGCCCTCTAAGTTGGATGAGCTAATTTCTCTTTGCACGAAGGTTGATCTACGTTTCAGAGAGAGAGCAACCGAGCGAGGAAGATCATCTACTCCTAAATCTTCTGCTCCTCCTCCTCGTCAACCATCTCCATCCAAGGATGAGCCTATGCAAATTAGTCGTTCCCGTCTATCTCCCGCTGAGCGCCGAAGACGTCTCTCTGAGTCTCTCTGTCTCTACTGTGCAGCTCCGTCGCACACTATCAATGCCTGTCCCAAACGTCCGGGAAACTCCAGATCCTAGCTCGCCAAGGAGAGGGCCGGCTAGGAGTAATGATCTCCTCTCCATCTCCTCATGACTGTAACCTCCCAGTGTCGCTCCAAATTGCTCAACGTTATAGGAACGTCATTGCCCTCCTTGATTCCGGAGCAGATGGGAATTTCATAACCGAAGCTTATGTTAAACGGTGGTCCCTACCCACCGAGAGACTGTCCTCGTCCATCTCTTTGACTGCCGTGGATGGCAGCAAGATTTTTGACGCAGTCATTTCCTTAAGGACTATTCCAGTTTGTCTGAGAGTGGGAGTTCTTCATTCTGAGTATATTTCTTTTTTAGTGATTCCAAGAGCCACACATCCAGTGGTTTTAGGCCTTCCATGGCTCCGTCTCCACAACCCATCAATTGACTGGACGACTACGCAAATACTGGCATGGGGTCCCTCCTGTGCTGAGACTTGTTTAGCCAAAGTTCTTCCTGTTTGTTCTTCCTTCCCCAGGTCATCTGATGTTCCGCCTCCTCCATATCAAGACTTCACGGACGTGTTCAGTAAAGCCTCTGCTGATATCCTTCCTCCTCATAGAGAATGGGACTGCCCAATCGACCTCATTCCAGGGAAGGTTCCACCGCGAGGCCGAACTTATCCGTTGTCTCTGCCTGAAACACACTCCATGGAAGAGTACATCAAAGAGAACCTGGCGAAGGGTTTCATCCGACCATCTTCTTCTCCAGCCGGCGCAGGCTTCTTCTTCGTTAAGAAGAAAGACGGTGGTCTGCGTCCGTGCATCGACTACAGAGGTCTGAACGACATTACCGTCAAGAACCGATACCCTTTACCCCTGATTACCGAGCTCTTTGATAGAGTTAGTGGTGCAACTATTTTCACAAAGCTGGACTTGAGGGGTGCCTACAATCTCATCCGAATCCGTGAGGGTGACGAGTGGAAGACCGCCTTTAACACCCGTGATGGACATTATGAGTACCTCGTCATGCCCTTCGGTTTGAGCAACGCTCCAGCAGTCTTCCAGCACTTCGTGAATGAGATTTTCAGGGACATCTTGTACCGCCATGTCGTGGTTTATCTAGACGACATCCTCATCTTTGCTAATAATCTCGAAGATCATCGTTTCTGGGTAAAAGAGGTTCTTTCCCGTCTCCGTGTCAATCACCTCTATTGTAAATTGGAGAAGTGTGTGTTTGAAGTTAAAACCATTCCGTTTCTAGGTTACATTGTGTCCGGTTCCGGACTAGAGATGGATCCTGAGAAACTCCAAGCAATCCAGAATTGGCCTATACCCTTAAGCCTCAAAGGGGTCCAGAGGTTCTTAGGGTTCGCCAATTATTATAGAAAATTTATACAAGACTTTTCCACCATTGTGGCGCCTATCACTGCATTAACCAAGAAAGGTGCTAATCCGTCCAAGTGGTCCGAGGAAGCTACACAGGCCTTTCACCTTCTGAAGCAACGGTTCATCTCTGCACCAGTTCTGAAACAGCCCGACACCGACTCTCCTTTTATCTTAGAGGTAGATGCCTCCTCCGTTGGAGTAGGAGCAGTGTTATCCCAGAGGGCCAAAGATGGACATCTACATCCTTGCAGTTTCTTCTCCCGGAAGTTCTCCCCAGCTGAGCGCAACTATGCCATTGGCGATCAGGAGTTGCTAGCCATCAAGCTCGCTCTGGAGGAGTGGAGATACCTGTTGGAGGGAGCTTCCCACTCAATCACCATACATACCGACCACAAAAATCTTTTATATCTCAAAGGCGCACAATGTCTGAATCCTCGTCAGGCCAGATGGGCACTTTTCTTCTCTAGGTTTGACTTTAAACTCCAGTTCTGTCCGGGTTCTCAGAATCGTAAGGCCGATGCCCTTTCCCGCTCATGGGAGCAAGAAAATGAGTCCGAGTCTGCAGACAAGCATCCTATTATTAATCCGTTGGCATTCTCCACGGTAGGGATGGACTCTACGCCTCCACCAGGGAAAAGTTTTGTTAAGCCAGTTCTAAGGAAGAAGCTCATGCATTGGGCCCATGCTTCCCGTTTTGCTGGACATACAGGCATTCAGAAAACCCTTGAATTTATTTCTAGGTCCTACTGGTGGCCAACTCTGAAGAAGGACGTTATGGAATTTATTGCCTCCTGCCCAAAGTGTGCCCAACACAAAGTCTCCCACCAGTCGCCTGCGGGGCAACTGGTTCCATTATCTGTTCCCCGTCGACCTTGGACCCATTTGTCGATGGACTTTGTTTCCGATCTACCTATCTGCAACAAATTTAATACCATCTGGGTGGTAGTTGACCGGTTCACCAAGATGGCACATTTCATCCCTCTCACCGGTCTTCCGTCAGCTTCCAAGTTGGCACAAGTGTTTATACAAGAGATCTTCCGACTTCACGGTCTTCCTGAAGAGATCATCTCGGATCGTGGAGTACAATTTGTAGCCAAATTTTGGCGAAGTTTGTGTCAAGCCCTCCAAGTCAAGTTAAAGTTTTCCACGGCTTACCATCCTCAGACCAATGGTCAAACCGAGAGGGTGAATCAGGACTTGGAGGCCTTCCTCCGTATATATGTGTCTTCCTCTCAAGATGACTGGGTTCAACTCCTTCCTTGGGCCGAGTTCAGCCACAACAATCAATACCATTCCTCATCTTCTTCTACACCATTCTTCATTAATTATGGATTCCACCCTAAAGTCCCAGAATTCCAACCGCTTCCCGCAACTTCTGTTCCAGCAGTGGATGTCACCTTGCGTCAGTTTTCAAATAACTGGAGGAACGTCCGCGCAGCCCTGCTTAAAGCCTCATTCAGGTATAAGAAGTTTGCCGATAGGAAGCGTAGAGCGGTTCCTGCTCTCAAGGTGGGTGATCGTGTGTGGCTGTCCACGAAGAATTTGAGGTTGAGAGTTCCCAGCATGAAATTTGCACCTCGCTACATCGGACCCTTCAAGATTGAACAAGTCATCAATCCTGTTGCCTACAGGTTACAGTTACCATCCTTCTTGAAAATACCCAGGACATTTCATGTTTCTTTGTTGAAACCACTGATCCTGAATCGGTTTCATTCCGCACTTCCTCCAGCTCCCAAAGTTCAGACTCAACGGGGAGTCGAGTACGAGGTGGCCAAGATTTTGGACTCACGTTTCCGTTACGGTCAGTTACAATACCTCATTGACTGGAAGGGCTATGGTCCTGAAGAACGCTCTTGGACCAATGCCTCAGACGTCCATGCTCCTGCCTTGGTCCGAAATTTCCACGCAAAGTTTCCTTTAAAGCCTAAGAAGTGTCCTGGGGCCACTCCTAAAGGGGGGGGTGCTGTCACGATCCGGGTATCTGGACGCCATTACTTACCCTTCAGATGCCTCCTAAGGCTGGCTCAGCGTTCCAGGACTGGATCCCGCTGTTCCTGAGTTTCCACATGCAGAATGTCAGAGTGGTGATTTCATCAGCCGCGGCCTCCGCTGTGCCCGCGTGGTTAAATGTGCGCTTGTCAGTCTGGCGTCTCCTGTCTCCTGTGGCCGGCGTCGCCATTACTGTTTCAATTCTCACATGGATTACAAACCAAACTTCCCTCCAAGTGTCTGCATGGGCGCAGCCATCTTGGATTTTGTCATCTGATTATTTCCACCAATCTGCTGTCTGTATTGTTGATTTGCATAATTGCCTAGCCAACCCCTTCCTTGCTGCAGGTATAAGTATGCTGTGCCTGAGCAAGGAAGGCGTCAGTGCTTTGGTTGTCTAACCTAGTTCCAGTTTGTCTCTCTCCTGTGGTTGTCTTTCCAGGTTCCAGCTCCTGTCTCCAGACTTCTGCTATAGAGACCCGCACCAGCATTCCATCTGCGGTGTAGCCTGACTCTCCGATCCATTCTGGACTCACCTGTTTCCAGCTACAACAATCACCTGCTTCCAGCCCAGCTTCCAGCAGTGTACAGCTTCTCTTAAAGGGCCGGTGTCCTTTTCTGCAGTTTACCACTCTCCACCGGTATTATTATTTCACCGCTCTCAAAACTCCAAACTTCATTATTATTTCATCGCTCTCAAGTTCGTTTATTATTTAACTGGTTCCAGCCAGTATCCACTCCGTACCAACAACAGTCTGGTTCCAGCCAGTATCCACAGCAGCCGTTTTACCTTCAGCAGCCCAGCCTTTCCTGGAACATCAGCTGGTACGATCCTGGGTTCTCTCCATTGCTACAGTCAGGCCTGGTAAGGACTTTCCAACTAGAAGATTATAAGAACTGTCTCACACTACCAGTGCCTGTGGCCCTTGCCACACTGTAGTACCCAGGAATTGTATTTATCCTCTGTTGACTTTTATGTTTCCTTTTACTGCTGCTGTGTTACGGAGTTTGTCATAATAAACATCATTGACTTTTATCCTGGTTGTCGTGGTCATGCCTTCGGGCAGTTATTCTACATGTTACTTACATGTCTAGGGGTCTGATACAACCTCCCAGGTTCCGTTACATCTCAGCCCCTACAACTGAGGCTGCCTCCCGTCAGCTCAGGCCCTCAGTTGTGACAGTAACATTCCGGTGTTGGTTAGAGGAAGATTGCATGTTCCTGCGTATAGTTATGTGCAGAAGTAGAATATAGATATAGACTGTATTTACTGTATATTATGTATGCGGCGGGAATCCAGAGGAGACCACCCACAAGAGCTGTTGGGAAAGACATCGCCCACCTTTTCAAATCAACCTATGACCTCTCCTGTAATGTAAAGATGCATCTCTGTGTCCAATGGACAAAGGGATTACAGTATCCATTGTATTGTTTATGGAAGTAGTGTATAAAAAGCCTGTTGCTGCCTGGCCTGTCAGAAGACTCTTAACGCTATCTACCTGATGAGCGGAGGACTGGACCAGGTTGCGCAAGCGAATATTCTCACGTATGTACATTGACTGTAGCCATTTACTCTGTTGTATATTGTAGTGTATAAATTGTATTGTTATCCCCTTCCAGATATATACGCTGAGGTTTCGGAGCCCAGTGTTTAACTACAAATCGGTGTTGTGTCCTCTTTTCCCTGCTAGGGTTTAAAACGTATTACATTACCTAACTGTATAAGGTTTAAGAGTGTATTGATAAGGAGTGTACGCACTGCGGGTACTTTATACCGTCAGTGCTGCATAAGGTTTCAGGTGTAACATCATTGCAGTGCTTTGCTGCATAAGGTTTAGAGTGTAATAATATCATTGCATTGCATTACGAAAAAGGTTTAAAGTATATCAAGAGTGTGTGCGCGCTGTGTGTACTGTGTACCCCCAGCGCAGCGTTTGCATGCTAAGCCCGTACAAGGTACGGGACTCTGTATGCAAATAGCGTACAAAGTGCGTAGCATGTGTATTAAGTCTAAGCGGCAGCAGCGGCTCCATGGTAAAAGTGTATTTAGAGGTATAGCTTTATGGTTTAAGATAATATCGACATTATCAATTGGGGACATCGTCCGGTTTTTCCTCATACCCGCAACCTAGCAGGTTAAAGCAGACTTTATCTATCAGCAAAGGGCGGACAGGTATCCCACGTAATCCTTCTCCTGGTTGGTGGATACACTGGTAACCCAATCTCATTGCTGATAAGATTGTGTCAGCTCTGCATGGTTTGTAGGGATGCTGGTGGGATCCGTAAGGTAAATACGCAAAGCTATTTTAAAAGTTTGTGAATTTCTGTTTGGTGCCAAATGCGCACACAACACAAGCATACACCTGTACTTTGTATACCTGCTCGCATTGTTGCCATAAGTATTGATTATTAGATTTATTTTGACCTGTACTGAGAAATTTGTTGCTATTTAGTTAAGACATAGACTAGATATTAAGGAAGTAAACGTAAAACACAAATACAGTCTGGCCTAGTTAAACAGGTTTATACAGGAAGAAACTGTGTTGTGTTAAGTAAACGATTATAGGTAATATCGCTTACATTTATAGAAGTGTGGGATTTGTACTATTGCGGACGTACGGTCTTTGTACACGTGTCTCGGACAAAGTACGGGACTGCGTACGCAACGTAAAGACATACGCACAGTCGCGTGTTTACGCAACAAGCGTAAGGGTACGGCCGCTAAGTACAAATTACACAATAGCATTGTTTAGTTTAGGCGGGGACGGTAGCCAGGCGACAATAGCGCAAATTGCTCAGTTTCCAAGATTTAGTTTAAATAAAACCTTTTTTACTGTATTACCTCTGGTACTAAGGCTGTTTATCTGAATGAAAGTTAATTTTCTGTACAGAAAAACCAAAGTGTATTTGAGTGAACGAACGTGAGTGTGCAAACATAATAAAGGTTTTGTGGACCCAGTGAATTCGGGATCCTGTAGGAGACCACACCAGGTAAGTGGAGACTTGGTGGCGTGAGAATAGCTGGCTCACGTTAATATAAATTGAAGTACAAAGGAGCAAGGTAGCAGAGTACCGCAGGCCAGAAGGTCAGCGAAGGTTTAGAGTACCGCAGACCAAAGGTCAGCGAGGTTTTTGTTTAGAGTACCGCAGCCCAGGGGGTTAGCGAAGATACCCATTTAGTTTTTGATTGATACGCTCTGGCTGAGGTTTCGCAGCCTGAAAAATCGATTCCATTGGTCGTACGGTGGATAAGTAACAGTTACCTATACGCTGTGTGATTGGACCGCGCGTTCGTGGGTGCAATACTTAGCGCAACGTGATACCCTTTTTACGAGCTTTGCGTAAAATCGCGGGATCATTAGCGCTGAATATAGCATACGCAAGCGTGATTTGTGTATAATAAAGGTTAAGGGAGGTTTCGCTGGTCTCTCTCAGGAAATCTCCAACAACCAATATTTACTGGAAAGGGTAAGTCACTCCCAGATACTTCCAGTAAATAGAGGTTACATAGGGGCCCTAGGTTGGGTACGTACCTTCGCTGATGACAGTGTATGGTAGTATTGGCCAACGTGGGCGGTGAGTGGGTGAAAGCACTCGGAGAACTTTCACCGTTGCCTTATATTGAGTATTTTGTTTTTTTTTGTAGAATTAGCCGGGACGGCAATACCTGCAAAATATGGGGGCCAGTTGCTCAAGTAAGGGATGTTCAACCAGGGTTCAGGTTGACATTCCGCGGCCCAGGGGGTCAGCGAGGTTCATAATGTGTGAGAAGCATGGACCACACGCAGAAATTTTGTGCAATGAATGGGAACGTATGACTGCGGAAGATAGGGAACCATTCCCTAAGGTAGGCAGTTTTGAACCAGAGGTACTGCAGAATTTAAGGGTTAGGATATGTCTGATAAAATCCCAAAAGCAAAGGGTCAGACACACAAACTGTTTAAATTTATGGCAGCAAGAGGGCGATATGCAGAGGGAACTAGCTCACGCAGCAAGTTCCAAACCTAGCAGGAAAATGATGGCAACCGCACCACCACCACCGTATATTGTAGGGGAGAAAGTGGCTACAGGCAATGGCATATTGGTATCTGATAAAAGTATAGTTGATAAATGTACTAATGCTAACCCGTGCAAGTTGTATCCCATTTTAAACTTTCCTCAGGACTGCGAGCAAGAAGATGAGCCCAGCACGATATCGGCATTCTCTCTAGCAGCCACCATACAGAACACTCAGGTGGGCACGGCCCAACCAGTAAGATCAGTTGTAAGGCCCCCTAGTGGAGGGATAAGTGAGGTCGTGTCCACAGGTAAGTATGGTACCATACATTATGCAGAGACAATAGCACCTCAGATTGTGGAATCAACTCAAAATGATGTAATTGAATTAAATCCTGTCAGGGTGATCGCAGTCCCCAATGGGAAGACTGACGCTCAGGGAGTCACTCCCATCAGGAACATTGCTATGCATTGTCCTTGGTCCTGGACAGAATTGAGGACAATTATGTCTGAATTTCCCGATCCCAGAAAGGATCTAGTCGCATGCCAGAGGTTTATTAAAGAATTAGGTAATGCCACCGAACCCACAAACAAAGATTGGCGAACAGTGCTACGGGCATGTTTACCCTCCAATATTGACCCCGCGAAATTCATTACTGATTGTAAATTAGACGCAGAAGTACCTCTCACTGATGAGTACACTCAGGAGAATGTACGACAGATCAATCTGCAATTAGGAGTATATTTCCCTACTGTTGTCAAATGGAATAAAATCTTTTCCATAAGACAAAAAGAAGGTGAAACTGCATCTGAATATTTCCACCGAGCACTGCAGGAAATGGCTAGATACACTGGGGTCGAGGACATTAAGGAAAATGTACATCACAGGGAGGTAGCTGTGTCAGTATTAATGGACGGGTTAAAGAGACACTAAGAACAAGGGTACAAACCTCTCTACCTAACTGGAGAGGTATCTCGGTGGCTGCATTAAGAGAGTCCGCTATCGAGCACGATCGGAACATCATTAAGCACAGGGAGTCACGGGGGGATAAGCTGATGACAGTAAGTATAAATGCCCTTACAACGAAGCCGCATCAGCCAAAACCCCAGACCCCTGATGGTAAGTTACGTGTAGTGGTATGCTATAACTGTAAGAAGGAAGGACATTATGCACGGAATTGTAGGTATAAGGACACACATAAGGCATACCGACCCCCTAGACCAGGATATGAACCACATTATGATACACGTAATTGGGATCAGGGATCACATAGGAAAAATTATGACCCACACACAGGGGAAAAAAGGAGGTATCCACCTAGGAGGGACTGGCAGGCCTCCGAAAATTCTCAGTTACCCCCCTCACATATTGTAGCTGCCAGCGCGCTGTGGGAGGGCCACAATATACAATAGGGGTTGGGCCACACCTGTAGTCTGCAGCCAGTGAAGTTGATTGCTAGCCTTGGTAGTGAACCCGAGGTCACAGTTGATGTAGCTGGTAGATCATTACCTTTTCTTGTAGATACAGGGGCGGCCAGGTCAGTGTTAAATTCAACGGTAGGTATGAAAACCACGGGTAAAACAATTTCAGCAATGGGAGTGACAGGAATAGTGCAACACTACCCTTTAAGTAGACCAGCAGAGATTACGATAGAGCCTTTGCGGACCAAGCATTCCATTTTGCTGGCTGCATCGGCTCCGACTAATCTACTTGGGAGAGATTTATTGTGTAAAATGGGGTGTGTCATATATTGTACTCCTGAGGGTGTCTTCTTGGATATACCCGAGAATCACGTTCAGGAAGTGCAGGATATGTTAGACACCCAACAAAAGTTAATGTCACACTCTGCTGTTATAGACAAGTGTCCATCCACGGTAGAGGCAATGATCTCCCAGATACCGGAATCCCTCTGGACCAAAGATGGACAAGACACTGGATTGATGGCGAATGTAGCTCCTGTAGTAGTGCAAGTAAAAGATGGTAGGATAGCTCCAAAAATCCCACAGTATCCTCTGAAGCCAGAGGTGGAATTAGGAGTGTACCCAGTCATAGAGCGCTTGCTACAACAGGGCATCCTAGTTAGGACGTCCAGCACTGCCAATAGTCCCATCTTCCCTGTGAAAAAGAGTGGGGGGAGGGGTTACAGACTAGTGCAGGATCTAACGGGGATAAACAAGATAGTTGAGAGCCAATTCCCCGTAGTGCCAAATCCAGCTGTCATCCTCATGCAAATTCCCCCTACTGCAAAATTTTTCACTGTCATTGACCTCTGTTCTGCTTTCTTTTCTGTCCCTCTGCACCCTGACAGCCAATACCTGTTTGCATTTTCATACAGGGGAGTACAGTATACCTGGACTCGCCTACCCCAAGGTTTCATTGACAGCCCAAGTATTTTCTCCCAGGCTTTGCATGACTGTTTACAATCCTTTCAACCTGAGAGCGGATCAGTATTAATACAGTATGTAGATGACTTACTGCTGTATTCTGATTCACTCGAATCATCCTTGAAAGACACGAAACAACTTCTGTTTCACCTTTCTAATACGGGACACAAGGTTTCAAAGGATAAGTTGCAGTTGTGCCAGACCAGGGTAAAATATTTGGGACATTGCTTGACACAAGGACTTAGACACCTCACCGCTGATAGAATACAGGCGATTCGCGACATGACTCTGCCACAAACCCAGCAGCAGATCCACACTTTTCTTGGAATGTGTGGGTACTGCCGCAACTGGATCCCAGGGTTCTCCATACTGGCTTTACCTTTGCAAGAAATGGTCTCTTCGAACAAACCAGATCGGATCTCTCACACAGATGAGTCCGAACTGGCATTTAAGAGACTTAAACAGTGCCTATCACAGGCACCTGCATTAGGCATGCCAGATTATGGGAAACCCTTTGAATTGTACGGTACAGAAAGTGCTGGGTGTGCGGCAGGTGTCCTAACCCAGAGACATGGTGATGCCAGCAGGCCGGTAGCTTACTACAGTGCACAGTTGGACACCGTAGCGCGGTCTCTCCCCACATGCTTGCGAAGTGTTGCAGCGATAGCTTTGCTAGTAAGTAAAAGCAAAGACATAGTGTTAGCACACAACCTGACCATCCATACACCTCATGCAGTGTCAGCCTTACTGAACTCTGCCCAAACCAGACATGTCTCATCTGCACGGTTTACAAGGTGGGAATTAGCACTAATGGCCCCTGTAAACATCACCATAAAGAGATGCAGTGCACTAAATCCTGCAATTTATCTGCCAGGTGTGCCTGGACAGGCACAAAGGGTGGAGGATGAAAATGATGGTGAAGGAGGATTTAGTACAGACACTGACACACATGATTGTATGGAATATCTGAACCAGACTTTCACTGCAAGACCCGACATTAATGACAACCCACTGGAAGGCATAGATTTTACTTTTTACACTGACGGTAGTTGCCACAGACAGACGGACTCTGGACACCTGTGTACTGGATACGCAGACGTAGATGACAGAGGTATCATAGAAGCTGAGCCCCTGGGCCCACCGCACTCAGCACAAGTTGCTGAGCTGGTCGCCCTAACCAGAGCATGTGAATTGGCCAAGGGTAAGTCAGCCAATATATATACAGATTCTAGGTATGCCTTTGGAGTAGTGCATGATTTCGGGGCCCTATGGCGCCTCAGAAATTTCATGACGGCAGCTGGCACACCTGTAGCGCATACATCCCACATAAAAAGGCTTCTAACAGCGATACAAGAACCAGACAGTGTGGCTGTTATCAAGTGCAAAGCCCACACTTACAGTCAAGACCCAGTGTCACTTGGTAACAGCCGGGCAGACGAAGCTGCTAAATCAGCAGCCAGCACCCCCATACAAACAGATATCACATCACTAATGATATTCAACACAGTCAAAACACAAAAATTAAGTGAAATGCAAAATTTGTGTTCTCCACAGGAAAAGGCAGTCTGGAGGTCAAAGGGGTATGGCCAAGAGTCCTCAGGACTCTGGACAGATGGACAGGGTAAGCCAGTGGCCCCCAGAGCATATCTTCCAAGCATAGCTGAGGCGGCACACGGTCTGACTCATCTGGGTAAAGAGGGTATGTGTAAGCTGGTGAGAGCCTACTGGTGTGCACCAGGATTCTCTTCTCATGCGGGTAAGAGAGCAATGACATGTCTTATTTGCTTGAGGAAGAATATTGGAAAGTCAATACCAACAGAACCATCCCATATCCGGCCGACAGACGGCCCTTTTCAGGTAATACAGATTGATTTCATACAGTTACCACCCTGCAGAAATTTAAAATATGTGTTAGTCTGTATTGATGTGTTTTCCAATTGGGTAGAAGCGTTCCCTGCTGCCACAAATACTGCTACATTCACTGCAAAGAAAATTGTGCAGGAATTTGTGTGTAGATATGGTATCCCTAGAATAATTGAACGCTATAGGGGTACCCATTTTACAGGTGAAGTCTTTCAGGTTATGTGCAAACTGATGGGAATTAATAGCAAGCTGCATACTCCGTACCGCCCACAGGCGAGTGCGAAGGTGGAGAGAGTAAACAGCACTATTAAGAACAAGTTGAGCAAAGTGATGGTTGAAACTGGATTGTTGTGGCCAGAAGCTTTGCCACTAGTATTGTACAGCATCAAAACCACTCCCAGGTCCCCACTTAACCTATCACCCTTTGAGATTCTTTTTGGTCGACAACCCCATGTAATGATCGACCCCCAGGATGATTTGAAATGCAATAACGAAGTGACTGTAAAATATTTGGTTAAGATGAGCCAGCAGCTAAGGAATCAAAACAGAAATCTAAAGCTGGTGATTCCTGACCTACCAAACAGTAATTGTCATGACATTGAACCTGGGGATTATGTAATGATTCGAAATTTTCTACGCTCAGGTTGCCTCATTGACAGGTGGGAAGGACCGTACCAAGTCTTACTAACCATCACGACAGCATTAAAGGTTGCCGAAAGAGAGACTTGGGTCCACTCGTCCCACTGTAAGAAGGTCACTGACCCAGAGAGAACCTGTGACAAAGAGCAGAGTGTAGAAAACATCGTATCACTGGAGTGTCTGTTCCGGGAAGGTTGAGAGGCAGTACTGTTGAGACGGCACCTGAGCGCGGAGAACAACAAGACCAAGAGGCGGTTGTCGCACCAGTTTTTCTTTTTTTTTATTATTTTCTCCATCTCCCACTACCCTCCTTCTCTCCTTCCCTTTTCCTCCCCCTTCTTGTTTCCTTTCTCTACCCTTAACAAGATGGACTTACCCCAAGAGACTGCGTTCCAGGTTTTCCTGTTAACCCTGTTGACCAGAACAGTCTGTTTCGGTGAGAGTACCAGAGAGGTCGAGAAAGGATCTGGAATGGGTTCTGATGGCGAGGACGGATTTGTAGAATTCCAAGAGCAACACATCAATCGAGCAAAGGCGAGTATCAGAAAACGATCTGGTAGTCAGGGAACTAGGAGGCACTGTGAAGGGTTATTGGCTGAGGAAAATTGCATTTGTAAAAATTGTGAGAACATAGTTGAGGATGGGTGCATCCAGAGATGTCAGTCCAGCCTTAATATCAACATGGACCGTCATCCATTGAGTGATTACCACTCACTAGTGGGTAAGGTCTTAAACCAGACAGAATGCTGGGTGTGTTCACAAGTACCTCAAGGTCAGAGCAAGTCAGGATTAGTACCATACCCTTTAGCAATAGATGAGGTACTCGAATTACGGGGTGGGAGACCGGTGGACAAGAAATTTAATATTTCTAGGCCCCCTAGTTTGAAGCTCCACCAGTATCATGTAGATAGATCCTTGTTATGTTTCAACATTTCCAATTCCCGAAAACCAGGAAATTGGGAGGTGACATGAAATAATCAAACCAGGGCATTTTCGCACAGAGCTGATAGGATACCCATAGACTCTGAACTTGTACGCCAAATAGCCAACAGTGGAAGGTATTTTCGGTATAGGTATACTCAAGGAAGCAAGACCATGCGGGTTGGAGAAGTATCACCAGGGTACTGTGCTCATATCATACAGCCTGATACTTGTACTGAACAGATGAGAGAACTAGGGATTGGGTTTTTCACTTGGAAAGTTTGTAATATGGTTATGTCATATTCTGTCCCATATGTTCTCCCCGATGATGCCTATTTCATATGTGGGAGAAAGGCGTATAAGTGGCTTGCCCCAAACTCAGAGGGATTGTGTTATGTTGGAAGAGTGTTGCCAGAGGTCATGACCATAACCCATGATAAGATGAAAGACGTTCACCGCAGTGCTCAGGCTCCTTATACTCATACTCACTATGAACACATCGTTAAGAGACACCTCATAGATAAGACAGAGCACGTAGCCTATGATTTGATCCACGAATCCACCGGGATTCAATTCCTTCTCGCATTAGACATCACCCGTACTGCCAGAGGAATTATAAATTATAGGTACATCCATGCGCTAGCGAACCTGATAGATAATATCACTGAGATGTATGACGACACCTTCAGGTATACGGGTAGGGAGTTGCAAGCTTACAAAACGGAACTGATCCAGCACAGGATGGTCCTTAATTATATCACAGCCGTGACGGGTGGGTACTGTGTCACTTTGGCAACTCAATATGGTGTGAAGTGCTGCACGTATATTACAAACAGCACTGATGACCCAACCGAGATCATCGATCAAAAGATGGACGATATCTTGCAGTTGAAGTGGGAGTTCCGAAGAAGACACAACCTTACCCTGACTGCTGTGAGTAATGAACTGACCGGCTGGGTCTCATGGTTGAACCCACGCAATTGGTTCTCAGGTTTAGGAGAATGGGCTCAAAATGTTATTATGAGTGTAGGAAAGTTTCTCCTTTGTATCCTGGGAGTCGTCATAATTATTGGCTTGATATTTAGGTGTGTTCGAATTCTAACGCGGCGCAAGCACGGCACAAATTTGATGAGTTTAAGGAGAAGGGGCATTGTTACAGCAGCAGATTTGATTTATGACCCATCCATAGAGACAATGTTATGATAAGGATTGCAAATGAATTCCATGGCCCGTTTCTTTCACCCGTTTTTCCTTTGTCTCCCCCTTTGCCCAGATACACCGATCCGGAAAAGACATCAACTACACCCAAGAATGATTACGAAAATGTTATGTGAATGTATTTTAGATATGTGTCTTATCTTCATCTCTACAACCTTCAGTTAGTGACACACATAGTCGACAGGTGATATCCACATATACTAGCACTCACATATGTTCCCCCTCCATGTATCATCAACTAAATGTGCACCCCATTTGTTGGAACAAGAAGCCGAAAAGAGCTCGGTAGTGTTTGTTGGCCCACTTACAGACCCTTAATACGGGATAAGAAGGATTTAATGTATACTTCGCAATACCTCGAAGCTTATCTAGAACATATACGGCACGATGATACATGCCCCTCAGACATGGATTCATACATACATGCTTTTACTATCCCACTAGGTAATACATTTCCCGCCTACACCTCTCCTCCTACCATCCAATCATCTGTAGATATTGTATTGTATATTTTTCTGTTTAGTGTTTAGATAGTGGCAGTTATTGTTGACTGCCAAAGGGTGGACTGTCAAAGTCGAAAAATATTGTAATACACACAGCACGTACTAACCACACACACATGCCCGCTGCGCTTGCACTTGTTCCGCCGTGCGTGCACATATCCGCACGCACGCACGCCTACACATGCACCGAAAGATAGTCCTGTCGTCAAAAGTCAGGATTTCGCTCCTGTGGTGGCTACACAGTTCGCACCTACTAGAGTGTCAAAGTCGAAAAATATTGTAATACACACAGCACGTACTAACCACATACACATGCCCGCTGCGCATGCACTTGTTCCGCCGTGCGTGCACATATCCGCAATTTGCGTATGATCGCTCCCGCGGTCCTGCGCGTGGTATGGGTATTTACGGCGGAGTTTGTGAGCGCATAGAGGGTTATCAAAACATTACATATTTAACCCAAATAGTGCACATTGTACACATAGCCCCCCTGCACCACATCAGCAAGTATCAACAGTTTAAATGATTCCAGGACTAAGGGATTCGCCTTTGCATGATAGGAAGGGACAGACTAAGGTTATAAGGTGATGTCTAGTATCCAGCTGTAGGGTATTTTAAGGGTAAGATTCCGGTGTTGGTTAGAGGAAGATTGCATGTTCCTGCGTATAGTTATGTGCAGAAGTAGAATATAGATATAGACTGTATTTACTGTATATTATGTATGCGGTGGGAATCCAGAGGATACCACCCACAAGAGCAGTTGGGAAAGACATCGCCCACCTTTTCAAATCAACCTATGACCTCTCCTGTAATGTAAAGATGCATCTCTGTGTCCAATGGACAAAGGGATTACAGTATCCATTGTATTGTTTATGGAAGTAGTGTATAAAAAGCCTGTTGCTGCCTGGCCTGTCAGAAGACTCTTAACGCTATCTACCTGATGAGCGGAGGACTGGACCAGGTTGCGCAAGCGAATATTCTCACGTATGTACATTGACTGTAGCCATTTACTCTGTTGTATATTGTAGTGTATAAATTGTATTGTTATCCCCTTCCAGATATATACGCTGAGGTTTCGGAGCCCAGTGTTTAACTACAAATCGGTGTTGTGTCCTCTTTTCCCTGCTAGGGTTTAAAACGTATTACATTACCTAACTGTATAAGGTTTAAGAGTGTATTGATAAGGAGTGTATGCACTGCGGGTACTTTATACCGTCAGTGCTGCATAAGGTTTCAGGTGTAACATCATTGCAGTGCTTTGCTGCATACGGTTTAGAGTGTAATAATATCATTGCATTGCATTACGAATAAGGTTTAAAGTATATCAAGAGTGTGTGCGCGCTGTGTGTACTTTGTACCCCATGCGCGGCGTTTGTACGCTAAGCCCGTACAAGGTACGGGACTCTGTACGCAAATAGCGTACAAAGTGCGTAGCGTGTGTATTAAGTCTAAGCGGCCGCAGCGGCTCCATGGTAAAAGTGTATTTAGAGGTAAAGCTTTATGGTTTAAGTTAATATCGACATTATCAAGAGGGACGCAGGTTCGGGATTCAGGACTGGGTCCTGGTAACCACGGACGCAAGTCTCCGAGGCTGGGGAGCTGTCGCTCAAGGGGAAAGCTTCCAAGGAAAATGGTCAAGTCAGGAAGCCTGCCTTCACATAAACGTGCTGGAATTGAGAGCCATTTACAACAGCCTGCAACAAGCGGTACATCTTCTTCAAGATCATACCGTGCAGATCCAGTCGGACAATGTAACAGCAGTCGCGTACATAAACAGGCAGGGTGGAACGAAAAGCAGAGCGGCAATGGCAGAGGTGACAAAGATCCTCCTCTGGGCAGAAAGACATGTAAAAGGCTAAGCCGGCAATTTTCATTCTGGGAGTAGACACCTGGGAATCATACTTCTTCAGCAGACACGATCTCCATCCAGGAGAGTGGGGCCTCCACCAAGAAGTCTTCGCAGAGGTGACAAGTCTTTGGGGAGTTCCTCAAGTAGACATGATGGCATCTCGTCTCAACAAGAAGCTTCAGAAATATTGTTCCAGGTCGAGAGACCCTCAAGCAATAGCAGTGGATGCTCTAGTGACCCAGTGGGTATTCTGGTCAGTGTATGTCTTCCCTCCACTTCCGCTGATCCCCAAAGTTCTCAGGATCATAAGAAGAACAAGGGTTCGAGCAATCTTCATTGCTCCAGACTGGTCAAGAAGGGCTTGGTACCCAGATCTTCAGGAGCTGCTCGTAAAAGATCCTCGGCCTCTTCCTCTTTGCGAGGACCTGCTACAGCAGGGGCCGTACGTGTATCAAGACTTACCGCGGTTACGTTTTAAGGCATGGCTGTTGAGCGCCGGATCCTAGCCCGAAAGGGTATTCCAAGGGAAGTCATTCCCACACTTATTCAGGCCAGGAAGGGAGTAACGTCGAAACATTACCACCGTATTTGGAGAAAATATGTGTCTTGGTGTGAATCCAAGAGGGGCTCCTACGGAAGAGTTTCAGTTGGGACGTTTTCTCCATTTTCTGCAGGCTGGTGTGGAGGCGGGCCTCCGATTGGGGTCAATCAAGGTCCAGATTTCGGCACTGTCAATTTTCTTCCAAAAACAATTGGCCGCTCTTCCAGAGGTTCAGACCTTCGTGAAAGGGGTTCTGCACATCCAGCCTCCATTTGTGCCTCCAGTGGCACCATGGGACCTTAATGTGGTGTTGCAGTTCCTTCAATCGGATTGGTTTGAGCCTCTACAAGAGATAGAGTTGAAGTTTCTCACTTGGAAAGTGGTGATGCTTTTGGCATTGGCATCCGCAAGGCGGGTGTCTGAATTGGGGGCCTTGTCTCATAAGAGCCCTTACCTGGTCTTCCATGAAGATAGGGCAGAGTTGAGAACTCACCAACATTTTCTTCCACATGTGGTTTCATCTTTTCACAACCTATTGTGGTGCCAGTAATTACTGACACGTTCACTGAGTCAAAGTCTCTAGATGTGGTTAGAGCTTTGAAGATTTTTGTCACTAGAACAGATAGGATTCGGAAAACAGAGGCCCTGTTTGTCCTCTATGCTCCCAACAAGATTGGGTGTCCTGCTTCCAAGCAGACTATTGCGTGCTGGATCAGAGGTACGATTCAGCATGCACATTCTACGGCTGGATTGCCGTTACCTACATCGGTGAAGGCCCATTCTACTAGGAAGGTGGGCTCATCCTGGGCGGCTACCCGTGGGGGTCTCGGCATTACAACTTTGCCGAGCAGCTATTTGCTCAGGGTCAAACACATTTGCTAAGTTCTACAAGTTTGACACCTTGGCCAATGAAGACCTCAAGTTCGGTCAATCGGTGCTGCAGGGTCATCCGCACTCTCCCGCCCGTACTGGAGCTTTGGTACAAACCCCATGGTCATGAAGTGGACCCCAGCATCCTCTAGGACGTATGAGAAAATAAGAATTTACTTACCGATAATTCTATTTCTCGTAGTCCGTAGTGGATGCTGGGAACTCCGTAAGGACCATGGGGAATAGCGGCTCCGCAGGAGACTGGGCACAAAAGTAAAGCTTTAGGACTACCTGGTGTGCACTGGCTCCTCCCCCTATGACCCTCCTCCAAGCCTCAGTTAGGATACTGTGCCCGGACGAGCGTACACAATAAGGAAGGATTTATGAATCCCGGGTAAGACTCATACCAGCCACACCAATCACACCGTACAACTTGTGATCTGAACCCAGTTAACAGCATGATAACAGAGGAGCCTCTGGATAGATGGCTCACAACAATAACCCGATTTAGTTAACAATAACTATGTACAAGTATTGCAGACAATCCGCACTTGGGATGGGCGCCCAGCATCCACTACGGACTACGAGAAATAGAATTATCGGTAAGTAAATTCTTATTTTCTCTGACGTCCTAGTGGATGCTGGGAACTCCGTAAGGACCATGGGGATTATACCAAAGCTCCCAAACGGGCGGGAGAGTGCGGATGACTCTGCAGCACCGAATGAGAGAACTCCAGGTCCACCTCAGCCAGGGTATCAAATTTGTAGAATTTAGCAAACGTGTTTTCCCCTGACCAAGTAGCTGCTCGGCAAAGTTGTAAAGCCGAGACCCCTCGGGCAGCCGCCCAAGATGAGCCCACCTTCCTTGTGGAATGGGCTTTTACAGATTTTGGCTGTGGCAGGCCTGCCACAGAATGTGCAAGCTGAATTGTATTACAAATCCAACGAGCAATAGTCTGCTTAGAAGCAGGAGCACCCAGCTTGTTGGGTGCATACAGGATAAACAGCGAGTCAGATTTTCTGACTCCAGCCGTCCTGGAAACATATATTTTCAAGGCCCTGACTACGTCCAACAACTTGGAGTCCTCCAAGTCACTAGTAGCCGCAGGTACCACAATAGGTTGGTTCAGATGAAACACTGAAACCACCTTAGGGAGAAAATGAGGACGAGTCCTCAATTCCGCCCTGTCTGAATGGAAGATCAGATAAGGGCTTTTACAGGATAAAGCCCGCCAATTCTGACACGCGCCTGGCCGAGGCCAGGGCCAACAACATGACCACTTTCCATGTGAGATTTTTTAACTCCACAGATTCAAGTGGTTCAAACCAATGTGACTTTAGGAACCCCAAAACTACATTGAGATCCCAAAGTGCCACTGGAGGCACAAAAGGAGGCTGTATATGCAGTACCCCTTTTACAAACATCTGAACTTCAGGAACTGAAGCTAGTTCTTTCTGGAAGAAAATTGACAGGGCCGAAATTTGAACCTTAATGGACCCCAATTTTAGGCCCATAGACACTCCTGTTTACAGGAAATGCAGGAATCGACCTAGTTGAAATTCCTCCATCGGGGCCTTACTGGCCTCGCACCACGCAACATATTTTCGCCAAATGCAGTGATAATGCTTTGCGGTTACATCCTTCCTGGCTTGATCAGGGTAGGGATGACTTCATCCGGAATGCCTTTTTCCTTCAGGATCCGGCGTTCAACCGCCCTGCCGTCAAACGCAGCCGCGGTAAGTCTTGGAATAGACAGGGTCCTTGCTGGAGCAGGTCCCTTCTTAGAGGTAGAGGCCACGGGTCCTCCGTGAGCATCTCTTGAAGTTCCGGGTACCAAGTCCTTCTTGGCCAATCCGGAGCCACGAGTATAGTTCTTACTCCCCTCCGTCTTATAATTCTCAGTGCTTTTGGTATGAGAGGAAGAGGAGGGAACACATACACTGACTGGTACACCCACGGTGTTACCAGAGCGTCTACAGCTATTGCCTGAGGGTCCCTTGACCTGGCGCAATACCTGTCCAATTTTTTGTTTAGGCGGGACGCCATCATGTCCACCTTTGGTTTTTCCCAACGGTTTACAATCATGTGGAAGACTTCTGGGTGAAGTCCCCACTCTCCCGGGTGGAGGTCGTGCCTGCTGAGGAAGTCTGCTTCCCAGTTGTCCACTCCCGGAATGAACACTGCTGACAATGCTATCACATGATTTTCCGCCCAGCGAAAAATCCTTGCAGCTTCTGCCATTGCCCTCCTGCTTCTTGTGCCGCCCTGTCTGTTTACGTGGGCGACTGCCGTGATGTTGTCCGACTGGATCAGCACCGGCTGACCTTGAAGCAGAGGTCTTGCTTGGCTTAGGGCATTGTAAATGGCCCTTAGCTCCAAAATATTTATGTGAAGTGATGTCTCCAGGCTTGACCACAAGCCCTGGAAATTTCTTCCCTGTGTGACTGCTCCCCAGCCTCGCAGGCTGGCATCCGTGGTCACCAGGACCCAGTCCTGAATGCCGAATCTGCGGCCCTCTGGAAGATGAGCACTCTGCAACCACCACAGGAGAGACACCCTTGTCTTTGGTGACAGGGTTATCCGCTGATGCATTTGAAGATGCGATCCGGACCATTTGTCCAGCAGGTCCCACTGGAAAGTTCTTGCGTGGAATCTGCCGAATGGAATTGCTTCGTAGGAAGCCACCATTTTTCCCAGGACCATTGTGCACTGATGCACTGACACTTGGCCTGGTTTTAGGAGGTTTCTGACTAGTTCGGATAACTCCCTGGCTTTCTCCTCCGGGAGAAACATCTTTTTCTGGACTGTGTCCAGGATCATCCCTAGGAATAGAAGACGTGTCGTCGGGATCAGCTGCGATTTTGGAATATTGAGAATCCAACCGTGCTGCCGCAACACTACTTGAGATAGTGCTACCCCGACTACCAACTGTTCCCTGGATCTTGCCCTTATCAGGAGATCGTCCAAGTAAGGGATAACTAAAACTCCCTTCCTTCGAAGGAGTATCATCATTTCGGCCATTACTTTGGTAAAGACCCAGGGTGCCGTGGACAAACCAAACGGCAGCGTCTGAAACTGATAGTGACAGTTCTGTACCACAAACCTGAGGTACCCTTGGTGAGAAGGGTAAATTGGGACATGGAGATAAGCATCCTTGATGTCCAGAGACACCATATAATCCCCTTCTTCCAGGTTCGCAATCACCGCTCTGAGTGACTCCATCTTGAATTTGAACCTTTGTATGTAAGTGTTCAAGGATTTCAGATTTAAAATAAGTCTCACCGAGCCGTCCGGCTTCGGTACCACAAACAGCGTGGAATAATACCCCTTTCCCTGTTGTAGGAGGGGTACCTTGATTATCACCTGCTGGGAATACAGCTTGTGAATGGCTTCTGCTGCAGCCTTTTTCCTCTCCCTCTGCCACGGGGCAGAAATGAGGAGTCTTTTGTCCGCTTGCCCTTATGGGGCCTAAAGGACTGCGCCTGATAATACGGCGTCTTCTTATGTTGAGAGGCTACCTGGGGTAAAAATGTGGATTTCCCAGCCGTTGCCGTGGCCACCAGGTCTGTTAGACCTACCCCAAATAACTCCTCCCTTTTATAAGGCAATACTTCCATATGCCTTTTGGAATCAGCATCACCTGACCACTGTCTTGTCCATAACCCTCTTCTGGCAGAAATGGACAGCGCACTTACTCTTGATGCCAGTCGGCAAATATCCCTCTGTGCATCACGCATATATACAAATGCATCTTTTAAATGCTCTATAGTCAGTAATATACTGTCCCTATCTAGGGTATCAATATTGTCAGTCAGGGAATCCGACCAAGCCACCCCAGCACTGCACATCCAGGCTGAGGCGATTGCTGGTCGCAGTATCACACCCGTGTGAGTGTATATACCTTTTTAGGATATTTTCCTGCTTTCTGTCAGCAGGTTCCTTAAGGGCGGCCGTATCCAGGGACGGTAGTGCCACCTGTTTAGACAAGCGTGTGAGCGCTTTATCCACCCTAGGGGGTGTTTCCCAACGTGCCCTATCCTCTGGCGGGAAGGGGTATGATGCTAATAACTTTTTAGGAATTAACAGTTCTTATCGAGGGAAACCCACGCATCATCACACACTTCATTTAATTCCTCAGATGCAGGAAAAACTACCGGCAGTTTTTTCTCACCCAACATAATACCCTTTTTAGTGGTACTGGTATTATCAGAAATATGTAAAACATTTTCCATAGCCTCAATCATGTAACGTGTGGCCCTACTGGAAGTCACATTCGTCTCTTAATCGTCGACACTGGAGTCAGTATCCGTGTCGGCGTCTGTATCTGCCATCTGAGGTAACGGGCGTTTTAGAGCCCCTGATGGCTTTTGAGACACCTGGACAGGCACAGGCTGAGTAGCCGGCTGTCTCATGTCATCAATCTTTTGTAAAGAGCTGACACTGTCACGTAATTCCTTCCATAAGCTCAGCCACTCAGGTGTCGACTCCCTAGGGGGTGACATCTCCATTACAGGCAATTGCTCCGCCTCCACACCATTTTCCTCCTCATACATGTCGACACAATCGTACCGACACACAGCACACACACAGGGAATGCTCTGATAGAGGACAGGACCCCACTAGCCCTTTGGGGAGACAGAGGGAGAGTATGCCAGCACACACCAGAGCGCTATATATATACAGGGATAACCTTATAGAAGTGTTTTTCCCCTTATAGCTGCTGTTTTATTAATACTGCGCCTAATTAGTGCCCCCCTCTCTTTTTTAACCCCTTTCTGTAGTGTAGTAACTGCAGGGGAGAGCCAGGGAGCTTCCCTCCAACGGAGCTGTGAGAGAAAATGGCGCCAGTGTGCTGAGGAGATAGGCTCCGCCCCTTTTTCGCTGACTTTTCTCCCGCATTTTTATGGATTCTGGCAGGGGTTAAAATACATCCATATAGCCCTGGGGGTTATATGTGATGTATGTTTGCCAGCCAAGGTGTTTTTATTGCTGCTCAGGGCGCCCCCCCCCCAGCGCCCTGCACCCTCAGTGACTGCAGTGTGAGGTGTGTATGAGGAGCAATGGCGCACAGCTGCAGTGCTGTGCACTACCTTGGTGAAGACTGATGTCTTCTGCCGCCGATTTTCCGGACCTCTTCTTGCTTCTGGCTCTGTAAGGGGGCCGGCGGCGCGGCTCTGGGACCGGACTCCGAGGCTGGGCCTGTGTTCGGTCCCTCTGGAGCTAATGGTGTTCAGTAGCCAAGAAGCCCAAGCTGGCTGCAAGCAGGCAGGTTCGCTTCTTCTCCCCTTAGTCCCTCGATGCAGTGAGCCTGTTGCCAGCAGGTCTCACTGAAAATAAAAAACCTAAAACTAAACTTTCACTAAGAAGCTCAGGAGAGCCCCTAGTGTGCACCCTTCTCGGCCGGGCACAAAAATCTAACTGAGGCTTGGAGGAGGGTCATAGGGGGAGGAGCCAGTGCACACCAGGTAGTCCTAAAGCTTTACTTTTGTGCCCAGTCTCCTGCGGAGCCGCTATTCCCCATGGTCCTTACGGAGTTCCCAGCATCCACTAGGACGTCAGAGAAAATAGGATTTTGATACCTACCGGTAAATCCTTTTCTCCTAGTCCGTAGAGGATGCTGGGCGCCCGTCCCAGTGCGTACTTTACCTGCAGTTTTTTATTCATTAGAATAACACATGTTGTGTTATATTAGTTTCAGCATGTTGCTGTAATTGGTTCATGCCTGTTGGCGTGTGTTATGTTGAATGCCATGTTGTGCGACATGGTTGAGGTGTGAGCTGTAGCAATTAACCTCTTGCGCTAGTGTGATATTGGACCCTCTTATTGCCATCTGAACCCGTCTCCATTGCCGACATTTGCACTGTCATCAGCTGGACATTGATTGGGAGAGAGACCGCGACCTGGGTGCTTGCAAGCAGCACTAAAGCGGTGCGGTCTCGTTGAGCCCCGTGATTGGACATCATCGCTGCAAGCGGGCGCCAGTGCAGGCGCAGGATCCCTCATTCCGGGGCCACTGTGTTCACCATTGGGACTCCCCCTTGTGTCAAACATCGCTGACGGAAGCCACACGTAAGGCTCCAGCTGGGAGCAGGTTTTCCATGTAACGTTTCTGTCCTTGCTGATGTGCAATAATATAAGGAACTTTGTCATCTAAATTACATTAAGGAGCAACAATATGTATATGGGTTCTAATGAAAGCTGCTATACGTTATAAATTAATTTAAATATACGGACTGAGACACGGATTTTGTTTGTTCGTATATGATTGTGCACAGAATAACTTGGATCCACCTCCTTGAGAATTTTTTAATAGCATACATATGCATTTGTACTATTTAATTTATTTATGATCATATATTGTTATATATTATAGACCGGTCTAGATCTTTTATATGTATTAAAACGCATGAAATTTACTGAATACACAGTTTGGTTATTTGAATATCAGCCATATCTTATTTTATAGCGCAAGAAGTTAATTGCTAGAGTTGTTGTGGGATTAGCATATGGGATTCCAGTGCTAATTATTCTGACTAGATTACCCCACGTCAGTAATTCTTTTGCAATTTGAAAAAGATTTTTTTAATTATATATTTGTGATTAGTTATTTACTAGCGCCTGGTTGCAGTTTTTGTGTTTGAGGTGTGAGCTAGTATGTATCTCACCACTAGTATTAAAGTAAATCCTTTCCTCGAAGTGTCCGTCTCCCTGGGCACAGTTCCTGTAACTGAGGTCTGGAGGAGGGGCATAGAGGGAGGAGCTAGTTCACACCCATTGAAAAGTCTTAAGAGTGACCATGGCTCCTGCGGAACCGTCTATACCCCCATGGTCATGAAGTGGACCCCAGCATCCTCTACGGACTAGGAGAAAAGGATTTACCGGTAGGTATCAAAATCCTATTTTTTGTGCTTATGACATATGCCTAATGTAATTTACTGGTACCAACCTGCAACTGTCCTGTGATAGCTACAACTTTGCTTATGCTGAAAATGTGAACGAGGGACCAATCACATGACTGGAGAATGTGACTAGTCGCCTCATTAAATAGGGGCAGATGTATTAAGCCTGGAGAAGTGAAAAAGCAGTGGTAAGTGGAAGGTGATAACGCACCAGCCAATCAGCTCCAATATGTAAATTGATGGTCATGAGCTGATTGGCTGGTGCGTTATCACTTTCCACTTATCACTTCTTTATCACTGCTTTATCACTTCCCCAGGCTTAATACATCTGCTCCTTTATTCCCCTAATCCAGACCATAGCCATTTAATGTGATCTTAATTGCTAACATCAAATGGCTATGGAATATATTAACAGTACCAGGAGCTCCAGCTTGATTGGACACTTAGGGAAACATTTTCTCACCCTTCCATAAAAGAATTACATAGTTTTCTAAGAACAAAATGTTGCTGCACAAATTAATGTCTGGTCCTGCAAAAACAGGACCTTGGCTATTCGGGCAAAATTTCTTAGTGGCTGGTATAGCAATGACTCCTTAATACAGATTAGAAAAACTTTCCAGCTATTTCCAGTTTCTTACAATATCAGTATTTAGAGGCTAGTTTAAGTTAAGTCAAATTACAATTAAAGTAGAATTCTCAACAGACAGAACTTTCTTTTAATTATATCTACACAATTAAAATTAAGAAATGTGCATCAAAATTACTTCTTATAGATAACTAGGCACACAAAAAATGTGATCCCCAACAGAACTTTTTATCCTACAGTATTTCAACATTTATGATAGCTGTCCTCTTTGTATGATGACGTTATGCTGACATCTTGTGGTAACATTGCATATTGCAATTACGTACAACAATTCAATGCATTTAGATTCATATGCAGTACTATGCATGTACAGGTACAAATTAGAGATGTGCAGCGGGCATTTTACATGTTTTGTGTTTTGGTTTTGGATTCGGGTCCACGGTCTTGTTTTGGATTCAGACGCGTTTAGGCAAAACCACCCATTTCCGGTTTTGGATTCGGATGCATTTTGGATTCGGGTGATTCTTAAAAAAACCTCAAAAACACCTAAATCATAGAATTTGGGGGTAATTTTGATCCTATAGTATTATTAACCTCAATAACGATAATTTCCACTCATTTCCAGTCTATTCTGAACACCTCACAATATTATTTTTAGTCCTAAAATTTGCACAGAGGTCGCTGGATGACTGAGCACTGATTATACTACTGAGCACTGATACTGAGCAGCACGATGCAGCACAAGACACTGTACTAGTATTAGTAATGTAGTATTACTGAGCACTACGATGCAGCACAAGACAATGAGCAGTGATACTGAGCACTGATGATACTACTGAGCACTGACACTGAGCAGCACGATTAGCACAAGACACTGTACTAGTATTAGTAATGTAGTATTGCTGAGCACCACAAGACAATGGCCCTCATTCCGAGTTGTTCGCTCGCTATCCGCTTTTCGCAGCAATACACACGCTAAGCCGCCGCCCTCTGGGAGTGCATCTTAGCTTAGCAGAATTGCGAACAAAGTATTTGCAATATTGCGAAAAGATTTTTCTGTGCAGTTTCTGAGTAGCTCGAGACTTACTCTTCCAGTGCGATCAGTTCAGTGCTTGACGTTCCCGCGTTTTTCCCAGAAACTGCAGCGTTTTTTCACACACACCCATAAAACGGCCAGTTTCCACCCAGAAACACCCACTTCCTGTCAATCACACTCTGATCACCAGAACGAAGAAAAAACCTTGTAATGCCGTGAGTAAAATACCAAACTTCTTAGCAAATTTACTTGGCGCAGTCGCAGTGCGAACATTGGGCATGCGCAATTAGCGGAAAATCGCTGCGATGCGAAGAAAATTACCGAGCGAACAACTCGGAATGAGGGCCAATGAGCAGTGATACTGAGCACTGATGATACTGAGCACTGATAATACTACTGAGAACTGACACTGAGCAGCACAATTAGCACAAGACACTGTACTAGTAATGTAGTATTACTGAGCACCACAAGACAATGAGCAGTGATACTGAGCACTGATGATACTGAGCACTGATGATACTACTGAGAACTGACACTGAGCACTGATAATACTACTGAGAACTGAAACTGAGCAGCACAATTAGCACAAGACACTGTACTAGTACTGTAGTATTACTGAGCACCACAAGACAATGAGCAGTGATACTGAGCACTGATGATACTACTGAGAACTGACACTGAGCAGCATGATGCAGTACAAGAGAGACACTGGGGTATATTTACTAAGCTCCCGATTTTGACCGATTTGGTGTTTTTTGTTCAAAGTGTCATCTCGGGAATTTACTAAACTCAAATCTCGGCAGTGATGAGGGCATTCGTATTTTTTTTACGGCTGTGTTGTAAAAATACGAATGAATACACCATCGGTCAAACGCGGCTGTTTAGGTATAGAACTCAGTCATTTACTATGCATTCGTATTTGAAATCTCTACCGTGAAAGAGCATTTGCGGTCGTAAAAAAATACAATTCGTAAAAAACACGGGAAAAAAGTAGACCTGCTTTTGAGAAGCGTGTTTACATGTGTTCCAACTTCATCATTAATCACACCTGCATTTTTGGCCCTTTAAAAGGTGTTCCAGCACATTTGCAAATCAATCACTCTGAAATGGCTGCTGCCGTGTGTAGCAGTGAATTTGGTTTTGCTGTGGGATTCCTGAGACTGCTCCATGAGGCTACAAGAAACCAGGGCCAGGAAACTGAACATGGTCAGCAGGATGTACAGGTGCCGCGGAGGCTGCGCAGGCCTCGGTTTTTTAGGGGGCGTTTGAACTTAAACGCATTAGCCGATGACCAGGTCATACAGATGTTCAGGCTAAATAGGACCAACATTTTCCGTCTGTATGACCTAGTCAAACTGGACCTAGACCCTGAGACAGCACGCTCTCGCTCTGTCTCAGGCCTGCACAAACTCCTGACTGTGTTGCACTTTATGGCTACTGGCAGCTTTCAGGCTGTGACAGGCGATGTAATAGGAATCTCACAGCCCACCTTTTCAAAATATTTAAATCAGGTGAGGCAAACCATACATACTCCTCTATGCCCCATTTCTGTATTGTGTAATGTGAATTTATAACAGTATATTTGAACAAAGTGCTTAAGACACTCACCTTATATTTTTGACTGTACACTCAGGTTTTGGATGAATTTGAACCACACATAGATGCCTCTATCTGCTTCCCTACCCAGGAGTCTCAGTGGCATGCAGTCAAGGTAGCTTTCTATGAGCTTGCTGGCATGCCAAATGTGCTGGGTGCCATAGATTGCACACACGTTGAGCTGAGACCACCTAGGGGCAGGCAATATATTTATATAAATAGACATTTTGGGCAATCAACTAATGGCCAGGTGGTTTGTGATGCAAATCTCAAAATTATGAGTGTTGTTGTGGGTTACCCTGGCGGCTGCCATGACTCCTTTATCCTCAGTCAGTCATCCCTCTTTGATAAATTTGAGGCTGGAGAAATGCCGGATGGCTGGCTGCTGGGTATGTACCAAGTATTTGTGTTTAATTTTGTGCCTACCTCAACCTGCACATTATGTTAGCACTGTGTTTGTGCATCAATATTTTACAATGCTGCTAATCTCTGTTATGGCTGCTACTCTTGGCTTCTGACTCCATTGTCCGCCCCTGATTCCCCTGCTGAACACAATTACAATCATGCACATAAGTCTACGCGGAATGTGATAGAACGATGTTTTGGTGTACTGAAATCAAGGTTTCGGTGTCTGGATAAGTCTGCCGGGCTTTTGTTGTATAGTCCCTTTAAGGTGACTAGGATTGTGTTCTGCTGCTGTTTTCTTCATAACATGTGTTTGCAGCAACATCTGCCACATGATGATGATGATGATGAAGAAAACAGTCAGCAAGCAGAGGAGTTAGAAACATCTGGCGACACTGTGAGTACAGATATAGGGAGGCAGGTAAGGCAAGACCTGATTTTGGCACATTTTAGTGGTAAGTAAATTTGCCTGTGTGCTTTGTATATGAACAATTAAGGCACACCAATGTATTTTCTGTAGTAATGTGGCTCTTGCTAGCTCTTGAGCTAGTCAGCTGAGTGTTGTTTATTTGCTTGATATGTGTTTATGTCTAACTGTTGGGTATCAGTTACTTAGCTATTTGTATAGCATTTTTGGTTAGTAATTATGTGTTTATAATGTTAAAAGTTTCTTTTTCACATTCAAAGGTAATGTTTGCCACAATACTACATAACAATTTAGTATGCACTAACAACCATTATTGTTTAGCCTATTGTTTGTGTTTGTTGTGTGTCGACTTTCTTCTAAAGCTGTGTTTGAAATATGTTACCTCATTAGCACCACATAATGGACATTGAGTAATGTGTGCCAATTAGCCAAACATACATTGACTAACACCAACCTTACAAAATTGTTTACACATAATTATGGCTGTGATGTGGTAAACGTTCATGTTAGTAATGATGCTAGAATATTCCCTACACATGTGAGTGTTAACTCTAAAAATTTTCCTCTTACACTGACAGTTTTTTGCACATAACACATTGCACATCAATCACTTTTCACATTTATTACTGTACAACATGTGTTTTCATTACAAATAACTGCTATTGTGTAGACCTAGTTTTGTCAACAATGTGTCTCCAGCTGCAGGGTGGCCTATTTCTTAGGCTGTTCTTTGGTGGCTGACGTGGGTTTGGTTTGGGCAGTGGAGCGGGTTCGGCTTGATCTTCGAACTGGTGAGGAAATTGGGGTCTGTGTAGATGTGTTGGTCCCTGAGCTGGAACCTTGTTGGTGTTGTGCCGACAAATTAATATTTTGACTGAGGTTAGCCAGGGTTGCCTTAAGTTGTGTTGTGGCTGTTGTGTTGTTGTCTATGATGCGAGACATGGTTTCTGATATAATTTGATTACTTTGAATTAACTGAATGAGGGCTTGTTGATGGCCGTGTTGCTCATCCACTATGCGCTGAAAGGTAACAATAAGTTGGCTGTTATCAGCTCTCATCTGCTCCATACTGTTTGCGACTCTGCATAGCTGGACATTGAGCCTGCTTGTGTTTCTACACAGTCTCGGCAGATGATGGGGCAGACAGGCTAGGTATTGGGTGTGTGTGCGTAGGCAATCAATATTCTGTGCCTGTTGTTGGTTCCATGTTACCCAAAATGATGGTTCAGGTTGTTGCGGGGGGTTGTTTGGCTCAATTGTGGGTGTGGTGACATTTGAGGTGGCAGGGTACTTTCCTGAGGCGTGCTTGGTTGGTTAACATCTATTGCTTGCAGATGGAGGGTGTATGTTTCCTGTTCAGATTCCTGCTGGGCTTCCGGGGGCATGATGTCTGGTTCTGTATGGGTTTAAGGGGACAACATTTGAGTGTATTCGAAAAATTATGCTGGTTTTGATATTTTGATATTTAGTTTAACTTTCTAGACTTGTTTGTCAAACATTTTTCTAAAGCAAATAAGGATGTTCACCAAGACTCATATACACAATCAAAAAGGCCAATTATGTTGGTTTTTATGTTGACAAAAATGACTTCAAAACAAAAGTGGACACATGTTTGACAAATACCACACTAACGAAACAAACACACAGAGGTACAAGTTTACACCATGAAAAAAAGTGATTTGTCACCCGCCATATCGTACTTGCATTAAAATTTCAAACAGTAAATGACAATATGAATTCTATCACCATTGTGAAAGGGTGTGAATCTACCTGAAGCTTAATATTTTACTATTCAAATAAATAATGACAACACAATACTACTGTAAGGCGCAAGAGAACACTCTAAATTTTCAAAAAAATTTTTGTGGTTTTTGGATTTTAACAATTTGCAAGCCATGTGCTTGCTGCTGTGGATAAGTACTAGGATTATTAAATTTTTTGGCTGATGTGTAATTTGTGTTTTGTGTTTACTCACCAGACAGCTGAGGGGAATGTGGTCCCGGTGATTGAGTACTCTCCAAAATGTGTTCTGGTGGCAGAGGCAACACAGTTGAAATACGACGTGGGGGTGTGCTTAATGCTGGTGTTGATGCGACATCAGGTTGACGTCTCTTGCTAGGCCTGCTCGTGTGGCTGCCAGACCCCTGTGAAGGACGTCTTTGTGGACTGTGATGCGATGTTGAAGTTCCTATGGATTAATGCAAACATTAGATTTTTTTGTTTTTTTGTGGTGTCCACATTAACAGGCGTTACCTGAATCGCCAGCATCCACAGCTCTTAACAGTGTTGCTTGTGTTCTGGAAGTGGTGGCTTGCTTTCGTACTGTAAAAATGATACATTGGTGTTTATGACCTTTAATTACAGTGTGTACTTTTGTAAGCAGCAACATTTAGTGATGTGGACATATGATTACCATTATGGGTACAGTTTCTAACAATAAATATTGAAACAATGGGTTGCTTTATTTTTTGTAAACAGGCTAATGAGGTTCCATTTCCAAAGACAAAAACATAGCCAAGTAGTCTAATTTTCCATGGCCAACAGCTAAATATACACACATGTATTACCATATATTTTACATTATTACATTAATGAGTAAATTTGAAAATAAAATTATAAAATCCGAAAAATTAGAAATTTTTATAAAAATAAAACATACAATACTTAGCCATCTACACTAACATATTAGCCACAAAGACAAGTAAAATACAGCAGACATTAAACAAAGAAAAAAAAAAAAAAACATTACCTAACACCTCACTATTAGAGATGAGCGCCTGAAATTTTTCGGGTTTTGTGTTTTGGTTTTGGGTTCGGTTCCGCGGCCGTGTTTTGGGTTCGACCGCGTTTTGGCAAAACCTCACCGATTTTTTTTTGTCGGATTCGGGTGTGTTTTGGATTCGGGTGGTTTTTTAAAAAAACCCTAAAAAACATCTTAAAACATTGAATTTGGGGGTCATTTTGATCCCATAGTATTATTAACCTCAATAACCATAATTAACACTCATTTTCAGTCTATTCTGAACACCTTACACCTCACAATATTATTTTTAGTCCTAAAATTTGCACCGAGGTCGCTGGATGACTAAGCTCAGCGACCCTAGTGGCCGACACAAACACCGGGCCCATCTAGGAGTGGCACTGCAGTGTCACGCAGGATGTCCCTTCCAAAAAACCCTCCCCAAACAGCACATGACGCAAAGAAAAAAAGAGGCGCAATGAGGTAGCTGTGTGAGTAAGATTAGCGACCCTAGTGGCCGACACAAACACCGGGCCCATCTAGGAGTGGCACTGCAGTGTCACGCAGGATGTCCCTTCCAAAAAACCCTCCCCAAACAGCACATGACGCAAAGAAAAAAAGAGGCGCAATGAGGTAGCTGTGTGAGTAAGATTAGCGACCCTAGTGGCCGACACAAACACCTGGCCCATCTAGGAGTGGCACTGCAGTGTCACGCAGGATGTCCCTTCCAAAAAACCCTCCCCAAACAGCACATGACGCAAAGAAAAAAAGAGGCGCAATGAGGTAGCTGACTGTGTGAGAAAGATAAGCGACCCTAGTGGCCGACACAAACACCGGGCCCATCTAGGAGTGGCACTGCAGTGTCACGCAGGATGTCCCTTCCAAAAAACCCTCCCCAAACAGCACATGACGCAAAGAAAAAAAGAGGCGCAATGAGGTAGCTGTGTGAGTAAGATTAGCGACCCTAGTGGCCGACACAAACACCTGGCCCATCTAGGAGTGGCACTGCAGTGTCACGCAGGATGTCCCTTCCAAAAAACCCTCCCCAAACAGCACATGACGCAAAGAAAAATAAAAGAAAAAAGAGGTGCAAGATGGAATTGTCCTTGGGCCCTTCCCACCCACCCTTATGTTGTATAAACAAAACAGGACATGCACACTTTAACCAACCCATCATTTCAGTGACAGGGTCTGCCACACGACTGTGACTGAAATGACGGGTTGGTTTGGACCCCCACCAAAAAAGAAGCAATTAATCTCTCCTTGCACAAACTGGCTCTACAGAGGCAAGATGTCCACCTCATCATCATCCTCCGATATATCACCGTGTACATCCCCCTCCTCACAGATTATCAATTCGTCCCCACTGGAATCCACCATGTCAGCTCCCTGTGTACTTTGTGGAGGCAATTGCTGCTGGTCAATGTCTCCGCGGAGGAATTGATTATAATTCATTTTAATGAACATCATCTTCTCCACATTTTCTGGATGTAACCTCGTACGCCGATTGCTGACAAGGTGAGCGGCGGCACTAAACACTCTTTCGGAGTACACACTTGTGGGAGGGCAACTTAGGTAGAATAAAGCCAGTTTGTGCAAGGGCCTCCAAATTGCCTCTTTTTCCTGCCAGTATAAGTACGGACTGTGTGACGTGCCTACTTGGATGCGGTCACTCATATAATCCTCCACCATTCTATCAATGGTGAGAGAATCATATGCAGTGACAGTAGACGACATGTCCGTAATGGTTGTCAGGTCCTTCAGTCCGGACCAGATGTCAGCATCAGCAGTCGCTCCAGACTGCCCTGCATCACCGCCAGCGGGTGGGCTCGGAATTCGGATTTGGGATTTCGAAGAATGCACAGTTCTTTGCTGTGCTGCTTTTGCCAGCTTGAGTCTTTTCATTTTTCTAGCGAGAGGCTGAGTGCTTCCATCCTCATGTGAAGCTGAACCACTAGCCATGAACATAGGCCAGGGCCTCAGCCGTTCCTTGCCACTCCGTGTGGTAAATGGCATATTGGCAAGTTTACGCTTCTCCTCCGACAATTTTATTTTAGGTTTTGGAGTCCTTTTTTTTCTGATATTTGGTGTTTTGGATTTGACATGCTCTGTACTATGACATTGGGCATCGGCCTTGGCAGACGACGTTGCTGGCATTTCATCGTCTCGGCCATGACTAGTGGCAGCAGCTTCAGCACGAGGTGGAAGTGGATCTTGATCTTTCCCTAATTTTGGAACCTCAACTTTTTTGTTCTCCATATTTTATAGGCAGAACTAAAAGGCACCTCAGGTAAACAATGGAGATGGATGGATTGGATACTAGTATACAATTATGGACGGACTGCCACGGTTAGGTGGTATAAAAAAACCACGGTTAGGTGGTATATAATACAATTATGGATGGACGGACTGCCTGCCGAGTTCCGACACAGAGGTAGCCACAGCCGTGAACTACCGCACTGTACACTGGTTGATAAAGAGATAGTAGTATACTCGTAACAACTAGTATGACACTATGACGACGGTATAAAGAATGAAAAAAAAACCACGGTTAGGTGGTATATATTATAATAATAATACAATTATGGATGGACGGACTGCCTGCCGACTGCCGACACAGAGGTAGCCACAGCCGTGAACTACCGCACTGTACACTGGTTGATAAAGAGATAGTAGTATACTCGTAACAACTAGTATGACACTATGACGACGGTATAAAGAATGAAAAAAAAACCACGGTTAGGTGGTATATATTATAATAATAATACAATTATGGATGGACGGACTGCCTGCCGACTGCCGACACAGAGGTAGCCACAGCCGTGAACTACCGCACTGTACACTGGTTGATAAAGAGATAGTAGTATACTCGTAACAACTAGTATGACACTATGACGACGGTATAAAGAAAGAAAAAAAAATACCACGGTTAGGTGGTATATATTATAATAATAATACAATTATGGATGGACGGACTGCCTGCCGACTGCCGACACAGAGGTAGCCACAGCCGTGAACTACCGCACTGTACACTGGTTGATAAAGAGATAGTAGTATACTCGTAACAACTAGTATGACACTATGACGGTATAAAGAATGAAAAAAAAACCACGGTTAGGTGGTATATATTATAATAATAATACAATTATGGATGGACGGACTGCCTGCCGACTGCCGACACAGAGGTAGCCACAGCCGTGAACTACCGCACTGTACACTGGTTGATAAAGAGATAGTAGTATACTCGTAACAACTAGTATGACACTATGACGACGGTATAAAGAAAGAAAAAAAAATACCACGGTTAGGTGGTATATATTGTAATACAATTATGGATGGACGGACTGCCTGCCGAGTTCCGACTGCCGACACAGAGGTAGCCACAGCCGTGAACTACCGCACTGTACTGTGTCTGCTGCTAATATAGACTGGTTGATAAAGAGATAGTATACAATACATACAACAATATACTACTATACTGGTGGTCAGGCACTGGTCACCACTAGTCACACTGGCAGTGGCACTCCTGCAGCAAAAGTGTGCACTGTTTAATTTTAAATTAATATAATATTATGTACTCCTGGGGGCTCCTGCTATAACAACCTGCAGTGCTCCCCAGTCTCCCCCACAATTATTATAAGCTTTGCCTTTTATACATTGATGTGCAGCACACTGGGCTGAGCTGAGTGCACACAGACTGAGTCACACTGTGTGACTGGCTGCTGCTGTGTATCGTTTTTTTTCAGGCAGAGAACGGATATAGCAGAGAACGGATATATTATATTAAAATAAATAAAAGTTAACTAACAACAACTGCACTGGTCACTGTGGTAAACTCTGTCTGACTCTGCACAATCTCTCTCTCTCTTCTAATCTAATTTCTAATGGAGAGGACGCCAGCCACGTCCTCTCCCTATCAATCTCAATGCACGTGTGAAAATGGCGGCGACGCGCGGCTCCTTATATAGAATCCGAGTCTCGCGAGAATCCGACAGCGTCATGATGACGTTCGGGCGCGCTCGGGTTAACCGAGCAAGGCGGGAGGATCCGAGTCTGCTCGGACCCGTGAAAAAAACATGAAGTTCGTGCGGGTTCGGTTTCAGAGAAACCGAACCCGCTCATCTCTACTCACTATACAAACACAAAATATGTAAAAAAAAAACACAAATAGATAATCAATTTAGAACATAAAAATATATTAACAATACGATATCATTTTTAAAATACTAATTAGACATAAACACATATGCAGATATAACAGATTTGTAAAAATAAACTCACCATCAGGCCCAGGACGATCCGAATCCCGCACATTAGTCGCACCAACAACTTCATGCGGAATAAGGGTCCGCACAGGTTCCTCCCACTCCCGATAAGACGCTATAAAGGGATGGCCACCCCTGTTGCCTGGCTGACTTAGCCTCCTTTGCCATCTTGGCCTTGACACGGCGCTTGATGTCGTAGAATCTCTTCCGACATGTGTCCTCGGTCCTCTTCACCACACCCTCACTGTTCACTGCCGCTACTACCTTCCCCCACAGAACAGTTTTCCTGCGCGAAGGCACCTTGGCCGCATCACGCCCAAACAGCTGGTGATGATGGCGCATCAACTCATGCACCAAAGCCATATTTTCCGCAAAGCTAAATTTAACATTTCTGCCTGTCTTGGTAGTGGTGCGTGGCTGCGGAGCAACACCACTATCACTGTCACTATCACTCGAGGCCACAGCAGCAACCTCACCCTCCTCCACCTCACTAACCTCCTCCCCCTCACTCACCTCCTCCACCTCACTCACCTCCTCCACCTCACTCACCTCCTCCCTCTCACTCACCTCTGACTGGGACATAATAATGACAAACAACAAATAACACTAATGAAAAAATACACAAAACACACTCCTCCACTACCACTGCACACCACACACACACACACACACACACACACACACACACACACACACACACACCACACACACACACACACACACACACACACACAATGACAATAGACTGAAAGTAAAATGCACAAACACTAAAAATGACACAAACTTTTAAGAGACTACACAACAATTACCACAAGACTACTTACACACACAATACAGTACTCAACAATCGCAAGAAACCTCCAAAACCGACCAACAAATCACCAACTCCAAAACACCAACTTCCTCTCACCTCTACACTAGCTAAATGCACGAGGTGCGGCTGGTTGGGGGCGTTTTTATACTAATGAGCACAGACACTCCTCCATGACAAACACAACCAATCACGGACGAGTGACGAAAACGAAGTAAGAAAATAACGCGGCCGGGAAGGGTCAAAAACACTGCCGTGGAAATTAAAGATACGAATTCGTAAAAAGACCAACAAAATACGTCCGAAAAAACAAGAGTCGGCCGCGATCACATAAAATATATTACGAATGACATCGACATCGGAAAATACTAAAAAAACAAATTACGAACGCTTAGTAAATGAGTCGTAAAAAAAACAAAATGTTGCAAATTCACACTATCGATGTCAGTCGTGTTTCAACTTCAAACAAATTCTGAACATTACGAATCTTAGTAAATATACCCCACTGTACTAGTATTAGTGAGCAGCACAAAAGCACTCTGGAATTGTCACCCCCCAGATACCACTGTGACTGGAATGATGATGAACGATACACAGTCACAGGACACTACTATCACAGCACCCTACAGCAGCAAGATGCAGCACAAGACACTGTACTAGTATTACTGAGCAGCACAAAAGCACTCTGGAATTGTCACCCCCCAGATACCACTGTGACTGGAATGATGATGAACGATACACAGTCACAGGACACTACTACCACAGCACCCTGCAGCAGCAAGATGCAGCACAAGAGAGACACTGTACTAGTATTAGTGAGCAGCACAAAAGCACTCTGGAGTTGTCACCCCCCAGATACCACTGTGACTGGAATGATGATGAACGATGCACAGTCACAGGACACTACTACCACAGCACCCTACAGCAGCAAGATGCAGCACAAGACACTGTACTAGTATTACTGAGCAGCACAAAAGCACTCTGGAATTGTCACCCCCAGATACCACTGTGACTGGAATGATGATGAACGATACACAGTCACAGGACACTACTACCACAGCACCCTATAGCAGCAAGATGCAGCACAAGACACTGTACTAGTATTACTGAGCAGCACAAAAGCACTCTGGAATTGTCACCCCTCAGATACCACTGTGACTGGAATGATGATGACCGATGCACAGTCACAGCACACTACTACCGCAGCACCCTACAGCAGCAAGATGCAGCACAAGAGAGACACTGTAGTAGTATTACTGAGCAGCAATAAGCACTGATACTGAGCACTGATACTGAGATTTGACACTGAGATAACGTAGCCACGTCCTCTCTGTACCCTCTACAATGCCTGAGTGAAAATGGCGGCGACGCGCGGCTCTTTATATGGAATCCGAATCTTGCGAGAATCCGACAGCGGGATGATGACGTTTTGCCTCGTTCGGGTTTTCCGAGTCAGGCGGGAACAACCGAGCCTGGCTCGGACCCGTGTTTGACACGTGGAGTTCAGTTCTCGGCGAACCGAACCCGCTCATCTCTAGTACAAATCTGAAAATGTTTTGTGTAAACACCTGCATTTCTCCTCTGAATGAGAGATTTCTAGTGCGCTAACCGCCTGTTCTGTCTTCTGCCTAATTTGGATTAATTTTGTACTATTAGTCCTTGACGAACAAGGGGTTATTTATTTAATAGATCTGTAAGTGAAAATAAGCATCGAATGACATAACAATTTTATAAAAAATTTATTCAAAATACAACAGTGTGTAATTTATGCATATAATATAATATTTAAAAGCCAGGAATAGCGTGTCACTGTTGTCTTTCCACAAATCGCCCAATGGTATTTTATTTTTATTCCTGGGTTTTAAATACTATATTATATGCAGAAATTATATACTTTGTTGTATTTTGAATAGTTTTATTAGAAATTGTTCTACACTATAATTTAATCCTTATTTTCACTCACATATCTACTAAATAAACAAAACTGAAAATGTTTTTCTTTTTGTGATGTGTATGCAAACATGCGTTAAGTGCCTTTGGGCCTTATTCAGGTTGCATCGTAAATGCGATGTGACTGCAATTTAAGTGACGGGCCCGCATACGCATGCGCAGGTCCCATCATGTACAAACTGTGACCGCCTGTGTCTGATTGACAGGGAGAGGCATTCGCAGGGTGTGTGGGAGGCGGAGACTGGTCGTTTTTGGAGCAGCGTCAGGGAACTGGGGGCGTGTTGGCAGCTCCGATCGGAAAAAATGGCGCTATAACTCCTGCCATCGCAGCCAGGCTGTGCTGGCAGGAGGCTTCACTAGTTTTATGTGACCACACTCTAATTGTGTTTTGATCGCAATTAGAGCGTGATCGCAGTTGGTGGGCAGTGGGTCACATGCTGGGCGGCCTGGCCCTGTGATGGGCGGCCCCCAGCTTGCGATTGCAAGGATTACAGATTCTGCTAAAAAAGCAGAATCTGCGATCCTTACTGAAGTAAGCCCTTATTCAGGTTTGTTAGCAAACCAAAAAAGTTAGCAATTGGGCAAAACCATGTTACACTGCAGGTGGGGTGTGTTCAAACTGAAATCTAAATTTCAGTGTAAAAATTAAGCAGCCAGTATTTACTCCGCACAGAAACAATACAATCCACCCAAATCTAACTCTCTCTGCACATGTTACTTCTGTACCACCTGCAGTGCACATGGTTTTGCCCAATTGCCAACTGTTTTGGTTTGCTAACAAACCTGAATAACCCCCTTAATGTGATTGTTCTATGCTCTTGTGAGGGCAAGCAGTGTATATAAACTTCCTGTTCAGCTAAAACAATAATATAATATGATATTTTACAGGAGTATATAATTTTTTTCTGACAATCTAGATATGTTTAGAGCGGCAGTTTAAATCCAAAGATGATATTTTGGTTGTGTCCAGAGCAGCTGACTCAGCTCAGTTTTACAAGTCATCTAAAATGTTGTGGTTACATGTAAATGCAATGCACCCCGGAGACGCCCACCGGAGCAATTGCAAACCCATTCGCAATTGCGTACACATTCGCAGCCTACACACAACAATGGGGAACATTGAATGCTCGAGTAGGTCTATGGCTACGCAGACTGGCCGCATCAGTAGCGAAGTAGGCTCCATGTTTCTCTGAGTACATGATTGCAGCTGAAGCAAGATACATGCCCCAAAAACAGCCATGACACCCCTTCATTTTTGCCACTTCCCCGTTACCTCCCGCAAAAGGCCACTTCCTGTCAATTACGCTGCAAAGAAATCCTCAGTGTGAGCGGAATCACGAAGGAACAGTGCGATTGTAGCGCATGTGCTGTCTGCTGATAATCGCTTTGTTGTGAAAATAGCAGCATAGCTTACAACTCTGACTTGGGCCCTGTGCGCAGCAGGAGGCTTTCTTTGTAAATAGAAGCTTCATGCGTGCTTGTGTAATCTGCTGCTGCGTCAGAAGACGCAAGAAGTCAGGCAGCTTGTGTGCATCAAGCCACTTCCCCCTCAGTGAGGCAGATCTGACAGCTGCCTCCTCTTGTGCTTTTTTTTTTTGCAGTATTATTGGCCACAGTGCGGACCCACCTCTAGCTCCAGGTAGCTTCTGAGGGGAGGCTGAGCTCATAGCTCTCCCTGACAGTCCCTATTTCCAGCAGAGCGCTGCAATTATGGTTAATTTTGACTATAAAAAGTAATAAATACCTTCTTTGTATTATTCTAATCATTTTTATAGTCAAAACTCCAGATTCTACTGGAGTATGACAGGTGAGGCTCTACTTCGCCTACCTACCCTGACTGTGCCTCGCTAACGCTCACCCCACCGGGACCAGCATAGGCACTGATTAGCCACCTGTTTTCATATGGGGGAGTGGTCACACCCCATATCCTCCACGTTACATCTCTGAGCACTCCCTATTCTATGTTGTACAAGACTCTCCTTGCTCTCCATACTTATTGGCAGATTTGGAAGGCTTTATAAATTCTTGTTTATACCATTTCTTTTTTAGTTTATGTCTCAAAAAATAGTAGATATTCCATAAGGCGTCCATTCATTACTGCAATTAACAAAAATAGAGAAAAAGCTTTAAAACTGTAAATGAAATAACCACACGGACAACAACTGCTTGGATTAAAAGGTCACAGCTTTTAATTAATTATTTATGACCAAATTAGAATTTCTAAAAGGTGGCTAACAGAGGGACTATAAAATCAGCTATAGCCAAAAATCATGAGTACACAAGGTGAGTGATGAGCTATTTTTCTAGGAAAATAGGTGCAGGAACTGTGGGTGGGGCAGAGGTGGGCGGGGATATGAATGGAGCTACAAAAGGGGTGAGGCATCAATTGGTCCGTAAACTTTTTTAAAAAATGTTTATACACAGTTTAGGCTATGTGGGTGGAGCCCCTTGATAGGTTACACGTTAAAAAGGCACAATGCGCGCATAACGTAAGTACTGCAAAAAAGGAAGTGGTTTCACAAGGAAGGGGCATATTATGCCCCACACAGTAATGCCCCAGCAACATATTAAGCAGCAGACAGTAATGCCAGACACCATATTAACCCCACACAGTAAATGCCCGACACAATATTAACCCAACACCATATTAACCCCACACAATAATGCCCGACACAGTATTACGCCCCACACAGTAATGCTCAACACCATATTATGCCCCACACAGTAATGCCCAACACCATATTAACTCCACACAGTAATGCCTGACACCATATTACGCCCCACACAGTAATGCCTGACACCATATTACACCCCACACAGTAATGGCAAACACCATATTACGCCCCACACAGTAAATGAAAGACACCATATTACAGGGGTGTATCTAGGGGTCCGAGCACCCCTGGCAAAATAAGGGCTGCTGCCCCCCCCCCCCCCCCCACACACACATATTTTAAATAAGAAGGGTGTATAAAAAAAGGGCATGGCCTTGTGGGGAAGGGGCGTGGCCACACAGTAGTATATTACACCGCACAGTAATGTCTCTTATTCATGTTATGCCACACAGTATCACATTACACTGCACAGTAGTGTCTCTTATTCACGTTATGCCACACAGTATCACATTACACCACACAGTACCATATTACACCGCACAGTAGTGTCTCTTATTCACGTTATGCCACACAGTATCACATTACACCACACAGTATCATATTACACTGCACAGTAGTGTCTCTTATTCACGTTATGCCACACAGTATCACATTACACTGCACAGTAGTGTCTCTTATTCACGTTATGCCACACAGTATCATATTACACCGCACAGTAGTGTCTCTTATTCACGTTATGCCACACAGTATCATATTACACCGCACAGTAGTGTCTCTTATTCACGTTATGCCACACAGTATCATATAACACCGCACAGTAGTGTATCTTATTCACGTTATGCCACACAGTATCACATTACATCGCACAGTAGCGTCTCTATTCACGTTATGCCACACAGTATCACATTACACCGCACAGTAGTGTATCTTATTCACGTTATGCCACACAGTATCACATTACACCGCACAGTAGTGTCTCTTATTCACGTTATGCCACACAGTATCATATTACACCGCACAGTAGTGTATCTTATTCACGTTATGCCACACAGTATCACATTACATCGCACAGTAGCGTCTCTATTCACGTTATGCCACACAGTATCACATTACACCGCACAGTAGTGTATCTTATTCACGTTATGCCACACAGTATCATATTACACCGCACAGTAGTGTCTCTTATTCACGTTATGCCACACAGTATCACATTACACCGCACAGTAGTGTCTCTTATTCACGTTATGCCACACAGTATCACATTACACCACACAGTACCATATTACACCGCACAGTAGTGTCTCTTATTCACGTTATGCCACACAGTATCACATTACACCACACAGTATCATATTACACTGCACAGTAGTGTCTCTTATTCACGTTATGCCACACAGTATCACATTACACTGCACAGTAGTGTCTCTTATTCACGTTATGCCACACAGTATCATATTACACCGCACAGTAGTGTCTCTTATTCACGTTATGCCACACAGTATCATATTACACCGCACAGTAGTGTCTCTTATTCACGTTATGCCACACAGTATCATATAACACCGCACAGTAGTGTATCTTATTCACGTTATGCCACACAGTATCACATTACATCGCACAGTAGCGTCTCTATTCACGTTATGCCACACAGTATCACATTACACCGCACAGTAGTGTATCTTATTCACGTTATGCCACACAGTATCACATTACACCGCACAGTAGTGTCTCTTATTCACGTTATGCCACACAGTATCATATTACACCGCACAGTAGTGTATCTTATTCACGTTATGCCACACAGTATCACATTACATCGCACAGTAGCGTCTCTATTCACGTTATGCCACACAGTATCACATTACACCGCACAGTAGTGTATCTTATTCACGTTATGCCACACAGTATCATATTACACCGCACAGTAGTGTCTCTTATTCACGTTATGCCACACAGTATCACATTACACCGCACAGTAGTGTCTCTTATTCACGTTATGCCACACAGTATCACATTACACCACACAGTACCATATTACACCGCACAGTAGTGTCTCTTATTCACGTTATGCCACACAGTATCACATTACACCACACAGTATCATATTACACTGCACAGTAGTGTCTCTTATTCACGTTATGCCACACAGTATCACATTACACTGCACAGTAGTGTCTCTTATTCACGTTATGCCACACAGTATCATATTACACCGCACAGTAGTGTCTCTTATTCACGTTATGCCACACAGTATCATATTACACCGCACAGTAGTGTCTCTTATTCACGTTATGCCACACAGTATCATATAACACCGCACAGTAGTGTATCTTATTCACGTTATGCCACACAGTATCACATTACATCGCACAGTAGCGTCTCTATTCACGTTATGCCACACAGTATCACATTACACCGCACAGTAGTGTATCTTATTCACGTTATGCCACACAGTATCACATTACACCGCACAGTAGTGTCTCTTATTCACGTTATGCCACACAGTATCATATTACACCGCACAGTAGTGTATCTTATTCACGTTATGCCACACAGTATCACATTACATCGCACAGTAGCGTCTCTATTCACGTTATGCCACACAGTATCATATTACACCGCACAGTAGTGTATCTTATTCACGTTATGCCACACAGTATCATATTACACCGCACAGTAGTGTCTCTTATTCACGTTATGCCACACAGTATCACATTACATCGCACAGTAGCGTCTCTATTCACGTTATGCCACACAGTATCACATTACACCGCACAGTAGTGTATCTTATTCACGTTATGCCACACAGTATCATATTACACCGCACAGTAGTGTCTCTTATTCACGTTATGCCACACAGTATCACATTACACCGCACAGTAGTGTTTCTTATTCACGTTATGCCACACAGTCATACCCCTATAGGAAACACTGTCTATGGAAAGCATATGGGGAATGCAAATAGAAAATAGAAATGTGGACCAGTGCTAGTAAATATATTTCTATTTTTGTAAGTGGAATGCGGTCAAACCGCATTCAGGCATGCGACTGCAATATCTCTGCTCTCAACGCTCCTTCAATTGGATCACATTGGCTGTAAACACCTCTGCCGGATTGACAGGCAGAGGCGGAGGGCGAGGGGAGGTGATGGACCATTGCGGGGGCGGCGGGGGAAAAACGGGGTCAGGCCGTTTGTATTTTCAGGGTGTTGAGTGACATCACACGCAGCCACCCCTATGTGAAAAATGGCAGCAGACCACCGGCATATGCAGCCTAGCTGCAGCTGCAGGGGGGCATCTACAGTTGCTGCGACCACAATTAAATTGTGGTCGCAGTCGCTGAGCAGGACATTCAGCATGCTGGAAGGCCTTGCCCTGCGATGGATGAACATCCCCCAAAATGCAATAGAAAGGATTGCAGATTCTGCTTTTTACCAGAATCTGCAATCCTTACCGAATAACCCCCACTGCCATTAGTACATCTGAGCCCGCCCATAGGCACACACATATACACTTACATACATACTGTCACACACAAAACACATACAGTACATATGATATACAGTACAGTCACACATGCAGTATATACAAATAGTTACACACATATATACAGTCACATACATACATATATAGTTACTTATTAATATACATAGTCACACACTAATAAACAGATAAATACAGTAGATACTTATACACACACAAGCATACATACACATATAGTCACATACATAAATGCAGACATTCATACAGACAGACTATATAGTGTTTACCCCCCTCACTTCACAGACAGGGTACACTCATGCATTTTAGTAGCTCCTTGTCCTGTCCTCTCCCCCTCTCCTCCATGCTGCTGGGTTGCCTGGCACTGAGTGCTGTGTAGCCCCGCCCCCTGTTTCCACTCCGTCCACTTGCCGAAGGTCAATGCCGTTCAGTGCAGTCTTGTGCCACCCCTCCCCTCACTTAATCTGGATTGTACCTTGTGACTGTCTGTTACTGCCGGCGCCGGTGTCCAGTGGCACAGCACTACACTAGTGATCAATCAGACTCAAAATAAACTACAGCTCCCGAAGCTCCCAGCAACAAGGGATGCTGGGAGCTGTAGTTTATATTGAGTCTGATTACAAGTGCGCTGCCTCCTGACTCAGGCGCTGGCACTAACAGACAGTCACCAAGTGTGACAGTACTACTGGATTCTACCCCCTGGACGTGGATGGAACTGCCAGGCAGCGCCCCCTCCTTGCCTGGCGCCCCTGGCGAGTGCCATACTGGCCAATGGGTAGATACGCCCCTGCCATATTATGCCCCATGGAGATAAAGGCCAGTATCTCACCCGTATGCTGCAATGCTTCTGCCACCTATGACTGGCTCCTCAGGTCTTCCGTGCTGCCCAGGATGCAAAGCACTGCACCGGGCTGCGCTCTTGGTCCAGGGGCTGGCTGTCTGGGGTCTACATTGGTCCCAGCCAAAGTCTTCTCTGCCCCTTCCTGGCCGCGCTGTTCCCTGTTCTCTCCCAGGATCCTTCTTGGGTCCTTGTACCACGTAGTTAGGGGCGATCTCCACGGTGCCTGCAGCTTTGGGTCCTTTCTGCTGGATCCTGAGCGGTTTGTGGTGACTGCCAGGGGACTCCTCCTTCTTCTCTGCTGCTTTTGCTGTTCTGTCTCTGCCTCTCCTCCTCCTCTGCGATGCCTGTCCCGTCTGGCAATATCGCGGGCAGCTCCTGCCACCGGGGTCCTCTTCTTTTCCTCCTGGGTCAGTCTGGAGTTTTCTATGGAGGTCCTCACACCTGGCAGCAGGGTGTCTTTCATGGTGCCTGCAGGAACACTGGGCCTGGCCAGCGCTTCTCCTCTGCTCCTGCACGTCACTAGGGCATCTTCTTTGAAGTCCTGGTTCTCTGGCTGCTCCTCTGGTTCCAGAGCTGCCGCCTCACTTCTCCACCAGGTTCCTTCAGGGGCTCCGGGCGGGCAGCACTCTGGGTGACTCCTCTACTCTGTGGTGACAGCCCCAACTACCAATTTCCCTGGCCAGGCTCTCCATCTCTCCATAAGGTACGGAGGTGAGCTGCCTGGGAGGTGAAGGGAAGGGGATGGGAGTTTAAGAGAGCCGACAGCCCTGCTGACAGGAGGTTCCAGAATGCCTTTCCTGATGATGTCATTTTCCCCAGGACCCTCGGGAATGGCCTTCTGGACCGTTCCTGTTGAAAAATAGCCCTTGTTTATCTCTCTCCACTTTATCACTCTCCAAGACAGAAACTTGCTCTGTATTGGAAATTATCTACTCTGATTGTTTATTAATATAAAACTGTACTTACAGGTGGAGCGCCGTTATCTTGGCTGGCTGAGGCGTTAGTCGCGATCGGGCATACGCAGCGTGCCTGGGTGCAAGGAGTCATAGGGAGGCACACAGAGCGTTTGCCGTTACCTTTGAGTGTAATACCTGCGATAATCCACCAGATGTTGCTTTTTAAAATCACCAATGTGCATGCGTGTGGTCTCCATTAAAATACAATACTGAACTACAGCGTAAGAACTACTTTACTGGTGCGTCTCATTATGCTACAATATGCTACAGTATGTCATACAATATACCTGTATAACAGTATATACAGTACAGACGTAAATAGTACAGCATATACAGATGCAAACGAACGTGTTACAGGTACATGCACAGAACAACAATAAGTATCACTTATCCGGCGCTGTGATTTGTAGATCCGCCAGGGAAATACTGGTCTGACTCACTTCCGGAGTAATGTTCGTTATATCCGGATAATATGTGGGTAAAAAAAAGGGTTTGTATAGTGAAGTACAGTAAAAACACCTTTTTAATTTACATATTATTACATAGAAAAAATCCTGCTCCACATAAAACAAATATACAGCGAATTCATCCAGCACAGATATAGTGAGCGCAATTACCAGAGTTTTAGTTCAAAACAGCATAATATAGGTGAGTCCCGGGCATAATATAGGAGTGTATCCTTGAAAAAGACCCCAGATTGGGGTGAAAACGCGTCGGAAGTGACAGCAGAGGCCACCCAGGACGGACGTGTGACGGTGATACCGGACGATTGGTTGCAGCATTTCCTAACACCGAGGGTGTCCGGGACTCACCTATATTATGCTGTTTTGAACTAAAACTCTGGTAATTGCGCTCACTATATCTGTGCTGGATGAATTCGCTGTATATTTGTTTTATGTGGAGCAGGATTTTTTCTATGTAATAATATGTAAATTAAAAAGGTGTTTTTACTGTACTTCACTATACAAACCCTTTTTTTTACCCACTCATTATCCGGATATAACTAACATTACTCCGGAAGTGAGTCAGACCAGTATTTCCCTGGCGGATCTACAAATCACAGCGCCGGATAAGTGATACCTATTGTTGTTCTGTGCATGTTGTGGTGGAGGTTGGAGGAATCCTCCTGATTTGGTATACACATATTTGGCTGCATAGTGGTACTTTTTAGCGCACCATACCATAGTGTCACATCTTCTTTGTACACAAGTGTTACAGGTACAGTATGGTTTATTGATGTTAGGGATATCCAAATACCGTAGTATTAAGTATAATGGGGAGAGATAAATGCTCCTCCCCAAGTTCCTGGATGCCAAATCACCATGCTTAGCATCTCTGTACAGTATTTTGTATTTGAGTACTAAATAGCATGAACAGCTTGTAATGTACTCTGCTGTAAAGGCTACATCGGCAAGTGTTATCTTTCTACATATAAGGGAGAAAGATAAAAGCACCTCCCTAAGTTCCTGGATGCCAAATCACCGTGCTTAGCATCTCTGTACAGTATTTTGTATTTGAGTACTAAATAGCATGAACAGCTTGTAATGTACTCTGCTGTAAAGGCTACAGCAGCAAGTGTTATTTTTCTAATTATAATGGGGAGAGATAAAAGCTCCTAAGTTCCTGAATGCCAAATCACTGTTCTTAGCGTCTCTGTACAGTATTTTCTATTTGAGGACTAAATAGCACGAACAGCTTGTAACATACTCGGCTGTAATGGTTACAGCGGTAAGTGTTATCTTAAATCATTTAAATCAAGGGTTCACTCCAAAGCACCCAAGGGCCAGGGGTGAAGCCTGAGGCTGTCCCCCTCATCCCTCGGCGGAATATTGTCCTTTTGTTGTGGAACTAAAAGTCCCAGCAAGCCTCCCCCGCTAGCTGGTACTTGGAGAACCACAAGTACCAGCATGCGGGGAAATAACGGGCCCACTGGTACCTGTAGTTCTACAACAAAAGAAATACCCAAACAAAAACAATACACACACCGTGACAGTAAAACTTTAATAACCATACATGCACACGTACACACTCATACATACCTGCCTACATCCCACGCTGGCCAATCACGTCCCCTTGTCCAGTAGAATACAGTAGGGGTACCTGTGGGGAAAAAAAATACTCACCTATTGGGGGTCATTCCGAGTTGATCGCTCGCTAACTACGTTTAGCAGCCGTGCAAACGTAAAGTCGCCGTGTAACAAACTGCAAAATGTTCTGAATTCCTTTTCCCTCCGTGAGAGTCGGCAAGGGAACTCAATTCCACACGTAACACTCTGATACCAAAAGAAAGTCTTCTTTATTAACTTATATTCGTTCTCCGGCTGAGAATTCAAATATCGTAGATTTACATATACAGAACATACAATATAACTTCACAGTTTTGGATAAATAATACATTCATCGTGAGGTTTTTTATTGCACCGGAACGGGATCTTCACGACGCTCCCTCCGTCTGTGTTGGGTCCCTAGGAGGAAGATCACTTTATACTCACAACTTTTAAAAGCCTTTAGTATTAGGCTAAATCGGACCCACAAAGTATAACAACCTGTTAAATAATTTGTAATTTTCTCAACTGTACACTAAGGCAAACCTCTCACTAAATGTGACAATTCGTAGAATTTTAACAGTTAAAACAGTCAGAGTTAGAATATTATTTTACACTCCACCTCCCTTGCGCCCCCCAACCACGCATGCAATTTAGAATGAATAACCAAACCAAAATCCCTTTAGAGCACGTGCACGGCTATATATGTCTTAAAGAGAGCTCTCTTACTGTTTGTTACCCGGGTCAAGTATAAATTGAGTTTAAAGGTTCTGATCTGATTTTCCTAGGTGATGCTGTCTAGACTAATGACCTGAACGGTTCCTGAGGGCAAATGTTCTGTTCCAGCAAGTCTATCGGCTTTCCCGGATACCTTGGGAGGTTCGATTACGGTTTAAGTTCCAAACCCCTAGTGTGCCGTCTCTCCGACACGAGTTCCACGGCTGAAACTTTATATCCTTTGTGGGGCACTGCAGACTCATCTTACTCCTACGTAACACTTGGACAGCTGTGTGGAACTAACTGTGATTTTATGACTCAGTATCCGTATGTGTGGTTTATCCTATGCAGTTTCTCTCACTCCTCATAGGCTGCTATTCTAGGACCCTTGTCCCTTAGCTCCGTTAATGCTTCACCTCTTTAGCTGATTTGATGTCTCCTAGGGCTGTCTTCAGAGCAGGGTTTATTTGTAAATATGGGTGTCAGAGTGAGAGGTAAATGTCCCTTTTTAGTGTGGCTTTGCTGCCAAACATGTCCATGTTTTAGTTCTATGTCAGGGCTGCGTCTGGGGTCACAGCTGAAGGCACTACACCAGCTGTGTACTGTTTGTGTAACTACCCTGGCTGGACAACTGCTGCTGTAGTTGAAGCTCACAGGGATGAGAGGGGGAGTTTCACCTACGTGATAATCTTGGTGCTGTCAGCCGCCTCCTCCCGCCTCCTGGTGTGGCCGCGATGAGGGGGACACCCCTGGAGCCGCCTCCGGCTGTTTTTACTGCTCGGGGTGGGAAGGAGCGTCACCCCCGTCACTCAACGCGGACTCCGCCTTCGGCCCGCCTCTATACTGCCTCCCGTGGTGGCTACGTCTCTGCTCCGCCTCCCGGCCCGCCACCGGACGCCTCCCGGGATGATCATTTCCGCTGTGCACCGCCGTCTCCGCCCGGGTCGCTGCGCCCTGCCGCGGCCAGACTCTCCTCTTCCCACTCTGTCCGCCGGGTGGCACGGGGAATCCCACGCTCGGTGTCGCGCTGGGGAGAGCCAAAACGATCGGAGCTGCGCCGTCCTGCTCCAGTCTCTCGGGGTCTCTGGGGGTAAGTGCGCAGTTTATTTCTTTCTTAATGGCTGCCCGGGGGCACGAGTTCTTGTGTGGCTGGCGCGTGGGTTCAATCCACCAGTCTTTCACCACGCGCTGGCTCCCTTCACTGGTTTAACTACTGCCCCAAATATGCACTATATGTGGCCACGGGCACCCACTTTTCCACTGTCACCAATGTATATACCAATACTGTTTTCCCAAAGAGTCTAATAAAAATAAGCAGGGACTCCACAGTTAGGTGGGATGTGGTGGGGTGTCACATACTACGCCAGTAGAACGATGCGTGTACTCACGCATTTGACCATTCCGACATACATTACAGAAACTACTCTTACAATTGATAAGAATTAATTACAAATAGCAATACCATACTCATATATATATACCAAATGATGTAATCTCGATACCTTAAAGGTAGTGTACCTCGGGTACTGCGTTTTGGTCTCCAATTTACTGGGGTAAGCATTTCCCCTTTTTCCGGAACGCTTTTACTACAAGCGGAATCATTACGTTCAGGGGACCCTTCCTCAATGGGGTCTGGGGTTATAGATTCTCCCGAACTCGGCGTAGTAGGGCCGCCCATGAACAATAAGAGCTCCATGGGATCGTGGAATGGTATGAGCTCCGAGGCTCCCTGACCATCCACTACAGGTAAGTTTCATCCTTCCTCATGAACTGTTGCGGTACAAGGTTTAATTTGTTCACGGGACACAACACTGACTGGCCCCGCCGGATCGCGGCGGATTTTGTAAGTATAGTGTTCACCATCCGGAACGCCAATCACGACATAGGGGAGATTTCCCCACCACGTGTCCAATTTACTACGGCGATGGTTCCGTCTTCTCCAGACCCTATCCCCGACTTTTATAGGCACGGGCCGGCTATGTGTATTATAATTTTCTTCTTGACGCTGATGGACCACCCGTAGTCGCCTTTCCACAATTGCTTGGGCTGTTTTTATCCTCCGTTGGTGTTCACAGATCCAGTCAGTTTGGGGGTTATCAGTATGACTCTCCGTAGGTAACAATTCCAAGTCCTGAGGCAACTTCCCCCGCCGGCCAAACATAAGGCGTAAATCCTGTGGAGCAATGTTCCGTATTGTTATACAGATATGTAAGCTCCTGAAGTAGAGTTGGCCATTTGGCCCGATCCCCCGTCGGCAGACTTCTCAACATACTAATGACGGTTTGATTAGCTCGTTCGCACAGGCCATTCCCCTGTGGGTGGTAGACTGTAGTTCTCGCCTTCTGACAACCATAATAAGAACAAAGTTCCCGAAAAAGTTGTGATTCAAATGCAGGACCTTGGTCCATCAGGATACAATCAGGGTACCCATACGTCCTAGCAAAATGTTTGAGGAACAGTTCAGCGGTGGTCTTTGCTGTAAGATCTTTAGCCGGTACCACGATCAGGAATTTACTATAATGGTCAGTCATAGTCAAGGCATACTGATACCCACTGGTGCTAGGTTCAAGCTTCACGTGGTCCAGGGAGACAATCTGCAATGGGTATCGACTCTTAATGGGGTGTAATACATCTTTCTGGCTAGCAGCGGGATGTCGCTTGAGACTACACGACACACAGTTCCGGCACCACTTTTCAATATACTCTCTCATGCTAATCCAGAAGTATCTCTTCCTCAATATTGCTTCTGATTTTTGCACTCCGAAGTGCCCGGATCGATCATGATAGGCCTCTAATAGCAGGGTGACCTGTTCTCTGGGAACGACAATTTGAGTAATCGTCTGATGAGTGCCGGGATCTGTGCTGACTCGTACTAGAAGGCCTTGTTTCATCTGGATACGATCCCGATGTCGCAGCCATTTTACCAATTCTGGATCGGCTTCAGCTCGTTGGATCCTATTTAACCGTCGGTTCTGTTGGAGTAAAGCTAATAGTTGTCTTAACACGGGGCTTTGCCGTTGAATACTTGACCAGTCACAGGGGACCGGATCACTCGGTGAGTCCCCATCCTGTGACTCAATGGAGGCAGACAAGGGGTCAGAAGTGACAGTTCGACCTGTTCCACAAAATTTGAACGCTGGGGTCTCGATGTCCTCGTCAAGATCTTCACCTTGTTCTGCGACATCTGTATTTGGCAGACGTGATAGGGCATCAGCATTTCCGTTCAACTTTCCACTTCTGTATGAGACCGTGTAATTAAAATTGGCCAGGCGGGATACCCACCTTCGTTCGAGGGCTCCCAGTCGAGCGGTAGACAGGTGGGCCAAAGGATTATTATCCGTCATGATGATGAATGGGGTGGCGGCTAAGTAATCCTTAAATTTTTCCGTGATGGCCCAGACAAGAGCTAACAATTCCAGCTTGAAGGTGCTATAATTTTCGCTGTTTCGCTCAGTTTTGCGAAGTCCCCGACTAGCATAGGCAATAACTCGCTCACGTCCATCCTGCCTCTGGGACAAAACAGCCCCCAAACCACGGTGACTGGAGTCGGTGTATACCTCGAAGGGCTTATCATAGTCTGGATAGGCGAGTAGTGGAGCTTCCGTTAATGCAACCTTCAGTTGATCAAAGGCCGTTTGATGTTCTCCCCTCCAATCCACGAAAGCCGAGCCTCTTCTCTCAACACCTGCTCTGCCCCTTAGAAGTTCGTGCAAGGGGGCGGCTACTCGGGTGAATTGTGCAATAAACCGCCTGTAATAACCGACGAATCCTAGGAAACTCCGGACATCCCGGACAATTCAGGGCACCGGCCAGCCCTGTACCACATTAATTTTCTCTGGGTCAGGCATCACTCCTTCGGCACTGACAACATGACCAAGGTACCGAACTTTTGGTTTAAGTAGATGGCACTTGGCCGGTTTAAGCTTTAGTCCAGCCTTAATCAGTAAACCGAATATCTCCCCCAGATGTCTAAGGTGATCCTCATAATTCTTTGAAAAGATAATGACATCATCGATGTATAACAACACGGTCTCAAAGTTGTGGTGGCCAAGACAATGTTCCATGACTCGTTGGAATGTAGCTTGTGCATTACAGAGCCCAAAGGTCATCCGATCAAATTCAAATAGGCCCATTGGGGTGGTGAAAGCAGTCTTTTCCCTATCTTCAGGGGCCATTTGAATCTGCCAGTATCCACTGGTAAGGTCTAGCGTGGAGAAGTATGCGGCTGTTTTCAAGGCTGTTAAGGATTCTTCGATTCTCGGTAGCGGGTAAGCATCCTTGTGAGTGACCGCATTTAACCTGCGATAATCTACGCAGAATCGGAGGCTGCCATCTTTTTTCTTCACGATTACAATCGGAGCCGCCTATGGACTGTGGCTCTCTCGAATGACTCCAGCCTCCTTCATTTCGGCTAGCATGTTTCTCACAGGCTGATACATGGTTGGAGGTAAAGGACGATGCCTCTCTTTAATCGGAGGGGTTGTGCCCGTAGGTATATGATGAAACACTTTCTCAGCCTTGCAGAAATCAGAAGGGTGTTGACTAAAGACCTCAGCGTTTCGTCGTATCATCTGGAGTACCCCTTCTCGTTGCACTTCCGATGTGTCCTCATCGCCGATCTGAACTTCTGTCCACCACGGAGTTTCGATTTTGTTGACTGATTCCTCCGCTGCAGCCTTACCGGGAGTCGTGATCCCATTTAGTCCCACTATATCCTGGAAGTCTATTAGACTTACTCTTGCTACTGGGTAGTGTTGTAAAGTCAGACAGGATAATTGTGTGGCTTAAGTACACGCACAGGTACCCTTACATGCTCCACAATCGCCAAGGTTCTGGCTACCGCAAAAGGCTGCAGTCCGTCATAGTCGCAGGATTCGACCAGGGCTTCGTAATTACGTCCCAGGGGACCTATCCTGGTCTTACACCACACCACCTGTTCGGATTTGGGCTCTAACAAGACTGGTTGTCGATCTGTGACTCGGGCCTTCCCTATCTCTCCCCGAACGTTGGCAAACCTCTTCTGTTTCTCTAACAACCGTACGGTCTGCTGTAGGGCCCTCCGCTCTCTAGGAGCCGCATTCCTCATTTCACATCGCAAAGCTTCCACTATCTCATCAGGGCAGTTCTTTAAGATATTCATGCCTAAGATAACCGGATGTAAATGAGTACTAGGCGCAGTGGTAACTAGGCATCCCTGTCGATACAGCTTGGCCTTCCCTATCTTCATATTGGGTTCCCAATATCCTTGGTATGTGATGGCTTGCCCGTTGCTGGCCAGTAGGTGGAGCCAGGTAGTTGGTGGAGTTATGATGGTATTTTTATCCCAATGTCGGAGGAACTCGGTGAGACGTATGGTAGATACCTGAGAACCCGTATCCAGGAGGGCTGTTACTTCCACCCCATTAATCTGGATCTTCAAATGCGGGCACTCACCAACGTACCTGGGCCACCATTCCTGCGACGACGGACCGGTTATTGGGCCTCCTCCCGAGGGTCGGTCCCTTGCCTTGGGGTTTCCCTGTTTAAATTGGTATTTGGGCAGTTTCGCTCGATATGTCCATTTTGTTGACAACCCCTGCAGATTGGCCTCCCCTGGGGGTCAAACTGATCAGTGGGCCGTCGGCCCGACTCTCTAGGTATGTCCCAACGAGGTCGATTCTGGCCACTGCGACCTTGACGCCAATCTCTTCGCCGGTTATCACCTTGCTCTCCACTTAACTCATCTATTCGTTGGTTCATCCTGGCCAAATTCAGCGTGAGCTCCGTAAGCTTGCTGCCAAGTACACTGATAGTGTCTGTTCCCGATGGAGCTTGGGCCTGCTGAGAAACGGACCCTTTTGGTGTCAAGGTCTCAAATCTAGGGCACGATTTGTCTTCGTGTGGACTCCCCTCCTCAAGTCTTTCAGTTGCTGGTTCGTGGTCGGCATCGCCACTTTGGTTTAACCCGAGGATTTGGAGGATGGCCTCCTTAAACTCAGAAAACAAACAATTCGGCTGTTGGCGCCTCCACATCCGTAATTGAGAACGAACCGCCTCACCTTGAGCTCCCTCTATAAATAAGTTGATTAGAGTCTCATCAGCCTGGACGATCTCGCGGGCGTCGATGGCTTTCATTGCCTCCTGTAATCCCAAGGCGAAATCCCGTAATGACTCATTGGGTCGCTGTTTCCTTGCGTAAAGGCGACTTTTGACTTCCGCTACGGTTTTGGAATCAAATCTACTCCCGAGTTTTTGGAAAATATCCTCCACCGTTTCTTTTTCCTCATCTTCCCAGGCCTTCACCTCACGTAGTGCAGAGTCTTTCAATTGTCCCATCACAATCTCCACTTGTTGTTTCGCACTAAGTGGGTATAACTGAAACAAAGAATACAGTTTGTCTTTAAACTCTTTAAGTGTGCTGGAGCCAGCCGATCGTACGTTTCCGGCATATGTAGGCAACCAAGGGGCCCCAAAATAGTACGGCATAGTTATAGGTGATGTCATTGTGGTCGTAGTAGTAGTCGAATTTCCCTCCCTGGGGGACGCTGGAAGACGCCTCCTGCCTGACGTCGATGCTGGAGTCTGTGAGGCCGACATTTTGTTGATATCCTGTTCGTGACGCCAAATTTAGATGTAACAAACTGCAAAATGTTCTGAATTCCTTTTCCCTCCGTGAGAGTCGGCAAGGGAACTCAATTCCACATGTAACACTCTGATACCAAAAGAAAGTCTTCTTTATTAACTTATATTCGTTCTCCGACTGAGAATTCAAATATCGTAGATTTACATATACAGAACATACAATATAACTTCACAGTTTTGGATAAATAATACATTCATCGTGAGGTTTTTTATTGCACCGGAACGGGATCTTCACGACGCTCCCTCTGTCTGTGTTGGGTCCCTAGGAGGAAGATCACTTTATACTCACAACTTTTAAAAGCCTTTAGTATTAGGCTAAATCGGACCCACAAAGTATAACAACCTGTTAAATAATTTGTAATTTTCTCAACTGTAGACTAAGGCAAACCTCTCACTAAATGTGACAATTCGTAGAATTTTAACAGTTAAAACAGTCAGAGTTAGAATAGTATTTTACACTCCACCTCCCTTGCACCCCCCACCCAGGCATGCAATTTAGAATGAGTAGCCAAACCAAAATCCCTTTAGAGCACGTGCACGGCTATATATGTCTTAAAGAGAGCTCTCTTACTGTTTGTTACCCGGGTCAAGTATAAATTGAGTTTAAAGGTTCTGATCTGATTTTCCTAGGTGATGCTGTCTAGACTAATGACCTGAACGGTTCCTGAGGGCAAATGTTCTGTTCCAGCAAGTCTATCGGCTTTCCCGGATACCTTGGGAGGTTCGATTACGGTTTAAGTTCCAAACCCCTAGTGTGCCGTCTCTCCGACACGAGTTCCACGGCTGTTACTTTATATCCTTTGTGGGGCACTGCAGACTCATCTTACTCCTACGTAACACTTGGACAGCTGTGTGGAACTAACTGTGATTTTATGACTCAGTATCCGTATGTGTGGTTTATCCTATGCAGTTTCTCTCACTCCTCATAGGCTGCTATTCTAGGACCCTTGTCCCTTAGCTCCGTTAATGCTTCACCTCTTTAGCTGATTTGATGTCTCCTAGGGCTGTCTTCAGAACAGTGTTTATTTGTAAATATGGGTGTCAGAGTGAGAGGTAAATGTCCCTTTTTAGTGTGGCTTTGCTGCCAAACATGTCCCTGTTTTAGTTCTATGTCAGGGCTGCGTCTGGGGTCACAGCTGAAGGCACTACACTAGCTGTGTACTGTTTGTGTAACTACCCTGGCTGGACAACTGCTGCTGTAGTTGAAGCTCACAGGGATGAGAGGGGGAGTTTCACCTACGTGATAATCTTGGTGCTGTCAGCCGCCTCCTCCCGCCTCCTGGTGTGGCCGCGATGAGGGGGACACCCCTGGAGCCGCCTCCGGCTGTTTTTACTGCTCGGGGTGGGAAGGAGCGTTACCCCATCACTCAACTTGGACTCCGCCTTCGGCCCGCCTCTATACTGCCTCCCGTGGTGGCTACAGCCTGTAGGCCACGTCTCTGCTCCGCCTCCCGGACCGCCTCCCGGGATGATCACCTCCGCTGTGCAGTCTCCGCCCGGGTCACTGCGCCCTGCTGCGGCCAGACTCTCCTCTTCCCACTCTGTCCGCCGGGCGGCACGGGGAATCCCACGCTCGGTGTCGCGCTGGGGAGAGCCAAAATGATCGGAGCTGCGCAGTCCTGCTCCAGTCTCTCGGGGTCTCTGGGGGTAAGTGCGCAGTTTATTTATTTCTTAACGGCTGCCCAGGGGCATGAGTTCTTGTGTGGCCAGCGCGTGAGTTCAATCCACCAGTCTTTTACCACGCGCTGGCTACCTTCACTGGTTTCACTACTGCCCAAAATATGCACTATATGTGGCCACGGGCACCCACTTTTCCACTGTCACCAATGTATATACCAATACTGTTTTCCCAAAGAGTCTAATAACAATAAGCAGGGACTCCACAGTTAAATGGGATGTGGTGGGGTGTCACAGCCGCCCACGGGGGATTGTATTTTCACTTTGCAAGTGTGCAAACGCCTTTGCAGCTGAGTGGTACAAAAACATTTTATGCAAAACAAGACCAGCCCTGTAGTCAGTAGCGGCTCTTGCCACTGTCAAGTAGGACTTTTGCCCGGGGCGCCGCTGTCCTGAGGGCGCTGCCGCTGTGGCAAGAGCCGCTACTAACTTGGATGGCGGCGGCGGTGGTTTTGAAAAGGTCCTCTCTGCGAAGGGAATCTAGATGCGCAGCGAGGAAGCGTCTAGTTTCCCTTTGCGGAGAGGACCTTTCTGTGCAGCGCTATGGGAGAGACGTCATGACGTCTATCCCATAGCTGAGAGGAGCGGCGCCGGAGACAAAGTGCGCTGGTCGGGAACAGGAACGGGGCTGGTAAGTATTTTTTTTTAAACTAGGTGCACAGCTACTTTTGGGTACTACTAATGGAGGCACAGCTGCAGGGGGCATACTAAGGGGGGCACAACTACTAGGGCCACAACTAATGGGGGCACAGCTGCAGGGGGCACACTAAAGGGGACACAACTAATGGGGGCACAGCTGCAGGGGGCACACTAAGGGGTCACAAGTACTGTGGCCACAACTAATGGGTGCACAGCTGCAGGGGGCACAACTACTGGGGCCACAACTAATAGGGGCACAGCTGCATGGGGCACAGCTACTGGGGCCACAACTAATGGGGGCACAGCTACTGGGGCCACAACTAATGGGGGCACAGCTGCAGGGAGCATAACAGCTACTGGGGGCACAGCTGCAGGGGGCATAACAGCTACTGGGGGCACAGCTGCAGGGGGCACAACAGCTGCAGGGGGCATAACAGCTACTGGGGGCCTAGCTTCACGGGGGCACAACAGCTACTGTGGGCACAGCTCTACAGGGTGCACAACGCTACAGGGGGCAAAACTACAGGGAGCAAAACTGACCACGCCCCTTTCCTATGAAGCCATGCCCCCATTTTTTTTACTAACCCTATTTTGCCGTCTCGGGCGGGGGGAAGAGGGGGGGGAACTTTTGCCCTGGGCGCCACAAGGTCTAGAACCAGCCCTGCCTGTAGTTACTTATTCTGTGCGATGAGTGCAGCGACAGAGGTGCCAGAATTGATGTCAGATACCCGCCCTGCAAACGCCTGGACACTCCTGCGTTTTCCCAAACACTCCCAGAAAACGGTCAGTTGACACCCATAAATGCCCTCATCCGGTCAATCTCCTTGCGATCGGCTGTGCGAATGGAATCTTCGCTAGATCCAGTGCACAGCAGCGATGCTCTTTGTGCCCGTATGACGCGCATGCGCATTGCGGTGCATACGCAGTTTTGCCATTTTTTTACCTGATCGCTGCGCTGCAAAAATCGTCAGCGAGCGATCAACTCGGAATGACCCCCATTATCCAGTGATGATGAGACCTCTTCATTCCTGAAGTAATCCACAGGGTTAAAAAAAAAAATAAACCGAAAGCCCGAACCAACAAACTAAAGGGGTTCCATGTTCACACATGGAACCCCTTTCCCCAAATGCTGGGAACCCCCCGTGACTGCTGTCACTAGAGATCCCAGCAGCCAATCAGGGAGCGAAGTTAAATGGGGTCACCCGCAAGAATCACCCCAATTAACCTCGCGTTTCGCAGCAGACCACAAAATTCCCATCATAGGCTATAATGGAGCTGCGCAGAGCGAAGCTCTATTCTAGCCGGTGCGCTCCACCTGATTGACAGGCCAGGAGCGCACAGCCAATCAGGAGAGCGCTATTTCGTAGCACTCCCTAATTTGCTGCTGGGATCTCTAGTGACAGCAGTCACGGGGGGTCCCAGCATTCGGGGAAAGGGGTTCCATGTTTTAACCCTGTGGATTACTTCAGGAACGAAGAGGACCGATCATCACTGGATAATAGGTGAGTATTTGGGGGGGGGGGGGTTCCACAGGTACCCCTACTGGATTTTACTGGACAAGGGGAAGTGATTGGCCGGCGTGGGATGTAGGTAAGTATGTATGAGTGTGTAAGTGTGCATGTATGTTTATTAAAGTTTTACTGTCATGGTGTGTGTGTGTATTGTTTTTATTTGGGTATTTCTTTTGTTGTAGAACTACAGGTACACTGCAGGCCTGTTATTTCCCCATATGCTGATACTTGTGATTATCCAAGTACCAGCAAGCGGGGGAGGATTGCTGAGACTTGTAGTTCCACAACAAAAGACAATTTTTTTTACACTTTGAAAGGCTATCAGCCTCCCATCCACTGCCACGGATGGGGGGGACGACAGCCTTGGGGTGACTAGTTGGCGGGGTAATGTCACGGCCGCAGGGACCAATATAGAGATAAGCGGGTTCGGTTCCTCGGGATCCGAAGCCCCCCAAACTTTACCTATTTTACACGGTTCCGAGGCAGCCTCGGATCTTCCCGCCTTGCTTGGTTAACCAGAACGCGCCCGAACGTCATCATCCCGCTGTCGGATTCTCGCGAGATTCGTATTCTATATAAGGATCCGCGCGTAGCCGCCATTTTCACTCGCGCATTGGAGATTGAACGGAGAGGACGTGGCAGCGTTCTCTCCCTGAAAAGCTCCGTAATCTGTGCTCAGTGTGCTGCAAATATCTGTGCTCAGTGTGCTGCAAATAATCTGTGCTCAGTGTGCTGAAAATATCTACGTTCTCTACCTGAAAACGCTCCATATCTGTGCTCAGTGTGCTGCAAATATCTGATCAGTGTGCTGCATTGTGGGCACTGGGGACTACCGGTATATAATAATTATAGTAGTACAGTACAGTAGGCCATTGCTGTATCTTGCAGCTCTGTGTCACTGCAAGTATCCATTCCATATCTGTGCGGCATTTTTGTGAGCAGTATATATAGTATTACAGTGCAGCATTTTGGTGACTAACAGTATATAGTTGTACAGTAGGCCATTGCTGTATCTTGCAACTCTGTGTCACTGCAAGTATCCATTCCATATCTGTGCGGCATTTTTGTGAACAGTATATATAGTATTACAGTGCAGCATTTTGGTAACCAACAGTATATAAGCACATGAGGGAAGAGGGCCCTGCTCGTGATAGCTTACAATCTAAAGGGGAGGGGTAGACAGATATGGGTGACACAGATGGGGTACATAGAGAACGTGGAACAGAGGGTTAGAAATCAGGATGAGATTTGGCTGAGTTTGGTGAAGAAGTGGACCCCCAGAAGGCACAAGTCAATACTTAACATTGCAACATTTTACTGGGCTATGCAGAAGAAAATTAAAAATAGGGGAAAAAAAAAAAAAAAAGAATCGATAACTTCTACTGCTTTCAAAAATGTCAATGGAAGCTGAAATAATGGACAACTACCTCATGGAAGCCAGATACAGTATACCAAACAGTACTTAGCAGAGTTAGGAATGAGTGCTTATGAAATACAGTAACATTTTGTCATAATATTTCAGAAACTGCATGGCTGGTCTCTTGCACTCTTTTGCTCTAATACACCACCTGCTTTAGGATTTATATTCAAAAACATTATGTCTCCATAATCCCAAAAACGTCAGTCTTCTTCCAGTGATTTGGACCAATAATACCATTGATTAGAACGAATAATTACTGTGATTTTGTCATTTTCTTCCAGTGATTTGGACCAATAATACCATTGATTAGAACGAATAATTCCTGTGATTTTGTCATTTTCTTCCAGTGATTTGGACCAATAATACCATTGATTAGAATGAATAATTCCTGTGATTTTGTCATTTTCTTTCAGTGATTTGGACCAATAATACCATTGATTAGAATTAATAATTCCAGTGATTTTGTCATTTTCTTCCAGTGATTTGGACCCATAATACCATTGATTAGAACGAATAATTCCAGTGATTTTGTCATTTTCTTCCAGTGATTTTGACCAATAATACCATTGATAAGAACGAATAATTCCTGTGATTTTGTCATTTTCTTCAAGTGATTTGGACCAATAATACCATTGATTAGAATGAATAATTCCAGTGATTTTTTCATTTTCTTCCAGTGATTTTGACCAATAATACCATTGATTAGAATGAATAATTCTTGTGATATTGAGGTGTTTGTGTCGCTTAGCTTAGCCGTCTAGTGACCACAGTGCACCTCTTTTTCTCTTTTCTTTGCATTATGTGCTGTTTGGGGCCAATTTTTTTAAGTGCCATCCTGTCTGACACTGCAGTGCCACTCTTAGATGGGCCAGGTGTTTGTGCCGCCCTCTTGGGTCGCTTTGCTTAGTCAACCAGCGACCTCGGTGCAAATTTTAGGACTAAAAATAATATTGTGAGGTGTTCAGAATAGACTGGAAATGAGTGGAAATTGTGGTTATTGGGGTTAATAATACTATAGGATCAAAATTACCCCCAAATTCTATGATTTAAGCTGTTTTTGAGGGGTTTTGAAAAAAAAACACCCGAATCCAAAACACATCCGAATCCGACAAAAAATTTTCAGGGAGGTTTTGCCAAAACGCGTCCGAATACAAAACACGGCCGTGGAACCGAATCCAAAACCAAAACACAAAACCTGAAAAATGTCCGGTGCACATCTCTAGACCTGTATAAAAGTGGCCCCCGGCTGTGGCATTATCTCTCTGGCTAGTGGAGCCCGGTGCTGGTTGTCTAAAAATGGGGGAACCCTATATGCCTTTTTACCCCTGTATTTTAACAACCAGGACCAGCTCAAAGAGCCCGAGGCTGGCTATGCTTAGGAGGGGGGACCCCATGCAATTTTCTTTTATGATTTTAAACGCTTTCAGACCCTTTTCCACAGATAAACGTGCATGGATCTCACTGATCCGTGCATGACTATCAGAACACGCCAGCGAAAAGCAGGTCTATTTGACAGCTCCATATTTTTACGAATTCTATGCATTCCCGGCAGTGTTTACTATTGTCGGCAGTGATTGAGAATACAAATTCTTAGTAAATTACCAAATTGTGTAAAATAACAGCCATGTTTGACCAATGGGCTATCCATTTGTGTGGTCAGCAGTGTATCTCAATATGAATATCCCCAGCACTGCCGAGATTTGTGTTTAGTAAATTCCTGAGATCACACTGTGGAAAAAAAAACTCAAATGAAATTGGGACCTTAGTAAATATACCCCTAAGTTCCTGGATGCCAAATCACCGTGCTTAGCATCTCTGTACAGTATTTTGTATTTGAGTACTAAATAGCATGAACACCTTGTAACATACAGTGGCAAGTGTTATCTTTCTTAGTATAATGGGGAGAGAAAAGCTCCTCCGTAAGTTCCTGGATGCCAAATCACCGTGCTTAGTATCTCTGTGCAGTATTTTGTATTTGAGTACTAAATAGCGTGAACAGCTTGTAACGTACTCTGCTGTAAAGGCGATAGCGGCAAGTGTTAACTTTCTACGTATAATGGGGAGAGATGAAAGCTTCTCCCTAAGTTCCTGGATGCCAAATCACCATGCTTAGCATCTCTGTACAGTATTTTGTATTTGAGGACTAAATAGCACGAACAGCTTGTAACATACTCTGCTATAAAGGCTACAGCGGCAAGTGTTATCTTTCTAAGTATAGTGGGGAGAGATAAAAAATCCTCCCTAAGTTCCTGGATGCCAAATTACTATGCTTAGCATCTCTGTACAGTATTTTGTATTTGAGTACTAAATATCATGAACAGCATGTAACGTACTCTGCTGTAAAGCTACATCGGCAAGTGTTATCTTTCTACGTATAATGGAGAGAGATAAAATCACCTCCCTAAGTTCCTGGATGCCAAATCACTGTGCTTAGCATCTCTGTACAGTATTTTGCATTTGAATACTGAATAGCACGAACAGCTTGTAATGTACAGAGGCAAGTGTTATCTTTCTACATATAATGGGGAGAAATAATAAATCCTCCCTAACTTCCTGGATGACAAATTACCGTGCTTAGCATCTCTGTACTGTATTTTGTATTTGAGTGCTAAATAGCATGAACAGCTTGTAACATACTCTGCTATAAAGGCTACAGTGGCAAGTGTTATCTTTCTACGTATAATGGGGAGAGATAAAAGCTCCTCCCTAAGTTCCTGGATGCCAAATCACTGTGCTTAGTGTTTCTGTACAATATTTTGCATTTGAGTACTGAATAGCATGAACAGCTTGTAATGTACAGCGGCAAGTGTTATCTTTCTACGTATAATGGGGAGAAATAATAAATCCTCCCTAACTTCCTGGATGACAAATTACCGTGCTTAGCATCTCTGTACAGTATTTTGTATTTGAGTGCTAAATAGCACAAACAGCTTGTAACATACTCTGCTGTAAAAGCTACATCAGCAAGTGTTATCTTTCTACATATAATGGAGAGAGATAAAAGCACCTCCCTAAGTTCCTGGATGCCAAATCACTGTGCTTAGCATCTCTGTACAGTATTTTGCATTTGAGTACTGAATAGCACGAACAGCTTGTAATGTACAGCGGCAAGTGTTATCTTTCTATGTATAATGGGGAGAGATAATAGATCCTCCCTAAGTTCCTGGATGACAAATTACCGTGCTTAGCATCTCTGTACAGTATTTTGTATTTGTGTGCTAAATAGCATGAACAGCTAGTAATGTACTCTGCTGTAATCGCTAGAAGTGTGCACACTTCTATTGAATGTGAAGGTATATTACAAAAGATTAATAAAGTGAGTGTCAGAAAAAATAAATAAAAATACACTTGCACTTTGGGAATTCAAACCCAGGACTCTCAGCATGGGAGGTGGAAGACTTCACCACTTGCCGCAACCACTGCATGGAAGCTCATGTGTAAATGTACTGTAAGCAGCGATTCATTCCCATTGATGTTTGTGTATGCCGTTAAGGGACTTGGACGCACATATTCCAGAACACGGTATTAAGCCACCACCTCCCCCTACCCCATCCCACTTCCCCCATGGGAGCCTGCACAGTTCATACAGTAGACAGGGAGGGAGGTCAGGTTACAATAAATGTACAATTCTAAAGATAAAAAGATTTATAGTGGCGCTCATGGAATCAGACATACAGTTTATAAAACATGTCCTTGGAGCCAATCATTTATTTTACACGCAACTTTATACACATACAAATTCCTATGCATAGGAAATAGACATATCAAAAAACTCAATTCACTATAAGTATAAGTTGGTATCAAGCGAGTAGCTTGTAAGATTCCTTGTAGGTATCGTATTTAACGGCCAATAATTCAAAGTTTGGGTGATTTAAAATCCAAAATTACTATTGTGCTACCTAATAAAATAAATGTATAGTTTTATACTTATTGGTTCCAAGGACATGTTTTATAAACTGTATGTCTGATTCCATGAGCATCACTATAAATCTTTTATTCTTTAGCATTGACCATTATTAGGGGACAAAACACAGCCCCTTTATAGAAGGCAAACGTCGGAATTCAGATATAAGGTTTATTATTTATATTTATATTTGCATTATCAATTTTCTAACTACAGGTTTTGTACTAACACAGGCGCTTCAAATATTGTGTAAAATACAATAAATGTACAACACAATACTGTACTGTATATGAAAATCGGATAGAGAACTGCAGTCGCTTTGATAGATGTGCAAATTGTACAGTAGCAGTGATCCCCTCTTATAAAGTACAACACAGATTCTCTAACGCTGACAATCTACAGTAGTGTGTTGCTCGAACAGTTAGTAGCATCAGAATACACTAATTTATATTATTGTCTACGGGTCCTCAATGCCACTTTGTATTTTAGATAGCCGAATGAGTCGCTCCTGCAGATTTACCCTGATTTATGTGAAACCTGTGTGCACACTTCTATTGAATGTATTACAATAGATTACAAAGAAAAAAAAGTTAATAAAGTTTATGTCAGGGAAAAAAATACATTAGCAATTTGGGAATCAAACCCAGACCTCTAAGCATGGGAGGCAGAAGCCTTCACCGTTCGCCCACGTCACTGCATGGCAGATACACAAGTTCATGTGTAAAAGTACTGAAAGCAGTGATTCCTTACCATTGGTGTTCATTAATGCCGTTAGGGGACTTGGACGCTCATATAGCTAAACACGGTATTTAGTGCACTGTACATACTTTAAAGTCAATGAACTACATTATTCATTTCACACATTAGTTGCGTCTGCATATACTATTTTAATTTTTACTCTATTGCTTTTGCTACAGGACTTGGACACTCACATGCAGTAACACGGCAATTAACAAGTGTTTTAATACTTTCGTTTGCGTCTGTAGAAACAATTTTTTTTACTCTCCGTCTGACCATTGGTCACTATCTGTGTGTACAGTATGCAGTACAGATCTGTATATTAACATTACAGTCATCACTGACCATTTGCCAGAGCTTGTACTGTAGATCAATCCGCCACTATTCGATCTAAAGAACTGGATTAGTGGAGCATTAGCCACTCAGTGGTGGAGATGTTTATTGCATACTGAGTATATACTCGTGCCTCAACGCGCCGGTCCGTGATTAAATTCAGCAACCTAAGCTATCGCCTAGGCATGACTAAACATCTGTTTAGGTGGAGAAACAGCCAAGATAATGGAGGACCCATCTGTAGATGTCAAATAATTAAAGCATCTTCCACTGTACATAATTCATTCCTACTGACAGAACATCATGGTGATCAGTTAATGAATAAGCAGTAGCAGATTTACCACTAGACAACCAAATCGTCTGTTTAGGGCCCCAGAGGGCCCACCAACAGGGCTGACTCATGGAGCCAGGAGAGCATTTCTGATTTCTGGTGGATCACGAACTCAGCTGAAAGTGTTAGAACACTGGGCTGGTTGAATACTACTGCCAGGCTGTGAGTGATTAGACAGCTGCTGGGTGCTGGTTCCAACGCTCGTCTGTGTCCTATTCAGTGTCTTGTGCGTGTGATGTCATTTGCATGCACGTATGATGTAACATGTACAGAGGGAGGAGCCAGCCCAGGATATGCCAAGAGACAAGTGAAGACTGAAACGGGTGATGTACGTGTTTTAGCACAGTGGCTGCCTGCGCCCAGTACCTGCAGTGTGAATTTAAGTACACTAGTACCACTGCCATCTGCCTGCTACAATCGGGGTGGGGGTGGGGGGTTGCATACACTGACTGGGGAACACACACTAAGGATTGTTTGAGTAAGTGGGGTCCCAAATTGGTGTTTTGCTTAGGGCCCATGAGGTCAAATCCACCTTTGTGACTGTGTGAGCCAGCCATTCAGAAAACTATGTCAATAGTCGCTATACTGTAACTCATATGTTGCTCTCCTGGACTCCTGAGAATCCATGGCAAATCCAGGGGAGACTGAAGGCCTGGGGAGAATGAAGGCCAGTCTAACTGTAGGGATGGTCAACATCCATCGGCTATGAACAAACAATTATGGTTTAGCACCGATGGCTGATGCTTTTTCCATCGATGGATATCTGATTGTTCTCCACCACTGGTGGTTGAGAGGCAGTAATGTTTTTTTTTCTTTGATGCAGGGCCGCACAGACCTTAGGCTGGGTACACACTTGACAATATGCACCCGATATATCGTCTGAACCGGCGGATCAGACGATATGTCGGTCACATCGTCCAGTGTGTATACACTATATAGTTAATGATGTGCGCTCCTGCGGGTCATTAACGAAGTCCAATATCTTCAGTTCCAGCCTTTAAATCTAAAGATATTGGACAAGACTGCATGCACTTGGATGTGGGTGGATGCCGTCACTGAATGATGTTGTCAATGCCATAACTGACGATATTGGTGACAATATTATTTAGTGTGTATGTCCGATCAGTGTCGGACTGGGGCATGAAGGGCCCACGGGGAGGGATGCTGTTGTAGGGGCCTATGCTTAAGGGTGTGGCCAGGCTCCACAGGGGCGTGGCCAGTCACCACAGAGGTTTGGCTAACCATTACAGAGTACATGTTCTGCTCCCCTTGGTACAGTAAATATATAATAAACCATATTCTTGTGAAGTATAATGCATAATTCAAGTACACTAGGATAGAGTCTGGAACCTGATCCCTAGAGAAGGAGGAGGGCCCACAGGCAGTGGGGCCCACCGGTGGCTTCCCCTGTTCCCTGTGGGCCAGTCCGACCCTGTGTCCGATATCTTTTTCACTTGATGATGTTGCATCTTATGCGCATCGTCAAGTGTGTACCCAGCCTTAGCACTGACCCTGGTATGCTGCTACGCCCCATCCCTTCCCTGATCCGATGGCTGCCTTCTGTTTCAGGGATGTCCAACTGGTTTCATGACATCAATGATACACACTGATGGCAATCCCACCTCACTGGAAGTAGGTGGTCAAGGGGTTTGGTGATGTGATTTACTTTGAAACATCTCATCATGACCCCACTACCCGCTTTACAATGTTGCAAATCATGAATCATCATGCCACCTTGCACCGCCCACCTGGCTGCCCCCACCGGAACCTGAAACCTGAATGGTGACAAGTATATTATAACATTTGAGTCATTCACTGATTTACCAGAGATGTTCTGACAATGAAATCGAGGTAATATCTTAGATTTTCTTTTCTTTATAGCATTTCCTTTTTTTGCCTGCATGTATTATCTGCACTATAAGAAGCCTGATCTCTGGGTCAGATCTGAGTTGGATGTATCTCTGTGCATGGAGGCAAATGGCGAGTCTCTGCATGTGCAAAGGACAGTGTGCAGGGTCTGAGTTGGGTTACAGCCGGCGCTTATGTGTGAAATGGATATGAGTCAGCAGGGTTTGCCAAGTGTGACCTGCAAGTGGCGTTACAGAAATCCACAATCAATTGCTCTACAGTTTATGGGAAGGACAGATGGGTAAAAGAGTGGCAGTCCCACAATTAGTGTTAGTTGTTGAGCTAAGTGATTTATCTGAAAAGCGTTACAGAGACTAGTTATTCAATTTGCAAAGACAATGTTGCTAGCACACACTCTTTTCATCAGTTGTTCCCGTGGACCACGTCACTTGCTGTATCTGCATCACTTCCACTTAAGTATTTCAAACGGGTGTAGTATGGTATGCCGGCAGTCAGGCTCCCGGCGACCAGCATACCGGCGCCGGGAGCCCGACCGCCGGCATACCGACAGTGTGGCGAGCGCAAAGGAGCCCCTTGCGGGTTCGCTGCGCTCGCCACGCTGTGTTTCCCTGACAGAAAGTACTGGGTCTATCCCTTATAGTCGGCGTGGCTACGCGCGCCACGCTATTTTATTCTCCCTCCAGGGGGGTCGTGGACCCCCAAGAGGGAGAATAAGTGTCGGTATGCCGGCTGTCGGGATTCCGGCGCCGGTATACTGAGCGCCGGGATCCCGACAGCCGGCAAACTGAATACCACCCTTTCAAACCTACATGTTTATCAACTTTAACCCACACAATCCTGTGGTGAGAAATGCTTAGCTACAGCTGGCTTAGTGATCGCAGAGATCTACAAGGTAATAAGTCATGACTCATGAGTGACGTACTACCCCAACACACCCAGACAAATGGGGGTTACATAGAAAGTCAAATTTTCCTCTAAATAGCTGTCTATAACGTACAACAAATTGGATTAATTTGGTAGAACTAATGTCTAATGTAAAATGCTATTCGGAGAACATATATGAAGCTTCCAAGATATGTATAACCAGCAAACACCCCAAGTACAATAGTACAGTCAATAAATATGTAATTACAGAGCAGCAGCCAGAATTCCAAACCAACAACTCCCAGTAGTGAGTACAATGCCCCAAGTACAATAGTACAGTCGATAAATGTGTAATTACAGAGCAGCTGCCAGAATTCCAAACCAACAACTCCCAGTAGTGAGTACAATGTGACATATATGATATACCCGGCTGCTGAAGCAATATTCAGGTTAAACTATTTATCTGGTAATATACTAATTAGCTGTTGTATAATTTTTGTGAGCGTTAAGTACTATCCAGTACACCTGTCACTAATCACCAGAACTGGGGCACATATTGTAACGTTCCACTGGTCTTCACTAGGGGTCGCCACAGGGGAGTTTGGACTATTCAGTATAAGATGGCAGCACAATGGTAGGAGATATGTCTAGCAAAATGCAAGACTCAAGAGCATCAGGACAGGTTGGGTCGGTAACAATCTGGCACACAGGGAAAACAACAAGGAAGGATCAGATGGCAGGCCTGAGAGATAAATAAAATGAGCTGCTTAACTGAGCTCCAGGAGTGGATGAGTGCCAGTTGGCTGCGACTTCAGACTGATAAAGTAAAGGTCCTCATGATAGGTCACAGGACAAAATTGCAGAATAGCCAACCAACAAGACTTAGGTTTGGGGGTTGAGAACTATAACACACTGAACATGTGCGGAATCTTGGTGTTGTCCTGGATAATGGCTTGACACTAAAACATCAGGTATCAGTCACAATCAAATCATCAAATCTGCCAGACATAGCCAGAATCAAGCACTTAATTGCCTCAGAAGATCTGCCTAAAGTCATACAGGCATATGTATCATCGCACCTGGACTACTATAATGTCCTTTTCTTGGTCTCCCGGCAGGGGCGTAGCCAGAACTTTGTGGGCCCCATAGCAACATTTTGAAGGGGCCCCTGTCCCAATGCTTCTATAGAGACTCCTCTTCACAGCAGTTGTTAGTAGTAGTGCCATAGTTAATGTTATTCCCCATAATAGTGCCCTAGTTTATTTTCTGAATCATAGTAGTGCCCTAGTTAATGTTATGCCCCACAGTAGTGCCCTAGTTTACATTATATCACAATGAAAGGGTTGCCAGTACACATTAAGCAATACTGTCCACAGTTCATATTATGCCACACTACAGTGCCTCAACTTCTTACTGTGCCACATTACAGTGCCCCAGTTCATATTATGTAACATTATAATGCCGTCCAGTTTATTGTCTATCACATTACAATGAGCAGGCCCGGGGGAATACCTAGATATATTGTAGGCCCAACGGCAAAAGTTGTAAGGGCCCCTATGTACCTCCCAATGGTGAAAACGTATATAACACATGTAACTGTGATAGGAAAGGTGGGCCCCTCTCAGCTCTGGGCCCCTCTCAGCTCTGCACCTATGGTAGCTACGCCCTTGTCTCCCAGCAAACAAATTTCACCTCTTGCAGATGGTACAAAATGCAGTTGCAAGGCTATTAACAAATGTGCCCCATTCTAGCCACATTTATTTATTTATAAACAGTTTCTTATATAGCGCAGCAAATCCCGTTGCGCTTTACACATTACACTCATTCTCTACTTCCTTCACTGGCTGCCTGTAAGATGGCGAATCATTTTCAAAATTGACTTACTGACTTTTAAAGTCCTTCATGAACAGTGCCATGGGTACTTGAAGTAGCTTCTGATCCCATACTGTCCCACTTAATTACTGCGATCTGCTGATGAAGGACTATTAACAGTATCTTAAAATCTCTCCTTGAATTCATTTTGAGGTTGAGCCTTTAGCCATGCAGCTCTGACTCTTCCCCACACAGTTCGAGAAGTCTTCATCCTTCAAAAATAGACTCAAGACTTATCTATGCACCCAAGCATTTCACTAATGTCTCTTGTTAAGCTTGTTCTGTATTTTGTGCTGTAAAGGCAAAATAAATCACTTTGAGTCCTATTAGGAGAAAAGTGCTATATAAATATCTAGGGGTGAGTGGTTCAGATTCTGTGGAATCTGAGCCTCTCCGAAAACCAGGGATGGAGTCCACCTGAACCTCGACTCAGATCCCACTTCGAGGCCCAACATCATCTTTCCGGCGTCAGATTCTTGCAGGAGTTGGATTCTATATAAAGCACTGCCGCCGGGACCCGACGCCATTTCACAGAAACGACACTCTGCTGTAATGGCTGTATGCTGTGTCCAGACTCAGAAGTGGCTCTGCATAAAGTGACTGTGTATAGGGGGCATGCTGCATTCTGCTGTATGCTGCACTGTACTCTGCTGTATTGTACTGTGTCCAGACTCACAAGTGGCTACGTTCTTTATGTGACTGTGTATAGGGGCACGCTGCTCAAAGCTGCGCTTTACTCTGCTGTAGTGGTTGTACTGAGACTCCAGACTCACAAAGTGGCTGTGCTGTATAAAATGACTGTGTACAGGAGGCTGTAAATTGTACTGGTTGGTACACTTTACCCTAGTGCGCTTTGTTCACATGCAGCTGCAAATTCTTTAAAAAAATAAAGAAAAATAATATATATATATATATACACACACACACACACACACACACACACACACACACACACACACACACACACACACACACACACGCACACACACACATATATACATACTGTACATACACAAACAGGAAACCACCGCACTCACCATACCCAGGAATGGGGTGCACACCTGCACTCACCACCCTCAGGCCAGGGTGCAGTGGCCTGTGACAACATTGCTTAAATAATATTAAATATCGAGAGCCCGGCACCAGGGTTGTGTGGTTAGCTAAGTGGCTCAGGAGGCACTGGCTATCACCAGAGCCAGATTTACACGCAATATTTGAGCCAAAGGGTACATCTGGGGATTACACACAGGTGCAGCAGTCAGGGGCGTCGGAATATTTTTAGGTTGGGGGGCGTAGAAAAAAAATATTTTGGCGCCCCCCCATAGTGCAGGCCTCCTCTCCCTTTCTAGTCCCCTGCCCCAGTGCGGGGAAGCGCTCACCTCCGGATCCATGAGGGCGGCATCTCCTTTAACACCAGTCTGCTAATCCCCCCCCCCCCCCATTCCGATGGCCCTGGCAGTAGTATACACTTCTGGAAATTTGGTACGTTTTCATCAGAGCTGTAAGGAAGAGATAGGCAGAGTAGGCACTGCTTCACCTGCCATAGACTTTTTACTCCAGAGTATTGGCTATAAAAAATGATTAAAATAATACAAAGAAGATATTTCAAACATATTCTTTGGGCATTATTCAATTCTTTTCAACCCTGTCCACACCCATTCTGTTTCTACTGACTGGTGTGGTATTATCATTTCAGTTCGCTACCCCTGGAGTAGCGAGGGCGCCCAACCCTTTACGCAGCTAAACCTGATTTCTCCTACGTCCTAGAGGATGCTGGGGACACTTCAAGAACCATGGGGTATAGACGGGTTCCGCAGGAGACATAGGCACTTTAAGACTTTAAAAGGGGTGTGAACTGGCTCCTCCCTCTATGCCCCTCCTCTAGACTCCAGTTAGATTCTGTGCCCAGTGAGACTGGATGCACTCTGAGGAGCTCTCCTGAGTTTCTCTGAAAAAGACTTTTGTTAGGTTTATTATTTTCAGGGAGCACTGCTGGCAACAGGCTCCCTGCATCGAGGGACTTATGGGAGAGAAGCAGACCTACTTCTGTGAGTTTCAAGGCTCTGCTTCTTAGGCTACAGGACACCATTAGCTCCTGAGGGTCTGAACGCTAGGTACGCCTAGATGCTCGTTCCCAGAGCCCGCCGTCACCCCCCTTACAGAGCCAGAAGTCAGAAGACGGGTGAGTAGAAGAAGATCTGAAGACTTCAGTGACGGCTTTGAGGTACTGCACAGCGACCGCGCTGCGCGCCATGCTCCCACACACAGACGGCACTCCAGAGTGCAAGGCGCGGGGGGGGGGGGGCGCCCTGGGCAGCATAAAAATCCTCAATATGGACTGGCAATGTGGTTTTTAAGTGCCTAGGCACTAAAGCCGAACCCCCGCCAGTATATATATATTAAAAAATAGCGGGGCTGAAGCGCGCCATTAAGGGGGTGAGGCTTAGCCCTCACAGCTCTCATCAGCGCCATTTTCTCTTCACAGAGCTGCAGAGACGCTGGTCCTTCCTCTACACTGCTGTACAGGGTGCAAAACAGGGGGGGGCACAGTTATTTTGGTGCTGTATATGTAATTATAAAAGCGCTAACGGGTCTGAGGCTTTATATAAGGGATTTCAGAACCAGGACAAGCGCTGGGTTGTGAGCTGGCAAACTTCCTCTGTGTTTCTCTGACAGGCTTTACTGTGGGTCTGTCTCCTATATGCCCAGTGTCTTTGTGGGTGTCGGTACACCGTACACGTGTGTCGGCATGTCTGAGGCTGAGTGCTCTTCCCAGGAGGAGACTGGATTAGGGAAAGAAACGGCTGTGGGAGTGACCCTGTCGGCACCGCCGACTCCTGATTGGGTAAATGTTTTGAGTGCTTTGAATGCGAATGTGGCTTTGTTAAATAAGAGATTAGATAAATCTGAGTCTCAGAACCAGGCATGGAAAAAATCCATGGAGGATGTGTTGTCACAAGTTCAGACCCCCTCTGGGTCACAAAAACGTTAATTTACCCAGTTAGCAGATACGGATACCGACATGGACTCTGACTCCAGTGTCGACTATAATGATGCCAGATTAAATCCAAAACTGGCTAAAAGCATTCAGTACATGATTGTGGCGATAAAAGATGTGTTACATATCACGGAGGACCATGCTGTTCCTGATACAAGGGTCTGTATGTTTAAAGTAAAAAAACCTGAGGTAACGTTTCCTCCCTCTCATGAACTGAATGCTCTTTTTGAAAAGGTTTGGGAAAATCCTGGCAAGAAGTTTCAGATTCCCAAGAGAATTCCGGTGGCATATCCGTTTCCCTCGGCGGATAGGGAAAAGTGGGAGTCACCCCCCACTGTGGACAAAGCCCTATCACGGCTGTCCAAAAAGGTAGCGCTTCCGTCCCCTGACACGGCAGCCCTAAAAGAACCTGCGGATCATAAACAGGAAAATACATTGAAATCCATTTATGTCACTACGGGTACGCTGCTCAGACCTGCCGTTGCATCGGCATGGGTGAGTAGCGCTATTGAAAAATGGGCAGATAACTTGTCATCAGAGATAGATACCCTGGATAGGGATAGCATTCTTTTGACGCTGGGTTATATCAGAGACGCTGCAGCCTACCTAAAGGAAGCTGCGAGGGATATTGGCCTTTTGGGATCAAGGGCCAATGCTATGGCAGTCTCAGCTAGGAGAGCATTGTAGATTCATCAATGGAATGCTGATGCTGATTCTAAGAAGGAGATGGAGTCTCTGCCGTATAAAGGAGGTGTCTTGTTTGGTGACGGCCTCGCTGACCTGGTATCTACGGCTACCGCGGGTAAGTCATCCTTTTTACCTTATGTTCCTGCACAACAAAAGAAGCTGCACCACTATCAGATGCAGTCCTTTCGGCCCAATAAATTCAAAAAAGGGCGAGGGTCTTCCTTCCTTGCTTCTAGAGGAAGAGGAAAGGGAAAGAGGTCACTGGCTGTGGCAAGTTCCCAAGAGCAGAAGTCCCCTCCGGCTTCTGCCAAATCCACTGCATGATGCTGGGGCTCCTCTGCGGGTGTCCGCACCGGTGGGGGCATGTCTCAAACTCTTCAGTCAGTTCTTGGCTCGTTCGGCCCTAGGGAATTCCTCACATAGACATGATGGCATCTCGCCTCAACAAGAAACTTCCGAGATATTGTTCCAGGTCGAGGGACCCTCAAGCAATAGCGGTGGACGCCCTAGTGACACCGTGGGTGTTTCAGTCGGTATATGTGTTCCCTCCGATTCCACTCATTCCAAAAGTGATAAAGATCATAAGAAGACCAAGGGTTCATGCAATCCTCATTGTTCCTGACTGGCCAAGGAGGGCCTGGTATCCAGATCTTCAGGAATTACTCATAGGAGATCCCTGGCCTCTTCCTCTACGAGAGGATCTTATTAACCCTCAATAATTTTCACCTGTGTGCTGACCTGGGGTAGCCGACCTGTGCCGGCATGATGGGGTCCTGCACCCCGGACCCATACCTAGTATTAGGGACCCCCAGTGACGGAGAAGCCTTGTCGATCGGCCTGGGGGCTTAACCCTATATCTGCAGATATACGCAACTAAGATTTCTGTATTATCTGATTATTATGTAGTATTATTACTCAGTGTGCATTAGGGAACACAAATTGTTTTTTCTTACACAGAATTACCCCTCCCTTTTAGCACCTGACTGATATTACATCTGATTGAGCAGCTTTCCAATATTTGTGCAGAAGTGAGAAGTCGTTGAGGAATTCCTCAAATAGACATGATGGCGTCTCGCCTCAACAAGAAACTTCCGAGATATTGTTCCAGGTCGAGGGACCCTCAAGCAACAGCGGTGGACGCCCTAGTGACACCGTGGGTGTTTCAGTCGGTATATGTGTTCCCTCCGATTCCACTCATTCCAAAAGTGATAAAGATCATAAGAAGACCAAGGGTTCATGCAATCCTCATTGTTCCAGACTGGCCAAGGAGGGCCTGGTATCCAGATCTTCAGGAATTACTCGTAGGAGATCCCTGGCCTCTTCCTCTACGACAGGATCTGTTACAGCAGGGGCCGTGCGTGTACCAAGACTTACCGCGGCTTCGTTTGACGGCTTGGAGGTTGAACGCCGGATCCTAGCCCAAAAGGGTATTCCCAGTGAAGTCATTCCCACACTTCTTCAGGCTAGAAAAGAAGTAACGGCAAAACATTATCACCGTATTTGGAGAAAATATGTATCTTGGTGTGAATCCAAGAAGGCTCCTATGGAAGAATTTCAGCCGGGCCATTTTCTCCATTTTCTACAAGCAGGTGTGGATGCGGGCTTAAAATTAGGCTCAATTAAAGTACAAATTTCGGCCTTGTCACTTTTCTTTCAAAAAGAATTGGCCTCCCTTCCGGAAGTTCAGACTTTCGTGAAAGGAGTGCTACACATCCAACCTCCCTTTGTGCCCCCGGTGGCACAATGGGATCTTAACGTGGTGTTGCAGTTCCTGCAATCTCATTGGTTTGAACCTTTACATAAGGTAGAGTTGAAATTCGTCACTTGGAAAGTGATCATGCTGTTGGCCTTGGCTTTGTCTTACAAGAGCCCCTATTTGATCTTCCATGAAGATAGAGCAGAGTTGAGAACTCGTCAGCAATTTCTGCAGAAAGTGGTGTCATCGTTTCACATAAACCAACCTATTGTGTTGCCAGTGGCTACTGACGCCTTAGTGGAATCAAAGTCTCTAGATGTAGTCAGAGCTTTGAAAATGTATGTAGCCAGAACGGCTCAGATTAGGAAAACGGAGGCTCTGTTTGTCCTGTATGATCCCAACAAGATTGGGGCTCCTGCTTCCAAGCAGACTATTGCACGCTGGATCTGTAATACGATTCAGCAAGCTCATTCTGCGGCTGGATTGCCGTTACCGAAATCGGTGAAGGCCCATTCTACCAGAAAGGTGGGCTAATCCTGGGCGGCTGCTAGGGGGGTCTCGGCATTACAGCTTTGCCGAGCAGCTACTTGGTCGGGTTCAAACACTTTTGCAAAGTTTTACAAGTTTGATACCATGGCTAAGGAGGACCTCTTGTTTGGTCAATCGGTGCTGCAGCGTCATCCGCACTCTCCCTCCCGTTCTTGAGCTTTGGTATAAACCCCATGGTTCTTGAAGTGTCCCCAGCATCCTCTAGGACGTAGGAGAAAATAGGATTTTAATACCTACCGGTAAATCCTTTTCTCTTAGTCCGTAGAGGATGCTGGGCGCCCGTCCCAGTGCGTACTGTATCTGCAGTTATTGGTTATGGTTACACACGTGTTGTGTTGCATTTATAGTCAGCCTGTTGCTGTCGTTATTCATGCCGTTGCATGCGTTTGGTTAAATGCCATGTTGTACGGCATACTTGAGGTGTGAGCTGGTATGTATCTCACCTTAGTTTAAATCAAAATAAATCCTTTTTCCTCGAAATGTCCTTCTTCCTTGGCACAGTTCCTATAACTGGAGTCTGGAGGAGGGGCATAGAGGGAGGAGCCAGTTCACACCCCTTTTAAAGTCTTAAAGTACCCATGTCTCCTGCAGATCCTGTCTATACCCCATGGTTCTTGAAGTGTCCCCAGCATCCTCTACGGACTAAGAGAAAAGGATTTACCGGTAGGTATTAAAATCCTATTTACTATGGGCGCGACATGCTCAATAACAGGGATCCCTTGAGAAAGGAGATTGGGCGTGATATATCATTTGAATACCGCCCTTTGTATTTTTCATATACTTTATACAGTCAAAAATTCTGGAGCAAACATTAGAATGACAGAAAAGGCTCTGCCTCACCCCACCGCACGTCACTGCCCAGCACTCACCTTAGTAAGCTCACTCACCTCAGTGGCGCACGCAGGGGGGGTTTCCGAGCACCCAGAACCCCCCCCTCCACCCAAATATATATATATATTTTTTTTTTTTTTTTTGCTGCATGAGTATTATTAATTGCTGTCTAGCGTCCTCTGCAGCCTGCTGTCTTCCCGGTGGCACTTGTAAGTGCTTAATAAAAGTTTACTTTATTTTAATTATAGTACATATATATCCATATGCATACATATATACACATGTATATACATACATATAAACACACACACATGATATATATACATGTGTATATATACGTATTATATGTACGTCTGCATGCATATTTAATATGCTATGTATATGTGTATATGTATGTGTATATATATATATATATATATATATAGGTGTACATATGTGTAGATATATATATATATATATATATATATATACACACAGACACACTAGTTTTACGGACCAAGCATATACTGGGTCACCTCAATCCCCATCCCTGTGATTGGCTCCACCCAGTTCTGGACCCCCCCCCCCCCCTCCCCATGCAAATCCTAAATTTGCCACTGGGACAGTTGAGAGGTATGCTATGTTCTTGTCAAGGCATGGAACACAATAGGTACAGAGACAGTGTGCCTGATTCAGAGACATGCCTGCGTTTCAGCCAACACCCCCCGTCTCCACACACAAACGCAGCAATTACTGTGTGACCATATCCTCACTGCAAGCGACAACACTAACACAACTTGATGCATGCGCAATGTGACTGAGATGCATCTCTCTGATAATCACTCAATTCCGTACACATCACATTGTGCAAATCTCTGAATCAGGGCCTAATTCAGACCTGATCGCTGCAGCAAATTTGTTAGCTAATGGGCAAAACCATGAGCACTGCAGGGGGGGCAGATATAACATGTGCAGAGAGAGTTAGATTTGGGTGGGTTATATTATTTTTGTGCAGGGTAAATACTGGCTGCTTTATTTCTACACTGCAATTTAGATTTCAGTTTGAACACACCCCACCCAAATCTAAAGCCCCGTACACACGGGGGAGATGTGTGCTGAGCGATCTAGCACAGACAGCTCAGCACACATCTCTTCCCCCCGCTCATCACTCAGCGCGATGTGTGCTGAGGAAGGGGGGGACGCTCTTTTCAACTAGCGGTCAAATGAGCGACCTAACATAGGCGTGCGCACGGGGGGTGCCTGGTGCGCACAGGCACCCCCTAATGTCCGGCACCCCCTACACGCTACGCCTGCAGCCACCAGTCCGCTCTCTCTCTCTCTACCCCTCCCACCCACGCTCTGTCTCCCCCTCCTGTCCCCGGCTCTCTCCCCCCTCTTGTCCTCGCTCTGTCTCCCCCCTCCCGTACGCGGCTCTCTCCCCCCTCCTGTCCGCGCTCTGTCTCCCCGTCCCATCTGCGGCTCTCTCCCCGCTGCTGTCCGCGCTCTGTCTCCCCCTCCCATCTGCGGCTCTCTCCCCGCTCCCGTCCGCGCTCTGTCTCCCCCTCCCATCTGCGGCTCTCTCCCCGCTCCCGTCCGCGCTCTGTCTCCCCCTCCCATCTGCGGCTCTCTTCCCGCTCCCGTCCGCGCGCTGTCTGCCCCTCCCGTTTGCGGCTCTCTCCCCCCTCCCGTCCGCGCTCTGCAGGTGTGCAGCGACAGCCTCAGGGTACCATTCCTCTCGGGAGGGCTCAGAGTCGGAGCTGGAGCCAAGTGAAACACACCGCTCAGCAGTCAGTCGGTAAGTGTTAAGGACACTGCAGTGTGCCAGTTCATGTGCATAAAGTTACCCGCCCACCCTAAAAAAAAAAAAGATCTGTAGACTGTATGACTTCAAATGCACTCAGAAAAAAAAGAAATGAAGCCTAAGCCTGTTTATACATTATACATAAACAGATTTTATATATATATATATATATATATATATAGCAACATATCAGGCGGCACTCCACTTCATCAAGGTAATCAAAAAAAGCCGGTGCCTTCCAAATGGAGAAAAGACGTTTCCCTTCCCCATATAAAAATCATCTGTGGGGCGGCACTCACGGCGATGAAACAAGACAGGAGCCTTGTGGTACTGTCAACGTTTCAATGTACAAATACATACATTTTCATCATATATATATGTGTATATATATATATATATATATATAAAGTACGATTCGGCCCGGCACTCCTAACGCTCCCCAGCGTTCACGAACACGCTCCCATGCCCTCTCCTTCAGGATATCTTGTATTTACCAGTTCACAGGTAATCCAGTGGTCACTTTTATTATAGCTTGTAATAGCATTACTAAAAATCAATGTATCTGGTTAGAGAAGGTTTTTTTTATGTTATTGTTTGTGATCATCACCATGGTTACCTACCTACAGAGCCTCAGAGCGCCGGCCAGACGGACCGGAGCCGCGTCATTTCCGGTGGGCGGAGTGACGTCAGGACCGGAAACCGGGCAGCGCGGCTCGAGGCGGCGGGATGGGCCTCACTGTTTACAGGTATTTAAGTTTGTTTTTTCACATTACTCTGTATCCTGACGAAGGGGCTGCGACCCCGAAACGTTGCCATTTGAATAAAAGCACTTACTTGTTTCCCAGTGCCGCCCTTATTTGCTGTGTGTATATATATATATATATATATATATATATATATGAGACCAGGTGCGGCTGCATCACTCAGGTTTCCAGATAGAAATACAGATACTCTCTGTTCTAGCAACGTGTAGCTTGACAAAAGTTTATAAAACTGAAAGCTCATACCGTGTGGTGTAATGTGAATTTCGGCTCATACTGTGTGGCGTAATGTGAATTTCAGCTCATGCTGTGTGGCGTAATGTGAATTTGGCTCATACGGTGTGACGTAATGTGAATTTAAGCTCATAGTGTGTGGTGTGGTGTAATGTGAATTTCAACTCATACTGTGTGGTGTAATGTGAATTTCAGCTCATACTGTGTGGTGTAATGTGAATTTCAGCTCATACTGTGTGGCGTAATGTGAATTTCAGCTCATGGTGTGGCGTAATGTGAATTTCAGCTCATGCTGTGTGGCGTAATGTGAATTTGGCTCATACGGTGTGACGTAATGTGAATTTAAGCTCATAGTGTGTGGTGTGGTGTGGTGTGGTGTAATGTGAATTTCAACTCATACTGTGTGGTGTAATGTGAATTTCAGCTCATACTGTGTGGTGTAATGTGAATTTCAGCTCATACTGTGTGGCGTAATGTGAATTTCAGCTCATGGTGTGGCGTAATGTGAATTTCGGCTCATACTGTGTGGCGTAATTTGAATTTCGGCTTACTGTGGGGCGTAATGTGAATTTCAGCTCATACTGTGTGGTGTAATGAGAATTTTGGATCATACTGTGTGGCGTAATGTGAATTTCAGCTCATATGGTGTGGCGTAATGTGAATTTCGGCTAATGCCGTGTCGTGTAAAGTGAATTTCAGCTCATATGGTGTGGCGTAATGTGAATTTCGGCTCATACCGTGCGGCGCAATGTGAATTTCGGCTCATATCATGTGACATAATCTGAATAAGGGGCACTACTGTCAGTAGCTGGTGAGCATGGAGACATATGTAACAAATTCTGGTGTCCTGCAGAGGAGGGGTCTGATGGCATAGAAAGAGGCAGATGTAGCTCTGATTGCACACATGTAAATTATAAACCTTACTTGTGTTATATTAAAACTGAAATGTTCGGCCCCCTAAATATGCCATATTTTTCAGAGTGGTCAACTCAAAATCAGGGTGTAGGTGCTGGGAGGGTGCGAGGGATAGGGTGCGTGGGGATGGGAATGCACATGCACCTAGGCCCACCACTCTCTAGTTAAGCCACTGGGTCAGGGGATAGGTTGGAGAAGTGTGAGCAGCAATAGGGTGCAGCAGCAGCTAGGACTCAGGGATATGCCGTAGCGGACAGTTAGTACCGGCCGGTGGTCGCACCATTATGTTATATTTTATTTCTCTGGGGTGTATTATATCTACTTTATTATTAGGAACGAGAGAAATTAGATTAAGCCAGAGTTTCTCAAACTCGGTCCTCAGGACCCCACACAGTGCATGTTTTGCAGGTAACCCAGCAGGTGCACAGGTGTATTAATTACTCACTGACACATTTTAAAAGGCCCACAGGTGCAGCTAATTATTTCACTTGTGATTCTGTGAGGAGACTTGCAAAACATGCACTGTGTGGGGTCCTGAGGACAGAGTTTCAGAACCTATGGATTAAGCTATGTGATTTTACTGCAAGAATGAAAAAAATTTCTAGCCATGTCCCTGTGTGGTGCTAGACACGCCCCAAAAGGCGGTGCGAGACACGCCCCTCCTGCGGTGCACCCCCTAATACAATTAGCTGCGCACACCTATGCAACCTAACTAGATTTGTCATGCATGCATGCCAAATCTAGAGCAGGCGATAGCGACGCCCAGGACTGCGCATCGCTGTTGCCTGCACCCTACACACGGAGAGATCCGTGCTTCATTTCTAAGCAATCTAGTCAGATTGCTTAGAATTTAAGCATGGATCTCTTTGTATGTACCCCCCTTAACTCTCTCTGCACGTTATATCTGCTCCCCCCCCCCCCCCCCCCTGCAATGTACATTGGGGGTAATTCCAAGTTGATCGCAGCAGGAAATTTTTTAGCAGTTGGGCAAAACCATGTGCACTGCAGGAGGGGCAGATATAACATGTGCAGAGAGAGTTAGATTTGGGTGGGGTGTATTCAAACTGAGATCTAAATTGAAGTGTAAAAATAAAGCAGCCAGTATTTACCCTTCACAAAAACAAAATAACCCACCCAAATCTAACTCTCTCTGCAAATGTTATATCTGCCCCCCCCCCTGCAGTGCACATGGTTTTGCCCAATTGCTAACACATTTGCTGCTATGATCAATTCAGAATTACCCCCATTGTTTTGTCCATTAGCTAACAAATTTGCTGCTGCGATCAGATCTGAATTAGGCCCCAGGCCATGCTTGCCTACCTGACCCTCTCCATAAGGGGGAAAATGCTCTGTTCCTGGACTTTCCGGGTAATGTATGATTGCCGTCACCTGTGGTGAGCTAGTTAATTGATAAGAAAGATGTTTCACCACAGGTGATGGCAATCATACATTACCAGGAAAGTCCAGGAACAGAGCATTTTCTCCCTCATGAAGAGGGTCAGGTAGGCAAGTATGCCCCAGGCCCAGTGACCCCTGCTTCAGTTATGTACTAGGCTTCCACATGTAAACATTTGGAAACCCCCCTCAAGAAATCCTGAGTTTGCCCCTGCACCTCACTACATCAGTACATAAATAAATAATGGGGTTTTAGTTCATGGATTGTACAATGCATTTAAGCTTGCAGCACAACATCAAGGGACACCCTCTCACTGCAAGTCCTACTCTATCACCTAGGCTTTTGAACACCTGGCCACTGCTATCACATCAAAGTCCAATTAAAAATGTGCTTCCATGTTTGAAGCTCACCTGCCAACTAACTTATGGCTTTTAAAGGTGAGACAGTCACCAACACAGCTTCCAAATTACCTCCACAGAATCGTGAACATGACTCTGATGTGATAGACAGGTGTTCAAAAAAAGAAAAATATATAGATTTAATGTTTCTACTGCTCTGTGCCCTGTGCCCCAGTACGCTGTGGCAATGTTTCATAGATATGCTATAAACTGCCGTGTGTTTGTGCCACAGCTCTGTCGCTTAGTAAACAGCCAGCTCACTGCAGCCTTTGGCCAGTATTGGTGAAAACAATATTGTGAGCTGTGAGGTTCTCCAAATTGACTGGAAATTAATGTTATTGCGGTTACTAATACTATAGGAACAAAAAAGGCCAAATTATGTGATTTTAGCTTTTTTGAAAATTTTTGAAAATAAAATCCAAAACCAGTCACATTAGTATAAACTAGATGGTTTTGAACCTCTTGCTGGGTGTTAAATTGTATGGGAAAGAAAGAGTCCCGCACCAGACCTATTTTCAAAAATATAGATTTATGGGATATAGTCTCTTAATTTTGTGTGTAAATACACAAGTCTCTTCTATACATTTACTATATAGTCACAATAGTCGGTTGCCAGGTATGATAGGTAAACAGTTTTTTACATGAAAGCATTCTCATTTCATTTAGACAGCGCACGGCTAATCCCTATGCGCATTTCACTCTATATTAGAAGCTCTAGTATAGAAGAGACTTGGTTATACACAGAATGACTTTGTGAGATCATAATAGCATTTATCACAGGCAGCGCAAGCTGCTCTGTGAGATCCCTATTACTATCAGAGGACACAGAAAGTATCTATATGTGCCATACGACAATACAGTGTAGTGCATTTTAGTCCGGATTTAGCCTACAGAGGAAAAATAGATGTACCTTGTGAAAGCAATCTAATATTATTATAAACGTCTACTCTGCATGTCATTTTACACGGGCGTAATTTATGTGAAGCACTGTGGTGGGAACAATTTGGTGTATATATAGTATATTACCATAAGGTTCCTTCTGTCCTGATATCCAGCAAAATATATATGAGATCTTAATTAATACCAGGGATACAGATGTTGATCTACACATGCCATATAAGAATATAGCCACTGTGTCTAAATATTATATATATAATTTATCATCATAAGATTTCTCTTGTCCAGATATTCAGTAAAAACACCCTTAAACAATATACAATTCTAGTTTGTATGTATCACTATACTGACTGGAGAAAAAGTGTATAACTAGTCAATAAAGGATATCCATCCCTAAAAACACAAACAGTGATCTCCTATTTATGGTTAATATATTACAATCAGAATCAGAATCAGAATCAGCTTTATTGGCCAGGTGTACTCACGTACACTAGGAATTCTTTGTGGTACAATGCATCGCCAAGCAGCAACATGGAGGAAAAAAATGTAGCATACATTACAAACATTACACATATGAGTTCATACTGCACATATGCAACTGTACAGTAGACATATTATACATTTAAGACTAAAAACTAAGGCTGCTTGGCAGAGCAGCACCGAGGCAGCCATCCGCGGCGCCAACTAGAACTCACATAATGCACATAATACAGAAGATTTAAGCATTACATCAAAAGATAAACCACACAGACAAAGACACAGAAAGAATAATGCATGATTGGTGTAGGCATTTTGAGTAATAACCTCCAGGGGTTGTGTATTCCACCATCACAAGGCACCTGGTGCGGCAGCCATCTTAGGCGCACTGCGTAGGATTACCCACGGTGGAATAGTCCACCCCTAGAAGAGAACACAAAATGGGGAGATTGCAGAGTCCTTAAGTTCAGAGTAGGGTTCCAATAGAAACATCAGGTCCACGCATTTTTCATCCCATCCACAAGCGCCCCAGATAAGGCAGCCATGTTGGGCGCACTACAAGGTTACACTGTGGGAGATGAGCCATACAGGGGCCAAATGCATGTATGGGAGAACTGACACGTGTGTAGGCGTATGCTATACCCTGCGTGGAAAGATCCAAATGAAGCACACCCCGCCCACAGGGGAACCATCCGAGGCAGCCATGTGGGGCGCACTGCATAGGTTACTGCTGGCAGGGTGTGCAACCAATGGAGGTACACATTACGGGAATAGCACACAGTGGGGGGAAAGTACCCTGTAAGAAGAAAGAGAAGAGAAAGACACATTTGCAGGAAAAAAACTGTACTAACATTATTTTGTGAAAAAGATAAATGTCCTGGTCTCATGAGAGCAGTGCGGGTGGGTGTGAGAATGTGGGGTGCACACTAATGTCCAATGGAACTGACCCAGCAAAGTATGGTCCTGATGCGCACGTCCCTCAGTTCCCAGCTGAGCTTGGGGGGTAGTCCCAGGGGCAGTCATGATGTTCTTGGACACAGAAGAAGTAGGCATTGGTCCTGGTGTTCTCATGGCAGAGGTGAGGAGAGGCCACATAATGCTCCAGATTTCTTATATATTACAATGTAGATAAATACCAATAGTTAAAAGGGGACACCAAACATTTTAGTAATGTCACATGGATTTGCTTAAAACAGTATATGTTGAGCATACGGACTGAGGACTTCGTGAAATAGGTGCTATTTCTGTGCTCTTGTGTTTAAAATAAAGGGTTTTCATATAAGTGTTGGTCACTGAGAACTGATTTGCTACCCATTAATATTTCTGCTTATCAATCTCAATATATGGGTACAGAGTAACAAACCACTATTCTCTTAGGGGAATTTATACAGGAGCAGCTGCAGGTCTCCAATAATACTGTGACATAGTTATAACATGAAAAAGATACCCTGTGTATAAAAGCAACAATTGTTTCCAACATTCTATTCAATACAGAATGAAATTGTGTGCACTATTCAACAGTGACTGCAATATTCAATAGAAAAAGAAGCACACATGTAGCATATAGATTGGAAGTCCTTGTCCTTGCGTAGCAACATATATATAATAATATTCAAATCCTGAATTAATATCAATTGAGTAAGGTTGCCATTAGGATCATTAAGATAAAGAATTAGAATGAGGTAACAGTTTATTTGATACAGACAATATAAGTTATGATCATATTGCTTTCTGCTATACATGAGTGAAACATAATTCACGGGTTCAATATATACAATCAAGAAATGACAGACGGCACACGGCTTTGTTTTTAATATCTCTTTATTATTTTTCACCAGGACTAAACAAAATCCTTTCTTTGTTTGTCCATTTTTTCTACATCACGTCTAACTATCTTTTTATTGCTCTTTTATATTTCACTATTGAGGCCCTATCTAGGGGCCAGAATACTTCATATGGGATACTAATAAAGTTGATTCATTCCATATGGGTATTGGTAATGTACTACAATCAGTGCCAGATTAAGGTCCTGATGGGCCTGGAGCTGAAATTTATAAAGGGCCTACTGTGCGCCGCCACAGGGAGTGTGACCAGTATGGTGGGGGTGTGACTACTGATATGGGGGGGCACAAAAAAAATTAACTATGGATTATTAATAAAATAACATTTATGTTATTGAGGTTAGTAATACTCTGGGAACAAAAAAAAGTCCAAATTGCGTGATTTTAGCAGATAAGAACCACTTGGCCCATCGCATCTGCCCACTGCACTACCATCATATGCTAAACATCTTTGGCGGCATTAGATCCACTGGCCAGGGGCAAATTCAGGATTTGTAAGAAAACGTTTCTGTGTTTATATTTTATATAATATATATATATATATATATATATATATATATATATATATATATGGAAAAAAAGGGGGGATAGGGGTATCAGCGACTTACAGTGTCTAATATATTGATATAAATATGAAGAATATTCCAGGATATGGTTTAGAAAAAAAGGTAACAAAATATTTATTTATACAATTTAAAACATAATGATGGGATAAGAAAATAGAATATAAAAGCTTGATAATACCAAAAGAATAGATAAAAAATATATAATTTAGCTAGAACCCTGAATCACATAAAATCAGTAAAAACAATATTGTACTGATAAAAGATATTTTAGGATAAGAGAGTGATGCTTATCTTTAAAAACGGAGAGTCAGTAGAGGTACACCCAACGCGTTTCGTCCATCAGACTTCATCTATTTTTTTATCCCATCATTATGTTTTAAATTGTATAAATAAATATTTTGTTACCTTTTTTTCTAAACCGTATCCTGGAATATTCTTCATATTTATATCAATATATTAGACACTGTAAGTTGCTGATACCCCTATCCCCCCTTTTTTTCCACATTTTAACTCTAAAGGCAGCTTATCCCTGCCGAGTATTTAGGGGTTAGCTGACACCTTATATTATTAAAAGGAGTGTCTTGAACCAAAGTATTATACTATAATAAGCTATCTGCTCACATACACCTGTGGCGCCATACTCCCACTACCCAATCCATATATATATATATATATATATATATATATATATATATATCCAATACGGCAGGCAGCACTCAGTCTTGTACTTAGCTGTAAGTATGCATAAATACCCTGTGGGGTGTGCTTTATTGTAACGTTTCGGGGACTTCTCCCTTTCTTCAGACAAAACAATGTGTCAAACAGTGACCTTAAATAGGCAGTCACAATAAAGCACACCCTACGGGGTATTTATGCATACTTACAGCTAAGTACAAGTCTCTGAGTGCCGCCTGCCGTATTGGATATTCATATTATCGGGGACTGCACCCCAGAGGAGGGCACCGGAGCCGGTTATTGCATGACTGGAGTGCCGGAAAAAATAGCTTATTATATATATATATATATATATATATATATATATATACACACACACACATGGGTAATCTGCAGCACACGGTCAGGATACAAGCAAAGATAGCAGAAGTACTGCAACGTTTCAACATTTATTATATCGTCATCAGGCACATTAACAAACAAACATACAACTGACCTTATATCCCATTTCACCCACATGGCGAGGACCGTGTCCGGAAACAGAGGGACGGCGCCAATGTATGACTTCATCACCACCCGTCCATTGCTAGGACCACAAGCCAAACAAAACAATTAAAAGCATGAATAAAAACACAGCTAGGGGGTATATGCAGAAGCAATCTACTGTACATAACATATTATAATATAGATAACATTATACTACAAAGTAGCACCTCAAAGAGTAACATAATAAGATATACAATTCATACATGCAGATATGCCAGAATATTCATTCAAACCCCTCGGTGACAGGGTTTGTAGGCGGTAAATCCACGGAGCCTCACGTTTCAATAGTTTAGAAGCACGGTCACCCCTCCTTAAATTAACCGGTATATGATCAATGATCATATACCGTAACGTAGCCAAACTGTGACCCGCCTGCATATAATGACGGGCCACCGGTTGGTCGCTATGATTGGTGGAAATAGCTTGTCGTATTGCATATCTGTGTGTGGCCATACGTTCTCGCAGGGTGCGTTCAGTTTTCCCTACATAACTGAGTACGCAGGAACAAGTAATAAGATACACAATGTACAGTAGCATGTAGTACATGACACGCAATGTTTAATATAAAACTTCTTACCACTATATGGATGGCAAAAACTGTCGCCCACAACAACAGAGCGACAGGTAGCGCAATCCAGACAGCGGTAGCAGCCATTTTTACGGTTAAGAAAACTTTTAGCAGTCTGCGGCTGCTGAATGCCTGTGACGTCTGTACGCATAACAATATCTCTGATGTTACAGCCACGAGAATAACAATTTATAACTCTAGTCTCGGAAAGGTTTAAAGCTTCATCAGACTGGACTATGGGCCACAATTTCTTGCTAATGTTCGCTATTGCTAACATTGATAAACAGATTGTTAATTTCTTACAAAGAGGCTATGAATTGTGTCATTTAAATAAAGCTAAAGAGAGGGCATTGCGTATTCCACGTTCTAAATTATTGCAACCTAAAAAGAAGGGACACGTGGATTCTGTCATGCCCTGGGTTAATCATTTTAACCCTTTTAGTGGTACCATCAGTCAGATTAGCAAGAAATTGTGGCCCATAGGGGGTAATTCCAAATTGATCGCAGCAGGAACTTTGTTAGCAAATGGGCAAAACCATGTGCACTGCAGGTGGGGCAGATGTAACATGTGCAGAGAGAGTTAGATTTGGGTGGGGTGTGTTCAATCTGCAATCTAATTTGCAGTGTAAAAATAAAGCAGCCAGTATTTACCCTGCACAGAAACAAAATAACCCACCCAAATCTAACTCTTTCTGCACATGTTATATCTGCCTTCCCTGCAGTGCATATGGTTTTGCCCATTTGCTAACAAAAATCCTGCTGCGATCAACTTGGAATTACCCGCATAGTCCAGTCTGATGGAGTTTTAAACCTTTCCGAGACTAGAGTTATGAATTGTTATTCTCGTGGCTGTAACATCAGAGATATTGTTATGCGTACAGACGTCACAGGCATTCAGCAGCCACAGACTGCTAAAAGTTTTCTTAACCATAAAAATGGCTGCTACCGCTGTCTGGATTGCGCTACCTGTCGCTCTGTTGTCGTGGGCGACAGTTTTTGCCATCCATATAGTGGTAAGAAGTTTTATATTAAACATTGCGTGTCATGTACTACATGCTACATTGTGTATCTTATTACTTGTTCCTGCGTACTCAGTTATGTAGGGAAAACTGAACGCACCCTGCGAGAACGTATGGCCACACACAGGTATGCAATACGACAAGCTATTTCCACCAATCATAGCGACCAACCGGTGGCCCGTCATTATATGCAGGCGGGTCACAGTTTGGCTACGTTACGGTATATGATCATTGATCATATACCGGTTAATTTAAGGAGGGGTGACCGTGCTTCTAAACTATTGAAATGTGAGGCTCCGTGGATTTACCGCCTACAAACCCTGTCACCGAGGGGTTTGAATGAATATTCTGGCATATCTGCATGTATGAATTGTATATCTTATTATGTTACTCTATGAGGTGCTACTTTGTAGTATAATGTTATCTATATTATAATATGTTATGTACAGTAGATTGCTTCTGCATATACCCCCTAGCTGTGTTTTTATTCATGCTTTTAATTGTTTTGTTTGGCTTCTGGTCCTAGCAACGGACGGGTGGTGATGACGTCATACATTGGCGCCGTCCCTCTGTTTCCGGACACGGTCCTCGCCATGTGGGTGAAATGGGATATAAGGTTTGTTAATGTGCCCGATGACGATATAATAAATATCGAAACGTTGCAGTACTTCTGCTATCTTTGCTTGTATTCCTGACCGTGTGCTGCGGATTACCCATGTGTATATACTGGATTTCGGCTTGAAATACCTACTGCGGGCACCGGGACTATCATTTATTTCACTGGGAGTGCTTTCCTTCTGTATGCTTTCATATATATATACATATATATATATATATATATATATATATATCGATCCCAACCCGATTACAGTATGTGTATAGCTACAGTGTGGGTGCACACACCTCCTACCTAGTTACTGAAGTTCTGTCTTGCCAACAGTAGATGTGGAGGATGAAAGTACAGAGCCGTAGTTACTTTGCAGTGCTGCTGGATGGATTTCCTGTTCTGCAGTCAGGGCTCTTGCAAGGAAACCTGGTGATGAGCGCCTTCTCCTTTCCAGCCATTGGGGTTTTCTGCAGGCAGGACTCCTCTCCCGACAGGCTAGTAAATCGCGGGCATAATGCCGCGGAGGGGGCGTGGCCTAATACCGCGAGTGGGCGGGGCTTCAATGTTTACAAATATATAAAAAAACTAATTGCTCCGTTGGGTACCCTGCGTGTGCCACGGACCGGCGCTGCAGCATGGGGTTCAAGGGGAGGGGGGGTGTTATTGATGCCGGAGTGGGCGGTCCCTAGGTTACAGCAGGCTGTAGTAGCAGGAATTTATTTTTTCCTGTTTACTTCAGCAAAAACATCTACAGAATCTGTGGGCCTATTTTGGATGGTGGGCCTGGAGCTGCAGCTCCATTAGCCCCATTGTTAATCCGGCCCTGACTACAATGAGTGTCAACTTATATATATATAAAGAAAAGTTTAATGACATTACAGTAATAATAACTGGTGGTTATGGGAGCGAGTGCACCCTACAAACTGATCCCTGTTTCTTCTCTGTTCTGGGTGTTAAATTGGTAATACAATCCTTTGAATTGGGTCCATGTTTTTTTTTTTTATTGGACTAATGGCCAAGAGGAAGCTGTTGAGACATTTTGTGTTTAACATAACAAACATAACACGTGCAGACTGCAATAAATATCCTTTTTTTTACCCTATTTTGTGGCAGAGTGAACGCCGCCAATAGTCACTAGAAATAAGTTCTTGGGTCTTTCCTGCATGACCAGCAGATCAGGAAGTATGGCCACCACAAAGATGCCTTGGTCTCAGATTGATGAAACATAGAATAAAAACTGCTCATATCAATTTATTGGCTCATCACAGGTTTGCAGGGGAGGGGTTAATCAACACAAAAAACAAAGGGGGAATTCAACTGGGTGCCAGGTTTAGTGTGCACCTGATACAGTATCCAATTTAAAAAAAAAATGGACAGGGGTTTTCAGTGGCGGTTGAAAAAAAAAGATACTTACCACTCTGGTGGTCTCTGCGGCTCTCAGTGGTCTCCCCTCCATCGTTGCACTGGGGGAGGGGGCTGCTGGGAGGTTTCGGGCTGCTGGGATATGTAGTTCTCCCAGCTGCTGTCTCTGTGGGGATATCACACACACCGGAGCCACAGCTTTGGAAGGTGAGTAATTACAGTCTAATTAAGCTAGTTGGAAACGTCCAATTGCTTAATTAGTCCACCTGGATGCCCGAGCAAGTCTCACTGGAGGTGCATGAAAAAAGATGCACCATTTTCTGCCCTCTAATTGAATAGCAAAACCCTGCGGCTGCAATAAAACCCTGTGCTGCAGGGTTTTTTAAATTTCCCACCCGCAATTGAATTGCTCCCAAAATCCCTCAGCCCTCTGCAAAGGGCCAGAAAAAGAGATTTGCATCCTACATGATAATAATATACACAGGACTCATTTGCAAATTTATGATAAACCACCCATCACATCAAGGCATATCTTCTCAGATGGCCCAACACTAAATACTGATAGCCCCACTTTGGGTCATAGATTCATGTGTTTCTAAATATAGGACCAACTCGCAAAAAAAGGAATAAAAATCATAAACCGATGTGGCTTAACAAAAAGATTAAGGAACTTATGGGCAAGAAAAGGCGAGCATTTAAAAAATACAAATCTGACGGGGAAGCAGAGTCATTTCAACACTATAAGGAATGTAACAAAATTTGCAAAAAGGAAATAAGAGCGGCTAAAGTAGAAACTGAAAAACTAGTAGCAAAGGAAAGCAAAGCGAATCCCAAAAATTCTTTAAATACATTAATAGCAAGAGATTAAAGAAGGAGAGTATAGGCCCTTTAAAAGACAAGTTGGGAGTCTTAAGCAAAAATGATAATGACATAGCGGACACACTAAATGAGTTTTTTTCAACAGTATTCACTAGAGAGGACCCAATTCAGGGACTGACACACAATCTCAATAATGAGAATATCCCACTGATAGGTACTTATTTAAGCGAGGAAGTAGTCTGTGACCGATTAAAACATTTAAAGATTAATAAATCACCAGGGCCCGATGGTATTCACCCAAGGGTTCTAATGGAGCTTCACTCTGAACTGGCAAAACCGCTATCTTTGATCTTTAAGGATTCAGTTATATCAGGTATGGTTCCCAAAGACTGGCGTATAGCGGAAGTAGTGCCTATATTCAAAAAGGGAAGTAAAGCTGAACCAGGTAATTATAGACCAGTTAGTCTTACATCTATAGTGGGGAAAGTATTGGAAGGTATTCTAAGAGATAGTATTCAGAAGTTCCTTGAAGTCAATAAGGTCATAAAAAGGAATCAACATGGGTTTATGAAGGACAGATCCTGTCAAACCAACTTACTTGGCTTTTATGAAACAGTAAGCGCAAACCTAGATCAGGGTAAAGACGTGGATGTAATCTTTTTAGACTTTGCCAAAGCGTTCGATACTGTACCACACATGAGACTTATCTACAAGCTACAAGAATCAGGGCTAGGAAGCACAATATGCACTTGGGTCAAAAACTGGTTAGATAATAGGGAGCAGCGCGTTGTGGTTAATGGATCTTTTTCAACTTGGACTGAAGTGCTAAGTGGTGTGCCGCAAGGCTCGGTATTAGGACCGCTATTGTTCAATATTTTCATTAACGACCTAACAGAAGGTCTAGAGAGCATGGTGTCAATTTTTGCAGATGATACCAAATTGTGTAAGGCTATAAATACAGAGGAGGATGCCGAGTCTCTTCAGAACGACTTAGTTAAATTAGAAGCATGGGCAGCCAAATGGAGAAAGCGCTTCAACACAGACAAGTGTAAGGTAATGCACTGTGGTAACAAGAATAAAAATTACACCTACCTACTAAATGGGGTAAAATTAGGGGATTCTGTACTGGAAAAGGACTTAGGTGTCCTCATAGATAGCAAGCTAAGCAGTAGTACCCAAAGTAGGACTGCAGCAAAGAAGGCTAATAAGATATTAGCATGCATAAAACGGGGTATTGATGCTAGGGACGAGAGTATTATACTCCCGTTATATAAATCACTAGTGAGGCCACACCTTGAATACTGTGTACAATTCTGGGCACCGTACTACAAAAAGGATATCCTGGAGCTAGAAAAGGTACAGAGGAGGGCGACCAAACTAATTAAGGGCATGCAGACGATGGAATACAAGGAAAGGCTTGAAAGACTAGGCATGTTTACATTGGAAAAGCGGAGACTAAGAGGGGATATGAGCAACATCTACAAATATATAAGGGGACAATACACAGAGCTTGCGCGGGACCTGTTTTTGGTTAGATCAACACAGAGGACTCGTGGACACTCGCTCAGGTTAGAGGAGAGGAGATTCTGCACAATACGTCGTAAAGGCTTTTTCACGGTAAGGACAATACGTGTTTGGAATTCCCTGCCCGAGGGAGTTGTAATGGCGGAATCTGTCAACACCTTTAAGAATGGGTTAGATAAATTCCTAATGGATAAGGATATCCAGGGGTATGGTGCATAGTCATGCATTATAGTTACTATAAATAGGGATAAAATGCAACGGCTGACAGCAGCATCAGTCAGAAATTTTAGTCAAATCATCATGCATAGGAGACCACAAATAGGTTGAACTCGATGGACAATTGTCTTTTTTCAACCTCAGATACTATGTTAACTATGTTAACTATGTTAACCTAACGGTACCCAAGGATCCTCCAATATGGAATTGCAAGGATCAGCAGTCCCTTCAGTTACTGATCTTATTGATGCGTCTCAGGACAGTGATACAAATAATTGAAGTTGCTCCTTGCTCATAATAATTTTATTGACCTTTGGTCTTAGACTGATCAAAATAAAAGTCTTCCTGTTAGAAGTGATGGGAATGGTTACCAAGATATTAAGAACACATTTGAGATCCAGCGTAGGCCAATTTTCAGTAGAGCTTTCACTGCCGGAATAGTTACAATACAGGGACAGGGCATATGATTTATGATTCCACCTCAGAAAGTGATCACAAAATTATAATGCCAAAGAATAATGAGTGATTCAGACCTGATCACTACTGTACTAACTGCCCATGTATATGCACCAAAATGCGCACGCACATCGAACAGCAACAAAGGGCATTGCCGGTCAGCGACGGGATGGTGCGAAAAATCCGATCGCATGGGCGTTCGCAAGGTGATTGACAGGAGGAAGCGTTTGTGGGTGGTAACTGACTGTTTATTGGGAGTGTCCAGAAAAATGCAGGCATTCCCGAGCGTTTTCAGGGAGGGTGTCTGATGTCAGCTCCAGCCCCGATCAGCCTGTTCTCATCGAACTGTAGGAGTAAGTCCTGGGCTGCGCACAGACTGCACAAAGTGGATTTTAGCAGCTCGGCATACACATAGGATCTCACACTTGCACAGCGAATTTATACTCCCCCTGGAGGCAGCAACTAGCTGAACACAGGACAGCAAAGTTTGCAGCCCAGCGATCAGGTCTGAATTATCCCCAGTGACCGCCTGGCCTGATGAGGATTGAGCACTGTGCTGCCAGGAGATGAAGGAGATTTGTATGGTCTGTGTAAACCGTGCCCAGTAAGATTTTTCTCTGAAAGAAGAATATTCATCAATTTGTCAGTGAAGCCTCACAGAAAATCTGAATATGTCTCTATGTTTGGAGACAGATACAAAAGTACAGGGGGATTTTGCATTACTGTAGTGTGAGGACAGCTACTCTGAAAAACAACTGTCCCGGTCAGGGCCGCCATCGGGAGCTTCTGATTGGCTGCCGGCCCACGAGTTGTGATTGGCTTATAGACAGCAGGAACTTCTAAATGCTGCAGCGCAGTCTTCATGCTTGGCAGGCTGTTAGACCATAATCTGCTGCCGGGACCCCTGTCTGCGGGGGGAAGGAGGCCATAGGAGGTAGAGGGAGCAGCACCAACAGCAGCGGTGGTAGCCTCCCACCATCATCTAGACTGTCTTCCTATCCAAGGTGCGTGCATCAGCCAGCATTCTGTGCCCTCCCCCAAGTCCGGCCTTCTCTTTAATGTCCCTCCCCAAGTCCAGCCTGCCCTGCCCTGTGCCCCCCCATTAAGAGCCAGTTTTCTCTGCCCTGTGTCCTCATCCAAGGTCCAGCCTCCCCTGACCTGTGCCTTCCCATTAAGGTCCAGCCATCCCTGTTCTGTGTCACCCATTAAGGTCTAGCCTTCTCATACCTTTGCCCCTAACCAAGGTTTAGCCTCCCCTGCCCTGCACACCTTCTTAACGTCCAGCCTTCCCTGCCCTGTACCAACCCCCACCATGTCTACCATCCCTGTGCCACTAATAGATCCAGATCTCCCATCCCTGCATCCCCTTTGGTCCTGTCTTCCCTGTCCTGTGACCGTCCAGTTTCAGTCCTCCCATATCCAGAGTAGACATCTCTCATATATTGCCCCCACCACCCACCTTTCCCCTGTGCCCTTCACAAACCACTTTTCCTCTTGCCCTGCCCCTGATCCTGCCTCATCACAATATATTTATTATGGATTCCCCAACACCACAGTCCAAACTTAAAAAAAAAAAATGGTTTACACACCAATTGATACCCTACACCCGCTGTAGCTCCACCTACTTTTTTATGATGAGGGGCTGCCTTTTTCATCAGTCCTGGGCCCCACAATTTCTGATGGAGCCCTGGTCATACAACAGATGATTCCAGAGCTAATTGGTCTGCTTTGGCCAGGTCTGACCAAGTAGTGTTTGCATGCATCCACTCAAAAAACTTTTCTTTGGGTCTTTTGATTGTTTAGGATGATGCGTATTCAGTACTCATGACTGAGCTATGCGTCCCTAACTCGATTTCCTAGCAGTTCTATCACTGACTGTGAGAGTCTCAGACATACATATGGAGCCTCCGTTATCTTGGCTGTTTCTCCGCTAAACTGAGGTTTAGTCGCACCTAGGCATTAGCGTAGGTTGCTGAGTTTAATCACGGAGAGGTGCGTTGAGGCATGACTACATACTCAGCATGCAATACACATCTCCACCACTGGGTGGCTAATGCTCCACTCATCCAGTACTTTAGAGCGAATAGCGGCGGATTGCACTACAAGGTCTTACAAATGGCCAGTGATGAATGTACGTACTGCATACTGTACACACAGACCAATGGTCAGACGGAGAGAGTAAAGAAAATAAAAGTTTCTAGAGATGCAAACGAATGTGTTAAAACAAACACTTGTCCTTTGCTGTGTTAGTGTATATAAACTCAGATGCAACAAATGTGTTACTGAAGCAATACTGTAGTTTATATAGGCTCAAATCATGATATACTGTAGAACGTGTTACAAACTGTGGTCCATTAACGATTAAGGATACAGTATGATGAAGCGTCCAATCTGAGCGTCCCCTACACAAAAAACAATGTGAAGGGATCACTTCTTACAGTACATTTACACATGAGCTTGTGCATTTATCATGAGCCGTCATGTCCAAGGGGTGAGGTGTGCTGCTTTCCATGCTAAGAGTCCCGGGTTTGATTCCCAAAGCGCAAATACATGTTTATTTTTTCTTCTGACACTTTTGTTTGTAATCTATAGTAATATACCTTCACATTCAATAGAAGTGTGCACACAGATTTTACATAAATCAAGACATTGCTGCAGGAGGATCACATTCCGCTATTTAAAATAAGATTTTACTTACCAATAAATCTATTTCTCGTAGTCCGTAGTGGATGCTGGGACTCCGTAAGGACCATGGGGAATAGCGGCTCCGCAGGAGACAGGGCACAAGAATAAAAGCTTTAGGATCAGGTGGTGTGCACTGGCTCCTCCCCCTATGACCCTCCTCCAAGCCTCAGTTAGGATACTGTGCCCGGACGAGCATACATAATAAGGAAGGATATTGAATCCCGGGTAAGACTCATACCAGCCACACCAATCACACCGTACAACTTGTGATCTGAACCCAGTTAACAGTATGATAAAACGAAAAGGAGCCTCTGAAAAGATGGCTCACAACAATAATAACCCGAATTTTTGTAACAATAACTATATACAAGTATTGCAGACAATCCGCACTTGGGATGGGCGCCCAGCATCCACTACGGACTACGAGAAATAGATTTATCGGTAAGTAAAATCTTATTTTCTCTGACGTCCTAGTGGATGCTGGGACTCCGTAAGGACCATGGGGATTATACCAAAGCTCCCAAACGGGCGGGAGAGTGCGGATGACTCTGCAGCACCGAATGAGAGAACTCCAGGTCCTCCTCAGCCAGGGTATCAAATTTGTAGAATTTCGCAAACGTGTTTGCCCCTGACCAAGTAGCTGCTCGGCAAAGTTTCCTTGTGGAATGGGCTTTTACCGATTTTGGCTGTGGCAGGCCTGCCACAGAATGTGCAAGCTGAATTGTACTACAAATCCAACGAGCAATCGTCTGCTTAGAAGCAGGAGCACCCAGCTTGTTGGGTGCATACAGGATAAACAGCGAGTCAGATTTTCTGACTCCAGCCGTCCTGGAAACATATATTTTCAGGGCCCTGACAACGTCAAGCAACTTGGAGTCCTCCAAGTCCCTAGTAGCCGCAGGTACCACAATAGGTTGGTTCATGTGAAATGCAGAAACCACCTTAGGTAGAAATTGAGGACGAGTCCTCAATTCTGCCCTGTCAGAATGAAAAATTAAGTAAGGACTTTTATATGATAAAGCCGCCAATTCTGACACACGCCTGGCTGAAGCCAGGGCTAACAGCATCGTCACCTTCCATGTGAGATATTTGAAGTCCACAGTGGTGAGTGGTTCAAACCAATGTGACTTTAGAAAACTCAACACAACATTGAGATCCCAAGGTGCCACTGGAGGCACAAAAGGAGGCTGTATATGCAGTACCCCTTTTACAAATGTCTGAACTTCAGGCATTGAAGCCAGTTCTTTCTGGAAGAAAATCGACAGGGCCGAAATTTGAACCTTAATGGACCCTAATTTTAGGCCCATAGATAGTCCTGTTTGCAGGAAATGGAGGAAACGACCCAGTTGAAATTCCTCTGTAGGGGCCTTCTTGGCCTCACACCACACAACATATTTTCGCCAAATGCGTGATAATGTTTTGCGGTTACGTCCTTCCTGGCCTTGACCAGGGTAGGGATGACTTCATCTGGAATGCCTTTTTCCCTCAGGATCCGGCGTTCAACCGCCATGCCGTCAAACGCAGCCGCGGTAAGTCTTGGAACAGACAAGGCCCCTGCTGGAGCAGGTCCTTTCTCAGAGGTAGAGGCCACGGATCGTCCGTGAGCATCTCTTGAAGTTCCGGGTACCAAGTCCTTCTTGGCCAATCCGGAACCACGAGTATAGTTCTTACTCCTCTCCTTCTTATGATTCTCAGTACCTTTGGTATGAGAGGCAGAGGAGGGAACACATACACTGACTGGTACACCCACGGCGTTACCAGGGCGTCCACCGCTATTGCCTGAGGGTCCCTTGACCTGGCGCAATATCTATCTAGTTTTTTGTTTAGACGGGACGCCATCATGTCCACCTTTGGTTCTTCCCAACGGTTTACTATCAGGTGGAAGACTTCTGGGTGAAGTCCCCACTCTCCCGGGTGGTCCAGCCTCTCAGGCTTGCATCCGTGGTCACCAGGATCCAATCCTGAATGCCAAATCTGCGGCCCTCTAGTAGATGAGCACTCTGCAGCCACCACAGAAGAGACACCCTTGTCCTTGGCGACAGGGTTATCCGCTGATGCATCTGAAGATGCGATCCGGACCATTTGTCCAGTAGATCCCACTGAAAAGTTCTTGCATGGAATCTTCCGAATGGAATCGCTTCGTAAGAAGCCACCATTTTTCCCAGGACCCTCGTGCACTGATGCACTGACACCTGGCCTGGTTTTAGGAGGTTCCTGACTAGCTCGGATAACTCCCTGGCCTTCTCCTCCGGGAGAAACACCTTTTTCTGGACTGTGTCCAGAATCATTCCTAGGAACAGTAGACGTGTCGTTGGAATCAGCTGCGATTTTGGAATATTTAGGATCCACCCGTGCTGACGTAACACTACCTGAGATAGTGCTACTCCGACTTCTAACTGTTCCCTGGACCTTGCCCTTATCAGGAGATCGTCCAAGTAAGGGATAATTAAGATGCCTTTTCTTCGAAGAAGAATCATCATTTTGATTCTAAGCAGCTCAGGAGAGCCACCTAGCCTGCACCCTTCTCGTTCGGGCACAAAAATCTAACTGAGGCTTGGAGGAGGGTCATAGGGGGAGGAGCCAGTGCACACCACCTGATCCTAAAGCTTTTATTCTTGTGCCCTGTCTCCTGCGGAGCCGCTATTCCCCATGGTCCTTACGGAGTCCCAGCATCCACTAGGACGTCAGAGAAAAATACACAGCTGCTATGGTACATATACAGTACAGTAGCAGGCCAGACTCAATCACAGAGCGGGTTCACAAAATGGATGCCGGTCATAACCCAGCTCCTCACGGAAGCCCAGAGCAACTGTATGGAGCGAGCGATGGTATCGATATTGCAAGAATCAGGGCACTGCTGAAGGAGCATCTCTATACACAAGTTAAAATAGAGTATACTGTATACACAGCGGTAATGAGGTCCCGTAGAATGAGCAATTAATAAAAATAACACATTTTCTTGACACTTTATTACATTTTTTGTTTTGGTCACCTACTGTAATAGTACCTTCACATTCAATAGAAACATGCACACAGAATTTACATAAATCAGGGCAAAGCTACATGAGCATCTGATTCCGCTATCTAAAATACACCCGTAGACATATCAATAAATATAAAAATACAGTAGTGTATGCAGACGCAACTGCAGTAAGTGTTCGAGCAATACTGTAATTCATTGATGTTAGAGAATCTGTGCTGTACAGTATGAGAAGGGACACAAGAGCTTGTGTCTGCACTTCTTATCAGCTCTTCATTTACATACTGTATACAATACATTAGTACTGTGTTGTCAATTTAGTGTAACCTGACCTCCCTCCCTGTCTGTGAAATTAGCAGGGGGAAGGGGGATGCGGGATGGGGGTGAGGGGAGGTGTTGGCTAAATACCATGTTATGCAGAAAGTATTCATTCTCTTGTCTGCTGAAGCATCCAATAAGAGCATCCAAGTCCCCTACACAAAAACCAATGTGAAAGGATCACTGCTTACAGTACATTTACACATGAGCTTGTGCATTTATCATGAGCTGTCGTGTCTGAGGGGTGAGGTGTGCCACTTCCCATGCTAAGAGTCCCGGGTTCGGTTCTCAAAGTGCAAATACATGTTTATTTTCTTCTGACACTTTTATTGTTTTTGTAATCTATAGTAATATACCTTCACATTCAATAGGTGTGCACACATTTTACTTAAATCAAGACAAAGCTGCAGGAGCGTCACATTCCGCTATTTAAAATACACAGCGGCTATGAGGTACCGGAGACATATCAATAAATATAAAATAGGGTATACAGACGCTGCTCAAGCAACACAGTACAGTAGTTAATTTACATCACAAAATCTGTGTTGTACTGCATGAGAAGGGATCACTGCTGCCATTTACACAAGAGCACCCTCCCTGTCTGTGAAAATAGCAGGCTGCCAGGAAAAGGGGGAAGGGCTCCCAGGGGAAGGGAGTAATGTATTATTCAAATCATTCGAGTTTTGGTTTTGGATCTGGATGATTTTTGAAAAAAACATAAAAATAGCTAAAATCACAGAATTTGGGGGTAATTTTGATGCTACGGTATTATTAACCTCAATAACATTCATTTCCACAAATTTCCAGTCTACTCTGAACACATCACACCTCACAATATTGTTTTTAGGCCTAAAGGTTGCACCAAGGTTGCTGGATGGCTAAGCTAAGGGACACAAGTGTGCAGCACAAACACCTGGCCCATCTAGGAGAGGCACTGCAGTGTCAGACAGGATGACAGTTTTATAAACTAGGCCCCAAACAGCACATGATGCAAAGAAAAAAAAGAGGTGCACTGAAGGTTCAGCGTACAGTGTGAAGAATTTTTTTAAATAAATTAATTATTAAAGAAAATGCTCCATGTACAGGACTGTACAGTATTTTCCACATGAAATGTGTATTAGAGGTACTGTATACTGTATACACTAAATGTACAGTAAATTATTATTTTTAATTACGAACAAATGCATCCCAGATGCAAATATGCTGTACTGTACAGTACAGCAGACAGCTTATGGTGACAGGACTCACTTACTGTATCCCCACCCATAGTCGTGGTGTATTTTTGATAGCATCATGAGACGTTACTGCAGTAGTGCCCTGATTCATGTAAAACCTGTGTGCATACAGTATTTTTATTGAATGTAAAACAATTGATACAAAAATAAAAAATGAATACAGTGTCAGGAAAAAATTTACAAGCATTTGCACTTTTGGAATCGAACCCGGGACACTAAGCTTAGGAAGCGGCATACTTTACCACTCGGACATATCGCCACATGACAGATGCATAAAAGTATTGGTATTGGTTATGCTGTAATGGCTACGGGATTTGGATGTTAACATATCCCTAACATCAATAGACCACACTGTACTTGTAACGCATTTGTTTGCGTCTGTATACACTACTGTTTTTTTTTTAATTTGTTGATTTGTCTGTGGGACATGGACGCTCACATATTCCTAACGTCAATGGCACGCACCAGTAAAGTAGTTCGGTATTGAATTTTAATGGAGACCACACGCATGCGCAATGGTGATTTTAAAAAGCGATATCCGGTGGATGATCGCAGGTATTACACTTTAAGGTAACGCCAAACGCTCTGTGCGCCTCCCTATGACTAGGCACGGCTCCTTGCGCACAGGCACGCTGCGTATGCCCGATCGCAACTAATGCCGCAGCCAGCCAAGATAACGGAGGATCCATCTGCAGAAGCTAGGTCTGTGGAGCCCTTGGTCTTACAAGGTTACCCAATTATCATCTTGAGAGATGGTGTCTGACGAGTTTGGTCTTTTCTATAGATTACAACCTGTGAGGTATTAAAGGGCCTAATTCAGATCTAATTGCAGCAGCAAATTTGTTAGTTAATGGGCAAAACCATGTACACTGCAGGGGGGACAGATATAACATGTGCAGAGAGAGTTAGATAGAGTTGGAGTTGGGTGGGTTATTTTGCTTCTGTGCAGGGTAAATACTGGCTGCTTTATTTTTACACTGCAATTTAGATTTCAGTTTGAACACACCACACCCAAATCTATATCTGCACGTATTATATCTGCCCCTCCTTCAGTGCACATGGTTTTGCCCATTAGCTAACAAATTTGCTGCTGTGATCAGATCTGAATTAGGCCCAAAGTCATTTGATTTTGAGAAAGATGTAAGCAGTGGCGCCGGGAGAGGGGGGGAGAGGGTACAAATTACTCGGGCCCAGGACTGATGCAGGTTCTCACCTGGAAGCAGTGGCTGCAGCTCTTCTCAGCCCAGCACATGCTGCTGTGTGCTGGGCTGCAGTGTGGCAAGGGAAGTGCTTAAAATACAATTTGAGTCTGTATTTTTTTCTAAGGGTGCATGGCCCCGCCTCCTGTGATAAGGCCATGCTCCCTAAAAAGGACCAGGGCCCAGTCAGGCTCTCTACTGCCCTGGCTGGGAGGCATGCCATGCTCCTGTGAGTGGGTGCTTCTCATGTACTAGACATGCCCTCCAAAGAGGTGTAGACATGCCCCCAGCATGGGGGGCGCGGGGGCCCAGGAAGTTGTTGTACCGGGGCCAGGATTTCTCTTAGCAGCCCTGGATGTAAGCCTGACTTAATGGATCGATGCTGAGCCTTGCCCTAAAAATACTGCCCGCAAACATAGTTGGTTAAAGGGTAAGTGACATCAAACGATTAAGTATATTGATGCTAATTCCACAGGCAAAACTACAGACGATCTGCGGATTTGAAAAGCCACCATAAATAAACACCATAGTGTGGGTTACCCCTGCCATATTGTGCTACAGCTCCAGTTTAGCTCTATTACATATGGCAATTTTTAACTTGCAGAAAAAAACCAATGGATAAACCCCATTTTTGCTAAATCACAGACTATGGGCTGTTTCTGAGCAGGGCCGGTTCTAGTCCTTGTGGCACCCAGGGCAAAATTTTCCATTGGCACCCCCTCCATGTAAAATAAGGTTAGTGCACGTGGAATGTGTGCAGTGAAAAACAGGGGCATGGCTTCATAGGAGAGGGGTGTGGCCACAGAACAGTACCAAATCATATTACACTGCACAGTAGTGTCCATCAGTCACATTACACCACACAGTAGTACCCCTTATACACATTATGCCTGGAAGAGCCCCTTATAGAGCACAGGGGGAAAAAAACACATGAAAAAAAACCCTGATTCATGCCCTGTACATTATTTGTTATTTTTCCTCCTTATAGTAATGCCCATTCCACATTATGATGCCACATACCATAACACCCATTACACATTATTCCACACAGCGAAATGCCCATTACACATTATTCCACATTATGCCACACACTTAATCACCCATTACACGTTATGCCACACACGTAACGCCCATTACAACCACCCACCATATTGCCCATTACACATAATGACACATACCATAACACCCATTACACATTATTCCACATGCAAAGAAAAGAGAAGGTTTTACTGCACCAGAATATAAATAATAATTTATAGGGAGCATTGGACTCAGTAATTGGAATGATTAAGTCTCCATTTTTTTATCAAACCATCCGTGTCGGGTGCCACCCACCAATTGGTGTGTAGCATAATGTGTAATGGGCATTACGGTGTGTGGCATAACATGGAATGGGCATTACGGTGTGTGGCATAATGTGTAATGCATGTTACGGTGTGTGGCATAATGTGTAATATGCATTATGGTGTGTGGCATAAGTTGTAATGGGCATTACGGTGTGTGGCATAACGTGTAATGGGCGATACGGTGTGTGGCATAATGTGGAATGGGCATTACGCTGTGTGGAATAATATTAGATTACGAATAAAGAAAAAGAATCGGGTTCAATTGGGTGCACTCCGTCCCTTAAATTGAATTACTGTTAAAATCCACTTTATTAGTTTAAAAACAGATATCAACAAAAATAATCAGTTTAGCAGCCTGTACGGCCTATAAATTATATTCTGTGTTTATTATATCTTTAGCCTATAAAAGGTTAGTTGAGTGAAGTAAAGAAATTAGAAAAAAAGTGGTGAAAGAAATATATAGAAATGTGAATAAAGATTTAAAATTGTACTATGTGTCACGTCTCTTATTTGCCTTTTATATATAAAATTCCCATGTGTATGCTACAGAGTTGTATGCACAGAGTTAATATATGTGCTGTTTTGTATATTAAGATATATAGTGTTTAATCCACAAACAAGAGAATAAGTATCCAGTTTATGGTATTATGTAACACTCAATGGTTACATTATAAATGATACTTGTCACTTTGTATCAATACTGATCACTTGAGTTTCCTGGGTTGTAGCTCTTATATCTAACAGCTGATGAATGTGGTGTTTTAGAAAAGTTTATAATTAGCCTGCGGTGTTACATAGGTGTGCGCAGCTAATTGTATTAGGGGGTGCACCGCAGGAGGGGCGTGTCTCGCACCGCCTTTTGGGGCGTGTCTAGCACCACACAGGGACATGGCTAGAAATTTTTTTCATTCTTGCAGTAAAATCACATAGCTTAATCCATAGGTTCTGAAACTCTGTCCTCAGGACCCCACACAGTGCATGTTTTGCAAGTCTCCTCACAGAATCACAAGTGAAATAATTAGCTGCACCTGTGGGCCTTTTAAAATGTGTCAGTGAGTAATTAATACACCTGTGCACCTGCTGGGTTACCTGCAAAACATGCACTGTGTGGGGTCCTGAGGACCGAGTTTGAGAAACTCTGGCTTAATCTAATTTCTCTCGTTCCTAATAATAAAGTAGATATAATACACCCCAGAGAAATAAAATATAACATAATGGTGCGACCACCGGCCGGTACTAACTGTCCGCTACGGCATATCCCTGAGTCCTAGCTGCTGCTGCACCCTATTGCTGCTCACACTTCTCCAACCTATCCCCTGACCCAGTGGCTTAACTAGAGAGTGGTGGGCCTAGGTGCATGTGCATTCCCATCCCCACGCACCCTATCCCTCGCACCCTCCCAGCACCTACACCCTGATTTTGAGTTGACCACTCTGAAAAATATGGCATATTTAGGGGGCCGAACATTTCAGTTTTAATATAACACAAGTAAGGTTTATAATTTACATGTGTGCAATCAGAGCTACATCTGCCTCTTTCTATGCCATCAGACCCCTCCTCTGCAGGACACCAGAATTTGTTACATATGTCTCCATGCTCACCAGCTACTGACAGTAGTGCCCCTTATTCAGATTATGTCACATGATATGAGCCGAAATTCACATTGCGCCGCACGGTATGAGCCGAAATTCACATTACGCCACACCATATGAGCTGAAATTCACTTTACACGACACGGCATTAGCCGAAATTCACATTACGCCACACCATATGAGCTGAAATTCACATTACGCCACACAGTATGATCCAAAATTCTCATTACACCACACAGTATGAGCTGAAATTCACATTACGCCCCACAGTAAGCCGAAATTCAAATTACGCCACACAGTATGAGCCGAAATTCACATTACGCCACACCATGAGCTGAAATTCACATTACGCCACACAGTATGAGCTGAAATTCACATTACACCACACAGTATGAGCTGAAATTCACATTACACCACACAGTATGAGTTGAAATTCACATTACACCACACCACACACTATGAGCTTAAATTCACATTACGTCACACCGTATGAGCCAAATTCACATTACGCCACACAGCATGAGCTGAAATTCACATTACGCCACACAGTATGAGCCGAAATTCACATTACACCACACGGTATGAGCTTTCAGTTTTATAAACTTTTGTCAAGCTACACGTTGCTAGAACAGAGAGTATCTGTATTTCTATCTGGAAACCTGAGTGATGCAGCCGCACCTGGTCTCATATATATATATATATATATATATATATATACACACAGCAAATAAGGGCGGCACTGGGAAACAAGTAAGTGCTTTTATTCAAATGGCAACGTTTCGGGGTCGCAGCCCCTTCGTCAGGATACAGAGTAATGTGAAAAAACAAACTTAAATACCTGTAAACAGTGAGGCCCATCCCGCCGCCTCGAGCCGCGCTGCCCGGTTTCCGGTCCTGACGTCACTCCGCCCACCGGAAATGACGCGGCTCCGGTCCGTCTGGCCGGCGCTCTGAGGCTCTGTAGGTAGGTAACCATGGTGATGATCACAAACAATAACATAAAAAACCCTTCTCTAACCAGATACATTGATTTTTAGTAATGCTATTACAAGCTATAATAAAAGTGACCACTGGATTACCTGTGAACTGGTAAATACAAGATATCCTGAAGGAGAGGGCATGGGAGCGTGTTCGTGAACGCTGGGGAGCGTTAGGAGTGCCGGGCCGAATCGTACTTTATATATATATATATATATATATATACACATATATATATGATGAAAATGTATGTATTTGTACATTGAAACGTTGACAGTACCACAAGGCTCCTGTCTTGTTTCATCGCCGTGAGTGCCGCCCCACAGATGATTTTTATATGGGGAAGGGAAACGTCTTTTCTCCATTTGGAAGGCACCGGCTTTTTTTGATTACCTTGATGAAGTGGAGTGCCGCCTGATATGTTGCTATATATATATATATATATATATAAAATCTGTTTATGTATAATGTATAAACAGGCTTAGGCTTCATTTCTTTTTTTTCTGAGTGCATTTGAAGTCATACAGTCTACAGATCTTTTTTTTTTTAGGGTGGGCGGGTAACTTTATGCACATGAACTGGCACACTGCAGTGTCCTTAACACTTACCGACTGACTGCTGAGCGGTGTGTTTCACTTGGCTCCAGCTCCGACTCTGAGCCCTCCCGAGAGGAATGGTACCCTGAGGCTGTCGCTGCACACCTGCAGAGCGCGGACGGGAGGGGGGAGAGAGCCGCAAACGGGAGGGGCAGACAGCGCGCGGACGGGAGCGGGAAGAGAGCCGCAGATGGGAGGGGGAGACAGAGCGCGGACGGGAGCGGGGAGAGAGCCGCAGATGGGAGGGGGAGACAGAGCGCGGACGGGAGCGGGGAGAGAGCCGCAGATGGGAGGGGGAGACAGAGCGCGGACAGCAGCGGGGAGAGAGCCGCAGATGGGACGGGGAGACAGAGCGCGGACAGGAGGGGGGAGAGAGCCGCGTACGGGAGGGGGGAGACAGAGCGAGGACAAGAGGGGGGAGAGAGCCGGGGACAGGAGGGGGAGACAGAGCGTGGGTGGGAGGGGTAGAGAGAGAGAGAGAGCGGACTGGTGGCTGCAGGCGTAGCGTGTAGGGGGTGCCGGACATTAGGGGGTGCCTGTGCGCACCAGGCACCCCCCGTGCGCACGCCTAGTGCGGTCATGTAATGTTCAGCTATAACGACTCCAATGGTTACACTTGGGATTATGGTTCCAAGCCACGGATCACGTGGCTTTTGTTATTTTGATATTATTATGGTCCACATGTAACAATAGTAATGTTACTTATAAATCCCTGCAGCCATACAATAATAATGATGGTGATGTTGCGTACAAATTCCTGTTGTTACAGGTAGTGTTAATCCAGACCTTGTTTATTAATTCTAACCATTCGTTTTTTTGTACTTAACAGGCTTTATTGTAAATTGCTACACTACACATTCATAAATGATGCTACACTCCAGAATCCATATAATTCCTTACACTAGTATAAACATTTCTGTCACTGGTAAGGCATACTTGTAAATATGTGTTTAGTGCACTATGTTCAGCGGGCGTCCCCGCTGTGCGGGACCGTTATGATCGGACCTTCTGCACACCGCTCAGATCCCATACGGCTGTCTCCGCTGCTATCTTGATAAAGACCGTGGTGGGGTACACGCACATGCAAAATTAGCTGTTAGTAATACTGGGAATATGTAGATATACATATTATATCTCAGACGTGACACACTGTCCTCCAATGCGCATTTCGCTCCGGTGTCGGGCTTCCTCAGGGCAGTAATGATTCGCGCCCGCTATCCGTGATAGCTATATAGGGGGAGATGTCCCGTGAAAGGTCAATTCAAATCCCCTAGGTCCAATCAGATTTTAAGTGTTCAAAGTCCATAATTAGTTGATGAGGAATGTAATTACGAGTCTCCACTCTCTCCCAGCACTCGCATACCAAATGCTGGGTCCCGTGATATATAATGCTAACAGTCAGTCCCGGAGTATGTGTTAATTTGATTCAGACAAACTAATTTATAACACCATCTAGTCATGATATTTCCTCGCTAATTGTACACCCAGTCCTTTTTAAATATATTGGTCTCTAAATTAGAGATGTGCACCGGAAATTTTTCAGGTTTTGTGTTTTGGTTTTGGATTCGGTTCCGCGGCTGTGTTTTGGATTCTGACGTGTTTTGGCAAAACCTCCCTGGAAATTTTTTGTCGGATTCGGGTGGGTTTTTTTCAAAAACCCCTCAAAAACAGCTTAAATCATAGAATTTGGGGGTAATTTTGATCCTATAGTATTATTAACCTCAATAACCATAATTTACACTAATTTCCAGTCTATTCTGAACACCTCACACCTCACAATATTATTTTCAGTCCTAAAATTTGCACAGAGGTCGCTGGATGACTAAGCTAAGCGACCCAAGTGGGCGGCACAAACACCTGGCCCATCTAGGAGTGGCACTGCAGTGTCAGACAGGATGGCACTTTAAAAAATAGTCCCCAAACATCACATGATGCAAAGAAAAGAGAAAAAGAGGTGCACTGTGGACGCTGGATGGCTAAGCTAAGCGACACAAGTGGGCGGCACAAACACCTGGCCCATCTAGGAGTGGCACTGCAGTGTCAGACAGGATGGCACTTAAAAAAATTGGCCCCAAACATCACATGATGCAAAGAAAAGAGAAAAAGAGGTGCACTTTGGTCGCTGGATGGCTAAGCTAAGCGACACAAGTGGGCGTCACAAACACCTGGCCCATCTAGGAGTGGCACTGCAGTGTCAGACAGGATGGCACTTAAAAAAATTGGGCCCAAACATCACCTGATGCAAAGATAAATAATAAAAAAGAGGTGCAAGATGGAATTGTCCTTGGGCCCTCCCACCGGCCCTCCCACCCACCCTTATGTTGTATAAACAGGACATGCACACTTTAACAAACCCATAATTTCAGCCACAGGGTCTGTGGCTGAAATGACTGGTTGGTTTGGGCCCCCACCAAAAAAACAAGCAATCAATCTCTCCTTGCACAAACTGGCTCTACCTCATCATCATCATCCTCCGATTCCTCACCCCTTTCACTGTGTACATCCCCCTCCTCACAGAGTATTAATTCGTCCCCACTGGAATCCACCATCTCAGGTCCCTGTGTACTTTCTGGAGGCAATTGCTGTTGAATGTCTCCACGGAGGAATTGATTATAATTCATTTTGATGAATATCATCTTCTCCACGTTTTGTGGAAGTAACCTCGTATGCCGATCGCTGACAAGGTGAGCGGCTGCACTAAACACTCTTTCGGAGTACACACTGGAGGGGGGGCAACTTAGGTAAAATAAAGCCAGTTTTTGCAAGGGCCTCCAAATTGCCTCTTTTTCCTGCCAGTATACGTACGGACTGTCTGACGTGCCTACTTGGATGCTGTCACTCATATAATCCTCCACCATTCTTTCAATGGTGACAGAATCATATGCAGTGACAGTAGACAACATGTCAGTAATCGTTTGCATGTCCTTCAGTCCGGACCAGATGTCAGCACTCGCTCCAGACTGCCCTGCATCACCGCCAGCGGGAGGGCTCGGAATTCTTAGCCTTTTCCTCGCAGCCCCAGTTGTGGGAGAATGTGAAGGAGGAGCTGTTGACGGGTCACGTTCCGCTTGAGTTGACAAGTGTCTCACCAGCAGGTCTTTGAACCTCTGCAGACTTGTGTCTGCCGGAAAGAGAGATACAACGTAGGCTTTAAACCTAGGATCGAGCACGGTGGCCAAAATGTAGTGTTCTGATTTCAACAGATTGACCACCCGTGAATCCTGGTTAAGCGAATGAAGGGCTCCATCCACAAGTCCCACATGCCTAGCGGAATCGCTCTGTTTTAGCGCCTGCTTCAATCTCTCCAGCTGCTTCTGCAAAAGCCTGATGAGGGGAATGACCTGACTCAGGCCTGCAGTGTCTGAACTAACTTCACGTGTGGCAAGTTCAAAGGGGTAGCAGCACCTTGCACAACGTTGAAATCATTCTCCATTGCGCTTGAGTCAGGTGCATTCCCCCTCCTTTGCCTATATCGTATGCAGATGTATAGGCTTGAATGGCCTTTTGCTGATCCTCCATCCTCTGAAGCATATAAAGGGTTGAATTCCACCTCGTTACCACCTCTTGCTTCAGATGATGGCGGGGCAGGTTCAGGAGTGTTTGCTGGTGCTCCAGTCTTCGGCACGCGGTGGCTGAATGCCGAAAGTGGCCCGCAATTCTTCGGGCCACCGACAGCATCTCCTGCACGCCCCTGTCGTTTTCTAAAAAATTCTGCACCACCAAATTCAATGTATGTGCAAAACATGGGACGTGCTGGAATTTGCCCACATGTAATGCACGCACAATATTGGTGGCGTTGTCCGATGTCACAAATCCCCGGGAGAGTCCAATTGGGGTAAGCCATTCTGCGATGATGTTCCTCAGTTTCCGTAAGAGGTTGTCAGCTATGTGCCTCTTATGGAAAGCGGTGATACAAAGCATAGCCTGCCTAGGAATGAGTTGGCGTTTGCGAGATGCTGCTACTGGTGCTGCCGCTGCTGTTCTTGCTGCGGGAGGCAATACATCTACCCAGTGGGCTGTCACAGTCATATAGTCCTGAGTCTGCCCTGCTCCACTTGTCCACATGTCCGTGGTTAAGTGGACATTGGGTACAACTGCATTTTTTAGGACTCTGGTGAGTCTTTTTCTGACGTCTGTGTACATTCTCGGTATCGCCTGCCTAGAGAAGTGGAACCTAGATGGTATTTGGTACCGGGGACACACGACCTCAAGAAATTCTCTAAGTCCCTGTGAACTAACGCCGGATACCGGATACACGTCTAACACCAACACAGCTGCAAAGGCCTGAGTTATCCGCTTTGCAACAGGATGACTGCTGTGATATTTCATCTTCCTCGCAAAGGTGTGTTGGACAATCAGTTGCTTACTGGAAGTAGTACAAGTGGTCTTCCGACTTCCCCTCTGGCTCCCAGTAGCAACAACAGCAGCACCAGCAGCAGTAGGCGTTACACTCAAGGATCCATTGGAGGAATCCCAGTCAGGAGAGGACTCGTCAGACTTGCCAGTGACATGGCCTGCAGGACTATTGGCGTTCCTGTCTAAGGAGGAGGAAATTGACACTGAGGGAGTTGGTGGTGTGGTTTGCGGGAGCTTGGGTACAAGAGGAAGGGATTTAGTTGTCAGTGGACTGCTTCCGCTGTCACCCAAAGTTTTTGAACTTGTCAATGACTTCTGATGAATGCGCTTCAGGTGACGTATAAGGGAGGATGTTCCTAGGTGGTTAACGTCCTTACCCCTACTTATTACAGCTTGACAAAGGCAACACACGGCTTGACACCTGTTGTCCTCATTTCTGTTAAAATAATTCCACACCGAAGAGGTGATTTTTTTTGTAATTTGACCAGGCATGTCAATGGCCATATTCATCCCACGGACAACAGGTATCTCCCCGGGTGCCTGACTTAAACAAACCACCTCACCATCAGAATCCTCCTTGTCAATTTCCTCCCCAGCGCCAGCAACACCCATATCCTCATCCTGGTGTACTTCAACAGTGACATCTTCAATTTGACTATCAGGAACTGGACTGCGGGTGCTCCTTCCAGCACTTGCAGGGGGCGTGCAAATGGTGGAAGGCGCCACCTCTTCCCGTCCAGTGTTGGGAAGGTCAGGCATCGCAACCGACACAATTGGACTCTCCTTGGGGATTTGTGATTTAGAAGAACGCACAGTTCTTTGCTGTGCTTTTGCCATCTTAACTCTTCAGTTTTCTAGCGGGAGGATGAGTGCTTCCATCCTCATGTGAAGCTAAACCACTAGCCATGAACACAGGCCAGGGCCTCAGCCGTTCCTTGCCACTCCGTGTCGTAAATGTCATATTGGCAAGTTTATGCTTCTCCTCAGACGCTTTTAATTTAGATTTTTGGGTCATTTTACTGAACTTTTGTTTTTTGGATTTTACATGCTCTCTACTATGACATTGGGCATCGGCCTTGGCAGACGACGTTGATGGCATTGAATCGTCTCTGCCATGACTAGTGGCAGCAGCTTCAGCACTAGGTGGAAGTGTATCTTGATCTTTCCCTATTTTACCCTCAACATTTTTGTTCTCCATTTTTTAATGTGTGGAATTATATGCCAGTAATATTATTATATCAATAGCAATGGCCTACTGTACTGTACAACTATATACTGTTGGTCACAAAAATGCTGCACTGTACTACTATATATACTGCTCACAAAAATGCAGCAGAGATATGGAATGGATACTTGCAGTGACACAGAGCTACAAGATACAGCAATGGCCTACTATACTGTACAACTATATACTGTTGGTCACCAAAATGCTGCACTGTACTACTATATATACTGCTCACAAAAATGCAGCACAGATATGGAATGGATACTTGCAGTGACACAGAGCTGCAAGATACAGCAATGGCCTACTGTACTGTACAACTATATACTGTTGGTCACCAAAATGCTGCACTGTACTACTATATATACTGCTCACAAAAATGCAGCACAGATATGGAATGGATACTTGCAGTGACACAGAGCTGCAAGATACAGCAATGGCCTACTGTACTGTACAACTATATACTGTTGATCACCAAAATGCTGCACTGTACTAATATATATACTGCTCACAAAAATGCAGCACAGATATGGAATGGATACTTGCAGTGACACAGAGCTGCAAGATACAGCAATGGAATACTGTACTGTACAACTATATACTGTTGGTCACCAAAATGCTGCACTGTACTGCTATATACTGCTCACAAAAATGCATCACAGATATGGAATGGATACTTGCAGTGACACAGAGCAGCAAGATACAGCAATGGCCTACTGTACTGTACAACTATATACTGTTGGTCACCAAAATGCAGCACACTGAGCACAGATATTTGCAGCAGATATTGCAGATTTGCAGCAGATATTTGCAGCACACTGAGCACAGATATGGAGCTTTTCAGGCAGACATAGATATTTGCAGCACACTGAGCACAGATATTTGCAGCACACTGAGCACAGATATGGAGCTTTTCAGGGAGAGAACGTAGCCACGTCCTCTCCGTTCAATCTCCAATGCACGAGTGAAAATGGCGGCGATGGGCGGCTCTTTATATAGAATACGAATCTTGCGAAAATCCAACAGCGGGATGATGACGTTCAGCCGCGTTCAGGTTAACCGTGCAAGGCGGGAAGATCCGAGGCTGCCTCGGAACCGTGTAAAATAGGTGAAGTTCGGGGGGGTTCGGATCTCGGAGAACCGAACCCACTCATCTCTAGTCTCTATGCTGGGTAAAGTATAGTTTATATCTTAGAAAACATGTTATATTATGTTTGTTATAATAATTTTTTCTAATTTCTTTACTTCGCTTAACTAACCTATTATAGGCTAAAGATATAATAAACACAGAATATAATTTATAAGCCGTACAGGCTGCTGAACTGAGTATTTTTGTTGATATCTGTTTTTAAATTAATAAAGTGGATTTTAACAGTAATTCAATTTAAGGGACGAAGTGCACCCAATTGAACCCAATTTTTTTTCTTTATTCGTAATCTAACATTATTCCACACAGCGTAATGCCCATTCCACATTATGCCGCACACCGTATCGCCCATTACACGTTATGCCACACACCGTAATGCCCATTACAACTTATGCCACACACCATAATGCATATTACACATTATGCCACACACCGTAACATGCATTACACATTATGCCACACACCGTAATGCCCATTCCATGTTATGCCACACACCGTAATGCCCATTACACATTATGCTACACACCATAAAGCCTAATACACGTTATGCCACACACCGTAATGCCCATTACACATTATGCCACATGCCATAATGCCCATTACACATTATACAACACATTGTAATGCCTATTACACATTATGCCACACACTGTAATGGCAATTACACATTATGCCTCATACAGTTATGCCCATTACAAATTATGCCACAAACTGTAATGACCATCACACATTATGCTACATACAGTTATGCCCATTACACATTACGCACCCTATAGTTATGCCCCTGATCCCATTTTATGCTCCACTAATTATTAAGGCTTCTAATTATTTTTAAACTACCTGCCTGCTGCCAGGGGTCTCATGCGCGTTGCTTAGGGTTTCCTGCTCTGGGTTCCATGCTCATTGCCAGGGGATTCCTGCTCATTCCGAGGGGTCTCATGCTCACTGCCAGGGAACTCATGCTCATTGCCAAGGGTTTTATATTCATTGCCAGGGGTTTCTTGCTCACTGCCAGGGGTTTTCTGCTCATTGTCAGGGGTTTCATGCTCCCTGCCATGGGTTTCATGCTCCCTGCCAGGGGTCTCATGCACCCCGGGTACCTGCTTGGCTTGCCTGCACCTAAAACCACTCCTGTTTCTGAGGAGCTCCTGGCAAAAAGTAATTTATGTCCAGTATATAGTATGTCTACTTCATACATGGGCAGCCAATAAGGAGCATTCTGAGCTCAGTATCTAAGGAGAGTTCATTAGGTGACCTCAGATTTTTCTTATTCCATGATTCTAATTGTGGTGCTTTAAGCAGAAAATTATAGTTTATAGCATGTGTAATCACTCTGAAATACTGCTGTTTAGTGATACTAAGCTACATCCTAAGTGGAAAACCAAGTGATTTTCCGAGTAACTGTCTGAAAACTGCATTTGTTCTGATAAGTACATAGTTTAAGCAAGGACAAAGTTCCACCCAAGGAAAAGCAAGTTATATGTTTAGTTTACTGACTTTATAAGTTATCATAGAGGTAACAATTTTTTAATGTACTAATTTATTTTTTTAAAGTATTTTCAAATATTATGTGATAGTTGTAAGCAGTATATCAGTTCTCAAACACTACAGTACTAAGGTGGAGAGCCGGGCATACTATTGGATTCATCTTTACAATTGGAGATAAGCCTAGAAGTCCAAACAGGGAATATTGCGACCAAGTGGACATTTACGGTGGACCGGAGCTTTCACTAGGACAAAGTGGAGTCCATAATCAAGCCATCAGAGGTCTTGCATCTTCCAATACAGCTGGTAATATAATCTTCGGAATCTTTATTTCCCAGGACTGTGGCTACACTCCGAAAAATGAACTACAAGTCCCAGCTCATATGGTCATGATTTTAATCAATAAAATATAAGCAGTGCTTTGATATGCCCTTATTATCATATTTTTAGATATTTATTGCAACAATCAATTGTGTGGAATATGTAATAAATGTATGTAATTTAACATATCTAGTTTACTAGCACTATTTTTTTTCTGTTTCAATATTAATTTGCATTGGGACTAACTATCCCTTTTTCATCGGCTGCTTTTAGCAGAACTAGCTCATAATCAGCGCCAGACCAATTACTTGGTAATTTGTTTCTTGCACTACAGTACTAGTCCTCAGTCCAAGATGATCGTAGCTGTGCTAAATGATCATTCACACTGACATGCGGGGGGACACCCAGCACAGGGCTAGACCGCCCCGCATGTCAGTGCCGGCTCCCCCCCGCAGAAATGCAAAGGCATCGCACAGCGACGATGCCTTTGTACTTCAAGAGTAGCTCACGGCCAGCGCAGCTTTAGCGTGCTGGCCGAGAGATACTCGTCACTCCCCCGCCCACAGCGGCTGCGTATGACGTCACGCAGCCGCTGTGGGCCACTCCCCGCATGGTCCGGTCACGGCTGCGTTGGCCGGACCGTGCCCATGAAACCGCAGCAAAACGCCGCCATTCCGCCCCCTCCTGCCCAGCAACCGCCTCTGCCTGTCAATCAGGCAAAGGCGATCGCAGCCCAGCTACGGCCTGCGCCAGCGCATGCGCAGTGGGTACCCGTTCGCTCGGCTGCGATAAAAAGCAGCGAGCGAACGGGTCAGAATGACCCCCTTTATTACTACCCTATAAAGTAGTACATTCATATTGGATTTATTATCTAACACTCAATGGGTGTTATTCAGAGATTGACGCACAGGGCAACACCGCCCAGCATGTGTGTGGCGCCGCCTTATGATGCATCCACAATATAATTGCAGACGTATCTTGTTAAGATTGACTGCGCTGTTAGACAGTCCACCGCAATTTTTTTAATCGGATGGGCTGCGTGTGATGTCACGCAGCCATTCCAAAAACGCTACCTGTACGCCATCGTACGGCACACCACCAGGATGTGGCTGCAAGGAGAAGGGTCACACATACGCACTGCAGCCAGTGCGCGTTCGCAGACCAGATGGACATGGCCGATGCGTATAGATGCGCGGCTGCATCCATCTCTAAATCAGCCCCAATGTTTCCATTTTAAAGTTGAGTATCTTTATATAGCTAAGGCATTTGCAGTTATTGGGGCTTTTTCTGAGTTGGGAGAAGAGCAAATATATATATTTTTAAAGTCACTTTTTCTCCTGCACAAACCATGTTGCAGTACAAGGGGAGCAAATATTTCTTTTTTCTGCAGAGTAATTACTGGCAGCTTTTGCATGTAGCCCACACAGCTCTTTTTTGCTTTGATCAGAATCATGCCCACTATGTATTTTATGGTTGGTAATGTCACCAAGCAACTTGGGGGATGTATGCACTTGTGGAATAATGTTTGCGAGTGAATGCTCCTGTACTACAATTTAGTATCATTAATAACGTATTTTTAGGGTGCCACAAGGTACCTGCAGCATACTTGCCCACTCTACCGGAATGGCCAGGAGGCTTCTGAAAATCAGGTCATGAAGGCTGGCAGCCCCCCCATCCCCCGCTTCTCCCTCACAACCCCCCAACACCGCTATCAAAGTGATATCATCAGGGGTCTGATGACACAATTCACGCAGAATTGCATCATTGTGGCCCCGCCCCCCAATGACGGCAATACTCTGCATTGCATGGAGGGGGCGGGGCTACAATGATGCAATCATGTGGTCACCCTTTGGCTCATATATTGTGTGTAAACCTGGCTCTGGTACTAGCCAGTGCCTCCCCAGCCATTTACCTCACCGCACGTCCCTGATATAGTGTTCTTTAGATGATGCCGATCACAGCAATATGATTAGCTCTAGATAATACAGGATTTTAGAATCTTAATTTCTTTGTTGTCCGACTTTTCACAGCGCATTAATATTCTACATATTAGTATGTTTTACTTGAAATTGGAGATTTGCAATTATGCTAACATAATATGAAATATCCTACATAGACCATGGAGTCAAATTAAATTAGGCCTCTAGTATTTCTCCCCAATTATATTATCATTTGTTTGTCACTCTATTATGAAGAAATCATCTTAAACATAAAGGAAATCCTGATTTAGTCAGCGGCAGAGGCCAAGTAATGTATTGTTTACAAAATAGATGATCCATGAACCATGATCCTTTTCTGACAATTATTTTTATTAAGATGTTTTTGACATCACACTATAGTGCAAGCAAGGTCGTCGTGTTTTGCCCTCACACAGTAGAAAAGTGAGGCATGTACTTGACATCTCAAGGGTGGACTAATAATTAGTACTTGAGTGTAACTTCTTGTGCAGGTTATAATAAAAAAAACTATAACAAATGGTGACATAACCAAATACTGTCTGCTCAATGTCAGAATAACAGATTTATTATGACCATCTTCAGGGATCGTGTCATTTTGGATGTCTGCTTTGAGAACAAGTAGAACCAAGCATACACAAGTATGTGCGATTCAGAGACAGCTCCACTTTAGAGTGAAGGGACATAACTGTGATGTGACCAGGACTTCTCACATAGGCAGTGTTCATGGAGGATATGCATGGAATAGGTTGCCAGTAGCATAAATGTCTGTTTTCAGATATATCTTTTGTATCAAGGATGGGGCTGGTGCAAGTGCATACTAAGGATGACCGGCATCAAACCGAGCATACAGATAGGGGCAGTCCACTCACAAAGCTGCATAGAGCATTCAAAATATGCATTTAGGGGGTAATTCCGAGTTGATCGTAGCTGTGCTAAATTCAGCACAGCTACGATCATCCATACTGACATGCGGGGGGACCCTAAGCATGTCAGTCCCTGCCCCGTCGCTGAAGTTCGAAAGCATCGCACAGCGGCGATGCTTTTGTACTTCAGGAGTAGCTTTTGTACGCTGACCGGGAGCTACTCGTCGCTGTCCGGTTTGCAGCGGCTGCGTGCGACGTCACGCAGCCGCTGCGGCCCGCCCCCCGCGCGGTCCGGCCACTCATGCGTTGGCCGGACCACGCCCACAAAACAGCGGACAAATGCAGCTGTGCCGCCCCCTCCCGCCCAGCGACCGCCTCTGCCTGTCAATCAGGCAGAGGCAGTCGCTCGGCAACAACAGCCGTTGGCTGTCAGCCATGCGCCGGTGCACTGCGACTGCGATAAACACTGCAGCGAGCGATCAGGTCAGAATGATCCCCTTAGTTCTGTATATGCAATTACAGCCACCTTGTATTCAACTCTGCATAAACTTCCTGACTATTGGCTTAATTGATCTGCAGGCATAACATAGGCAGTGCGGAGTATTGCTTCCACTTTTCTTGATGCACTGAGCTCTGGTTGCTGACATAAAGTGCACATAAGAAACTTGAAAGTCTATCAGCCTATAATAGCCCTGGTTGATAGAAGCTCTCGACAACATATTGATCAAACACTCATATCTTAAGCATGGCAGACAGAAAGGTGCTGTGATTGAGATTTCATCTAAAAGCTGGTACCATTCTAGATGTCTGTACACTTATATGTCCTTCATGACTTGGCACTTCAGCTACATCAGAAAATTGTGTCAAAGCAGTCTACAGGGCAAGTGGAAAACCTCCTTTATACCCCTTTCACACCACAAATGCCGGATCTCACCCGGGAATTGGGAACGCGTCATAGTGGATGGGGGCAGAGTCAGCAGCGGGGGTGGAGGCGGCGCTGGGAGATGAGCTCATCTCCGTGCCGCCTCTTCCTATCTAGTGAATGGGTCCCGGGTTGATGCCTGTTTACGCTGCCACTGACCCGGTATTCAACCCGGAAATAACAATTCCACCATGGCGCTTTCACATGCCGACCCGGCAATATGCCGGGTCGATACCAGGTTATTTGTGCGGTGTGAAAGGGGTATTAGTCTGCTGTGGGGTGTTAGGTGGCATTGGAGTGATACACCTCATGTTAGATTAACCCTCCAGGGTGTGAGCAATACCTTAGAACGTCCCTGCCCATGCAGGCTGTATAATAGAACATTATGAGAAATAGTGATACTGTATACAACAGTTCCCAATTAAGGGACCCATTTATCATTAATCGCAAATTCAATGGGATCTGGGCTCGATATTAGCACCAGGATCACATTGCAATATGCAATTACTTTGGGTAAATGTATTATCCAGCACCCGCAGGGAGAGGGGCTCCAAAAGGAGCCTGTCCTAGTGATGTGCTGCATGGGCTGCCAGGGCTTCTATGAATGTGCAGTCCCGCTGACCATGCATGACTGGGTAAACCCTACGGTACTTCATCTATGATATGTAGCCCATAGGCTACAACAGGCTATCCCCATCTTCAGATCTCGGGGCCAGTCTCCGTAATGCTTAGCATCAGTGCCATAACTAGACATTTTAGCGCTGTGTGCAAGAAACGGCATCGGCACCCCCCCCCCCATGCAAGATAGGGGCAATGCGTGCCGTAGGCGTGCAAAAAATATATAGGGGCATGGCTTCATGGGGAAGGGGTGTGGCCCCAAAATAATACCAATTCATACTACGGTGTACAGTAGTCTCCATTATTCAAATTACGCTGCACAGTAGCGCCACTACACCAGGTAGAACCCCTTTTACACATTACGGCAGACAGCATCCCCCTTTTTACACATTACGGCAGACAGCTTCCCCCTTTTCACACATTACGGCAGCCAGTCCCCATTTTACACATTACGGCAGACGGCGTCCCCTTTTTACACATTATGGCAGACAGCGTCCCCTTTTTACACATTACGGCAGACAGCGTCCCCCTTTTTACACATTACGGCAGACAGCATCCCCCTTTTTACACATTATGGCAGACAGCGTCCCCTTTTTACACATTACGGCAGACAGCGTCCCCCTTTTTACACATTACGGCAGACAGCGTCCCCTTTTTACACATTACTGCAGACAGCATCCCCCTTTTTACACATTACGGCAGACAGCGTCCCCCTTTTTACACATTATGGCAGACAGTGTCCCCTTTTTACACATTGCGGCAGACAGAATATATAGAGAGATAGAGAAAGAGAGAGAGAGAGAGAGAGACAGACACACATACCGTAGATACTTACCATCCGCCCGCTGGCAGTCAGGCTCCTCAGTGCTGGCAGAAGGAGGAGGAGGGAGGGGGACTGGAGCCGCAGCAGCACAGTGTAAATGGTAGAGGTGCTGCTGCAGCAGTCCCCTCTCCTTCCACATTGGCTGCCCGCCGCCGCTGTGAATGCTGGGATGATGGAAGCGCATCCCAGCATTCACAGCAGCGCCGGGCAACCAATGCGGAAGGAGAGGGGACTGCTGCAGCGGCGCCACTACCAATTACATAGCGCTGCTGCGGCTCCAGTCCCCCTCTTTCCTCCTCCTTCTCCCCTGCCTCCAGCGCTGCTGCTCTCCTCCCCTGCCTCCGGCTTCTCCAGCGCGGCGCACACATCAGAGGCGGCTTGTAATGAGTCAGTTTGACTCATTACAAGCCGCTGGCCATTGCGCCTTCAGGGTGATGCGCTGTGTGCCAGGCACACCTGGCACACACGTAGTTACGGCGCTGCTTAGCATTATAGGAATTGGTAAATTGGCTCTCCATTCTGGCGGGAATGGAGGGATCACAGCAGATATTGGAGCTATCTACTGCCGTCCCTCAGTGATACATTCAGGGGATACTTAATATTTGTAGTTTACCCCCGAAAATGGGTGTTTTTAGGGGTTAAGCCGCAAATATACTATGATAAATGGCCCCCTAATGCTCAAAACAATCTCTTTTAAATATATACTCCTTTATTTCTCTGCTTCTACATACAACTTTAATGAGCATGATCCATGCCATGTGCTCCCATTCCAGTGTATAACTTGGATTTGTTAGATGTAGAGATGTGCACCGGAAATTTTTCGGGTTTTGCGTTTTGGTTTTGGATTCGGTTCCGCGGTTGTGTTTTGGATTCGGACGCATTTTGGCAAAACCTCCATTAAAAATTTTTATCGGATTCAGGTGTGTTTCGGATTCGGGTGTTTTTTTTCCAAAAACCCTCAAAAACAGCTTAAATCATAGAATTTGGGGGTAATTTTGATGCCATAGTATTATTAACATCAATAACCATAATTTCCACTCATTTCCAGTCTATTCTGAACACCTCACACCTCACAATATTATTTTTAGTCCTAAAATTTGCACCGAGGTCGCTGGATGACTAAGCTAAGCAACCCAAGTGGCCGGCACAAACACCTGGCCCATCTAGGAGTGGCACTGCAGTGTCAGACAGGATGGCACTTAAAAAAATTGGCCCCAAACAGCACATGATGCAAAGAAAAGAGAAAAAGAGGTGCACTGTGGTCGCTGGACGGCTAAGCTAAGTGACACAAACACCTCAATATCACAGGAATTATTTGTTCTAATCAATGGTATTATCGGTCCAAATCACTGGAAGAGAATGACAAATTCACAGGAATTATTCGTTCTAATCAATGGTATTATTGGTCCAAATCACTGGAAGAAAATGACAAAATCACTGGAATTAAATGGCAGTAATGTCGGGAATTATATCAAATGGCAGTACCACTGGACATATACGGAAGTGTCAGACAGGATGGCACTTAAAAAAATAGTCCCCAGACGGGGCATGGCCAGGATGGGCATGGAGTAGCACTGCATTGTGTAGCTCTCCAGCCACAATATCCTTCAGTTATATCCTCTATTCTTCCCCCGGGGCTGCTTTTTGGACCGTAGCTGTTTAAAGTAGTGGTGCCCCCCCCCCCTGGTGTGGAATTCAACCGGTTGCAGCCGTTTACTGACTCGTTTGGAGCCGTCTTGTGAAGGTGCCCTGGTGTGCGCTGGGCCCGCGTGTGACGCCGCGGGTTCGCGCTCTCGGCTCCCCATAAGTCCGGCTCTCCTGCTTCTCACCGCCACCCGCTGCAGCCAGCCGCGGCAATTACGAGCGGGTGTGAGGAGGAAGCGCCCGTCGCTCCGTCTGGCTGTGTGAGCACCTGAAGCGCTCTTTGAACGTCCGCCCTGCCTGCCCTGCATTATCTGCCACTGCCAGCCTGCGGACCGCTCCAGGGACACCTGAGACCCTTTATGCCTGACTTCTCTCCATACGTCCAGGTACTCGGGCACTGAACCATTGCAGTGGGGAGCGCTTTTCTTGCAGCCTGTGCTAGGTGTACTGGGGTTTGGTTGTGGTGCATGTGCCCTCTGCCCCCTCCTATTGCTCTGGTTTATACAGCTCTCTGCTCCTGTTCATATTGCTGCAGGGAGTGTGCTCCTTTGCCAAGCCTGGGAGACGCTGTTGTGGACTTGGCTCTCCGTGCCCTACAGAAGCTGCTGAGTTTGGATACTGCTTAGCTCCCTGGCCCATATCCATCGGGCTACACTGAGCCGATATTCCGCAATACAGCCGGGAACTACCCTGTGTCTATATATATTTACCGCGCCTGCTGGCCTTTTATAGTGCATTGGTGCAAGCACCCCCCCTCATTGCCTGCCTTTGCTTTGATATATACTGCTGGTCAGTTGTTGCGGCATCGTGTTATCCAAAATGGTGAGGGGCCGCCAGCATAGTGCGGCGGCGGGCGAGATGGAGAAGTTTGTCCGTAACCCTGGTCCTTAGCAGCAGAGGAGAGAGACTGTAAGATCTGAGGCATCACCCCCATCTCCTGCTTATAGTTCTGCCTCCTCTGATCCACCAGATGCTGCATTACAGAGAGTATTGGACGCGGTGACTGCTAGTGAAGCTCGTTTGGCTGATAAAATCGGGCAGGTGCAGTCTGACCTTTCCATTATTCATCAGGAACTCCAGCGGGTGAGGGAGTGGGTTGGAGAGGCCGAGACCCGTATCTCTAATGTTGAGGATTCTGTCACCCCGCTGGGACGGCGTACTGATGCTTTGGAATCTCAGATGACTGATGTGCGCAAAAAGCTGACGGATATGGAGGGACGTTTACGGCGCAACAATATCTGCTTCATCGGCCTACCTGAGAAGGAGGGGGGCTCATCTCCTGAAGAGTTTCTCAAGAAGTGGCTCCGGGATACCTTTGGGTCTGAAGAATTTTCGTCTTACTTCACCGTAGAACGAGCTCATAGAGTTCCGATGCGCCCGTTGCCTCCGGGGGCCCCACCCCGTACCTTCATTGCCAGATTCCTCCATTTCCGTGACATTGTTCTGAAACTTGCTTGCACGAAAGGCCCTTTAAAATGGATTGGGTCGACGGTTTCGGTCTTCCCGGACTGCGCGGTGGATGTACAAAAAGATAGGGCTCAATTCTTGCCCGTTAAAAGGAGGCTCCGTGAACTTGCTTTGCCATATGCTATGCTCTTTCCATCGAGACTACCGGTGGTGGCTGATGGTGAAACAAAATTCTTTGCAACTCCTCGTGAGGCTATGATGTGGCTGGACAGACGCTTCCCGGCAAGGCGTGCTCTTGCTGATCCTTGATTTTTCCATGTAGCTCTGGTTGCAGGACTTTTGCTGAGTCAAATGTGGATATATGCTATCTCCTGCGGGGCTGCAGGATGAGGGAGTGTTTAACAGTTGCATGTTTCTTTCTCCTCTTCTGCTGCTCTGTTTCCTTTGTTTGGATGTGTTAATTATTTTTCTGTTTAACTATTCTGACATGGGTTTTGTTTTGTTTGGGGGGGGGGGAGGAATATATATGGTTCTACATTATCCGTATATGTTTTATTTTGTGTGTTATACAGTCCCGGGGGGAGAATCTATATGATTCACCCTTCATTTTTTCAGGGGTGTTGTGGTTGGTGGCTGGAAGCTATCTCCTTTTTTTCCCAAGAGCCATTATATTCTTGGCCTCGTTTAGGGTGTGCCTGCACCACTTCATGGTGCAACGGATTTTTGTTTGTTTTATTTTGTAGGAATTTGTATTTTGTTCTGGGATCCAAGTATGCTACTTGTTGGGGGTGGTATACAGGGTGGGGGGTGGAGGGTTGTTCCAGGTTGTGGTTATTTTCTATGCGGCTGTTTGTTTGATTGTATGTGGATTGCTGCTGTATTTTTTAGGCACTGGTGTCCGGCAATTGTACATTTGTATGGCGGATTTGGCTGGCTGCGGGGTATTGTCCTTATTATGTTTCTTGATTTCTTATGGCTGGGCTTAAAGTGATGTCGTGGAATGTGAGAGGGCTTAATGATACAATCAAGAGGTCCCTGGTACTTCGACAAATTAGACAAAGTAATGCTGACGTTGTCTGTCTTATGGAAACTCATCTGGTGGGCGGTAGGATTCTGTCCTTAAAGAAACCCTGGGTGGGTTGGGCATTCCATTCAATGCACACCTCTGCCTCTCGCGGAGTTTCGGTTCTCATTAGAAGGACCGTCCCCTTTGTGTTGGAGTCTATACAAACAGATCCCTGGGGTAGATATGTATTTTTGAAATGTAGATTATATTATGTTCCTGTACTCCTCCTAGCTGTGTATGTGCCTCCCCCTTACTCTCCCGATGTTCTTAAGAAGGCGGCTGGGTTTATGGCCTCATTCCCGGGGATATCTGTTATCTGCCTGGGGGATTTCAATAATGTATTAGATGTGGCACTGGACAGATTCTCTGCTTCTCCTTCCTCTGCGCATCCTAGGAAATCCGCTTTTGCTGATGTTGTGTCGGGGTTGGGCCTGGTTGATCCCTGGAGATTGATATTTCCACTGTTCTAGGGGCCAGGCTATATGGAAGTTTAATCCATTCTGGCTTGTACATATGGGAGATGGCTCTGAATTGGTAGCCGCATGGCGGGAATTCTTTGAGATGAATAATGCCGAAAACTCTATTTCTAATTTGTGGGACACGTTCAAGGCGTTTCTGAGGGGTACTTTGATCAAACGGGTGTCTAATTTGAAGTCCTTCTATAGGCGTCGGGAGGCTGGGCTGGAGGCCCAGAGTGCCGCTGCGGAAACACAATATTTGCTGGACTCCCTGGATAGTTCTAGATTAACCTGGCTCTCGGCCCAAAGGGAATGGAAAGATTATTTAATGGAAAAGACTCAGTATAGTCTCCTTTTTTCTTCCCATACCTTTTATGCTACTGGCGATAGGCCTGGGTCGTATCTGGCTTCCCTGGCACGGGGTGACAGAATTGCTAATGTTGTGATTGAGATTGTGGCCTCAGATGGTACTACTCTGATACAGACTCCACAGATTGTGTCGGAGTTTGTGTCATATTATGGCTGTCTGTATGGTTCAAAACTAGACTGTACTCCGTCGCAACTGGACGAATATTTAGACACTGTTTTGTCAAAGTCGAAAAATATCATAAGTCACTTGCCTTGTACTAACCCCATGCACATGCCCGCTGCGCGTGCACACGCCCTGCCGTGCGTGCGCATATTCGCACTGCGCGTAAAAGAGCTTCTACGGCCGTGCGCTTTGGTGCGTGGTATGCACATTTACGGTAGGGTTTGTGAGCGTGTAGCGGGAGACTCGATCATAGCATATTTAACCCATATAGTGTGTTTTATAGATAATATTCCCCTTAACAATGTCAGCAAGTATGTTTAGTTTAAACGGTTCTTGGACAGAGAGATTCCTCTTTGCATGATAGGAAGGGTCAGATAAAGGTTGAATGGTGGTGTCTAGTATCCAGCTGTAGAGTATTTTAATGGTAACATTTCGGTGTTGGTTAGGAAGAGATTGCTCGCTCCTGCGTATAGTTATGTACAAAAGTAGTTTATAGACATTTACTGTATTTGCTGTTCATTATCCATGCGGGGGGAATCCAGAGGATACCACCCACTACAGCAGTTGGGGAGAGACACAGCCCACCTGTTCAAATCTACCTATGACCTTTGTTATAATGCAGAGACACATTCCTGTGTCCAATGAACAATGAGATTGTAGGAACCATTGTATTGTGAATGTATGCTGTGTATATAAAGACCAGCCTTGCCTGGCCAGTCACTCACTCACTCACTCACTCTCTCTGAAAGGTTTTCACATTGAAGGCTGAGGGCTGGATCCAGGATGCGCTTGCGAATCATTCCCACGTGTGTAAGTTTCTCTGTAGCCATTTTGTTATCCTCTGTGTTTGCCATTTGTTCTCATTGTGTACTCATCCTGTTTGCTTGTGTTTGCGATCGCTTCGCTATTGTTTATATTATTACTTGTTATTCTGTTTAGATTTTGATGTTAGTTTTGTAGTGTATAAGCTGTATTGTTTTTCCCCTTTTTACTCTAAAGCAATCCACGAAGGTGTTAGAGCCGGAGTGGTTTTTAAATCAAAACAAGGTCTTGCGTATTCACTTGTTACTGCTAAGGGCTCTCTTAGCGTATTAATCGCTCATATAGTATTACATTGACAAGGTTTAGAGTATAAGCATACCCTTACTGTGTGTTATTACTAAGGTTTACTGTGTATCATTCCGTGAGCGTACGCGTCGCTCGTGCGTCGCGCCCACGGCCTAGTGTCTGTTACGCTAAGTGCGTACCCTTACGGTACTTAGTGCGCCTATAGCGTACTTAGTCCGTAATAGAATATAGCTTAATGTTGAAAGGTAATAACTGACATTATCAGTTTGTTTCCCCTCTTTGTCCTGTGAAGCTTATGATCTTTTGGAGGCACCCATTTCGCCTGAGGAAATTATGGCCGCTGTTAAGGCCTCTCCTAGTGGTAAAGCTTCGGGGTCGGATGGCATACCGTCCGAGTTATATAAGCAACATTTGGATTTTTTTGTCCCTCATCTACTTGAGTTGTATAACCAAATCTTTGCACAGGAGTCTCTCCCTCCGTCAATGGCGGAGGCATTGATTGTGGTTCTTCTTAAACCTGACAAGGACCATAAGGAAGTTGAGTCCTATCGCCCTATATCTCTTTTGCCCACTGATGTAAAAATTTTGGCCAAGGTACTGGCGGGTAGATTGAATACGGTTATCTCTCATATAATACACCCAGATCAGACGGGATTTATGCCCAAGAAATCGACATCCATTAATCTTAGACGTTTATTCACTCACTTGCAGATTCCCCGTGAAGACTCTTCCTCCTCCATAGTTGTTTCATTAGATGCCGCTAAGGCCTTTGATTCTGTGGAGTGGGACTATTTGTGGGAAATCATGCGTAGATTTGGTATAGGCCCAAATTTTATTAAATATGTTCGTTTAATGTACTCCTCTCCCTCAGCCAGAGTGGCGGTGAATGGTTTTGTGTCTCACTCCTTTCCGTTGTCCAGAGGTACATGACAGGGATGCCCATTGTCCCCTACCTTGTTTGCTATGGCTATTGAACCCCTTGCATGCCTCCTGAGGGCAGACAGGGGGATTTCTGGGTTTAAATTGGGTACTCGGGAGGATAGAGTAGCCCTATATGCTGACGATATTCTGTTATTTGTGGATCGCTATGCTGAGACTATGCCTAGGATTTTAGAAATTATTAACGAGTTTGGGCGGTACTCTGGGCTTCTAATTAATTGGGAGAAATCCTTTATTATCCCGCTTAGGGGCGAGATTCCTGCCTCCCCACTAATTACTCTTCCATTGCGGTGGGTGGACTCTTTCAAATATCAGGGTATTTGGGTGTCTAATGATCCCCGGAAATTCACCTCCCTTAACATCACTCCTCAAATAACGTTCCTTCGAGATAGAGTGAAGACCTGGGGGAAGCTACCTTTAACAGTCACAGGGAGAGTCAATTTGATAAAAATGGTTTTCCAGCCCAAACTTCTATATATTCTACAGCAGTCCCCTGTTTATATCCCTCAGAAGATCTTCAAACAAATAGATGGTTTACTTTCCTCTTTGATTTGGGCTAGTAAGCGGGCACGCCTGAGACTTGATACCTTGACCAGAATACAGGAATTGGGGGGTTTGGCTCTTCCCAACTTCCGGTTTTACTATTACGCGGCGCAGCTGACGTATATCTGGGAATGGGTTAACGATCTTGATGCCTCGGCCTTGCACTCACTGATGCTGTTACAAGATTACCCTGGTGGTTCCCCACTACAACTACTCCTTTGAGGCAGCATCAAAATGTCTGCACTGCCACTTATAAAACAATCCATTTTGATTTGGAAATTGGTGCACTCTGTGATGCAAGGTCACGGTATTGATCCAGACACCCCATTAGATAATATTTATGGTCTGCCGGAACTGTGTCAGCTTCAAGTTTGGGAGGTCTGAGGGAGGTGGGGAGTGTACTCTCTGGGCCATTTGTATAATGATGGGACGCTTAAGTAATTTCAGCAACTCAGCAATGTCCCTCAAGGGTTTTTCTTTCGGTTCCTCCAACTGCGACATGCTCTGGCCGCCCAATTTCCCGATAGCCCGCCAATCCTCGCTGACTCCCTGGTCAAATCAATGTTGCAGACACTAGAATCAGGACACTTAGTTTCTAGGATATATGGCCGTATACTCCGGATGCACCATACTGACCCTCTTGTCTCTCTTAGGATTAAGTGGGAGTCAGATGTCGGGTTGTTGTCAGACGATATATGGAGGGATGCTTTGGGGTCCCATCGGATCTCAACCTCTTCTGTTAGATATCAGCAGATACAATTATATATATTGCATAGGGTATATATGACCCCAGTGAGGCTGGCACATATTGGGGGATCTCATAATTCGAAGTGCCCTAAATGTGGAAGCCTGGGGGCTGACTTTTGGCATTTGCTTTGGTCATGCCCTGTGATGTCGATGTTTTGGAAAGAAGTCATACGTGTCATAATTGATACAGGTATTCCCTCTCCCATATTTACGCCTGTAACATGTGTATTGTTGGTTATATTTGAGTAGGCTTTAGATCCACCCAGCAGACGTTATGTCATTAATTTATGTGCTCTGGCCAAGGTTTGCATAGCTAGGCTGTGGTTGGCTGGGGAGGCCCCGATTCTTAGGGTATGGGTCTCCTTGGTTAATGAAACTATTGCGCATGAAAAATTTGTGTTCCTGGCTAGGAATGCAGAAAAAAAATTCTTTACGATATGGGGAAGGTGGATGGGCTCTAGGTATTTTAAGAATAAATAAGGCCCGGATTTGTACTTTTTTACTTTTTCTCTTCCTTTTGGGAGATGTGGATGTGGGTAGCCTGTAGCCAGCCAGGTTGTATTGTGTTGCGTTATATTATGTTTTCTCTGCTATGCCTCTGCTTATTTTATAAGTGGTATGCTGGGATCGCTTTGCTCCTGGTCACCGGTGTGCTGTCAATGTATAGTTTTGTTTGAATTTTCATCTGCCTGCTACACTATGTGTTTATTTATTTTTCTATATGCAGCTGTATGTATGTTATTATTACTACATGTGTTTTTGTTGTTTTCAGTTATTGAGTAAGTTGTTCTAACAAAATTTTAAAAACATTTAATAAAAATGTATTGAATTTAAAAAAAAAAATAGTCCCCAAACAGCACATAATGCAAAGAAAAGAGAAAAAGAGGTGCACTGTGGTCACTGGACGGCTAAGCTAAGCGACACAAACACCTCAATATCAAAGGAATTATTTGTTCTAATCCAGGGGTTCTCAAACTCGGTCCTCAGGACCCCACACAGTGCATGTTTTGCAGGTAACCCAGCAAGTGCACAGGTGTATTAATTACTCACTGACACATTTTAAAAGGTCCACAGGTGGTGCTGATTATTTCACTTGTGATTCTGTGAGGAGACCTGCAAAACATGCACTGTGTGGGGTCCTGAGGACCGAGTTTGAGAACCTGTGTTCTAATCAATGGTATTATTGGTCCAAATCACTGGAAGAAAATGACAAAATCACAGGAATTATTTGGCAAGATCACTGTAATTAATAATTATAAATCACTGATATTAATTGGTAAAATCTCGCTATCGCCTGCCTAGTGAAGTGGAATCTAGATGGGATTTTGTACCGGGGACATAATAACTTCATCAATTGTCTAAATCCCAATGCACTCATGGCGGAAAACGGGCACACGTCTAACAGCGTACTGATTATACTGAGAACTGATTATACTGATCACTGATAATACTACGGAGAACTGACACTGAGCAGCGAGAACAGCACTGGACTATTTTTACTGCAGTATACTGGTCCCCACAATGCAGCACTGACAGTGAGCACAGATATTAAGCACTGATCAGGATACTAGAAGTGACACGGTGCAGCAAGATAACGCTATGGCTTACTGTACTGTACTACTATATACTGGTGATCACCACAATGTTGCACTGTACTACTATATACTGGTCACAACAATGCAGCAGATATTGAGCACTGATCAGGATTCTAGAACTGAGTCTGACACGGAGCTGCAAGATACAGCAATGGCCTACTGTAGTGTACTACTATATACTGGTGGTCACCAAAATGCTGCACTGTACTACTATATACTGGTCACAACAATGCAGCACAGATATGGATACTAGAAGTGACACAGAGCTGCAAGATACAGCAATGGCCTACTGTACTGTACTACTATATACTGGTGGTCACCAAAATGCTGCACTGTACTACTATATACTGGTCACAACAATGCAGCACAGATATGGATACTAGAAGTGACAAAGAGCTGCAAGATACAGCAACGGCCTACTGTACTGTACTACTATATACTGGTGGTCACCAAAATGCTGCACTGTACTACTATATACTGGTCACAACAATGCAGCACAGATATGGATACTTGAAGTGACACAGAGCTGCAAGATACAGCAATGGCCTACTGTACTGTACTACTATATACTGGTGGTCACCACAATGCAGCACTGTACTACTATATACTGGTCACACAACAATGTAGCAGATATTTAGCACTGATCAGGATACTAGAACTGAGTCTGACACGGAGATGCAAGATACAGCAATGGCCTACTGTACTGTACTACTATAATATACTGATGGTCACCACAATGCAGCACACTGAGCACAGATATTGAGCTTTTTAGGCAGAGAACGTAGCCACGTCCTCTACGCTCAATCTACAATGCACAAGTGAAAATGGCGGTGACGCGCGGTTCTTTATATGGAATACGAATCTCGCGAGAATCCGACAGTGGGTTGATGACGTTCGGCCTCTTTTGGGTTATCCGAGCAAGGCGGGAAGATCTGAGGCTGCCTCGGACCCGTGTAAAACACGTGAAGTTCAGGGGGGTTCGGATCTTGATGAACCGAACCCGCTCATCTCTAGTTAGATGACATAGAGAGTCTTAAAATATATTGTTATATTACTCTATCTTCAAAGCACACAAGGCTACAGTTACTAAACATACACCACAGATCAAGCTGAGACAGAGGAGTCTATTTTTTAACAATATTTGCTGGATTTTCCCTTAAAACAGCAGTGGTCACAAAGCATCAACAATGGACACATGAGCATTAGAACCAAACCATGGAGCAATAGAAGAAGGTGGCCTGGTCCTATGAGTCACTTTGTTTTCATTTACATGATGTGAATGACCAACAGTTTTGGGGTCTACCCACAAATATTAAGGATTCCCTGAATGTACCATGGAGGAACGCAGCACATACAGTATGTCTGATATCCGCCACAGTCCTCCGGAACCTCTCCTGCAATAATCACTGTGCATGCATGGTCAGAAAACTGTGCTTACACATTGTAGGGTTGGGCACCAATCAATCATAACATTAAAAGCACCAGCCTAATATTGTGTAGGCCCCCCTCGGGCCACCAAAACAGGTCTAACCTGTTCAGACATGGACTTCACCTTAGCAGCAGATCCATTAAGTCCTGTAAGCTGTAGCTGTAGGGTAAGACCTCCATGGTTCGTACTTGTTTTACCAGCACATCCCATAAATGCTCAATAGGATTCAGTTCTGGAGAATCTGGAGGCCAAGTCAACACCTTCTACTCTTTGTCACATTCCTCACACCATTCTTAAACAATTCTTGCAGTGTGGTATAGAGCTGCTGAAAGAGGCCACTGCCATCAAGGAATACTGTTGACATGTAGGGGTGTTTTTGGCTTGCAATAATGTTAAGATAGGTGGTATGTTTTGAAGTATTCACATGAATTCCAGGACCCATGGTTTCCCAGTAGAACACTGCCCAGAGCATCACACTGCCTCCATCAGCTTGCCTTCTTTTCATAGTGCGTCCTGGTTCCATCTATTCCCCACACTCACCTGGTCATTCACATCATGTAAACGAAAACAAATGTGACTCATACTGTAGGACCAGGCCACCTTCTTATATTGCTCCATGGTTCAGTTCTGATGCTGATGTGTCCACTGTAGATGCTTTGTGACCATGCAGCCCCATATGCAGGAAGCTGTGATGCACTGTGTGTTCTCTTTTCTATAATAGCCAGCATTAACTTTTTTAGCAATTTGTGCTACAGTAGCTCTTCTGTGGAATAGAATCAGACAGACCAGCCTTCGATCCCACACGCATCAATGAGCCTTGGGCCCCAATGACCCTCTCAAGGGTTGACTGCTTGTCCTTCCTTGGAACACTTTTGGAAGGTACTAACAACTGCATACTGGGGACACCTCACAAGACCTGCCGTTTTGGAGATGCTCTGACTCTGTCGTCTAACCATCATAATTTGTCTTGTGTCAAAAGTCACCCATCCTTACGCTTGTCCATTTCTCCTGCTCCCAACACATCAATTTCAAGAACTGAGTGTTCATTTGCCTCCTAATATATCCCAACCCTTGACAGATGCCACTGATCAATGTTATTCACTTCACTTGCTTTTAATATGGCCTATTGAATATATATATATTGTGACAAGAACACTGGAATAGTGTTTGAAGGCAGGTATGTTTGTCCCAGGTTCTTGTCTTACCTGTATTAGAAAAATTAAAACTTCTAGGAAAATGTTTTGTTTTGTCAGGACCTTTTCAGTTTATTGGAAAAGCTGGATAAGGGCCCTGAAAGAAAGATAGGGCAAGTTCCAGACATTGGGCCCAGTTCGGGTCTTTGGCCTCACATAGGGCTAATCAGGGTTTCAGCTGTGTAAGTGGGTTATAGGGCTGCTAGCCTGATTAGTGTGGGCAGACTGCCTGGGAAGACTGCAGGATCTCTGTGAGAGAAATCCGCTGCCTTATACAAGTGAACCATACAGTGTTGATTGAAAAACTCTGTGTTTTTGTTTAGAGACAGTTAGGAACGTCTTGTGTTTAGTTAGTGCCGGACAGGCAAGGTATTTTCTTTTGATGTTTGTTTTGTTTTCTGTTTAGTAAAACTGGTCGTGGCCAGTTGCACCATAAAAACTGGACTTGTATGACTTCTCAGCTGCTGCCTGCTACCATCTACCCCAAGAAACGGGGTCCGGTTCCCCTACAGTGTTACAACTTGGTGGAGAATGCGAGCATTCCGTTCTGCTCATAAGTGAAAGCAGCAGCTTTATGAGGCCTGCAGAAAACGGTGGTTAATGCAGATACAGCCCAGTGTGACGTTGCTGAGACTCACCCCTGAGGGTTTGATATGTCCTGGGTGAAAGCAGCTACAAAGCCGCCTGAAAAATCTGTTGACATGGAGGAACTGCTTAAAGCCCTGCTGCAAGCTACAGCGGCTCAGCAGGAGGCCATCAGACAGCAGCAGGTGGCAATGGAGGAAAATTGTAGACTACAGCGAGAGGCCTTAACAGATGAGTGGTGCAGAGCCTTGCAGCCCGGATTGGAGATGTAGCCGTCAGTGCTCCGACCAGCTCTAATTCTATACGGGCCAGTCACTTCCTGCAGAAAATGACAGAAGCTGATGATTTGGAAGCCTACCTGACCACGTTTGAAAGGACTGCCGAGCGTGAGAACTGGCCAAAAGCACAGTGGGCCAGTCTGCTGGCACCTTTTCTGTCAGGTGAGCCGCAAAAAGCGTACTTTGATTTAAGCCCTGCTGAGGCACGGGACTATGATAAACTAAAGACTGAGATCCTGACCCGCCTGGGAGTCACGCTGTCAGTACGAGCACAATGGGTGCACCGTTGGGTGTACGCCATGGAGAAGCCTCCTCGCTCCCAGATGCACGACCTTATTCAGCTAGCAAAAAAATGGTTACAGCCAGAGACATTAACTGGTCCCCAGATGGTTGAAAGAGTCGTCATGGACCGCTATTTGAGATCTTTGCCCATGGTCCTGCGCAAGTGGGTGAGCCATGGAAACCCAGATACTGCTGACCAATTAGTGGACATGGTAGAGAGGTATTTGGCAGCAGAGGAACTACTGATGACCACCCAGCAACCCATAGATCCTCGACCGCGCCCTTCAGTAAAGACTGGTAAGACTGTTCCGTGGGAAAACGTTGCTGGGCGGTTAAGAGAACGCAAGGCTGGAGAGACTGTAAACACTGGCCCTGGAGACAGGCCAATGGGGCTAGAACGGTCTATGCTGCCCAAACGGGTTGATAATCGTGTGGTTAAATGTTTTAGGTGCGGTATGCAAGGTCATGTTATTGATAATTGCCCAGTCACGCAAGAACCCATGCAATGTGATGCTGCCTTAGAATGTCGCAGAATGTCTTTCTTTGCTAGGTTAGCCTGTACTGTGGTACCTTCACCTGAGCTGGAAAAACAAATGTGTGATGTGTTCTTAGAGGGTAACCGGGTAGAGGCCTTGCTAGATTCAGGAAGTTTAGTTACCCTCGTGAAAGCTGGGTTAGTGAACCCCTTAAAGGTCCAGCAAATACCTATTGGGGTAACTTGCATACATGGGGATACCCAACATTATGTCACTGCTGAAGTGAATCTAGAAACTTGTTGTGGGTCAGCAATGGTTAAAGTGGGACTGGTCCCCACCTTGGTGCATGAGGCCATAATAGGGAGGGATTTTCCTCATTTTTGGAAACTGTGGGAATCACGTTTATCAACCGATGTGAGAAGTAAAGAGCCAGTTGATAATACCTGTGATTTTATGTATGTACGTGTGTCTTCAGAACTTTCTGACCCTTTGTCTTTCGCTAGTTTGGCTGGGGAAGTGACAGATGGGGAGTCCAGTGAGGACCCTCTTGCTGGGAACAGATACATAGTAGTTAGAACTGAAATCGTGCCTGACCTGGAGGTAAAGAAGGATCTGTTTGCGTCTGAACAGTTAAAGGATCCTACCTTGATAAAGGCTAGAGAGAATGTTAAGATTGTTAATGGGGAACCTGTGGTACCAGGTGACAGGGTTACGTATCCCAACATGGCCATCTGTAATGAGCTCTTGTACCACATTGTCAAAAAGGGTGAGGATGTGGTGGAATAGCTGGTAGTTCCCCAGCTCTATCGGAGAACGGTACTAGATTTAGCTCATAGTCACGTTACAGCAGGACATTTAGGGGCAGAAAAAACCACTGAAAGAGTTTTACAAAGGTTCTTTTGGCCAGGGGTTTATAAAGAAGTGTCTGAATATTGTTCTTCCTGTCCTGAATGCCAGTATCATGCCCCTAGACCCCATTTCAGGAGCCCACTAGTTCCCATGCCTATTATAGAGGTCTCGTTTGACAGAATAGCCATGGATCTCGTGGGGACCTTGTTAAAGTCCGCTCGGAGCCATCAGTATATCCTGGTAATTATGGACTATGCCACTCGATATCCTGAGGCTGTCCCTTTACGCACTATCACAACCAAGGCGATAGGTAGGGAGCTGGTGCAGGTTTTTAGTAGAGTAGGAATACCCAAAGAAATTTTGACTGACCAAGGTACTCCATTTATGTCAAGGATCATGAAAGAATTATGCAAATTATTTAAGGTCACTCACCTCAGGACGTCCATCTACCATCCCCAAACTGATGGGTTGGTGGAAAGGTTTAATAAAACATTAAAAAGTATGTTAAAAAAAGTTGTTGATAGAGATGGGAAAAACTGGGATTGTTTGTTGCCCTACTTGTTAATGGCCATCAGAGAAGTTCCCCAGTCCTCTACGGGGTTTTCTCCATTTGATTTGTTGTATGGTAGACACCCCAGAGGGCTGTTGGACATTGCCAAAGAGACGTGGGAAGGACAGCCCACTCCTTATAGAAGCGTTATTGAACATGTAACACAAATGCAGGATAGGATTGCAGCCGTGGTACCTATTGTCAGAGAGCACATGGAACAGGCCCAAAGTGCTCAACAGAGGGTATATAACCGGAGTGCCAAGATACGGGAATTTGCTACCGGAGATAGAGTTCTTGTTTTGGTACCCACTGTGGAAAGCAACTTCCTAGCTAAATGGCAGGGTCCATTTGAGATTAGGGAAAAAGTGAATGAGGTTAATTACAAAGTATACCAACCGGGAAAGAGAAAACCCGAACAAATCTACCATGTTAACTTAATCAAACCCTGGAAAGATAGGTTGTCTCTGTCAGCGGAGCCTTGCCCTTCGGTGTCTTCATCTCGGTTGCTTCTCGCAGTAAAAGTGTCAGAGACATTATCAGCTGATCAGAACAATCAAGTTAAAGAATTTCTCATCCAAAATAGGGAGATATTTTCAGAGCTGCCTGGCCGAACGACCATAATAAAACATGACATTGTCACAGAACCAGGGGTCAGGGTCCATTTAAAGCCATATAGGATTCCTGAAGCTAAGGGAGAAGCTGTTTCTAAAGTTAAAACCATGTTAGAACTTGGAGTCATAGAGGAATCTAACAGTGAGTGGTCCAGTCCCATAGTTCTCATCCCGAAGCCAGACGGTAGCATACGCTTCTGTAATGACTTTCGTAAGTTAAATGAGGTGTCCAAATTTGACGCATACCCCATGCCCCATGTGGATGAGCTTATAGAAAGGCTAGGAACAGCCAGGTTTCTCACCACGTTGGACCTGACCAAAGGGTACTGGCAAATACCTTTAACTGATAGCGCAAAAGAAAAAACTGCCTTTTCGGGTTCGGAGGGGCTATACCAGTATAAGATGTTACCCTTTGGGTTGCATGGGGCTCCAGCAACCTTCCAATGGGCGATGGATAAAATTTTGAGATTCCATAGAAAATAAGCAGCTGCATATTTTGGATGATGTGGTAATTTACAGTACAGACTGGGGGTCCCATTTGGTTAAAGTGCAAGCAGTACTGGACTCAATCAGAGAGGCAGGTTTAACTGCTAACCCAAAGAAGTGCTGCCTCGCAATGGAGGAGGTCAAATACTTGGGCTTCACCATAGGCAGAGGTCTGATTAGGCCCCAATTGAATAAAATTGATGCTATTCAAAACTGGTCTCGTCCAGTGAATAAAAAACAGGTAAGGGATTTTTTGGGAATAACTGTGTACTATAGACGGTTTATTCCCAATTTTGTGACCACAGCAGTGCCGTTGTCAGACCTTACCAAAGGGAAGCAGTCAAATATGGTGAAATGGAACCCTGATGCAGAAAAAGCGTTCCAAACATTAAAAGTGGCTTTGTGTTCACAACCGGTATTGATAACCCCAGATTTTTCAAAAGAATTTGTTGTACAGACAGATGCCTCAGAGGTAGGGATAGGGGCTGTGTTGTCCCAAACCAGAGATGGGGACGAACACCCTATCATTTGAGTAGGAAACTCAATGAGCATGAAAAAAGGTATGCCATTGTGGAAAGGAGGCTTTGGCCATTAAGTGGGCACTAGATACCTTGAGATATTACCTCTTGGGTACACAATTCAGACTAGTGACAGATCACACCCCTAAAATGGATGTATGTAAATAGAGGTCAGAATGCTCGGGTAACTAGATGGTTTCTAGCATTGCAGGATTTTAAGTTTACTGTTGAACATAGACCGGGTACACAATTGGCCAATGCAGATGCATTGTCCCGCATCTTCTGTTTGGGGGCTACAAGTGTTCCGGCCCCTAGGTCGAAACAGGGGAGGGGGATATGTGACAAGAACAGTGTTTGAGGGCAGGTATGTTTGTCCCAGGTTCTTGTCTTACCTGTATTAGAAAAATGAAAACTTCTAGGAAAATGTTTTGTTTTGTCAGAACCTTTTCAGTTTATTGGAAAAGCTGGATAAGGGCCCTGAAAGAAAGATAGGGCAAGTTCCAGATGTTGGGCCCAGTTCGGGTCTTTGGCCTCACAGAGGGCTAATCAGGGTTTCAGCTGTGTAAGTGGGTTATAGGGCTGCTAGCCTGATTAGTGTGGGCAGACTGCCTGGGAAGACTGCAGGATCTCTGTGAGAGAAATACGCTGCCTTATACAAGTGAGCCATACAGTGTTGATTGAAAAACTCTGTGTTTTTGTTTAGAGACAGTTAGGAACGTCTTGTGTTTAGTTAGTGCCGGACAGGCAAGGTATTTTCTTTTGATGTTTGTTTTGTTTTCTGTTTAATAAAACTGGTCGTGGCCAGTTGCACCATAAAAACTGGACTTGTATGACTTCTCAGCTGCTGCCTGCTGCCATCTACCCCAAGAAACGGGGTCCAGTTTTCCTACAGTGTCACAACACATATACATATATATATATATATATATATATATATATATTATTTTAGAGATGAGCGGGTTCGGTTCTCTGAGAACCGAACCCCCCCGATCTTCATGTCCCGAGCCTGGATCCGGCTCGGGACTTCCCGCAAGACTCGAAAACCAGAACGAGGCAAAATGTCATCATCCCGTTGTCGGATTCTTGCGGGTTTTGGATTCCATATAAGGAGCCACGCATTGCCGCCATTTTCACTCCAATCCTGGAGAGTGTAGCGATGGGACGTGTCTCTCTCCTCAGTGTCTGTCTGTGCAGGAAAGTGGTGTGGCGACCTTCTCTGTCTTATGTGTCATTCCAGTGCTGTGTTGTGCTGTATCAGTCCAGTGGTGGTGTCTTGTATTGCATCAGTCCAGTCACAGTGGTGGTGTCCTCTGCTGCCATATGTCCAGTGCTGCTGTTTAAGTCCAGTCCAGTGGTGCTGTGTTGTGCTGCATCAGTCCAATGGTGGTGCCTTGTGCTGCATCAGTCCAGTCACAGTGCTGGTGTCCTCTGCTGCCATATGTCCAGTGCTGCTGTTTAAGTCCAGTCCAGTGGTGCTATGTTGTGCTGCATCAGTCCAGTGGTGGTGTCTTGTGTTGCATCAGTCCAGTAACAGTGGTGGTGTCCTCTGCTGCCATATGTCCAGTGCTGCTGTATAAGTCCGGTTCATTGTAGTGGTGCTGTGTTGCCCTGCCTCAGTCCAGTGGTGGTGTCCCTGTGCTGCCATAAGTCCGGTAGTGCTGCCGTATAAGTCCAGTGGTACTGCCGTATAAGTCCAGTCCAGTGGTACTGCTGCATAAGTCCAGTGGTAATGCTGTATAAGTCCAGTGGTATTACTGTGGTATAAGTCCAGTGATACTGCCGTATAAGTCCAGTGATACTGCCGTATAAGTCCAGTGGTACTGCCGTATAAGTCCAGTGGTACTGCCGTATAAATCCAGTGGTACTGCCGTATAAGTCCAGAGGTACTGCCATGTAAGTCCAGTGGTATTACTGCCATATAAGTCCAGTGATACTGCCGTATAAGTCCAGTGATACTGCCATGTAAGTCCAGTGGTATTACTGCCATGTAAGTCCAGTGGTATTACTGCCATATAAGTCCAGTGGTATTACTGCCATATAAGTCCAGTGATACTGCCGTATAAGTCCAGTGATACTGCCGTATAAGTCCAGTGATACTGCCGTATAAGTCCAGTGGTACTGCCGTATAAGTCCAGCTATACTGGCGTATAAGTCCAGTGGTATTACTGCTGTATAAGTCCAGTGATACTTCCGTATAAGTCCAGTGGTACAGCCATATAAGTCCAGTGGTACTGCTGTATAAGTCCAGTCCAGTGGTACTGCCATATAAGTCCTGTGGTATTACTGCCGTATAAGTCCAGTGATACTGCTGTACGCTCTCTATGTACCCCATCTGTGTCACTCCTGTCTGTCTACCCCTGCCCTTTAGAATGTAAGCTCTCACGAGCAGGGCCCTCTTCCCTCATGTGCTTATCCTTTTTCTTACTTTAATAATCTTCAACTGCACCAAATCCAGCAGTCTTCTGCCACCTGATACTTAGTCCAGTGTCATCTGCTGATGTAGCTATGTTTATTTACCCTGTATTTGTCCTGTATTGTCATCAACTGTAAGTTGCTGTTTTCCTGTTTGATTATTTGCTTTGTACTCTGTAATTGGGCGCTGCGGAACCCTTGTGGCACCATATAAATAAAGGATAATAATAATAATAATAATAATACTGCTGTATAAGTCCAGTGATACTGCCGTATATGTGCAGTGGTACTGCCATATAAGTCTAGTGATACTGCTGTATAAGTCCAGTGATACCTCCGTATAAGTCCAGTGATACCTCCGTATAAGTCCAGTGGTACTGTCGTATAAGTCCAGTGGTACTGCCGTATAAGTCCAGTGGTACTGCCGTATAAGTCCAGTGGTACTACTGCCGTATAAGTCCAGTGGTACTACTGCCTTATAAGTCCAGTGGTACTACTGCCGTATAAGTCCAGTGGTACTACTGCCGTATAAGTCCAGTGGTACTACTGCCGTATAAGTCCAGTGGTACTACTGCCGTATAAGTCCAGTGGTACTACTGCTGTATAAGTCCAGTGGTACTACCGTATAAGTCCAGTGGTACTACTGCCGTATAAGTCCAGTGGTACTACTGCCGTATAAGTCCAGTGGTACTGCCGTATAAGTCCAGTGGTACTACCGTATAAGACCAGTGATACTTCCGTATAAGTGTAGTGGTATTATTGCCATATAAGTCCAGTGATACTACCGTATAAGTCCAGTGGTACTGCCGTATAAGTCCAGTCCAGTGGTGCAGCCGTATAAGTTCATGGGTACTGCTGTATAAGTCCAGTGGTGCTGTCCTGTGCTGTATATTATTTACTCCAAATAAAGGGTTTATTAATATTTAATCCAAATAATTTTTACAGGGTTTGCCCTATATGGTTTAGTGGTACGCTCTTCTGTGCCGCATTTTGTTATATAACTCCGTCCAAATAAAAGGGTTATTATTATCCAAATTATTTGTACAGGCTTTGCTGTGTGTGTGTGGTTTAGGGGTACACTCTCCTGTGCAACCAATATTGTGTGTGTATTACATCTGGGCAAATTCCAGCAAATCCCATGTTCTGAACATACAATTAATTTGGTGGTGCAGAATTTTTTGAGAAATGACAGGGGCGTGCAGGAGATGCTGTCAGTGGCCCGAAAAATTGCGGGCTACTTTCGACATTCAGCCACTGCGTGCCACTCCTAGATGGGCCAGGTGTTTGTGCTGCACGCTCGTGTCGCTTAGCTTAGCCATCCAGCAACCTCTGTTTTTATCTTTGCATCATGTGCTGTTTGGGGACTAGTTTTTTTAAATGCCATTCTGTCTGACACTGGAGTGCCTCTTCTAGATGAGCCAGGTGTTTGTGCCTCACACTTGTGTCGCTTAGCTTAGTCATACAGTTACTTCATTGCACCTCTTTTACTTCTTTGCATGATGTGCTGTTTGGGGCCTATTTTTTAAATCTGCCATCCTGTCTGCCACCGCAGTGCCACTCCTAGATGGGCCAGGTGTTTGTGCCGCCCACTTGTGTCGCTTAGCAAAGTCATCCAGCTACCTCGGTGCAACCTTGTTTTTGGCCTAAAATCAATATTGTGAGGTGTGAGGTGTTCAGAATAGACTAGAAATGAGTGGAAATGAATGTTATTCAGGTTAATAATACAGTAGGATCAAAATTACTCCCAAATTCTGTGATTTTAGCTGTTTTTGTGTTTTTTAAAAAATCATCCAGATCCAAAACCAAAACCCGAAAGGGTGGTTTTAGCAAAACCAATCCAGATCCAAAACACGAGCGAGGATCCAGATCCAAAACCAAAACACAAAACACGAAAAAGTGCCTGCCGCACATCTCTAAATTGTCAGCGGGTACGCTCAGTTACGGAGTACCCTTAAGAATTTTGCAGCGGGTAAGCAGTACCACCTGCCGCACACTTTGCACCGTGACCACCATTACCACAATTATAATGCACCACAAAGTAACTAGACCATGGTGCATGGCAGCATGATGGCGCCTCCCACTTTGTCAGGGTTACTGGGACGCCAGGCCACGCTTCCTCCTCGGTCGGCTGTGTCTGGCGTGAAGAGAGGAGGCTGATTGCACATTCCCGCAGCGTCCTTTGCAGGGAGCAGCAGTGCAGCTGTTTCCATTATCTCGGCTCGTGTGACACATTGGCACTGAGTGGCTTTTGTTGTTCACAGGCTGGGCTGCTGTGCCTGTCTCTGGCTTCACTGTGTGGGGTAATTAATTACTAATATCATATGGACACTACTATATATTTCTATTATTATGAGGGCAATACTATATATTTCTGTTATACCAGGGGCACTACTACAGTATATTTTCCTGTTATAATGGAGGCATTACTATATATTGTTATTAAATTGGGGCATTTGTGGTATGCCACTAGTGATGGAGTGGCGGTGTATGAGTGGATAGAGTGGTACCTGCGCTTCCAGATCTTCTTCCTTGGCCTTCTGTACACTCTCTCTTCAGGCTTCCTCGGGGACTAGGCAGAGAGACAAGGACCCCCAAACATCCCAACAAACATGTCACCACGCGTTAGAACAGTGGGGGTCATTCCGAGTTGTTCGCTCGCAAGCGGATTTTAGCAGATTTGCTCATGCTAAGCCGCCGCCTACTCGGAGTGAATCTTAGCATCTTAAAATTGCGAACGATGTATTCGCAATATTGCGATTACACACCTCGTAGCAGTTTCTGAGTAGCTCCAGACTTACTCGGCATCTGCGATCATTTCAGTGCTTGTCGTTCCTGGTTTGACGTCACAAACACACCCAGCGTTCGCCCAGACACTCCCCCGTTTCTCCGGCCACTCCTGCGTTTTTTCCGGAAACGGTAGCGTTTTTTCCCACACGCCCATAAAACGGCCTGTTTCCGCCCAGTAACACCCATTTCCTGTCAATCACATTACGATCGCCAGAACGATGAAAAAGCCGTGAGTAAAAATCCTAACTGCATAGCAAATTTACTTGGCGCAGTCGCAGTGCGGACATTGCGCATGCGCATTAAGCGGAAAATCGCTGCGATGCGAAGATTTTTACCGAGCGAACAACTCGGAATGACCCCCGGTGACTGGTATTATATTATAAGGAACAAGGTTGTCACTGCTGTTTTTGAAAGAAAATGGTTTAACATACACAATGGCACCAAATCAGGTAAAACACATGACAATCCTAACTGCTACAGTAATATCTTTCCGGTAACGCCAGTTAGTTACATCATACTTCACGGTTAAGCACACCTTTGCTAATGTAGTACTCACTTTTGCATGTAGTACAATATTAATTAAATGAACCTTGGCAATATTTCTAGTGTCCTCCAGGTGGCAGTTGCATTTTTAGTTAGCAAAGCAATATGTCTCTCTTTGTTAGGAAAGCCAAATAGAAGTAGTACAATTCCTGGTTTGGTGAGTTCATGTCCCCTCACTACAGTCTGTAATGCAACCTGCAGGGTGTGACAATAACTATATCACTGTCCAAGTCTCTCACTTTGTGTGATAAGGAATGGGTTGTTGGTTTCTTACTCTGAATAGCAGCTGGATGTCAGTTGTAGTAGAGTCACTACACTTCCCACTGACAGTCTGTTGTATCACACTTGGCTGAATGCCTTTCTTCCAATGTGGGGGTTACCCAGCTGCCCTTAGTAGAAGTTCACCACAGAGTCTCTGGCTCCTGCTCTATCTGGCCTCTCTCTCCTTTTGGCTCACACTGACTGACTGGGCACTTAGGAGGTTGGCTGTCAGGTATCAGGCTGGGGATTCCCTGAGGGTCTGTCTGTTGCTGGCTCTCTCCTCCCTCTGATTTTAGAGGAGCTTACCCTGGGGTGTTAGTGCCTGTTGGTCACACTGTGATGTCTGCACCACTCTCTGTACCTGTGTTGCAGCTCCTGGTGGCTGAGGGGATCTCTCCAGTCACTGGAGCTTCCTGCTGTCCTTCCACAGCTGCACCCCACTCCTCTAATCAGCACTCTCAGGTACAAGCCAGCTCCCAGGCAGGGCTGTTTCTAGCCAATCTGGCTCCCAGTGCGAGATTTAAAAATGTGCCCCCCCCCATGACATAAAAAAATGTGCCCCCCCCCCACACGCACACACCTAGATTAAAAAAAAAACTTGTGCGCGCACCCGGCAAGTGGGCGTGGCCTCATCTAAATGGGTGTGGTCTCATTTCAATGGGCATGGCCTCGTCTGAAAAGACTACCTCACAATCCAGTTTTTGACCCTGCTCCAACAGATCACGGCCACCACAGGAAAAAAAAATTCTACCATATTAAGCCCCACACAGTAATGCCCCCTGCACCATATTATGCCACACACCGCAATGCCCTTGATACATTAAATCCCCACACTACGGTAGGCAAAAGTCCCCATTTCACACATTACGGTAGGTGTCCCCATTTTACACAGTGAGAGAGAGAGAGAGAGAGAGAGAATACTTATAGAGGCGATTACCGCTCTTCGGCCCGCCTCACCAGTCGCTCCTCGCGCCGGCCTTTCCCTCTTCCTAACTTGGATCTCCCTCTGTACTTGGCTCGGGGGGGGGGAGTTTCGCATCGTGATGGGGTTGCGTCGTGACGTAACGATGCATTCCGTGAAACTCCACCCCCCGAGCGGGTTACTCGGGGAGAAATAGGAGGGGGAAGCAGGGAGCCACAGTTAGTGCCGCGGCGGGCGCCCAGTGCGGTTGCACTGCTCGCCTGCACCAAGAAACGGCCCTGCTCCCAGGCAGCTCTACTCAGCTTGGCTGTCTCCTCACTCAGCATTTTCTTCCCTCCCCACAGGCTCCTCCCCTTCCTCAGTTCACAGGTCAGCCTGTTGCTGGGGCTCTGGATCTTTCCACTCTCCAGGTGCTGTGGCTGTCATCATTCTGGGTCCTAGTGTTTCCCTGCTAGCTGCTGGCATCATCCAGTAGGGGAACTGTTAACCCCTGCAGTACTAGAGCAAGTAAGTCCATTTACAAATGTGATAGCCACTATTATTCATAGTGTTTTACCGGCGTATCACACATTACTATATATATTTATTATACTGGAGGCATTACTATATATTTTTAGCCTTGCCTCCAGAGTGCAAAGAAAAAGTGCTGTGTAATGTGGCCACGCCGCTAGTGTCATGTAGCCACTCCCAGTAGTGGCATGTGGACACGCCCCCTCACAACACGTGACCATGCCCATTTTTTGGCACTCAGTACCACTAAGAAAATATTTCTACTCGACTCGCACCACTGATATATATATATATATATATACTGTGTATGTATATATATAAAACTACTGCCTCCCTCCTTAAATTCTGCCATTTGTGGACAAAGGGGGAGTGACAGTGCTTTCCTGTCATGGTAAAATTGTACCACCAGTGACGGTGCCCGTGACAGGTCATAGCAGAATTCTTCTTGTAATATCATCTCCTTGGCATGGACTGATTAGTCCTAATGGCATGTTGCTACTGCCAACATATTGTTGTCCAATCATCATATTTATAACAATGGTTGTTTTATTTTTGCAGATTTGCTATGTGCTGGAATTAGTCATCTCATAAATTGCCAGAGGTCATTCTTATTAGCCTACTGAGCTGACCTTTACTGTAAATGAAGTATGTTGTCATTAAGAGGGCCAGAGGAAGTGATTTGTCTTAATTATCTTAGGAAGTGGTTTAACTGTCTGAAGTTGAATAGTTCAATAAGACATTTATTTAGCATGTTTGACTGATAATCTAATGTGTTACTCAGGACTTCAATAGTCAACTGAAAAATATGGTCTGACAATGACTTCTTTTAGCTTTGCCTTCTCTAAAGAGACTAGGTAAGAAGACAAAATGCAGTTATGGTGTCAATCTGTCCTTATGATTAGATTCAATCATGGCAGGAACAGTAGTGAGTCTAATTCAATCATTTCAGTGCAGGAGAATGGAGGTTTCATTACACAGTAAAAGATTGCTGTAATCATTTTGATTAAGAAATATGTCACAGCTGGTAGTATTTTCTGGTGTCCGAAATATCCATTCTTATGGAAATCTATCAGAATTGAGTCACATTTCTAGAAGTGGCAAAATATATGAATAAAACCACCGGGATATGTTGTTTTGGTTTAAACTGTGTTTCAGTTTCTTCAGTGGAAAGAATTGGTGATTTTTTTGTATTTATTTATATATTTTATTTTATTATAGAAGTTATTAAATTTGACAATACATTTATATAGAAATAGTAGCTGTATTTATTTCTTAATGGTTATTTATATAGTGCAATCTTACTCAACAGCGCTTTACAGAGAATATTTAGTCGCTCACTTCCCGGGGCGTTTTCAGAGAGGAGGGGGTCTCATGTGCACATTCCGTGTGCGCCCCCTCCTCCCCGCAGCGCTGTAGACTCTGTGCATGCACAGGTCTCCGAAAACATGGTGCCCGACATGCTACCGGTTATGAATCTCTATTGCGCATGCCAGAGTTGGGGGGAAATATAATAGGGTGTGAGAATCAGAAAGTGAGAGATTTTGGTAAAATTCTCCTGTTTTTTTAAAGTGGCAATCATTTACATGGCCAAATCAACCTGGTTTTGGCATGTACATGATTGCCACTTTAAAAAAAACAGGAGAATTTTACCAAAATCTCTCACTTTCTGATTCTCACACCCTAGTACATTTCCCCTATGCTCTGTTTTCAACCACCTCCAATTTTTTTAATGCCGTTACTATAGGCATGGCGCCGCAACTTCTTTGAAAAAGCCTATTCTACTAAAAAAAAACAACTAGTGTTTTTTTATTCAAAATGTTCATTGCCAGTGGCTTGCTCAGTGCTAAAGCTTAACTGTGTGTGTGTGTGTGTGTGTGTGTGTGTGTGTGTGTGTGTTTTTCTATGAAAAGTGCTTTTGCATTTTCCATTTTGTATTACTATTCAGATTTATTTCATTATAAGTAATAAGTAAGACTAATGCTTAACATCAGAGGTGTAAGTAGAGTTTTCGGAGCCCAGAGCAATATTAACCCAAAAAGGAAAGTATAAGCGCGCGCTGTTGGTCACATGCCAGTAGGAGCGTGGCCACTGAAAATGGGGTGTGCCAACATGACACGCCACCTGTTTCTCATCACACTGGGAACATTGTTTTCAATTCCACATAGACTTTACCTATATAATGGTTTCTCATAATGTGGAACCTCTGAAGAAATGTATCCTCTAAGGCAGACGGCGTCTTCAGTCGGTATTCACTATTCATGTAGGAGATCACATCATCCAGAAGATGCCTGTTTGTGTAGGAATATTACCAAGGTCAGCATCATACAACAGCAGTTCAACCAGACTCCTGCCCTCTGCATCTCTCAGCCACACCATCTCCCCCTTGAGTCTCTCAGCCACACCATCATCTCCCCCTGCGTCTCTCAGCTACACCATCATCTTCCCACCACATCGTCTCTCAGCACACCATCATCTCCCCCTGGTTCTCTCAGCTACACCATCACCTACCACTGCGTCATGTCTGAGCACACCATCACCTCCCCCAGCGTCGTCTCTCAGCACACCATCACCTCCTCCTGCCTCGTCTCTCAGCACAACATCACCTATCCCCTGCGTCGTCTCTCAGCACACCATCACCTCCCCCTGCGTCATCTGTCAACACACCATCACCTCCCCCTGCCTTGTCTCTCAGCACACCATCATCTCCCACCCTGCATTGTCTTTCAGCACACCATCACCTCCCCATACATTGCCACTTCTCCTGTGAACCATCACCTCCCCTGCATCTTCTCATGTTCCGCCTGTGTCTCTCACCATCCCCTTTTCCTTCTGTATCAGACAGCCTCCCCAACTTCATTCTGTACCCCCCCACACCCCTTCATTCCATGGGCGTCATTCAAATATATTTGTGATGGCGCCCAATGGAGCTATATAAATGTAGCTCCGTTCGGGCGCGACCGGCTGCCGAAGTCTACATTTCAGCTTGCACCTGCCAGGGGTGGCAAACTGAAATGTGTGAAAAAGTGATCCTTTTGGGCTTTACCGGCTAAACCCGACTCAAATGGGCTCGATCAGCGCGATAAATTGTATCAATTGCAGAGAGAGTTAGATTTGGGTGGGTTAATTTGTTTCTGTGCAGGTTAAATACTGGCTGCTTTATTTTTACACTGCAATTTAAATTTCAGTTTGAAAACACCCCACCCAAATCTAACTCTCTCAGCACATGTTACATCTGCCCCATCTGCAGTGCACATGGTTTTGCCCATTAGAGAAAGATTTTGCTTTTACGATCCATGCTGGGCAGGGCAGCCATCAGGGAGGGGACTGCCAGTACTGCCCAGACAGAGAAAGGAGCCCAGGTGGCAGCAGTGTATTTGGTCCCAGGCCTGCAAGCTCCCATTGGCTTGTAACCGGCGCAATATTTGAAATACCATCGCTGCTGTTTCTTCATGGCTTCACGCCGGTCAGCCTTCTAAAACCAGCTAGAGGCCTGGTGCCAAATCCACCCCTGCTTGTGGGACACAGGGAAAGATGAAAGGCTGCTGAACTAACAAGGAGAGGTGAAAGGCTGCTGGATGGACAGGGGAGGTGAGATGCTGCTGGCAGGGCCGGCGCCACCACTAGGCAGCTTTAGGCAGCTGCCTATGGGCGGCAGCCACTAGAGGGCGGTCACGCTGCCGATGGATGCTTCCCTTCTTTTCCTTTTCCCTTGCAATATGTGGAGCGTTACCGCGGAGAGAAGAAGACAGTTGTTAGACACACTGTAACTATAGCCGTCAGGACGCTGCTTACTCTATGTGCATAGAGTATTAGAGCCTCTGCCCATGGGTTACAATCACAATGACAGCGCTGGCGGCTGATAACAGTTGGGCGGCCGTGGTATCTGTGCAGCGCTGTCAGTGTGAATGTAACCCATCGGCAGCGGCTCTATGCTCACCGCCGCGGCCACTGTATTCTCTCATCGCTGCGCTCCCCCTGGCTGTTTGGTGCAAGCAGAAGAAGAAGGGGATGAGAAAGCAGACAGGGGAGCGGTGGGCAGCGGAGCGGGGAGTGTCAGAGTGCAGAGAAAAGTGGCGGAGGTTAGTACATCCCGCCCAGAGTAAGCAGCGTCCTGCCGGCTATTGTTACAGTGCTACTACCTCCTCTCCACGAAAATGATCCACGTATTGCCGCCCCGCACCACAGACTCCCGCGATCTCACCCCACATGTTACACTTCCTCTCCACGATAACACCCCTCCCTTCCCCCCGCAATTGCATCATGAATATTATATCCCCCCTCCTTCCTTCCCCCGCCCTACCCTTCATGATCGCGACACAGGCTGCAATCACTCACTGTGTATAACCTGCACCACCAGACACGGCAGGATTAAGGACCAGTGGCTCTTTGGGTAAGTGAGAGCTTCATTTAGGGGAGAGGGGGGAAATACTTAAGGGGTGGGATTATTAAATCTATACAGTAAAGGGCATGGCTGAAGGTGCATCCTTAAATATATAAGGGCTGGAGGTGCTGGGATGCTGGAAGGGGGAAATAGATTACATTTATTTACAGGACAGCTCCCGTCGCAGACAGTCTAAGTGCCGGAGGTATAGAGTATATATATATATATATATATATATATATATATATATATACACACACACACACATGGAAGATATTCAGCACTCAAGGCACTCAAATTAGATGCAGCGAGCCTGGTGCCATCCAAAGCATCCACATGCGGTATATACAAACAGATAGGCGGCACTCACAGACTTTTCAAAGCCAAAGAACAGACGTGACTCTGCCCTTAGCGCTTAACGTTTCGGTTTATTTCAACCGTCATCAGAAGCAACCGAAACGTTAAGCACCAAGGGCAGAGTCATGTCTGTTCTTTGGCTTTGAAAAGTCCGTGAGTGCCGCCAATCTGTTTATACACACACACACACACACACACACACACACACACACACACACACACACACACACACACACACACACTAGTTACCAGCCCGTCAAAATGACGGAACATCATAGCAGTAATATCAGTGGCTGTGCACGCCCGGACGTAGCAACACTTGAACTGCTCAGTCAGGCGCCATATAGTGTCTGCCAGCGCGCAAAACACTTGAATCCCCCCCAAACAGGTGAGGAGCGGCATTAGCCTTTTATTATACTGTCTTTCATTTATTTTATATATATATATATATATATATATATAAAAGAACAAACAAGTCTGGCACTCCCCTCTGGACAGGCTGAGCAAGGCTCCTGCTCCGGTGCCCTCCTTGCAGACACAGCAGTCAGCATAAGTATAATGGAAGAACAATGGCGGCACTCTGGAGACTTTGTTCAAAGAGGTGAAAAAATCAGTGCAGTTTAATCAACGTTTCGGGGGTACTGGCCCCCGTCTTCAGGATACACTCACAAAGTGACTTTGTGAGTGTATCCTGAAGACGGGGGCCAGTACCCCCGAAACGTTGATTAAACTGCACTGATTTTTTCACCTCTTTGAACAAAGTCTCCAGAGTGCCGCCATTGTTCTTCCATTATATATATATATATATATATATATACAGTCTCAAGAAAGTCCGGCAATTAAAGAATATTGCAACTGCCTTTGTGCCTTTGTCAAGTAATCAGGTCTTTCATATAAGCAGATTTAATAGCCAAAACAGCAAAGCATGTATACATACATATCCAGGGTTGCAAGTTCAGGAGTGTATTTCATGTGTGGCATAAAGCAGTAGTAACATCAGCACAAGCATAATCACAGTGCAGCATTTTGGGCCACAGTGGGACCCTTCGTCAGGCTTTGCAAGTGCTCAAATAAGACAAACATGAACATAACACACAACATGAATCTCACCTAAATAGACCCCACAGAAAAACATATATATAAAACATCCATGTTTAATATATGTTTTTTTCATGGGGTCTATTATCTCATGGGATTTTATGTTTTATCACAGTGTCCCCCTGTCCGGTCGCCAGCCTTGTGGTGACGTAGGTGCGTCATGTGCGGCTGGGTTGCTATGGTTACCGACGCTTTTTGATGATGTCACTGTACTGCGCCTTCGGGAGACCGGAAGCTCCGCGCCGGACCATGGAACTGAATGCCGGCATGGGGATGCTATTTAGGTGAGATTCATGTTGTGTGTTATGTTCATGTTTGTCTTATCTGAGCACTTGCAAAGCCTGATGAACGGCCCAGCTGTGGCCCGAAATGCTGCATTGTGATTATGCTTGTGCTGATGTTACTGCTGCTTTATGCCACACATGAAATACACTCCTGAACTTGCAACCCTGGATATGTATGTATACATGCTTTGCTGTTGTGGCTATTAAATCTGCTTATATGAAAGACCTGGAGTGCCGTGTCTGCTCTGAATGAGACATCGTTCGGAAATATATATACACACACAAGGTATTGGAGAAACAGCAAGCACGGGATGTAGTTATGTGACCGCTGGTCACAACACCTACCCCTGCATCTCACCTCTTGGGGGGGGGGCGCAGCAGGCTGAAGTTTTGCCTAGGGCGTCGAGAAACCTTACACCGGCCCTGGCTGCTGGAGGTAAGTAGCTGCTGGAGAGAGTGGGACAAGGGGAAGTGAGAGCTTCCTGGAGGGACACAGGAGGAGTTGAGAGAATGCTGGAGAGGCTGCTGGTAGGACACAGGGGGAGCTGAGGGGCTCCTGGTGGGGGGCCCTGCATATTCTGTCAGTCCCGGGCCCCATAATTTCTGATGGCAACCCTCCATACAGAAAAAATAATAAATGTAGCTTTCATTTGTTAAGATTATAGGCTGTGCCTTTCACATTGAATGCATTATACCATTGACTAATGCCTTTCAATGTAATTGCAATTTCTCTACTGAAGCACATTTTTTTTTCTGCAGAATTAATGTACTAATAGACATTTGTCAGACAGTTTAAATGAGCATCTTTGCCCATTATTAAGGTCTGACATTATAATAAGTCACATTAGCATCATTTCGTCCCTTCCCAATCATCATTATGCCCACCAATTCACTGCTATTTTATTCTCTACATGTTTTTACTTAATATTGAGTCCCCTATGGACATTTAAATGTGGGTAGGAGGAAGGTAATTGCTGTAGGAACCACCTAATAGGGGGCTCGGAGAAGCACTGAATTGTGGATGCTTTAACAACCCAGCATCTTTGTCACTGAATGCATTAATCCATTAACATACATAACCACTTGTGTTACATGTAAGAAAAAACTATGTGTGTGGCCTTACATTGGGCGTTCAGACCCAGACATATATGTTATTATTTATGGGGTGGGTGTGGGGTGCGGTGGCCCCTGTGTCGGTATGGCTGGGCTGCTTCAGGTCGGCACACCCTAACAGTTTATTAACACTCATGATTTTCCCTATCACTTTGTATATATTTTTGTATTATTTTAATCACACTTCACTTACATAGCACTTATGTGCTTCTTATTAACCCTTATTAACTTTCACATGTGTGCTGACCTGGGGTAGCCGACCTGTGCCGACGAGATGGGGTCCTGCATCCCGGACCCATACCTAGTATTAGGGACCCCCAGTGACGGACACGCCTTGCCGAACGGCCTGGGGGCTTAACCCTATATCTGCAGATATATACGCAACTAAGATCTCTGTATTATCTGATTATTGGCCCTCATTCCGAGTTGTTCGCTCGTTGCTGATTTTCTCTATTTTGCGATTAATCGCTTACTGCGCATGCGCAATGTTCGCAGAGCGCATGCGCTTACTTATTTTACTCAACAGTTAGGTATTTTACTCACGGCATTACGAGGAATTTTCTTCGTTCTGGTGATCGGAGTGTGATTGACAGGAAGTGGGTGTTTCTGGGCGGAAACTGGCCGTTTTATGGGTGTGTGTGAAAAAACGCTGCCGTTTCTGGGAAAAACGCGGGAGTGGCTGGAGAAACGGGGGAGTGTCTGGGCGAACGCTGGGTGTGTTTGTGACGTCAAACCAGGAAAGAAACTGACTGAACTGATCGCAGTGGCAGAGTAAGTGTCGAGCTACTCAGAAACTGCTAAGAAATTTCTATTCGCAATTTTGAGAATCTTTCGTTCGCAATTCTGCTAAGCTAAGATTCACTCCCAGTAGGCGGGGGCTTAGCGTGTGCAATGCTGCTAAAAGCAGCTTGCGAGCGAACAACTCGGAATGAGGGCCTTTATGTAGTATTATTTTTCACTCAGTGTGCATTAGGGAACACAAATAGTTTTTTCTTACATAGAATTACCCCTCCCTTTTAGCACCTGATTGAGCAACTTTCCAATATATGTGCACTTGTGTTACATGTCAGCTATTAGTTGTATGGTGTATGAAGCAGGCATGTCCAAACTGCGGCCCTCCAGCTGTTGAGAAACTACACATCCCAGCATGCCCTGACACAGCTTTAGCATTCTCTGACTGCAAAACTGTGTCAGGGTATGCTGGGATATGTAGTTTCACAACAGCTGGAGGGCCGCAGTTTGGACATACCTGGTGTATGGTAACTGCAGTACAACATTTACAGTGGAGAGTTTCATTGATTTGCTAAAGACCAACATAACATAGAGCCTAATTCAGCCTTGATCGCAGCAACAAAATTGGTCTCTAATGGGCAAAACCAAGGGGGTCATTCCGAGTTGATCGCTAGCAGAAAATGTTCGCTGTGCAGCGATGATGCAAAAAAAGGCACTTCTGTGCATGCGTATGCGGCGCAATGCGCACGCGCGACGTACTTTCACAACGATCGATGTGGTTTCACACAAGGTCTAGCAAAGCTTTTTAGTCGCACTGCTGGCCGCAGAGTGATTGACATGAAGAGGGCGTTTCTGTGTGGCAACTGACCGTTTTCAGGGAGTGTTCGGAAAAACACAGGCGTGCCAGGAAAAATGCAGGCGTGGCTGGGCGAACGCAGGGCGTGTTCGTGACATCAAAACAGGAACTGAACAGTCTGAAGTCATCGTAAGCACTGAGGTCTGAAGCTACCCTAAAACTGCTCAAAATTATTTTGTAGCCGCTGTGCGATCCTTTCGTTCGCACTTCTGCTAAGCTAAAATACACTCCCAGAAGGCGACGGCTTAGCGTTTGCACGGCTGCTAAAAGCAGCTAGCGAGCGAACAACTCTGAATGAGGGCCCTTGTGCACTGCAGATGTAACGTGCAGAGAGAGTTAGATTTGGGTGGGTTATATTGTGTCTGTGCAGGGTAAATACTGGCTGCTTTATTTTTACACTGCAATTTATATTTCTCTTACGTCCTAGAGAATGCTGGGGTTCACATTAGTACCATGGGGTATAGACGGGTCCGCTAGGAGCCATTGGCACTTTAAGAGTTTGAGAGTGTGGGCTGGTTCCTCCCTCTATGCCACTCCTACCAGACTCAGTTTAGAAAATGTGCCCAGAGGAGCCGGTCACAACTAGGGGAGCTCTACAGAGCTTCTTTAGTAAAAGTTTATTTTAGAGTTTATTATTTTACAGGGAGGCTGCTGGCAACAGCCTCCCTGCTTCGTGGGACTAAGGGGGGGAGTAGTGTCCCCCCTGCGGGGTCTGAGCCACTGTCTCCGCTGACAGGACACTGAGCTCCTGAGGGGATAGAACGTTTCCCGCCACAGGGTATCGCTCACCCCGGGCAACATGCCACCACCCCCTTACAGAGCCAGAAGATCGGTGGCGAGTCAGTCACCGGCCCCCCTAGCAAGCGGGGAGCCGGTGTGAAGATGGCGGCAACAGGGCATGGAGCACAGTACTAACTGCGCTTCGAGGCTCAGCAGTACATAGTGCGGTGCTGTGAAGGGCGCCCTGAGCCAGCGCCTACACCCTACACTGACCTCTCAAGCCTGTCAGGGTCCCGGGATCTCTACCAGCATAAATCCTAAGGCCAGTATAATCTTATTGTAACACCTTCTCACTTCTTATTAAAGAATGAGATTCGGGTAAGTATCATATAATGATAGTATTAAGGAATAGTCTATTACAGCTGTGCCTCCACTCAAGCAAAATATATATTTAATTTTAGGGTAGAGCCCGCTTGAGTAGGCTTTACCTGTACATTTCGATGGTAATTATTTGATAGTCAATATACTAATGTATTATTATACTCTTATGTACCTTTTGTCCTTTTCTGCTCTCCTCTCTTTTAGGTTCCTTCAATTCGAATGGATCAACGATCAAACAATATTGGTAAGTATAACACATTAATAATTTATTACTTTATACCAAACACATCAAATATGATATTATATCAATTACTTCAAATACGGTAGTTAATATAAGCATAACTTTAAACATAAGTGAATGCATGCAATACACAAAAAGTCATCTCCACGAAAAATACTCTCTGAATGCCAAAGTGACCCGGGTAATATTAATAAAGTTACACTAACCTTTATGTTCAAACACATCCAATTAGCAATATTAGCAGTTAAAGGATGCTATTAATACGTGTATATATATATACAACTAAACTATCCTATTAGTCTTTTAGTCTCTTATATATATATATGTTCTGTAAATTTGTCGAATTCTCCTCCGATTAGAGTTTATTTGTTCTTCAATTTTATCTCGGTTGGACAGTATTTACTAATTATATATGCATATATAAATCACTGAATGCAATAAGAGTAAATTACTTTCTCCTAGGTATATATATATATATATATATATATATGAGTGAATTCAATAAGTACTTATTCTCTTCTATCCTTGTGATGATTATTTATTCTCTTCTATCCTTGAAATGAAGCCTCTGGAGCTCTTGGATATGAAATGTGTCTATTCACTGTGGACCGGTCCCATAGGTAGTATATATTATTAACTTTATTTAGTAGGGAGCCAGAATAAGATTCCTCAATAAGTCTTCCTTTCCATCCATTTAGTGTTCATTATATGCTACACTGCAATATCACTGCCATGAATATTGTAGTAGTCTCATTTCTGATTTGACTGACTGAGCATACTGTAATAAGGTATTAAGGTTGTGAAGTTAAGCACTAAAGTATCTTATATATATATATCTCAAGCCTCTCGCAACAGAAATATTGAAGAATATTTAAATATATACTGCGGCAGATGAAGATGAACCCTATTATATTATAATGAATATGATTCAACACAGCCTGTATTGTGCACCTCACTTTCCACGGGAAGTAGTCCTGGTTGAAAATGCAGTTAATAGGTATTAGTCAATAAAGGTTAATATACATGCTGCTTCCATTTTAGTATGTTCCGTTCTCAGTGTTTAGGGTGCAAAGGTATGCAGTATAGTCACTTTACTGACCTGAGTTGTCTGCTGCAAGTGTCTCTGTGTCTCTGGCAACTTACTACAGCTGTTCTTCCCAACGCTAGACCCACCTATCTGGTCTCTTATTGGTAGTCAGGCAGTGAACCCTGTTTTTATTGGAGGCATAGAATCAGCAAGATAATAATAGTAATTTATTACTGACTTGAAAGGCTGATAGTTAGCATTTTATACTGTTCTCCTTGGTTTAATTAGGTTCCTGACGCAAACTGATGGGGCAGCATATAACGATGCTCCCCCGACTCTCTACTCACATCACTCCTGTAGTATATTCGGTAGATGCGCTGAAAAGCCGCCTTGCTTCCTCAGCTTCCCACTCTCTGCTCGGCTGGTTGCTATGGCAGTGGGCGGTCAAAATTCTAGTCAGTCACGGCTCTCTCCGTCACGGCTCTCTCCGCTTATAGCAGCCACTGCTTTCCTCCTTTCCCGGCTCTCAAGCTGTAATTACTGCCGCTCAGCTGCACCGGATAATCAATCCTCCGTAGTCACGGCTTTCTCCGTTCACATCAGTCACTGCTCTCCTCGTTTCCCGGCTCTCAAGCTGTAATTACTGCCGCTCAGCTGCGCCGGATAATCAATCCTCCGTCTTCTTCCTCAGAGTGGGACCAACGAACCTCCACCCGTCGTCAACTCTCCCCCTTATATCTCCTCTGCCCCTCGCGCTCTCTCCTCGTTCTCCCTCTTTACTGGTCACCTCGGCTCGGCTCGCGGTTCTCCTCTCCCCGCGCGGTGATCCAGAAGTTTCTTTCCTTTCTCCCTTTGATACACAGTCCTCCTCCCCGCGTGGCTCTCCAGAAGCTTCTCATTGTTCTTTCCCAGTGACAGCAATTGTCACCACTTTAGTCCTCATTAAAATAATATATCAACTGCTATTGACAATACATTAAATCCATAAATATACACGTATTATGCACATTCCAATACATGCATTTATTTTATCAAGTAATATACAATACATACACACAATATTAATATTTAAATACACAGGGCTACACTCTCCCCCTGGTGATCAGCGCAAATTAATTCAAGCTTGATCACCACGAATAAATATAACTTCCTTCTATTGTGTCATTGACCCCCTGATGATAACTTTCAAAATAGGGCCATGTAAATATAGTATTTGGGTGCACAATCCTTGGGATCAGTTGTGGTGACCCCATATGGTCATAGGTAAGTATTAAAGGGGGCTGTCTCAGCCTCTGTGGTCTAACCATATGCTCACCTCCCACACTATCTTCACTACAAGGAAAATGTATATCTGAACCCTCCTGCAAGCTACTGTCCTCATTATCTAACTCACTACTATTTCTTTCAGAGGTACAAATAATTCCTTGGTCGAATTCTTGTTGAACTTCTGAAGGCCTTTCTCCAAAGTTCTTACTCCTATTGGATTCTCTTAGTTCTGTATCCGGGTCTGTATAATAATATCCCCAACAACTTTGGTTTTCTTCCGCATCTCCCTCCATCCATCTGTCTGTATCATCTGATACTAGTTGTTTATTTATACCACCAATCGGTATCTTGGCTTCTTCCTGTTCTTCTGGATCACTATTCCGGGTTTCCAAACGTACTTCTCTCCCTATTGGGAGTAGATTTTGTCTATGATGCGTTAGGACAGCCCCTTGTCCATTTTCCAATTGTATTCTATACACTGGTAAATCCTTGAATTTTTCAATCACTACATACGGTTCCTCTCTCCAACGGGTAGCAATCTTAAATTTCTTTGGCATTCCTAGTTGTTTTAATAGCACTCTATCCCCAGGGGATAGCACTTGATCGCGTACCTTCCGGTCATAATAAACTTTGTTCCTTTCTCCTGACCTATTAGCAGCCTGTTCAGCTAGAGTGTAAGCTTCCTCCAGCTCTTTCCTTAATTTCTCCACATATTTTATATGCGAGCTATAGGGATGACTACCAGAGGAAGTTCCCATGCATACATCTATCGGGAGTTTAGCCTCCCTCCCGAACATCAAATAGTAAGGGGAAAATCCAGTTGACTCGTTGCGAGTACAGTTATAAGCATGTACTAAGCGATTGACGTGTTTCTTCCAGTGCTGTTTGTTCAATGGACTCAGTGTCCCTAACATATCCAGTAAAGTCCTGTTAAATCTTTCAGGTTGTGGATCACCCTGCGGGTGATAGGGGGTAGTTCTGGATTTTGTAATTCCGCAACTTCTGCATAGCTCTTTTATCAACCGACTTTCGAAGTCTCTCCCTTGATCTGTGTGTATTCTGTTAGGTAGTCCATAGTGAATAAAAAATTTATCCCACAGGGTGTTCGCAACGGTGGATGATTTTTGGTTCGGGGTGACATATGCCTGTGCGTACCTTGTGAAGTGGTCAGTCACAACCAATATATTGCATTTTCTTCCAGGCTCCACTTCCAACATGAGATAATCCATGCATACTAAATCCATGGGTCCACCACTTTTAAACGTCACCAGTGGAGCTGTTCTAGTGGGTAATGTTTTTCGCACAACGCAATTTCCACATGTTTGGCAATATTTCAATATCTCTTTCCTCATATTGGGCCAATAGAACCGGTCAATTATCAAATTCAATGTTTTTTCAAACCCCAGATGACCATGTTCATCGTGTAGCGCATGCATTACAGAAGGACGAAACTTCCTTGGCAGCACCAATTGGTAACGTTGTTGTCCGTCTCTTGACTTTATACATCGATACAAGACTCCCTTTATAAAGGTCAAATTTCTCTCCTGTTTTTTCAATAATGTAACCTCCTCCTGCAACTCAGGCAAAATGGTCTGCCTCTGATTTTTCTGAAATAAACACTTTATTCCTGGGTCATGTTGTTGTTCATGTAAAAGTTCCTTCTGTTTTATCTTGGGAAGACCTTCTAGTTCCACATGACTGACCCAACAGTAGGATAAAGGCAATGCCGTGGGGGTCATTCCTAAAGCGCCTATTTGTTTACTCCCAGTAATAACATCCGCAAATACATTGTGACATAAACTCTTAACTTCTCCAGCTGGAATTTCTATCCAAGCATCTTCATCTCCACCTGCCTGCTGTTGACCGGGGATCCTAGAGAGCGAATCGGCGTCTATGTTATTAACACCTGGTCTGTATTTTAAGGAAAAATTATACAATGCTAAAGCAGCTAACCAACGATGACCAGTAGCGTCTAGTTTAGCTGTTGTCTGTACATATGTTAGTGGGTTGTTATCCGTATGTACTTCGAAAGTTGTCCCATATAGGTAATCGTGAAATTTATCAACTACACTCCATTTTAGAGCGAGAAATTCCAATTTATGAGTCGGGTATCGTTTCTCACTACTGGTGAGTCCTCGACTAATAAATGATACTGGTTTCAACTCCCCCTGGTACATCTGGTATAAAACGCCACCCAGCCCGTCTAAAGAAGCATCGATGTGTAGGACGTAAGGTAATTCTGGATTAATGTAAGTTAATACAGGGGCAGTAGTCAGTTTCTGTTTCAATGTCATGAAAGCGATCTCACATTCTGGTGTCCATCGCTCCCCAAAGGGTTCACTGATTTTATATTTTGGTCCTAGTCTTCTATCAGTATTTTTTTTCTTTTTATTAGCAGGGGGATATCCCTTTGTCAGATCTGTCAATGGCTTGGCAATACTAGAATAGCCCGGGACAAATCGGCGGTAGTATCCGCAAAACCCCAAAAAAGATCTCAAATCTTTGAGTTTAACCGGACGTGGCCAGTTCTTAACAGCCTCTACTTTGTCAGGGTCAGTAGCCACTCCTTCCCTACTAACAATATGTCCGAGGTATTTCACAGCAGACTGGCATAGATGACACTTCTCAATGGACAATTTTAATCCTGCTTCAATCAATCTCTCCAAAAATTTTAGGAGTCGATCATTATGTTCTTGTAAAGAGGCCCCAAACACAATGATATCATCTAAGTATACGATGACTTCGCGATAGTTCATGTCTCCTACAGTCTTTTCCATTGCTCTCTGGAAAGTAGCAGGGGCTCCTTTTACTCCCTGAGGCATCTGTATAAATTCAAAAAACCCAAGAGGACATATAAACGCAGTTTTTTCCCTATCCTCTGGCCTCATAGGTATCTGGTAAAAGCCACTCCTCAGATCCAGTACCGAAAACCACGAGCTCCCTTGCAAACAGTCTAGCGCTTCATCCACTTTTGGCACTGTGTACTGGTCGGACACAGTCCTCTGATTTAAAGTTCGATAGTCTATACACATTCTTATATTTCCATTTTTCTTTCGTGCAATCACTATAGGTGAGGCATAAGGGCTTCTAGATTCCATAATCACTTGATTCTCAAGTAAACCCTTCAAGTGTTGTCTTACATCCTCAAAATCAGCTGGGGCAATTCTCCGAGATCGCTCACGGAAAGGTGTCTCATCAGTCAATCGGATGTTATGTTCTACTCCTTTCGCCATTCCTAGGTCCCATTCTCCGCAAGAGAAAGCTTGGCTCCTAATTTCCAACTCAGCTATAAGAGAAATCTTCTCTTCTCTGGTAATATCACTTCCCTGGAAACATGAATCAAATTTGTTTATGGGTCCAACTGAACTACTACTCTCTATCTCCTCAAGTGATACTTGGTAAGTGGAAGCAACAGTACACTCGCCCTCTCTCTTATACCATTCAGTGAGAATGTGATAAATTCTGGTGTTTGTCCCAATTATCACAGGAGACTCTTCTCTTTCCTCAGAAATCTCAGGACACACTAAAGCAATAAGGGGCACTTGTATCCCTCCTCCTTCATAGGCGTGTTTATCAATCTCAAGAATAACTTGTACATATCCTAAGTATGGGTATTTTTCTACACTCAAACCCCATATCACTAAACCACTCAACGGTTGTATTGGTACATCAGAGATGTTTTTATTGTACCAATTCTCGAATATGATAGACACTTGAGAACCGCTGTCTACTAGTATTTTACAGTGACACCCATTTATATTTGCTGTTAATAACGGGGCAGGTCCTATCAATCCTTCAGGCAGTTTCCCACTCCACCAAGAATTCCCCATGGCACAACAACTGACTTCTAGGGGGCCTGTGCGGGGTCCACAGACCGCCCTCGATCGTTTCCCGTTCCTGAATTTTCTCGATCTTGACTAGTCACCGGGTTCATCCTGGGGTTAATCCTGTTCGTGTTCCTTGACGCATTGCATTCAAAAGCTCGATGTCCATTCCTCCCACATCTGAAACATCCTCTTCCATAGTTACTATTCCAATTACTGTTACCTCGACCTAATCCCCTTGCTAGAGTGTTTCCACTAGACCTTGACAGGGAGGCATCGGCATTAACATTTTGTGTTGCAATAAACTGTTCTATTTTTTTATTCTGTTCATCCATCATCTTTAGTATCTTATCTTCAAAGGTGCTACTTTCAGCTACAGATTGCACCACTTTAACCTTTTTTACGACTTTCTCTCTCATCTCTATCAAAACCTCCTCATGTTTTATTTCTTTCAGTAGCTCATTGAAGGTGGGATGGGGCTCTCTTGTACCTGAACATCTCAGTTTCTGGGCAACGGGATCTATGGTGGATGCTCCTCGCAGTAATTGTTTCATCCTGTTTTTATCGACATCTTCTTTAGCTATACCTCCTTTATCTACTATCTTATACAATAATTTATCCAATCTTATTAGAAATGTACTTAATTTTTCCCCTGATTCTTGAAGAGTATGATATAATCTAGAAGTAAGTTCCCCAACGTCTTCAAGTGTTCCGTAAGCGTAGTCTAAGGATTCGAAGTAGGTTTCCAAGGTAGCATTTGGGTTACTGCGCCTGGCTGCCTGAATGATCCCCATAGCTGGCCCCCTCAGGCTTTCTACTACCCTTTGTCTTTTAATGCGATCTGGGCATTGCCATTCTTCGGTTTGTTGCACCGCGGCTTCTTTCCAAGCCTCATACGTCTCTTCTCCCAATGGTACAGGAGTAATTCCGGAAAATACCCGCAACCGTCGGTAACTCCCCTCATAATGCCATCTCTCTAATTGAGTGACCACTCTATCCATAACGGTTTCAAACTGATTGTTGCTTGCATCAGCACTGATGTTGTGAGTATCCACGTTCCTTCCTTCACCACTCTCTTCACCCCTATTGGTATTGCTAGGAGGTGAGATTATTATTGGTGTACCCGTACCATTCGTGTCCTTGTTCGGTATGTTGGGCCACATAATACTCCACCTTCTTCCAATCTCTTCATTTGCCACTACTACTGAAGGTATCACTTCGACATCTAATTCTCTATCAGTTTCTATGAGCATTGCAGTTGTCTTTCCTAGTACTCCTATCCACTTGTCTACTATCCTGGGCTTAATTATGCCATACAATCTTGCTAGTTTTTCTATTATTTCTTCGTCAGAGAATTCTGTAAAATCCCCAACTATACTCAAGCATTTCTTGGGTTCTTTCCCTTTGCTGCCGCACCAAGCAATTATATCGTCCCCAGTAATTCTCTCCATCGTTGTTATTTCCTGAGTAGTGAGACCTATTGAAATCTCAGCAGTGCCTCCAAAAATGTAACACCTTCTCACTTCTTATTAAAGAATGAGATTCGGGTAAGTATCATATAATGATAGTATTAAGGAATAGTCTATTACAGCTGTGCCTCCACTCAAGCAAAATATATATTTAATTTTAGGGTAGAGCCCGCTTGAGTAGGCTTTACCTGTACATTTCGATGGTAATTATTTGATAGTCAATATACTAATGTATTATTATACTCTTATGTACCTTTTGTCCTTTTCTGCTCTCCTCTCTTTTAGGTTCCTTCAATTCGAATGGATCAACGATCAAACAATATTGGTAAGTATAACACATTAATAATTTATTACTTTATACCAAACACATCAAATATGATATTATATCAATTACTTCAAATACGGTAGTTAATATAAGCATAACTTTAAACATAAGTGAATGCATGCAATACACAAAAAGTCATCTCCACGAAAAATACTCTCTGAATGCCAAAGTGACCCGGGTAATATTAATAAAGTTACACTAACCTTTATGTTCAAACACATCCAATTAGCAATATTAGCAGTTAAAGGATGCTATTAATACGTGTATATATATATACAACTAAACTATCCTATTAGTCTTTTAGTCTCTTATATATATATATGTTCTGTAAATTTGTCGAATTCTCCTCCGATTAGAGTTTATTTGTTCTTCAATTTTATCTCGGTTGGACAGTATTTACTAATTATATATGCATATATAAATCACTGAATGCAATAAGAGTAAATTACTTTCTCCTAGGTATATATATATATATATGAGTGAATTCAATAAGTACTTATTCTCTTCTATCCTTGTGATGATTATTTATTCTCTTCTATCCTTGAAATGAAGCCTCTGGAGCTCTTGGATATGAAATGTGTCTATTCACTGTGGACCGGTCCCATAGGTAGTATATATTATTAACTTTATTTAGTAGGGAGCCAGAATAAGATTCCTCAATAAGTCTTCCTTTCCATCCATTTAGTGTTCATTATATGCTACACTGCAATATCACTGCCATGAATATTGTAGTAGTCTCATTTCTGATTTGACTGACTGAGCATACTGTAATAAGGTATTAAGGTTGTGAAGTTAAGCACTAAAGTATCTTATATATATATATCTCAAGCCTCTCGCAACAGAAATATTGAAGAATATTTAAATATATACTGCGGCAGATGAAGATGAACCCTATTATATTATAATGAATATGATTCAACACAGCCTGTATTGTGCACCTCACTTTCCACGGGAAGTAGTCCTGGTTGAAAATGCAGTTAATAGGTATTAGTCAATAAAGGTTAATATACATGCTGCTTCCATTTTAGTATGTTCCGTTCTCAGTGTTTAGGGTGCAAAGGTATGCAGTATAGTCACTTTACTGACCTGAGTTGTCTGCTGCAAGTGTCTCTGTGTCTCTGGCAACTTACTACAGCTGTTCTTCCCAACGCTAGACCCACCTATCTGGTCTCTTATTGGTAGTCAGGCAGTGAACCCTGTTTTTATTGGAGGCATAGAATCAGCAAGATAATAATAGTAATTTATTACTGACTTGAAAGGCTGATAGTTAGCATTTTATACTGTTCTCCTTGGTTTAATTAGGTTCCTGACGCAAACTGATGGGGCAGCATATAACGATGCTCCCCCGACTCTCTACTCACATCACTCCTGTAGTATATTCGGTAGATGCGCTGAAAAGCCGCCTTGCTTCCTCAGCTTCCCACTCTCTGCTCGGCTGGTTGCTATGGCAGTGGGCGGTCAAAATTCTAGTCAGTCACGGCTCTCTCCGTCACGGCTCTCTCCGCTTATAGCAGCCACTGCTTTCCTCCTTTCCCGGCTCTCAAGCTGTATTTACTGCCGCTCAGCTGCACCGGATAATCAATCCTCCGTAGTCACGGCTTTCTCCGTTCACATCAGTCACTGCTCTCCTCGTTTCCCGGCTCTCAAGCTGTAATTACTGCCGCTCAGCTGCGCCGGATAATCAATCCTCCGTCTTCTTCCTCAGAGTGGGACCAACGAACCTCCACCCGTCGTCAACTCTCCCCCTTATATCTCCTCTGCCCCTCGCGCTCTCTCCTCGTTCTCCCTCTTTACTGGTCACCTCGGCTCGGCTCGCGGTTCTCCTCTCCCCGCGCGGTGATCCAGAAGTTTCTTTCCTTTCTCCCTTTGATACACAGTCCTCCTCCCCGCGTGGCTCTCCAGAAGCTTCTCATTGTTCTTTCCCAGTGACAGCAATTGTCACCACTTTAGTCCTCATTAAAATAATATATCAACTGCTATTGACAATACATTAAATCCATAAATATACACGTATTATGCACATTCCAATACATGCATTTATTTTATCAAGTAATATACAATACATACACACAATATTAATATTTAAATACACAGGGCTACATTATGAAGAGCGGGAAGACAGCGCCATTAAGGGTGCGGAGCTTCTCCTCAGAGCGGACCCAGCAGCATTCAGCGCCATTTTCCTGCCTGCAGAAACGCTGTCAGTGATGTGCAGTCCCTCCAGAACAACTCCAGCTATCTCTTATGGTACCAAGGGGTTGTAGAAGGGGTGGGGGGGAGGCTGTGTAAAGACTGTGTAACCTATTAAGGTACACAGTCAGCACTGGTTTAGGGTCTACCTATACCTGGAAAGCACTGTGTGTGGGTTAGTCCAAAGCTCTGTGTCTCTCTTGCCATTCTTGGGAGTGAAACTCTGTCTGTGTGTGTGTGTGTGTGTGTGTGTGTGTGTGTGTGTGTGTGTCTGTGGTCTCCATTAAGCTATATCCAGGGCAGGACCGGCTCCAGGCCTACTAGCACCCTGAGCGAGAAAATATCAAAGCGCCCCCTCACATACTCTATGCGCGCTCCTGGAAAAGTGGGCATGGCCTCTGGAAAAGTGGGCGGGCCTCACAACGTCATATTATCAAACTATAAATAAATATATTTTCACACCCCCTCTACGCACACAATTAGCAGCATTACACATAACAGCTACAGTAGTGTTCCTTACACACAATGTCTCCAGTATAGTGCCAGCTACACATAATGTCTACAGTAGTGCAGTGCCAGATACACATGATATACCCACCAGCAGTGCCAGATAGACATGATATACACCCCAGCAGTGCCAGATGCACATGACATGCCCCCCAGCAGTGCCAGATGCACATGACATGCCCCCCAGCAGTGCCAGATGCACATGACATGCCCCCCAGCAGTGCCAGATGCACATGACATGCCCCCCAGCAGTGCCAAATGCACATGACATGCCCCCCAGCAGTGCCAAATGCACATGATATGCCCCCCCCAGTGGCAAACGCAGGATTTGCATGGGGGGGTTTCCAGAACTGGGCGGAGCCAATCACGGGGGTGGGGACCGAGGTGACCTAGTATATGCTGGGTCCGTAAAACTAGTGTGTGTGTGTGTGTGTGTGTGTGTGTGTGTGTATATATATATATATATATATATACATACATATATCTACACATATATATATACATATACATACACACATACATATACACATATACATAGCATATTAAACATGCATACATATATATATATATATATATGTACACACACATACAGTACACATATATATACACATGTATATATATATATATTTATCATATGTGTGTGTGTGTGTGTGTGTGTGTGTGTGTGTGTGTGTGTGTGTGTGTGTGTGTTATATGTATGTATGTATGTATATACATGTGTATATATGTATGCACATGGATATATATGTACTATAATTAAAATAAAGTAAACTTTTATTGCACTTGCAAGTGCCACCAGGAAGACAGCAGGCTGCAGAGGACGCTAGACAGTCATTAATAATACTCATGCAGCTAAAAAAAAAAAAAAAAAAAAAAAAAATTTTTTTTTTTTTTTTTTTAGTGGAGGGGGGTTTCTGGGTACTCGGAAACCCCCCCCCTGGGTGCGCCACTGCCCCCAGCAGTGCCAGATGCACATGACATGCCCCCCACAGTGGCAGATACATAAATGCCCCCACAGTGCCAGATACATAAATGCCCCCACAGTGCCAGATACATTAATGCCCCCCACAGTGCCAGATACATTAATGCCCCCCACAGTGCCAGATACATTAATGCCCCCCACAGTGCCAGATACATTAATGCCCCCCACAGTGCCAGATATGCCCCCACAGTCCCAGATAGATAAATGACCCCACAGTTCCAGATACATTAATGCCCCCACAGTGCCAGATACTTTAATGCCTCCCACAGTGCCAGATATGCCCCCACAGTCCCAGATAGATAAATGACCCCACAGTGCCAGATACATTAATGCCCCCCCCAGTGCCAGATACATTAATGACCCCCACAGTGCCAGATATGCCCCCACAGTGCCAGAAATGCCCCCACAGTGCCAGATACATTAATGCCCCCCACAGTGCCAGATACATTAATGCCCCCCACAGTGCCAGATAAATTAATGCCCCCCACAGTGCCAGATAAATGCCCCCACAGTGCCAGAAATGCCCCCACAGTGCCAGATACATTAATGACCCCCACAGTGCCAGATAAATGCCCCCACAGTGCCAGATAAATGCCCCCACAGTGCCAGATACATTAATGACCCCCACAGTGTCAGATAAATACCCCCACAGTGCCATATAAATACCCCCACAGTGCCAGATAAATACCCCCACAGTGCCAGATAAATGCCCCCCACAGTGCCAGATAAATTAATGCCCCCACAGTGCCAGATATGCCCCCCACAGTGCCAGATAAATGCCTCCACAGTGCCACATATGCCCCCAGTACCTGCTGTGCCGACTATGAGGGAGGAGGAATGCTGCTGTGCGAGCCACTGCCTGAAACAGAACTGTGTGCGGTGCCGGTGTCTGACATCAGACACCGGCGCCGCATAGCGCGCACAGCTCACTGTAACAGACAGGAGGCGGTGCGGGAGAACAGCTGCTGCAGGCTACAGGACAGGGCCGGCTCCAGGCTCCGACATGGCGGCGCCAGCGTGCGCACCCTTTAAGGGTGGCGCCCTGCGTGGCCGCTCGAGTCGAACATGCCTCGAGCTGGCACTGGTCCAGGCACCTCTGTGTCATATGCAGCAGAGGATATGTCCTCTCAGGATGATCCCATTCCTTGTTATCAGGATTACATTGTTTTAGCACAGATACCAGCAAGGGAGCCTGAATGGTTATCCTCTATCAAATCCATGATTTCTCAGATTTCTACTAGGGTTGCACAGAATTAATCTGCAACTCAGGCTTTATAGAACTCTATGGCAGTTTGGTCCAGTTCTGTTACCTCAGGGCCCCCCTCTGGAGGTTCCCATAAATGTGCTCTTGCACAGATTATGCAGGATGACACGGATACCGACTCTGACACGGCAGACGGTGATGGGAATGTGCTCAGGGGGGCCGCATCTCTTGCTAAAGGGGTGCAGTTGGTGATAGAGGCTATAAGGGATGTATTGAATTTTGCAGATACAACACCTGAGCAGGTTGAGGAGGCTTACTTCACTGACAGTAAGAAAGCCTCACTAACCTTCCCTGCGTCCAAAGAATTAAATGTTATATTTGAGAAAGCATGTGAAAACCTGGAGAAAAAATTCCAGATCCCTAGAAGGGTTCTGGTTGCTTTTCCCTTCCCTGAGGAGGATAGGAAAAAATGGTAAAACCCACCCATAGTGGACGCGTCTATATCCAGACTCTCTAAAAAGGTGGTTTTACCTGTTCCAGGATCTACTGCCTTAAAAGAGCCGGCTGATCGCAAAATTGATCCTACGCTCAAATCCATATACACGGCTTCAGGGGTGATACTACGGCCTACTATTGCCTGTGCATGGATTTCCCAAGCTATAATAAAATGGTCAGGCACGTTACTTGAGGATTTGGATACTATGAATAAAAGTGACGTAGAATTGTTTTTACGAAACATTCAGGATTCTGCAGAATTTATGGTGGAATCCATGAAGGACCTGCAGGAATTTCTTCCATGTCTGTCTCAGCTCGTCGAGGACTGTGGCTGTGCCAGTGGTCTGCCGACGCGGAATCCAGGAAAGGTGTGAAGACCCTACCTTACACAGGTCAGGCTCTCTTTAGGGAAGTGTTGGATGCGTTGATCTCCACGGCTACAGCGGGTAAGTCACCTTTTCTTCCCTAAGCTGCACCTGCTGCAAAAAAACCTTTTCCTTCAGCGGCATCACAGTCCTTTCGTGTTACTAAAACAAGAAAGGCCAAACTGTCCAACACCTTCTTTAGAGGACGTCGGCCAAAATCCAAGAAACCTGCTGCTGCACGTTCCCATGAACAGAAACCTGCTTCTGGTATGCCAAACTCCTCAGCATGACGGTGGGCAGCGCGGCCTGGAGGTAGGGCCGGTGGGGGCGAGACTCAGACATTTCAGTCACATCTGGGTGTCGTCTGGCCTGGATCCCTGGGTACTAGATATTGTGTCCCAGGGGTACCAGCTGGAATTTCAAGATCTCCCTCCTCACCGGTTCTTCAAATCAAGCTTGCCAGCTTTGCCGGCAGACAGGGCTACCCTACAGGGAGCCATCCAGAAGCTGGTGGAGGCACAGGTTATCGTACCAGTTTCTCCCCAGATGCAAAACAAAGGTTACTATTCGAACCTTTTCATGGTACCGAAACCGGATGTTTCAGTCAGGCCCATTTTGAACTTGACATCACTAAACCCCTTTCTGAGGGAGTTCAAGTTCAAAATGGAGTCTCTAAGGGCAGTGATATCAGGTCTGGAGGAGGGGGAATTCCTGGTATCCCTAGATATCAAGGATGCGTACCTCCACATTCCGATTTGGCTGCCGCATCAAGCTTATCTCCGATTTGCTCTGTTGGACTGTCATTTTCAGTTCCAGGCCCTGCCATTCCACAGCACCGAGGGTATTCACCAAGGTGATGGCGGAAATGATGGTACTCCTCCGCAGACAGGGGGTGAACATAATTCCATATCTGGACGATCGATCTGCTGATAAAGGCATCGTCCAAGGAAAAGCTGTTACGGTCCATAGGTCTCACGACCCAGCTTCTCAGGGAACATGAGCCAGTATTTACTAAGAATCCGAGTTTGTCCGATTTGTGTTTTTTTTTCTAAGTCCCAATACGGGAATTCACTAAGCACCAATCTCGGCAGTGTTTGGACTATTCGTAATGGTTTGAATGACAACGTTCAGAAATACGAATGAATAGACCATCGGTCAAACGCGGCTGTTATTTCATAGAATACGGGAATTCACTAATCATTCGTATTTGGGTGTTAGTTTCTGAGTGCTCAAATGCGGGTCTGTTTTTTTACGATTAGTTAAAAAAAGCAGCAAAAAAATAGACCTGCTTTTTCCAGTGAGTTTGGATAACCATGCACGGATCAGTGAGATCTGTGCATGGTTATCTATGGGAAAGAGTCTGTTTAGTGTAAAATCTGAAAAAAAAATTGCGTGGGGTCCCCCCTCCTAAGCATAACCAGCCTTGGTCTCTGTGAGCCGGTCCTGGTTGAAAAAATATGGGGGGGGAAATTACAGGGGTTCCCCCATATTTAATCAACCAGCACCGGGCTCTGCGCCTTCTCCTGGTTCCAAAAATACGGGGGACAAAAAGCGTAGGGGTCCCCTGTATTTTTGAAACCAGCACCGGGCTCCACTAGCCAGGTACATAATGCCACTGCTGGGGGACACTTTTATACTGGTCCCTGCGGCCCTGGCATTACATACCCAACTAGTCACCCCTGGCCAGGGTACCCTGGAGGAGTGGGAACCCTTTAAATCAAGAGGTCCCCCCCTCCAGTCACCCAAGGGCCAGGGGTGAAGCCCGAGGCTGTCCCCCCCATCCAAGGGCGGCGGATGTGTGGCTGATAGCCTTGTGAAAAAATGTGAATATTGTTTTTAGTAGCAGTACTACAAGTCCCAGCAAGCCTCCCCCGCAAGCTGGTACTTGGAGAACCACAAGTACCAGCATGCGGTGGAAAACCGGGCCCGCTGGTACCTGTAGTACTACTACTAAAAAAATACCCCCAAAAAAACAGGACACACACACCGTGAAAGTATAAGTTTATTACATACATGCACACCTCCATACACACATACTTACCTATGTTCCCACGAGGCTCGGTCCTCTTCTCCATGTAGAATCCTCGGGGTACCTGTGAAAAAAATTATACTCACATAATCCAGTGTAGAATCAGACCTTTGTATAATCCACGTACTTGGCAAAATAATAAAACGGAAACCCGACCACGCACTGAAAGGGGTCCCATGTTTACACATGGGACCCCTTTCCCCGACTGCCAGGACCCCCCCTGACTCCTGTCAAAGAGGGTCCCTTCTGCCAATCAGGGAGCGCCATGTCGTGGCACCCTCCTGATTGGCTGTGTGCTCCTGTAGTGTCTGTCAGGCAGCACACGGCAGTGATACAATGTAGCGCCTATGCGCTCCATTGTAGCCAATGGTGGGAACTTTGCGGTCAGCGGTTGACCGAAAGTAACCTCACCGGAGCAATGAGGATTGCCTGAACTCTTGTTCTCCTTATGAGTTTGAGAACTCTTGGAATGAGTGGAAATGGAGGAAACACGTACACCGACTGTAACACCACGGAGTCACAAGGCGGAACGAAGAGCAGAGCTGCAATGTCAGAGGTAACAAGAATCATCCTCTGGGCAGAAAAACACGCGTTGGCGCTGTCAGCACTCTTCATTCCGGGAGTAGACAACTGGGAAGCAGACTTCCTCAGCAGTCACGATCTCCATCCAGGGGAGTGGGGTCTCCATCCGGAAGTGTTCAAGAAGGTAACAGATCATTGGGGCGTACCCCAGATCGACATGATGGCCTCTCGTCTCAACAAGAAGCTTCGGCGGTATTGTTCCAGGTCGAGGGACCCGCAAGCAGTGGAGGAAAACACCCTAGTGACTCCGTGGGTGTTCCAGTCGTTGTACGTGTTTCCTCCACTTACACTCATTCCAAGAGTTCTCAAACTCATAAGGAGAACAAGAGTTCAGGCAATCCTCATTGCTCCGGACTGGCCGAGAAGGGTTTGGTACGCAGATCTACTGCTAGAAGAGCCAAGGTCTCTTCCCCTTCGGGAGGACCTGCTGCAGCAGGGGCTGTTCGCCTATCAAGACTTACCGCGGCTAAATTTGATGGCATGGAGGTTGAACGCCAGATATTAGCTCGGAAGGGCATTCCGAACAAGGTTATTCCTACCCTGATACAGGCTAGGAAAGGGGTAACGTCTAAACATTACCATCGTATTTGGAAAAAATATGTGTCTTGGTGTGAGTCCAAGAAGCTTCCTGTGGTGGAGTTTCAACTGGGACGTTTTCTCCTCTTCCTGCAAGCAGGGGGTGGATATGGGCCTGAGGTTAGGATCCATAAAGGTCCAAATTTCGGCTCTATCCATTTTCTTCCAGAAACAGTTGACTGCCCTCCCTGAGGTGCAGACTTTTTTGAAGGGAGTTCTGCACATCCAACCTCCCTTTGTACCGCCTACGGCGCCTTGGGATCTTAACGTGGTGTTGCAGTTCCTCCAGTCGGACTGGTTTGAGCCTCTACAGGTGGTCAAGGTCAAGTTTCTCACGTGGAAGGCTGTCACTTTGTTGGCCTTAGCTTCTGCTAGACGTGTGTCGGAGCTGGGGGCTTTGTCATGTAAAAGCCCATACTTGATCTTCCATGAAGATAGAGCTGAGCTTCGAACACGTCAGCAGTTTCTTCCGAAGGTTGTGTCAGCATTTCATATCAACCAACCTATTGTGGTGCCAGTTGCAACTGACTCCTCAATTTCCTCAAGGTCCTTGGATGTTGTAAGGGCTCCAAAGATCTATGTGAGGAGGACTGCTCATCACAGAAAGTCGGACTCTCTGTTTGTCCTGTATGATCCCAAGAAGATTGGGTGTCCTGCTTCTAAGCAGACGATCTCTCACTGGATCAGGTTCACTATCCAGCATGCATATTCTATGGCAGGCTTGCCGTGTCCTACGTCTGTTAAGGCCCACTCTACTCGTAAGGTGGGTTCTTCCTGGGTGGCAGCCCGGGGTGTCTCGGCATTACAACTCTGCCGAGTGGCTACTTGGTCAGGGTCGAACACATTCGCAAAGTCCTACAAGTTCGATACATTGGCCTCTGAGGACCTAAAGTTTGGTCAATTGGTTCTGCAGGAACATCCGCGCTCTCCCTCCCATTCTGGGAGCTTTGGTACATCCCCATGGTACTAATGTGGACCCCAGCATCCTCTAGGACGTAAGAGAAAATAGGATTTTAATTACCTACCGGTAAATCCTTTTCTAATAGTTCGTAGAGGATGCTGTGCGCCTGCCCAGCGCTTCGTTATCCTGCAGTGATTATCTGGTTCAGTACAACTTTGTTTTAGTTGAGTACTGCGTTGTTACTTGGTAAGTAATGTTTCAGCTGTTGCTGAGTTTCAAGCTAGTTAGCTTGGTTTGCCTTGTATGTGTGAGCTGGTGTGAATCTCGCCACTATCTGTGTATAATCCTTCTCTCGAAGATGTACGTCTCCTCGGGCACAGTTTCTAGACTGAGTCTGGTAGGCGGGGCATAGAGGGAGGAGCCAGCCCACACTCTCAAACTCTTATAGTGCCAATGGCTCCTAGTGGATCTGTCTATACCCCATGGTACTAATGTGGACCCCAGCATCCTCTACGGACTACGAGAAAAGGATTTACCGGTAGGTAATTAAAATCCTATTTTCAGTTTGAACACAACCCACCCAAATCTAACTCTCTCTGCACATGTTATATTTGCCGCACCTGCAGAGCACATGGGAGGTAATTCAGAGTGGATCGCAGCAGCAAATTTGTTAGCAGTTTTGCAAAACCATGTGCACTGCAGGGGAGGCAGATATAACATGTGCAGAGAGAGTTAGATTTGGGTGGGTTATTTTGTTTCTGTGCAGGGTAAATACTGGCTGCTTTATTTTTACACTGATATTCAGATTTCAGTTTGCACACACCCCACCCAAATCTAACTCTCTCTACACATTTCATCTGCCCCCCCTGTAGTGCATATGGTTTTGCCCAACTGCTAACAAATTTGCTGCTGCGATCAACTCTGAATTACCCCCATGATTTTGCCCATTAGAGAACAATTTTGCTGCTGCAATCAGGTCTGAATTAGGCCCATAGTGTAGAGACACACCCCTTGGCTCACTTGGTACTGGAATGGGGATAGGAGATCAACTTTGGTGTTGTAATATCAATGAGCCTTTTATATATCTTTTAGTAGTGCTTAATGGGTTTAATGCATATTATAATTACTGACAGAACATCCATAAAAGAGGGTAAACCTAGGTTACATACCAGTAGAGCATTTTTCTACATACATTCCGCTATTGATAGTAGTTGAGGCCAGTTATCTTATTAGATTAATAAAGTTTCTTATATATTCTGATGTCAGGTTTACTTGCTGTGATTTTCTGTCTGTGGGTGGTGTGTATAGACAAGTATTAAAGCATATCACAGAAAACTGAAGGCTGCAATATCCTCCGGAAACACATTGGGGTAAATTTACTTAGATGGGAGTTCTATTTAAGATGGGATGTTGCCCATAGCAACCAATCAGATTCTACTTCTCATTTATCTAGCACCTTCTAGAAGATAATACCTGGAATCTGATTGGTTGCTATGGGCAACATCCCATTTTAAATAGAACTCCCATCTTAGTAAATTTACCCCATGGAGGCAATACATTTTCTTTAAAAAAATCTGAGTAGTGAGAGGGTTATGCGTTTAACATACCGCCCGTCAGGATCCCTGCGGTCACAATACTGCTGCTGAAATTCCAACAGGGGTACACCCATAAAGGGAGAATAGAACCCCTGGCGAGTGAAGCGAGCCACCGTTCCGGCAGTGCGGCGAGCACAGTGAGCCCGCAAGGGGTCTCGATGCGCTCGCCCAATTGCCGGCATTCTGGTGGATGGGATGCCATTGTCGGTATTGTGGCAGCCAGCAACCCATACGCCAGCATACCATACTGATCCCGTGAGAGGAGCTGAAGAATAGTCCTTCATGGGAAAACAATGGCTCTGTTTAGTGAATGTTTCCATGTTTTACTGTTATGGAGAGAAATTTATCAAATTTTCGAAAGATAGAGTGGAAAGAGATAAGCCTGTAAATAACAGCTAGAAGCAGAGTGGTTGGTACTTTATCTCTCATCTTTTTCCAAGATACCTTTGATACCTTTCCCCATGAAATCATAACCAAACGAGGTGGGTAATTCTGTATAAAGTCTATTTGATTGACCTCATAGGGGAGCATTTATCTTAGATCGAATATAGCAAGCAATCTGGACAGGATTTTACTGCCCAGGATCACATTGCAATATGCGATCCTATTGGTGGTGTCAAAGTCAAATTGCATATTTCGATATTTAGAATACACTATGTAATTTACTAATGGAAGCATCTGCGATGCATGCGTTAAATACGCAAGCTATTGGTAATACGGTAGGGCGCGAATGACCGTAACAGCGAGTTACTGTGAACATTACGGTAGAAGACGCATTTGTTAATAAATATAATACTGTAACACATAAAAAATATTTCTTACTTACAGATAATTTACACTCAAATGTGTTAAAATTATGGGCCGATGAAAGAGAACAACCAGAAATACAAATTTAATAGTGTCTTCAAACATATCAGATTGTTCTGTCCAAACAGGCATGGTGTCAGAAAATGTGGTATTCCTTTATTCAGGGAAGATAGACCTTTGACTGCTTGGATGTGTAAATACCGTTGTTTGCCACAATTGTTAGCGTGAACAATTGGGACTTGGTGGTGAGTCAGTTGATGCTGTGCTTTCATTGTCTCTGAACTGCAGTATAACAAACAAGAAGCCAGATACCATACAATTGGTAAGGATATGCAGATTCCTGAATGTGTGCATCTTAAGTGATCTAAGCCAGGCGACCAAAAGTTGTATTCAATATAATACAGACCAGACATTGATATTTGAATTAATAGTGATATATCAAATGTATAATGTATTCTGGCTTTGTGGCTTACATGGTACTGACCTGTCCCCTACACAATGAGTTACACATAGTCTTTACACTGCTGGTCAACTGTTTTATTTATATATATATATATACAGTATATATATTTTGATATATATTTTGATATATATATATATATATATATATATATATGAGAAGCGGCACTCACGGTTTGTTCAATAAAGACACAGTACCACAAAGTACGATCAGCGTTTCAATTCAGAAAAATTTTCATCAGGATACAAACATGACAATCACAAAAACTCACCTTATAACCCGAAACCAAACGTGTTCAGGTGTGCATGCTGCCCGGTCCTGACTGTCCGGACGCAGCACCCAATGATGATGTCACCGCGTATACGGCGCGCATCACCACTACCCATCACCATAGCAACCCGGGGAGTGTATACATGAGGGAACTAGGGAAACAGTAGCTGAACATTAATATAGTATGTAAGCTGTCACAAGAGAAGCTAAAAGACAATGGTAATATAGGGCAGCAAAAAAGAATACCACTAATATATATCAATAGCAGTAGCAGCAGAAAGCCTGAACCATACAGAATTAGTACTTATCAAACTCTATGGTATATTAAAATACTCTAATCATCCAAATACTAACATTATAGTGAAATATAGAAAAACTGTAAAAAAATATAATATATAGTAGAAGCAAGAGAGAGGAATCATATCATTTAATCCTCTTGGGCTTATTGTATCCAATCGTTGAATCCAACGGGATTCACACCGCAACAAAGCTGATCCATGATCCCCTTCCTCTTAATGAGGGGGGAATGTGATCAATCATCCGGTACTTGAGACTCACCAGACTATGACGAGCATCTACAAAATGGCATGCGACAGGCTGGTCGCTGAAGCCATTAGTGAGTGCTAGTCTAATGGGGGAGCGATGCCACTTCTCCCATATACATGTGTCTGCTTCTATAGCTGCTGAGGGCACCGGGTGCATGGTTGTCAGTTATGTGAGTGCCGGTCCATTACCAGCGATTTATATAATAGAGATGTGCGGCTGGCATGTTTCCTGTTTTGGTTTTGGTTCTAATTCCACTTTCGTGTTTTGGATTTGGCTTGGTTTTGCCAAAACCACCCTTTTGTGTTTTGGTTTTGGTTTTGGATCTGAATGATTTATGAAAAAAACATAAAAACAGCTAAAATCACAGAATTTGAGGGTAATTTTGCTACTATGGTATTATTAACCTCAATAACAATAATTTCCACTCATTTCCAGTCTATTCTGAACACCTCACACCTCACAATATTGTTTTTAGGCCAAAAGGTTGCACCAAGGTTGCTGGATGACTAAGCTAAGAGACACAAGTGGACAACACAAACACCTGGCCCATCTAGGAGTGGCACTGCAGGGTCAGACAGGAGGGCAGATATAAAAAAGGCCCCAAACAGCACATCATGCAAAGAAGAAAAAGAATTGCAATGAGGTAGTTGTATGACTAAGCCACGCGACACAAACAATTGGCCCATCTAGGCGTGGCACTGCAGTGGCAGACAGGAGGGCAGATATAAAAGAAAAGGCCCCTAACAGCACATGCTGCAAAGAAGAAAACAAGGTGCACTGAGGTTGCTTTATGACTAAGCTAAGTGACACAACCACCTGGCCCATCTAGTAGTGTCACGCAGTGGCTGAATGTCGAGAGTGGGCCGCAATTGTTCGGTCCACTGACAGAGTCTCCAGCAAGCTCCAGTCACTTTAAAAAAATCTGCAATTGGTGGACTTATACGGCAGTACCCCTGGACTCATACGGCAGTGTCACACAGGATGGCACTTTTCAAAAACTAGGCCCCTAACAGCACCTCATGCAAAGATGTCGAAGAGGTGCAATGAGGTAGCTGTATGACTAAGCCAAGTGACACAAACAATTCCAACTGGAATTATACATCCAAATCACTGGAATTATATGTCCAAATCACTGGAATTAATTGGCAAAATCACTGGAATTAATTGGCAAGATCACTGGAATTATACGTCCAAATCACTGGAATTAATTGGCAATATCAATGTAATTATACATCCAAATCACTGGGATTAATTGGCAAGATCACTGTAATTAATAATTATACGTCCAAATCACTGGAATTAATTGGCAAGATCACTGTAATTAATAATTATACGTCCAAATCATTGGAATTAAATGGCAAAATCTCACGCCTAGTGAAGTGGAATCTAGATGGGATTTGGTACCGGGGACACAATACCTCCATCAATCACTGCACTAATTGCGGATACCGGACGCTCGTCTAACACCAACATAAGTGTCAAGGCCTCAGTTATGATGGCTTCCATCGTCATGTGAAGCTGAACCACTAGTCATGAACATAGGCCAGGGCCTCAGCTGTTCCTTGCCACTCCGTGTCGTAAATGGCATATTGGCAAGTTTACGTTTCTCATCCGACCATTTACATTTATTTTTTTGGGTCTTTTTTTACTAAACTTTGGCTTTTTGGATTTTACATGCCCTCTACTATCACATTGGGCATCGGCCTTGGCAGACAAAGTTGATGGCATTTCATCGTCTATGTCATGGCTAGTGGCAGCAGCTTCAGCACTAGGAGGAAGTGGTTCTTGATCTTTCCCTATTTTATCCTCCAAATTTTTGTTCTCCATTATGTTTCTGGAGTTATATAACACAATATGCGGCACAGGAATGACTGATTGCTGATGGCCAGGACACTCCCACTGGTCTGATGCAGCACAACACAGCAACACTGTAAGGGACTTGTTGTTGTTGTTGTTGTTGTTATTATTATTATTAGGCAGCAGTGGACATACAGCAGCAGCGTATACCACTGTGACTGCCTGGTCACTGGAATGACTGATGGCCAGGACACTACCACTGGTCTGATGCAACACAGAAACACTGTGAGGGACTTGTTGTTGTTATTATTATTATTATACGGCAGCAGTGGACATATAGCAGCAGCGTATACCACTGTGACTGCCTGGTCATGACTGATGGCCAGGACACTACCTCTGGTCTGATGCAGCGCAATACAGCAACACTGTGAGTGACTTGTTGTTGTCGTTGTTATTATTATTATTATTATTATTATTATACGGCAGCAGTGGACATATAGCAGCAGCATATACCACTGTGACTGCCTGGTCACTGGAATGACTGATGGCCAGGACACTACCACTGGTCTGATGCAGGACAACACAGCAACACTGTAAGGGACTTATTATACAGCAGCACTGGACATATGGCAGCAAAGGAAACCACCACTGTGACTGATGCAGCACAACACACCATCACTGAACTGATGCAGCACAACACAGCACCACTGGACAGCACTGGACATATGGCAGCAGAGGACACAAACACTGTGACTGGACAGATTCAACACAAGCCACGGACACTGAGAGAACAGAGACACGTCCTCTATATACACTCTCCAATGCCGGAGTGAAAATGGCGGGGACGTGCGGCTCCTTATATGGAATTCAAATCCCAGTGTTCGAACTGACCAATGACCCACGGTGTACTGAATATGTCCTGCCCCTGGACCAATGGAAGAAGATCTTACATTCCCCATTGTACTGTTTTTGGAACATTGTATAAAAGGACAAGCACCTGGCCCAGGTTTCAGTCACCTTTCTCAGAGGTCATCTTGTTAGATGACTGAGGCCTGGATTCAGGGGTGCCTGCGTATGTATTTGGTCTGTTACCGGTAAGTCCTTATTGGTGTATTATACTGTACTTGCATTTCTCTGTATGTTTGTGTTTATTGTTTGATCAATTGTTACTGCAATCTGTATCTGTTTTCCCCATTTCTCTTTACTAAATGTTTGCGGGTTGGAGCGCAGTACACTTGTAACGTGTTAATTTAAGGTAAAGTGCCGCACTTCTCGTCATCAGAGTTGTGTCTATACGCTCACAGGTTTGAGTTTGGCATTCATAGCACCGGAGGTGCTGTACGCTAATTGACGCAGAGTTGTAACAAAAAATATAGGGACTAGAAAATAGCGCTTGGTGGAAAAAAGCAGCCTAGATAAATTCTAGTGATTCCCAATCACCATATATAGAACTGAAGTGAAATATGTAATTGAAAATATCTTTGGCGCTACCACCTTTATGTTAGGAAGCAAAAAAATATTATAATTTTTTTATAAATGAAATCTGGAGGAATAATAGGAAAGTCTATAAGAATGTCCCAGATGGTTTCTCTGTGAGTGACTTTGATCTTGCTTTCCTCCAAGTTTCTTCAGACCTTGAAATTCCTTATGGATATGTGACCATACAAACAAAGGAAAAAAATGATATATAGTGTAGTATTTTTCTTAAAGATATGGTTCAAATTTATTTTATATAACAGAAAAATATATATAAAACATTTAAAAAGACTTTTCTTCCATCCAATTAAAAATGAAGTTCTTCACTTTATGTGTATGATTGGAACTGTACCGTGTTGAGCTCCCAGCATGGAGCAGTGGAAAGAGCAAAAGATTGGAGTCTCCGGAATTCCTCCTTACTCCCTCCAGGCTAAACACCGGCAGCTGGACCAAGCAGGTTCCTTTCCAAATATGGATGCAGGTAGATGGATCAAATGGCTTCCAACGCGTTTCGAGTTCTGGTAAACTCTTCCTCAGGGCAGAATGATCCCTACCTGCATGCATCCCTTTTTATACTGAAATTGACCCGGAAGTGGAACATCAATTTCCTGTTTCACAAATCAAAAATATTCTCATAAAAACAAATAAACCAATCCATATAGCAATTTCTTATTTCTTTACAGATAATATGTCTCATAATATTTTGCATATTAATATATAATTTACATGTTGACATTAAGTTCTTCCTGTGGGTTACCTATAATTCACACTGATTTCACACTCAAATCATCATCAGGACAAAGGTTTGTAATCCTCCCATGACAATCCCAGGCTTGATACAGAATATAAACAATATAAGTAATCAGATATAAATAAATATCTTAACTGGGGCTTTTTTATTCTAAATCGGAACGCTGTGCGTTCCACTGCGGATCCCCCGGAAGTCTTGTGTGTTCCACCGGCCTTTGCGGTGACGCACTTCCGGTTGCTTGTGTTGCCATATAGGTAATTGTCCGCACTCAATATAATATTAGGGCAATGGATGTTGTCTGAATCAAAATATAATTCATTATAAATAGGCGATGTAACCATAGTGGACAGTATACTGGATATATATAGTAAGGAATAGATATGAAATAAGTTTGAATGTATGAGGTAATGTGTAGCTGATTTAAGAAATTAGGTTTGTATATGTGTTTATATATTTAACTGTATATTTGTGTTTTACTGCAAGATGGTAAAACATAGTGTAGGGAACAGGTTTATTCTGCTCTAGCCATAAATAAGGCTAGAGAGGTCACAGTATAACAAAGAAAGCATTTACAATCAAATGGACACTGGAATCCACAGGTGTACATTTAGATCAGAATCAAGATTTGCAATACCTCTAGTAATTATAAAACTACCTGGTCAATGGTCCAGTTGTAGGTCAGATCATGGGTCATAAAACAGTAGCTTACATTAGCTACTACAAAAAGAGATCACATCCATTGATAAAACATGCTTCAGGCAAACAAATATTGTTACACTTCAAATAACCAAAGGAAGGTCTTTGATGTACAGTATAAGGAAAGGACACGTTTTATGGCACCAAACCTGCTTGATCAGAATATCCAATTTGGAGCAGAGCATGTTTTACGACACCTTGGAATGTAAATGGCACACCTATAATTATATTTTGCACTGAGAACTATGAGAAAATTATAGTTTGAATTGGTAAAATATAGGATAAAAAGAGGTAGGTCTGATAGTTAGGAGTCAGAAGGAAGAAGGAGAAGGAGGAGAAGGAAGTCAGTCAGAAGGAGAGAAGGAGCAGGAGGAGAAGGAGACATGATCCTTGAGATGGCAACCATGTAACTTGCAAGTATAAACTATGATAGTAATTGAAACTGTTTGTGAAACTTATGTCATGTTGTTTTATGTTATATAACTAAGGAAGCATTAGATAAATAATTAGCATATATATCACTACTGTGTATATCTTATTCTGTACGATTTGATCTGCCTGTAAATAAATAATCATATAAAAAGAGCGGTAATATTCAAGCTTGAACTCTCTTTAAGGAATCTTAACTTCATAAGTCATATGTATAAGAACTGCAAATATATATATCAGCCACTTTGTAAGCCTGACATAATATATTTGCAGATATATATGATTAACACATATTAATTAAAATATATCCATATATTAAATACCATATATGATATATTAAATATTAATATTCATAAATATGATTCCATAAATCAATATTGGCGACCACGAAGGGACTTGTTATTACTGTATCTGAGTATCTGATTATAATATTTATAAGGAGTAGCAAATGCTATAAGCTGGCTACCAAATCTGCAGAATCACGGTGGGGATGTATCTATGAACACGTATTACCATTGTGTAATGTAATTTTGTATTCTGTAACCTAGGATAAATGTGTTAGTGCAATATACGTTATTGTAACTAACATAATATTTATTAGGAAGCAGCACCAATGGCTGTAAGCCTGCTGGCAGTTTACAAGATCACAGTGGAATAAGTTACAAATGAGAACTTTAGAATTTAAAGGCCTAGAATAGAAAATGTGCACAGTGGAAATGAGTATTTCCAAATAAATGAATATATGTACCAGGTATTAGAGTTTAACCTTAAGACACCGGTCAATCTTAAGGAGAGGATACCGTGGGTACTAAAAACAAAGAATATAAAAATTTAGCATTGTAAATGATTGCAATGTTAAAAATGCAAAAGATTTCTGTAGCATTAAGGAAAATGCGCAGAACTGCAGCTTTAGAAGCCAAACAGAAATGTAAAGAAGAATCAGGTTCCCGTCTTCGTAAAATGGGCCTGGCCATTAATGCAAAAATGCATTCATTATTTAAGTCAAAAGCAAAAAGTCTGGCAGTTTGTAATCAAATTGTCAAGATCTCTCATGAAGAGATAACATCCAGCAAGCAAGCTGAGGTTATGGAACCACCTAACAGAAATAGTGTAGTATGTGAGACACTGTCTACAGGATTCAGAAATGACTTAATCAGTCAAGATCCTAAAATGAATAAAAGTTACATGTTGCAGGACTGCATCAATGTGCAGCGCACAGAGTCCACTATGGTCACACAGACCACATGCAGAACAGCCTCTTTGATAAAGGAAGAAATTAACAATGTGCAGGATTTATCCATCTTTAGAGAGCACATTAATGAAAAGGAGGTAACAATAGGAGATGTCCCCTATACCTTTTCTAGCAAGGGGGAAGATCAGTGTATCTCAGATTATGAGTGTTCTACTGAATGCACTCTCAGAGTTCCCAATGTGGATGAAGAATTTGTTATGCCCTTAGGCAAAGGTGAATTGTCAGCAGACTTAAACACTGATAGCTTCAGTACAGTGCACACAGGGGTGGAGAAGTTCTCCATGGTGAAAAATCCAATGGTAAACAGAGTTGCAAACCCTGAAATGTATTCACCCGGGAACATGTTTAAAGGAAAAATCCAAAAAATTAATTCAGGAATGCATGTTTACAAACAAAGTTCCCAAACTTTTGTAACCCCCACACAACACTCAGAGACATCTAGTGATGGTGCAAATGTTTGCAGGCTCTCAGAGAGACCACATGCAGAGTGTCATTCTGCAAACCACACACCAATTAACAATGACAAAAAGGATCACGAGGATGAAAAAGTTTTTATGCACTGGTGCCATAACCATTTTATCAAAAGTATGGACAAACAGAAGGCCCTGGGACATGCAAAACATATTTGGCAAAGTCTAACAAGTTTCTCCCCCCACAAGAATATTTTTCAGAAGCTCCAAGATTCTTCCAGACTAAGGAGCCACACCAAGCAGCAAACGCTATGGTTGGAGACAGTCTGTGCCCAGGCTGCGTCACAAGGGAGTATGGTCACAAGTGAATACGGTAGTATCATTCCTTTACTTGTTAGATCCAATGTAGCCATTGTTTGCTTTGATGTTCAAACAGCCACAGTTTCCAAATTAAACCTGCATCATATCTGCAGCGACAATTGTGCTGTCATTGACACACAATGTGACAGGAAAGATTGGCACAGGCCAGAAACAATTGTTTGTTTGTTATTCAATCTTTAAAGACACATTTGTAAATTCTGTACCTGATAACATGTAGCAGATAGGACAGAATGCATAACAAGCTATGTTAAATCACTGTATAAATATCTGTGATATTCATTGTATGTCTTTTTGTTTGATTCATAGTAATTCTGGCAACCTGTATACAGAATGGCGCAAGACTCCAAAAAGACTCCAATTTACAAGGGAAAAGGTCTTCATTAACCCTTTCATCGCTGCTATCCAGCAAAATCTACATAGCATCCCTAAAGACTGATATATGGACAAATCCTCAAGGAGTTTTCCAGTTTCACAAGAAAGGGGAAGGTTTTCATTAACCCTTTCATCACAAGTAATCATTACTTGTCTTTCAAACTACATGTACACCCCCACAACAGTGTACAGTACATCTCATCACTGTGATTATACAGAACTGTCTCATCCCTTCATATACCTTAATCAAATACCGTATTTGCCGGCGTATAAGACGACTTTTTCCCCCTGAAAAACGTGCCTCCAAGCGGGGGGTCGTCTTATACGCCGGGTGTCGTCTTATACGCCGGGCGGGAAGTCGCCCGGCGTGGGAAGTTGTGAAACAGGGGTGTGGCCTAGCATAAGGGGGCGTGGCCTCGTGGGCGGACCCCCGTTTTCAGCAATGGTGGTTGAGAAGATGATGTTGGCTGCCCCCCCCCACTTCCCCCGTGAAGTGCCTCTATCTGTACGGTGAGTGTACGGGTGAAGCTGTGTGAAGTCCGGCTCCTACACAGGGACAGGAGCCAGGTGCTGCACGTATTGTTACAGTGCAGCACCCGGCTCATGTCACTGAGCAGGAGCCGACATTCAGCAGTGACAGGCGGACATCGGCAGCACTTTGTTATGCACACCAGTGCCTGCAGGAAAGTACTAGTGTCAGAACTGTTATGCACTCCAGTGTCTGCAGGAATGTACTGGTGTTTGAACTGTTATGCAAAACAAATGGACTCACGGACAAACTGGGGAATATGACATAACGTACACAGAAGGTGATAGGGTAACAAAATACACACACAGTGAACAGAGAAGCCCAGAGGCTAAGGAACTGGGTATCTCCCTTGTATTAGAACTGCTCAGATGTAAAAAGCAAGATGTTGTGTTTTAATACGTAGAGAACCCGAAATGCTGTTGCTAAGGGCAACAGCAAAACCCTAAAGGGTTACCAACGGGTGTGGCAGTAAACTCCTTGGTCAGAGATGGAATGATAGACACAAGGAGAGCCTCCACAATCCTGATTCTCACTTGCAGTGCACAGGTTTAAGCTTACTGCCACTAAACTGACCCCTGACACCTAGCACAGTGAGACAGGATTAGACAGGCAAGTGTTAGAATACAGCCGCAAACTTGCTAAGTTCACAGAGTAATAACAGAACCCCAGCAAGCTAAACGACTGACTCCAGTCTTACTGCTAGGTCTGGATTGGCAGAGTGTAATACCAAATCCCCAGGCCTATTTGCAGGAAGCAACAAACAAATACAAAGCTACACAGTACTGGCTAACTTTCATGAACTGACTAACCAACAGAGATTCAGCAGCATCTGCTTACCCTGAAAAGAGGCCTTATAAAGCAGGTGCTGTCCACGCCCCACTCAGACCTCACAGACTGTGAGCACAAAAACCAGCACCGGATCCCCTGCCGTGCACAGAGCCTATAACCACTGCACAGCAAAAGACCCGAACCGGAGTATCAGCTGCGCTCAGGTTACTCCACTAGCACTTGTCTCCCGGTTGCCATGACGACGTGGCAGCACAGGGCAGGAGACCCTAACAGTACCCCCCCTCTGACGAGGGGTCAAAGAACCCCTACCACCGGGTTTATCGGGGAACTGCGAGAAGAAAGAGCGTATCAGTCTGGGGGCATGAAGATCACAACTGCGCACCCACGACCGCTCCTCCGGGCCATACCCCTTCCAGTGCACCAAAAATGACAGCCGACCCCGAACCACCTTGGAGTCAAGAATCCTTTCAACAACAAACTCCCTCTGGCCACGTATCAGAAGAGGGGAAGGTCTTCCACTGGAAGAAGGATTACTAATCGCCCGTTTTAAAAGGGAACAATGAAATGTTTTATTGATACCCAAAGAACGGGGCAGATCTAACTGAAATGCCACCGGATTGATAACCCTGGTGATCTTATAAGGGCCGATGAACCGGGGCCCTAACTTATGAGATGGCTGTCTCAACTTCAAATTCTTGGTAGACAACCAGACAAAGTCTCCTAATTTGAAGCTGCAGGGTCTTTTCCGCTTATCAAAAACCCTTTTGGTCACTAATGACACAGACACAAGGGCTTTCTTCACTTTCCGCCAAATACCTCTAAGGACCGAAACCACAGAGGAACCACCAGGCGTGGAGTCCAGGGGGTCAAAAGAATTGGCCTTAGGATGATGCCCATACACACAAAGGAAGGGAGAGATCCCTGTAGCAGAGTGAGCCGCGTTGTTATAGGCAAACTCCGCCATGGACAGTTGAGCAACCCAGTCAGTCTGACACTTGGAGACATAACACCTGAGGAACTGCTCCAAGGACTGGTTCACCCTTTCAGTCTGCCCATTAGACTGCGGATGGTAGCCTGACGACAAGCTGACAGAAATCTGGAGATCGGAACAAAATGCCCTCCAGAATTTGGCCACAAACTGGGATCCGCGGTCAGAGACCACATCAAGTGGCAACCCGTGGAGACGCACAACATGCAGCATAAATAATTCAGACAGGCGTCTGGCTGATGGCAGCCCAACCAGTGGAACGAAGTGCGCCATCTTCGAAAACCTGTCAACGACAACCCAGATGGCTGTCATCCCCGAGGATTTGGGCAAGTCCACCACAAAATCCATTGAAATGTGGGTCCATGGCTTAGATGGGATAGAGAGTGGATGTAATGGGCCAACAGGAACCCCTCTAGGAGTCTTATTTCGGGCACAGATGTCACATGCCCGAACCCACTGATCCACATCCTTAGCCACCGAGGGCCACCACACCGCCCTAGATAGCAACTCCCGAGTTCTGGCAATACCCGGGTGACCTGCCGACTTCTTGGCATGGAATTCCAGGAACACTCGCTGTCTTAACCTAGGAGGCACAAACAAAAGACCTACCGGAAGGTCTGGAGGAGCCTGCTCCTGTGCTCTAAGGACTAATGATAAGAGGTCCTGGGTAATGCCCACTTTAATACATGATGGGGAAACAATGGGCAACGGCTCCTCGGTGGTCTCCTGGATTGGAGCAAAACTCCGCGAGAGCGCATCAGCCTTGATGTTTTTTGACCCAGGGCGATATGTTATCAAAAAATTAAAGCGAGCAAAAAACAAAGCCCATCGTGCCTGCCTGGCATTGAGACGCTTCGCTGACTCTAAATATGCCAGATTCTTATGGTCAGTGAGAATTGAGACCACAAACTTAGCCCCCTCAAGCCAGTGTCTCCACTCCTCGAGTGCATCCTTAATAGCCAACAATTCCCGGTTACCCACGTCATAATTCATCTCGGCAGGCGAAAATTTACGGGAAAAGTAAGCACAGGGATGAAGGCGATTATCAGACACTCCCATCTGAGAAAGCACTGCCCCAATACCCATCTCAGAGGCATCCACCTCCACCACAAAAGGACGCTCTGGATCTGGGTGTCGCAGCACCTTGGCCGAAACAAATGCCCTTTTGAGACGGGCAAAAGCCGCTTTAGCCTCACAAGACCAGTGAGCAACATCCGCCCCTTTCTTAGTGAGTGCCACCAAGGGCGCCACTATAGACGAAAATCCAGCGATAAATCGTCTATAAAAATTCGCAAAGCCCAGGAAACGCTGAAGCGCCTTCAAACTAGTGGGCTGCACCCAATCCAGGACTGCCTGTACCTTGGAACCCTCCATTTGGAAACCTTCTGGGGAGATAATATATCCTAGAAATGCGATTTGCTGAACTTCAAATTCGCACTTCTCCAGCTTCGCCCCAAGCCGGTGGTCTCTGAGTTTCTGGAGGACTAAGCGTACATGCTTCCGATGTTCCTCCAGGGAATGGGAGAAGATTAGGATGTCATCTAAGTATACAACTAAGAATCTATCCAAATATTCCCTGAGCACATCATTCATGAAATCCTGGAAGACTGCCGGGGCATTACAGAGCCCAAAAGGCATCACCAAATATTCATAATGCCTTGAGTGGGTATTAAAGGCAGTCTTCCATTCATCCCCCTCTCTTATTCGGATTAGATTGTACGCACCGCGTAGGTCAATCTTAGAAAAAATGGTGGCAGTACGAAGCTGGTCAAACAAGACCGAAATGAGAGGCAGTGGGTATGAGTTTTTAATCGTGATACGGTTCAATTCCCTGAAGTCGATGCAGGGTCGCAACGAACCGTCCTTTTTACCCACGAAGAAGAACCCCGACCCAACTGGAGACTGTGAAGGTCTGATAAATCCCTTAGCCAAGTTCTCCTGAATGTACTCTGCCATAGCCTGAGTCTCAGGACGTGACAGGGAGTACAACCTGCTCTTGGGAAGCTTAGCATTTGGCAACAAATCAATGGCACAGTCATAGGGGCGATGGGGAGGTAGTACCTCTGCAACTTTTTTGGAGAACACGTCCGCAAAATCTGCATAACACCCTGGCAATCCTGGCAAACTTAGCTGCGAGAGCCTGACTGGAAGGCTCAAGCAACTCCTGAAACAATCAGTACCCCAACTAAGAATCTCCCCAGAGACCCAGTCAAATTGAGGATTGTGGGCCCTTAACCAGGGTAACCCCAACACCAATGGGGCAAAAGTACAGACAGTCACATAAAAGGACAATTTTTCAGAGTGTGTGGCTCCAATAAACAAAGAAATCTGGCTAGTGCAAGAGGTAATTTTACCTTGGGATAATGGTTCCCCGTTTAACCCACAAATCTCAATTTCCGATGCCAAGGGTACTAAGGGAACAGAGTGTTTTAGGGCGAATTGGCGGTCCATAAAAACCCCGTCGGCCCCACTGTCCACAAAGGCCTCAGTCTTGACAGTTTGACTGAGGATCTTCAAGGTCACCGGAATGATAAAAGTCTTCTTGGGAAATTCTGACTTCTGGCCTGACAGGATATTTCCCATCACCCTCAGGCCCTGAAGTTTTCCGGCTTTTCTGGGCATGATACTACCACATGACCTTTATTCCCACAGTACAAACACAACCCCTGCTGTCTCCTCCGCGTCTTCTCACGCGAGGAGAGGCGGGTAGCCCCAATCTGCATAGGCTCCTCAGAAAATTCCTCAGAGTCTGAGGTTCCCTTGGGAAGGAAGGAAATCTCAGTCTCCCTTTCAAGCCTACGCTCTCTCAGCCGTCTATCCACCCGGATGGATAACTGCATGAGCTGATCCAAGCTATCAGGCAAGGGATATTGTACCAGTTGGTCCTTTATCTGGTTAGAAAGACCTCTTCGGTACTGGTGTCTCAGGGCTGGGTCATTCCACTGGGTATCATGGGCCAACCTCCGAAACTCCGTACAGTAAACCTCAACTGGCCTTCGCCCTTGCTTAAGGATCGAAATCTGAGCCTCGGCTGAGGCCGTCTTGTCAGGGTCATCATACAACATGCCCAGTGCCGTAAAAAAAGCATCAACACTTTTAAGCGACGGACAGTCCGGCTGCAACCCATATGCCCAGACCTGTGGGTCTCCTTGTAGCAAGGAAATCACTATGCCCACCCGCTGAATCTCCGACCCAGAAGACTGAGGCCTAAGCCGGAAGTATAGCTTGCAGCTCTCCTTGAAACAAAAGAACTGCGAGCGATCTCCAGAAAAACGATCCGGGAGATTTACTTTCGGCTCCTTAACCCCTGCAGGTGCTGCTGCTGCGGGAGCTCCGCCAGCAGCCTGGGAGGTGTGCATTTTAATGGACAAATCATTAAATTGCCGAGTCAGGACCTGCACCTGATCGACCACCTGTTGCAACGTATTTTGAGGGGTATGCTCCATATTCCCACAAAATTTCAACAGGAGTATTAGGCTGCTGAATATGTTATGCACACCAGTGCCTGCAGGAAAGTACTAGTGTCAGAACTGTTATGCACTCCAGTGTCTGCAGGAATGTACTGGTGTTTGAACTGTTATGCAAAACAAATGGACTCACAGACAAACTGGGGAATATGACATAACGTACACAGAAGGTGATAGGGTAACAAAATACACACACAGTGAACAGAGAAGCCCAGAGGCTAAGGAACTGGGTATCTCCCTTGTATTAGAACTGCTCAGATGTAAAAAGCAAGATGTTGTGTTTTAATACGTAGAGAACCCGAAATGCTGTTGCTAAGGGCAACAGCAAAACCCTAAAGGGTTACCAACGGGTGTGGCAGTAAACTCCTTGGTCAGAGATGGAATGATAGACACAAGGAGAGCCTCCACAATCCTGATTCTCACTTGCAGTGCACAGGTTTAAGCTTACTGCCACTAAACTGACCCCTGACACCTAGCACAGTGAGACAGGATTAGACAGGCAAGTGTTAGAATACAGCCGCAAACTTGCTAAGTTCACAGAGTAATAACAGAACCCCAGCAAGCTAAACGACTGACTCCAGTCTTACTGCTAGGTCTGGATTGGCAGAGTGTAATACCAAATCCCCAGGCCTATTTGCAGGAAGCAACAAACAAATACAAAGCTACACAGTACTGGCTAACTTTCATGAACTGACTAACCAACAGAGATTCAGCAGCATCTGCTTACCCTGAAAAGAGGCCTTATAAAGCAGGTGCTGTCCACGCCCCACTCAGACCTCACAGACTGTGAGCACAAAAACCAGCACCGGATCCCCTGCCGTGCACAGAGCCTATAACCACTGCACAGCAAAAGACCCGAACCGGAGTATCAGCTGCGCTCAGGTTACTCCACTAGCACTTGTCTCCCGGTTGCCATGACGACGTGGCAGCACAGGGCAGGAGACCCTAACACACTTACAGTATAAGAGATTCGGTATGCATAAGAAGGGGGGGGGGGGCAGCGGCTTAGGCAGGGGGGACAGCGGCAGCACTGCAGGGAAGCTGCAGGTGAGGGGGGCTTAATACTGGTACTACAGGGCAGACCAGACAGCTGCTAGTGACAGGGAGACGGCAGGGACCAATCCAATCAGGCTTTGTATACAGCCAACAGCCAACCACAGTACTGCACCATTGTACAGTACAGTATAGCATAGCAAAATGTCCAGCAGTCAAACCCCTATCAACCCTATCATGGCAACAGCAAAAAGAAAGAAATATGATGCAAGTTTTAAACTTAAAGTTGTAAACTTTGCCATGGAACATAATAATTGTGCTGCTGCAAGACAATATGGAGTAACAGAAAAGATGGTTCGGGACTGGAAATCAAATGAAAAAGCATTAAAGAGTATGCCAAGGGGTAAGTGTGCATTAAGAAGAGGCACCCCACTGTGGCCAGAACTCGAAAAACATGTAGCAGACATGGTGGCTCAGCATCGCCAAAACGGTTATGTGGTGACACGAAATACAATACGCTTGTTTGCACTTCAGTGGTCCAAATCTAACCCAGATCACAGCAACAATTTTAAGGCCACTATATCCTGGTGTAGTAGATTCATGGCAAGGCATGATCTGGTACTAAGGCAAAAGACAAAAATTGCCCAAAAATTACCTGCAGATCTGGACAACAAAGTGGATAGTTTCCATCGATACGTAATAAAACAGCGCACTAAACATGGCTATGCGTTAAGTAATATTGGAAATATGGATGAAACTCCAATGAATTTTGATATGATTGGAAATAAAACTGTCCATCAAAAAGGTGAAAAAACTATTTTGATAAAAACAACAGGACATGAGAAGTCAAGTTTTACAGTGGTACTAGCATGCACAGCTGATGGCAACAAGCTGAAACCTATGATTATTTTTAAAAGGAAAACAATGCCAAAACTCAAGTTCCCTGCTGGTTGTTTTGTGCACGTGCATGAAAAAGGCTGGATGGATGAGGAGGGTGTGAAACTATGGCTGGATAATGTATGGAGCAGACGACCAGGTGGTCTACTTCAAAAACGTAGTCTACTTGTGTGGGATATGTTCAGGGCTCATTTAACTCCCACCACCAAGGAAAGGCTTGCGAGAATAAAAACAGATGCAGCAGTTATTCCTGCAGGATTGACATCATTGGTACAGCCCCTGGATGTGTGCCTAAACAAGCCGTTTAAAGATCGCATTCGAGAACAGTGGAATGAATGGATGGTTAGCGGCGAAAAGTCATACACGAAAGGAGGAAACATGCGTGCTCCACAGTTGGATGTTTTGTGCCAATTTGTCATAAAAGCCTGGAATGATATTGATGCACAAACAGTAATCAAGTCTTTCAAGAAGTGTGGCATATCAAATTCATTAGATGGTATGGAGGACGAGTACTTGTGGCAAGATGAAGAGGATGCTGAAGCTGAGGCTACATCATCTGGCACGGAATTAGATCCATACGATGACTGCCTTGCAACTGTATCACAAGATGTCATTGATGAACTTTTAATATCAGATGACGAACAGGAGTTTGAAGGCTTTTAAAGGGAAACTGTCACGCCAGCAAACTTGCTAGGGACTTACCCGGCACTTGCTCTCTCCCACTGGGGCAGATGTATTAAGCCTGGAGAAGAGACAAACCTGAGATAAAGTGGAGACAAACTGGAAGGAGACAACACACCAGCCAATCAGCTGTGTTTGAAATATAACAGTTGGAAGTTGATTGGCTGGTGCGCCATCTCCCTCCAACCCACCTCCACTCCATCCCAAGTCCATCTCCTCGTCTGGCCCAATACATCTGCCCCTCTATTTGTTATCTTCCTTCTATCATTGACAGTTCCAGTTTGGTTAACATCTTAGAAAACAAACAGCATGGCAGCTCCCATAGGTTTATTGTTCCATTCAGCTTTAGTTAATTAGCCTCTGGCATTTACGGTACTATTGGCTGGTATAATACAGGTTTGGGAGGGGTCTTAGCAACCCTCACACTATTATGAATATTCCTTTGGGAGCTCAGCAAGGTCCCCATAAACATGTTACCTATCCCGTGGTTTTGTTGATCCAGTGTTTATACTCTTGATGTGCCTGTAATACTCCTATGTTTGTGAGTATAATTTTTATCTCTGTTTTACGGATCTATTAAAAGGTTATACACGAGGAGGTGGCGCCCGCTGTTTTTCTTCTAGTCTTCTACAGTGTGTTGCCAGAGTTCCTCTGGGTTGTGGGCTGCCTGCCTGTGTTTCTGAGAAATCAAATCAAATCTGATGTTCTTTTACGTTTTATTTGGTGTGTGGAAGGTGTGCGGAAGAGGGGGTAGTCTTATATGGCGAGTATATAACAAACTCTATATTTTGAGTGGAAATGTTGGGGGGTCGTCTTATACGCCCAGTCGTCTTATACGCCGGCAAATACGGTATATGTAAACATTTGTCTGATATATATATATATATATATATATATATTATATCATTGTATTATATACCTTGTAAATATTTAATGTTTTTTTTTATATTACACAGTAGATACTACCTATGCTTCCTTCACAAAGCTTCAAAAGTAATTAAATATCTAATAAAGGATGGCATACCCCGTTGTAACAAATTGGGCCTAGATTATTAAGTGGGTGATTCATTCTCTTAATAAAGACTGTAACAAGTCAAAGAGAATTATTTGTAGCTTAACAGGGTCACTGTATATGCACATGGCTGCATATAAACTGATACTGGATGGAATTAGATATATTTAAAGCCATTCCTAAATGATATTTAATATCTGTTTGAAGCAAAATTATATTCATTTATTGTATTGATAGGATGTTGCTATAGACATGTCAAATCATTTTATATAGCATTATTAGTTCAAATATAGGTAGGATAGGAAACGCCTTTATATGGGTTAAACTGGTATAAGGTTATTTAAGATTGAGATGTATAAATAGGTACAAGGTAGAATAAGGAGACTTAAGACTGCATGGTAATTTATCCAGTGAGGAAATACAGTAAACAGAGTAGGTGTACTGCTCGCAGCCATTTGTGGTACTATTGCCCGAAGACAATTAAGACCTACTATTAACAAGCAAGGAAAGAAAGGAAAAAAAAAGACTGGTTCATATATGCCTGTTCTATTCAAAATCACAACCTGTTTTGTGCAAAAGCAATATGGACACTTGTCACAACTGCGGCATTGGAAAAACATTTAAAGGACGCACAAGGCTAAAGACCATTACTGAGGGTCGTCACAAGTACTGAATGTTCAAGACACAGCACTCGACGTACACAGCCCTCTGCCTCAAACAGCGAAATGGCAAGCAAAGGAGCAGCTGCTATGAAGAATTCCACTTCAACTGCCTCCATAATGCAAACGCAAGGTGTCCCCAATGACAAGCAAACCACGCAGATGACAGTCTTCTCCCAGTAAATTGCTACAGCCAAGAACAGCAAAAGAAAAAAAAAAAAAGGTCCAAACGTATTGTTCCAAATACAGGAAAAAGGGTCTACAATTGGGCTATGGTATTCCAAATGTCTGTAGAAATTAGTTTTCCTCATGAATACTGAATAAAAACCTCAGTCTTGTCTGCTTTAGTTAAAAAGTAAAATAAGGTTAGGTAAGCTAAGAGTTTTTAGAGATTTTTAAATTCACAATGGTTATTATTACACTTATGGTTTATATTATGGTTACAACAAAAGTTATGTTTTGAAGAAATATTTTGAAATGTATTTGTAAGCAATTACGCTAGTTTAATGTGTGGCCAATCAAAAGAATTTCTCATGGCCACAAGGGGGCGACTGTTGCCATATAGGTAATTGTCCGCACTCAATATAATATTAGGGCAATGGATGTTGTCTGAATCAAAATATAATTCATTATAAATAGGCGATGTAACCATAGTGGACAGTATACTGGATATATATAGTAAGGAATAGATATGAAATAAGTTTGAATGTATGAGGTAATGTGTAGCTGATTTAAGAAATTAGGTTTGTATATGTGTTTATATATTTAACTGTATATTTGTGTTTTACTGCAAGATGGTAAAACATAGTGTAGGGAACAGGTTTATTCTGCTCTAGCCATAAATAAGGCTAGAGAGGTCACAGTATAACAAAGAAAGCATTTACAATCAAATGGACACTGGAATCCACAGGTGTACATTTAGATCAGAATCAAGATTTGCAATACCTCTAGTAATTATAAAACTACCTGGTCAATGGTCCAGTTGTAGGTCAGATCATGGGTCATAAAACAGTAGCTTACATTAGCTACTACAAAAAGAGATCACATCCATTGATAAAACATGCTTCAGGCAAACAAATATTGTTACACTTCAAATAACCAAAGGAAGGTCTTTGATGTACAGTATAAGGAAAGGACACGTTTTATGGCACCAAACCTGCTTGAGCAGAATATCCAATTTGGAGCAGAGCATGTTTTACGACACCTTGGAATGTAAATGGCACACCTATAATCATATTTTGCACTGAGAACTATGAGAAAATGATAGTTTGAATTGGTAAAATATAGGATAAAAAGAGGTAGGTCTGATAGTTAGGAGTCAGAAGGAAGAAGGAGAAGGAGGAGAAGGAAGTCAGTCAGAAGGAGAGAAGGAGCAGGAGGAGAAGGAGACATGATCCTTGAGATGGCAACCATGTAACTTGCAAGTATAAACTATGATAGTAATTGAAACTGTTTGTGAAACTTATGTCATGTTGTTTTATGTTATATAACGAAGGAAGCATTAGATAAATAATTAGTATATATATCACTACTGTGTATATCTTATTCTGTACGATTTGATCTGCCTGTAAATAAATAATCATATAAAAAGAGCGGTAATATTCAAGCTTGAACTCTCTTTAAGGAATCTTAACTTCATAAGTCATATGTATAAGAACTGCAAATATATATATCAGCCACTTTGTAAGCCTGACATAATATATTTGCAGATATATATGATTAACACATATTAATTAAAATATATCCATATATTAAATACCATATATGATATATTAAATATTAATATTCATAAATATGATTCCATAAATCAATACTTGTGAATCGGAACGCTGTGCGTTCCACTGACGCACGTCCGGAAGTCTCATGCGTTCCACCGCACTTTGCGGTGACGCACTTCCGCCGGGGAGCTTACTGTTCACAGATATATTTCTTTTTTATAGCTGTGGTTGCATATTATCTTTATGTTACATAATAATAACTAAGCACTTTTAAAATATATGAGGTTTTCCCAGAAATGTGTCAATATTAAAGGGTAATGTACCAGATGCATAAAACCAGAAATGGATTGCGTTCCATCAATATAATTTCACTTCCTAGTTGTACATAGTGTCATCCAAAATCCCTAAATAATATGCAACCTCACTTAAATATTTACATTAATAAGTGATATACAAATAAAAATGAAGTTATTACTTCTTAAAATTGGTTATTTATTTATGTATATATTTTTTTGTTTTTATTTTTGCTGAGGGATTTTAGTATATACACATATATAAAATATTAAAGAAACCATTTTATCTCAAATTCTTTGTTTAGTCCATCGGGGGCAATGGTTTTTAAATTGTGGATCCACTTCATTTCCGCCCTAGCCAACATACCTTCTGAATCTCTATCTTTCCAATTTATCTTCACATGTTGGATCCCTAAAAAACGTTTTATTGCATTTACCTTACATTTATGTTTTATTCTAAAATGATTTGACAAATTGTGGGTTTCTAGTCCCTTGCTAATATTTCTGACATGTTCTCCCATCCGGGTCTTTAGTGCTCTTGATGTGCGGCCTATATAGAATAATCCACAATCACATTCAATCAAATAAATTACGTTACTGGTGTGACATGTTATAAAATTCCGAATCTTATATTCTTTGTCTCCTATATGGAAACTTGTAATTTTTTGATTGTTGCCCGAGACTGACTTGCACATAGTGCAAGTCCCGCATCTATAAAAACCTTCTGATCTTATTGGATTTACTTGATGTTGAGGCAATGCACTTCTCACTAAGTTGGATTTCAGGTTATTTGATCTTCGATAAATTAATTTCGGGGTGTCTGGGATTATCTCCCTTAATACGGGGTCCTTTCTAAGGATACACCAATGTTTTTGGATGATTGATTCTACTTTTTTGTAGTTGGCTCCAAAGGTGGTAATAAAGGCCAGATTATATCTGTCTTTTTCTTGATAATTTGGTTTCCTTTTTTGTAATAAATCTCTTCTATTCATCGCTTCCACTTCTTCCTTTGCTTTTCTTAAGTGTTCTTCTGTGTAGCCCTGTGACCGAAAGTTATCCATCATGGCCTCACTTTGTTGGATATATTCCTCTGGATTGTTGCAGTTTCTTTTTATACGTATCAATTGGCTTTTCGGTATACCTTTAATCCAGTTTGGATGATGTTGACTTTCCTTACTTATATATTGTTGACAATCTGTTGGTTTCGTATACCCTTTGGTGTTTAATTGATTATTTTCCTTATAGATGGTAATATCCAAAAAGTTTACACTTGTTTTACTGATGTCAAAGGTTAAATGAATGCCTGCATCGGTCATGTTGAAATCATGGCATAATGTTAATAGGTCATCTTCTGGGCCTTCCCATAGCAGTATAATATCGTCAATAAATCTCTGCCAGAGGACCAAGCTCGACGCCATAGCTACATTTCCCCAAACATGGGTATCTTCCCAGTGCGCCATGAAGAGGTTAGCGTAGCTAGGCGCGAACTTGGTCCCCATGGCAGTCCCCATCAGTTGTATATAGTATTCTCCTTCAAAGAAAAAATAATTATTCTTAAGTATGAATCTAATACCTTCAATAATAAAATCTCTCACTTTTGACGGAATGGTGGATTGATCTAAAAACCAACTAACTGCCTTTATGCCTTTTTCATGTTCAATGGCCGTGTATAACGATGTTACATCTGCAGTCCCTAAAAGGGTACAGTCCGAAACAGATACATTTTCTAATTTGTTGATAATATCAGTGGTTTCTTGAATGTATGACTTATTTTTTATGACCAATGGTTGTAGAAAGCAATCTATCATCTCTGACAGATTGCTGGTAAGACTCCCAACACCTGCTATGATCGGTCTGCCTGGAGGTGCCGATGTATCCTTGTGCACCTTCGGCAGAATATAAATACTGGGGGTCTTTGGGTGTTCTATTAGGAGAAAGTCAAATTCCTGTTTTGTAATTGCTCCACTCTCTAAATGTCTAGTCATGAATTTATGGAAATCTGTTTTTATACGGTTCGTAGGATCAGTTTTTAGTTTCTTATATGTCTTTTCATCTTTTAATTGACGTTGAATTTCTCCTACATAGAATTCTTTGCTCATGATGGCAACCCCTCCCCCCTTGTCACAGGGCTTAATTACCACTTCATTATTTTTGGACAGATTCTTTAATGTTTGTTTTTCTTTCTTTGTCAGATTACTTTTGATTTGTTTGTGTTTTAAGTTCTTGAAGTCTTCTTCAACTAGTTTATTGAAAACATTTATATAGTTTCCCTTTATTTGAGCCGGATAGAATGTTGATTTTTTTCGGAAAGAGCTGATTTCTGTATCTAGAGTATTCTCCTGTCCCGGTGTTGTATTTTCTTTAATCTTGAAAAACTTTTTCAATGTGATCTTTCTTATAAATTTTTCTGTGTCTACAAACAGCTTAAACGGATCTATGTTGGCCGTTGGGGCAAACTTAAGGCCTTTCTCCAGAATTTTTTCTTCTGGTTCGGTAAGATTTTTTTCACTTATATTAAAGATTTTACATTTCTTTGGGGAGATGTGGCTTTGAGGTTTCTTCTTTTTTAAGTCTTTTTAAATGTTTTATATATATTTTTTTGTTATATAAAATAAATTTGAACCATATCTTTAAGAAAAATACTACACTATATATCATTTTTTCCTTTGTTTGTATGGTCACATATCCATAAGGAATTTCAAGGTCTGAAGAAACTTGGAGGAAAGCAAGATCAAAGTCACTCAGAGAAACCATCTGGGACATTCTTATAGACTTTCCTATTATTCCTCCAGATTTAATTTATAAAAAAATTATAATATATATATATATATATATATATATATATATATAATATATAGTCGTGTCCGGTTACATTAACGATTGCACTGGTTTTTAAATATTATCAGAACAGAGGAGAAGGGTGGGAGTAGTAGGGCGCTGTGTGGGTTTTTAGTAGGCTGGCCTGGGTTTTTTTTTTTAGTAACTCTAAGATCTGCCTTGAAAAAGGGACAGGATAGTCCCGAAACGCGTCGGAATTGCCCTGCTGTGCATTCATCATCCACTGACGTTTGAACTCTTCATCACGGTCGGCGGGACAAATCTTTGGAGCCAAAAGCAGGGTATTTTCCCGGGATACTCTGCTTTACCTCAACACCTGTGGCACCATATACCCCTACCGGTATGACTTTCTCCTGCTTGCACTGTTGCATAATTTGCATTTTATGTTAATGTACTTTAACTAGTGTTACTTTTATTAAAAATATTTTTATATACATATTTCATCATCTTTTGACACCTAGCACTAGGTAGTTACAGGGTTTTTTTGGCGCCCAAAAGGGGGAGTTAAATCTTTTCCAGTTTGCATTTTTAAATATTATCGACTTTTACAGTGGGATACATCATTCTGCACGTGCAAGGAAAAGGGCTCCAAAAGGAGCTTATCCCTGTGATGAGTTGAGCGGGGTGTCCGAGCCTCTGCACATGTGAAGCATTCCCGATATTGACACATCGGGCAGCATTGCATCCCCATAGAAACTATGGGGATGTGGCTGTGGGCAGCAATGAAGGGATCACAGCAGGTGCTGCAATCCCTAATTCATACATTATGGGGATACGCAGTATTTACGGCTAGACCAATTTTCGGGGACATATCCGCAAATACTGTTTTATACAAACAATAGAACAATATATTATATTATTTTTTTATTTTATTTTGCAGCTCAACTCACACTGCGCCAATTCAAAGCACTTTTATTATATTATGTACTGTATGTGAATAATAAATACACATGGGTACAGCGCACACAGGTTGTGCAAACTTAAAAGAATCAATTTTTTAAACTTTTTTTTTCAACTAACAAGTGACAATACACAATGTAGTGCTGCTTGTGAATGCGTAGCCACTTTAGATGGGCACTGGGCACTGACTAGGGCTAAGGTAGTAGAGTGCCCTCATCAGTGCCCGATGCCGCTCCTTGTACGTCTGTGTCAAGCTGGAGATGAGCGGAGGCGTGCTATACAAACACACATAGTACAAACTACATTGCATGAGTTTATATGTATATATTTTACTCTCTTTTTAATAAATATTCTAGGCTGGTTATGCTTAGGAGGGGGGACCCCACACATTTTTTTTTTCACACTTTTAACTGTATTAACTCTTTTCATACTGTACACAATGAAGCCCTGCACGGATCTCACTGATCCAGCCGGGCTTTACTGTGTTATGTCCGGCAGTGTTTTACTAATCACTCCCGTAAAACACTGCCTGACAATACGAATAACATCGACATCGGAAAATACGAAAAACTAAAACTCGGCAGCTTAGTAAATTACCGAAAATAATTTCAAAAAGTTGCAGAAACATACAGGTGATATAATTTGAATTTAAACTTCCACCAATTCGGCAGGAACACGAATCTTAGTAAATAAACCCCTAGGTGTGCGCTGAACATCCCTATTTTATTGTACATCATTAAGTGGAGTAATATAGTACATCCACATACCGTTCATTAGCAGCAACCAGTTCCTAGTAGTTGTGTACGAGAGTGGCGCAGTCCCTCACACACTTTTTTATACTGGGTGAGAAAGGGTCTGATCCTGGAAATGTTTTTGAGATGAAAATGACAAGTGCTGAATGTTTGGTTTGAAGGAGAGGGAGGAGTCAAGGATTATGCCAAGACAGCGTGCTTGGGGGCTAGAGGAGATAGTCGTGCCATCAATGGATAAATAGATTGTGGGAGGTGAGGTTGTGCGGGAAGGTGGGAAGATGATAAGCTCAGTCTTGGACATGTTGAGTTTAAGAAAGCGCTGAGACATCCAGGAAGAAATAGCAGAGAGACAGTTAGAGGTACGGGTGAAGGGAGCTGGGGAGAGATCAGGTGAGGTAAGGTAGATTTGAGTGTCATCAGCATAGAGGTGATAATGGAAGTTAAAAGAACTAATGAGTTCACCTAAAGAGGACGTATAGAGAGAGAAAAGGAGAGGACCAAGAACAGAGCCTTGGTGGACACCAACAGTTAGTAGAAGAGGGGGGGAGGTAGCGTCATGAGAGGAGACAGAGAAGGAACGATCAGAGAGGTAGGAGGACAGCCAGGAGAGGGCAGTATCATGCAGACCAAGATAGTGAAGGATTTTCAGAAGGAGAGGGTGGTCCACAGTGTCAAAAGCATCAGAGAGGTCAAGAAGAATAAGCAGAGAGTAGTGGCCCTTAGATTTGGCTGCATGGAGGTCATTGCAGACTTTTGTGAGAGCAGTTCCAGTGGAGTGGAGAGAGTGGAAACCAGACTGGAATGGGACAAGCAGTGAGTGGAAGGAAAGAAAGGCAGTGAGGTGGTTATATATAGACAATACGCTCAAGGAGGCAAAAAGGAGGAGAGAGATGGGTCAATATTTGGAGAGGGTGTTTGGATCAAGGGTAGGTATTTTAAGAATAGGGGAGACAAGCAGTGCCGGCAGCAGAAATCTTGGGGCCCGGTACAGTGATATCTTGGGACCCCCACAGATAACATTTATATTAAAGCGCAACAGAATTTGCTGCGCTATATAAGAAACTATAAGAAAAATATATATATATTTATTTATTTATCGATACGTGTATATAAATATATCTCTCCTTCTTCCCCAGTCTCCCTCTATCCTTCTTCCCCCAGACTACACAGACTGTTTCTCCCCATGACTGCGTGATGCATTCCCAGCTCCCCCACCTCATCCCAAAGCCCTGTATCCCCTTACCAATCCACTCTTACCCCGGGGAGAGACTCACCTGTGCTGCACTCCCCAGTATCCAGACCCTCACACCACACAGCAGGTACCATGCGGACCTCACACCCAACAGAAAAGGCTGGTGTAGGGCGTGGGATTCCTGGCAGTGGAGCTGCTACCATATCCCGTAACTGCCTGCAACAGAGCTGGGCCCAGAAAGAGCGGGCGCACACTTGCGTGTGTGAGAGGTTCCTGTCACTCTGAGGCTGTGCCCACATCATCTACAGCTCGCTGCCCTATTTGAATAAGATGGCTCACATCCCTGCCAGGCACAAGGTGGCATATCCTTGGGGCCCCTCTGATTCTTGGGGCCCGGTACAGGTGTCCCCTTTGACCCTCTGTCGCCGGTCCTGGAGACAAGGCAGAGGGGACAGTGCCTGATAAGAGGGAGCGATTGAGAAGGTGGGTAAGCTGGGAACAGGCAGAAGGGGAGAGGTAGCGGAGGTGGTGGGAGGGGGATAGGGTCAAGTGGGGGGGGTGCAGGGGGGGAATGGATGAGGGCCATGACTTCCTCACCAGATACATGGGAGAAAGATGTCAGAGTTGGTGAGGAGGAAGGAGAGGGGTGGCAAGGGATCGGGGGAGGCTGGTTGCTGGTCTGGTAGGTTGTGATGTCCTGATGTATGGAGTCAATCTTGAATGTAAAATAAGTGGCAAAGTCAAGAGCAGACAATGAGGATGGGAGAGGAGGTGGTAGTGGGCAGAAGATGGAGTTCACAGTGGCAAAGAGGCGCCGGGGGTTGAAAGACTGGGTAGAGATGAGAATTTTGAAGTATGATTGTTTAGCAAGGGAAAGGGCAGCACTGAAGGGTGAGAGTATAAATTTAAAATAGAGGAAGTCTGCTTTAGAGCGTGATTTCCTCCACTGTCGCTCGGCAGTACGTGAGCATTTTTGAAGATATCTGGTGCATTTGCTGTGCCAGGGTTGAGGTGTTGATCTGCGATGGTGAATAGTGGTTGGTGGAGCGACAGAGACAAGAGCAGAAGTAAGAGGTGCATTGTATAAGGATGTGGCTTGTTCAGGGCATGAGAGAGAGAGAATAGGAGAGAGAAGTGAGTCGAACAGGGAGGATAGGGGGGAGGTGTCAATAGCCTTAATGTTACGCTTAGTGTTAGTAGCCTTAGGAGGGAGAGATGGGGAAGTGGAGATAGATAAGTTGAAAGAGAGCAGGTGGTGGTCAGAGAGGGGAAATGGGGAATTAGAGACATCAGAAATATTGCAGCGGTGAGTGAAAACCAGATCCAGTGAGCTCCCGTTCACATGGGAGGGTGAGGTAGTCCACTGGGAGAGACCAAGTGAATAGGTGAGGTTATGGAGTTTAGAGGCAGGTGATTTTGTGGGGTTATCGATAGGGATGTTGAGATCACCTAGGATAATGGAGGGAATGTCAGAAGAGAGGAAGTGAGGTAGCCAGGAAGCAAAGTTGTTGAGGAATATGGAGGAAGTGCCAGGTGGACAGTAGATGACAGCAACTCAAAGATTAGTAGGTTGGTAGAGGCGTATCGTTTGGATCTCAAATGTAGAGAATGTAAGGGATGATTCTGGAGATATAAGCTGGTATGTGTAGCTAGAGGGTAAAAGGACCCCAACACTACCACCATGGCATCCCCTGGGTCGGGGTGTGTGAGAGAATGTGAGGCTCCCAACAGAGAAAGCAGCAGGAGAAGTGGTGTCATAGGGAGTAATCCCTAGGATCTGATTATACTACTCAACAGCCAGTTTACATCTGAAATCTTATGTATCAATTTCCCTGTCATTTTCTGTGTAGAATCTAAATATACCATCAGAAATTTGATATAACATAAGGTTTTTGAGATATTTAGAGAAATTTAAATTTGAAAATGAAAGTATTTAATCACAGTAATGTTAGGCGCCGGGGTCCGCTCGTCGGTGCGGCCCGGCGCCTAGCAACCAGGGACGCCGTACGCGGACAGCCGCCGGCTCCCTGGCAACACTGGACGCCGGGCGCGCTGAGCCGCACGGACCCTAGCAACGGGGACGCCACTGGCGGACCGTGTTCCCCGTTGCTAGGTTTTAAGAGTTAATGTATTCTCCTGCTCTCTGGCCATGCAGCAAGGCAGCTGCACGGCATTTATTCTAATCAGCCTTTTGGCAGCTGATTGGAGGACTCCTTGTTAAATACACTCCCAGGGCTTCTCACAGACGCCGCTAATAGCTTCCTGCATGCTGTTTCTGTTTGCTGAGAGTCTGTTCCAGTCTTGCTGTATCCGGTCATTCCAGTATTCGGAAGTCCTGAACTCGGAAGTTTGTCATCTTATTCCTGGAGTCCTGACTAATCACCATATAACATCCAGTGGTGTTCGTGAGTCGCGGCCTTGCCGTGTGTTGCGGCTTGTCCGCTTTATTATTTATTATTTGTGTTTTGGAGCATTCTGCGGAGGGTTCCGCTTCCACAGGTCCACTCTGGTATCCGGCGGTGCTGGGTAGGAGTATTGGACAAGTGGATTTTGGTTGTCCTTTTCCCTGGCGGGTTTCCGCACATAGGCCCTCATTCCGAGTTGATCGGTCGCAAGGCGAATTTAGCAGAGTTACACACGCTAAGCCGCCGCCTACTGGGAGTGTATCTTAGCATCTTAAAATTGCGACCGATGTATTCGCAATATTGCGATCACAAACTACTTAGCAGTTTTAGAGTAGCTCCACACTTACTCTGCCTGTGCGATCAGTTCAGTGCTTGTCGTTCCTGGTTTGACGTCACAAACACACCCAGCGTTCGCCCAACCACTCCCCCGTTTCTCCGGCCACTCCTGCGTTTTTTCCGGAAACGGTAGCGTTTTCAGCCACACGCCCATAAAACGCCGTGTTTCCGCCCAGTAACACCCATTTCCTGTCAATCACATTACGATCGCCGGAGCGATGAAAAAGCCGTGAGTAAAAATACTATCTTCATAGCAAAGATACTTGGCGCAGTCGCAGTGCGAATATTGCGCATGCGCACTAAGCGGAATTTCACTGCGATGCGATGAAAAATACCGAGCGAACGACTCGGAATGAGGGCCATACTTCTGTTTTTTAGTTAGCTTGTTGCCCCTGGCCTGTTGTCAGTCAGAGGTCCTCTTGTTATCATCCTGCCTCGGATTTCCCTTTGTCTCTCACTAAGACCGGGGGGCACCGGAGTTGGGCAGACATAATCCGCCCTTCAAACGTGGCTGCCAGGGGCTCAAGTAACCATAGTCTCGCAGGGGATTTCCGATAGCACGGGTGAGACAATAGAGTTAGGGCGCCAGGGGCAACTAGTCTTCCCTGCTCCTGTTACCAGCACTCCATTCCAGCGCTCTGGTCCTTGTCATAAAATCTCCTCCGGTCAGGAGTGCTGGAATCATAACATTATTACCGGCCATACCAAAACTTAAAATTAAAACGGAGTTTAATTTTTATTCAGTTTTTTGTAAGAAATTGTCGGCCTCATGAATCCAACAGGGTTAGGACCAAATCCTGGTCAGCTCTTAGTCAGTCAGATTCAAGAACTTACTCAGATGGTTCAGGATCTTTCCCTTCGGGTGAAGTCGCAGGAAGATCTTTTACGAACTTCCCCGAGGGTAGTTCCTGAACCAAAAATGCATTTGCCTGACCGTTTTTCTGGGGATAGAAAAGAGTTTTTTAATTTTAAAGAATCCTGTAAACTTTATTTTCGTTTAAGACCGATCTCCTCGGGTACTGAATCTCAGCGGGTCGGGATTATTATTTCTTTGCTCCAGGGGGATCCCCAGACTTGGGCATTTGGTTTAAAAGCAGATGATCCGGTGTTGCTGTCAGTAGACGCTTTTTTCGGGTCTTTAGGACTGTTATATGACGACCCTGATAGAGAGGCATCCGCTGAAGGTCAGTTGCGCGCTCTCAGACAGGGTAGGAATCCCGCAGAGGTTTATTGTACGGAGTTTCGCCGGTGGTCGAACGACTGTGGCTGGAATGACCCAGCCCTGCGCAGTCAGTTTCGCCTCGGCTTATCAGAATCAATTAAAGACAGTCTCCTCCAGTATCCCGCTCCTGAGACTCTCGATAAACTCATGGAGCTTTCTATTAAGATTGATCGTCGTCTCAGAGAGCGAAAGGCTGAAAAAGGAGCATCGGTCAGGTCATCTCCGTGTGTATATTCCATCCCTGAGGACATAGAGGAGCCCATGCAGATGGGTCTCTCCCGGTTGTCTCCTGAAGAGAGAGCCAGAAGGCAAAACTCTGGTCTTTGTTTGTACTGTGGGGGTAAGGGACATTTTGCTCGTAATTGTCCGAATAAGTCGGGAAACGCCTTGACCAGGTGAATTGTGAGGGGGTTCACCTAGGTCTGCAGCTTATCTCCTCGCATAACTCCCTTTTAGTCCCAGCTAAGGTTTCCTTTGGCAGCCTCAGTTCCTCGGTGTCGGCTTTTGTCGACAGTGGAGCCGCAGGAAACTTTATGGATTTAACTTGGGCCAAGGCCTTAGGCATTTCTCAGTTATCTTTGGGTAGGAGTGTCACCATGCATGGTCTAGATGGGAGTCCACTGTCCAATGGGGTTATTTCCCTCTGTACACCCCCTGTACTACTTACGGTAGGAGCTCTTCATTCTGAAAAGATCGAGTTCTTCCTTACCCATTGCCCAGCAGTTCCAGTGGTTCTGGGTCACCCTTGGCTGGCCTTTCACAATCCCACCATTGATTGGCGGTCAGGGGAGATTTCTCAATGGGGTGCCTTCTGTGATAAGGAATATATTTCGTTTCCAGTCAGAATAGCTGCTGCAATTCCTGAACTCATTCCCGTGGAGTACCAGGAATTTGCTGATGTGTTCTCCAAGGGCAATGCAGACCTTCTGCCTCCCCATCGGCCTTATGATTGCGCCATTGAGCTAATTCCTGGTGCCGCATTGCCAAAGGGAAGGTTATATGCTTTATCCGGGCCAGAAACTGCGGCCATGAATGACTATGTTAAAGAGAGCCTAGGGAAAGGATTTATTAGGCCATCTAAATCTCCTTTAAGTGCAGGCTTCTTCTTTGTGGAGAAAAAGGATGGCTCACTCAGACCTTGCATTGACTATAGAGCCTTAAATAAAATCTCAGTTAAAAATACTTATCCTCTGCCGCTGATTTCTGTCCTCTTTGATCAGCTGCGTTCGGCTGTGATTTTCTCCAAAATCGATCTAAGAGGAGCGTATAACCTCATCCGAATCAGGTCCGGAGATGAGTGGAAGACAGCCTTCAGTACTCAGTCGGGTCACTACGAGTACCTAGTGATGCCGTTCGGCTTGTCTAACGCTCCAGCAGTTTTCCAGGACCTCATTAACGATGTGCTCCGTGACTTCCTAGGGAAATTCGTGGTCGTTTACTTAGACGACATCCTGATTTATTCTGACTCTATTGAACAACATGTTACCCAGGTGCGTTAGGTTCTTCAAAAGTTACGTGAGAATCATCTATATGCCAAACTGGAGAAATGCGAGTTTCATGTCACGGAGGTATCTTTTTTAGGATACATTATTTCCCCTCTGGGATTTTTCATGGAACCAAAGAAGCTTCAGGCCATCCTTAGTTGGGCGCAGCCCACCAATTTAAAAGCAATTCAGCGCTTTTTAGGGTTTGCGAATTATTACAGGAGGTTCATTCATTCCTTCTCCGACCTGGTTGCTCCCATTGTGGCCCTGACAAAGAAAGGAGCGGATCCTACCAACTGGTCGCGTGAAGCGGAGTTGTCCTTTCGGGCCTTGAAACAAGCTTTTGTCTCGGCTCCAGTCCTTAGACATCCCAATCCAGGATTGCCTTTCGTGGTGGAGGTTGATGCCTCGGAGGTTGGAGTAGGGGCTATACTATCTCAAAAGGATCCAGAGTCTCTGGAACTACATCCTTGTGCCTTTATGTCTAGGAAATTCTCCTCCGCTGAATCCAACTATGACGTTGGTAACCGGGAACTACTGGCAATAAAATGGGCTTTCGAGGAGTGGAGGCATTGGCTGGAGGGAGCAACACATACCATTTCAGTATTGACTGACCATAAGAATCTGCAATACATCAAATCAGCTAAGCGGCTGAATGCCCGGCAGGCTCGTTGGGCTTTGTTCTTTACTCGTTTCAAGTTTATTATAACTTTCAGGCCAGGTTCCAAGAATACCAAGGCAGATGCTCTGTCACGCAGTTTTCTTCCGGTTCATGATAACAGTCCTGTTACTCCCATACTTCCACCTTCAGTCATTTGGGCAGGCCTCACACAAGATTTATTTACCCAGTTAAAACAGCTTCAACACCAAGCTCCTGGAAATTCTCCTGCTGGTCGTCTTTACGTCCCTGAGTTCCTGAGAGCTAATGTTTTGACTGAGTTCCATGATAACAAAGTTTCCGGGCATCCAGGGATCTCTAAGACATTGGAGTTAGTCTCCCGCTCAGTATGGTGGCCTGGTCTTTCTAAAGACGTTAAGGAGTTTGTTTCTTCATGTCAGGTTTGTGCACAGCATAAGGTTCCCCGTTCCTTGCCTATCGGGCAACTTATGCCCTTGAATGTCCCTCTCAGGCCATGGTCTCATATTTCCATGGATTTTGTGGTGGACCTTCCCCTTTCAGCTGGATGCAGAGTCATTTGGGTGGTAGTAGACCGTTTTAGCAAGATGGCTCATTTCATTGCCCTTCCCCGACTGCCATCTGCCCAAGGATTGGCAGTGTTGTTTCTCCGCCATATTTTCAGACTTCATGGGTTGCCCACTGATATTGTTTCTGATCGGGGTCCACAATTCGTTGCACAAATTCTGGAAGTGTTTTTGTGCTTCATTAAAGATGAGATTGTCATTAACATCTGGTTACCACCCACAGTCCAACGGGCAAACCGAGCGAGTTAACCAATCATTGAAACAGTATTTGCGTTTGTACTCAGCCAAACTCCAGAATGATTGGTCCGAGTTTCTTCCATTAGCGGAGTTTGCTTACAATAATTCTTGTCATTCCTCCACCAACGTGTCTCCATTCTTTTCAGTTTTTGGTTTTCACCCCAGAGCTAATTCTTTTTTTCAACATTCCTCAGTTTCCTCGCTAACCTTAACCTCCCATCTCAGAGCCATTTGGAAAAAAGTGCACCTTGCTCTCAGAAAAGCGGCCTTTCGTGAGAAAAAAATTTCTGACCGGCTCCGACGTCCTTGCAATTTTAAGGTGGGAGATAGGGTATGGTTGTCGACTCGTAACATTAGACTTCGACAATCTTCAGCTAGGTTGGGACCCAAATTTATTGGACCATTTCATATCATTAAAAAAGTTAACCCAGTTGCTTTCCGGTTACGTTTACCAAAATCTCTTCGGATTGGTAATACGTTTCATTGCTCCCTGTTGAAGCCATACATTTCTTCCAATAAATTTCCTCGGAAGATCTCTCAGGGTAGATCTCCAGTGGATGTACAGGGACAACAGGAGTTCCTGGTGGAGAAGGTTCTCGATTCCAAGTTGTCCAGGGGCCGGCTTTATTTTCTGGTTCACTGGAAAGGTTATGGTCCAGAGGAAAGGTCCTGGGTCCTGGATAAGGATCTTCATGCCCCAAGGCTCAAGAGGGCATTTTTTCGGGAGTTTCCTTGGAAGCCTGGCTTTAGGGGTTCCTTGACCCCTCCTCAAGGGGGGGGTACTGTTAGGCGCCGGGGTCCGCTCGTCGGTGCGGCCCGGCGCCTAGCAACCAGGGACGCCGTACGCGGACAGCCGCCGGCTCCCTGGCAACGCTGGACGCCGGGCGCGCTGAGCCGCACGGACCCTAGCAACGGGGACGCCACTGGCGGACCGTGTTCCCCGTTGCTAGGTTTTAAGAGTTAATGTATTCTCCTGCTCTCTGGCCATGCAGCAAGGCAGCTGCACGGCATTTATTCTAATCAGCCTTTTGGCAGCTGATTGGAGGACTCCTTGTTAAATACACTCCCAGGGCTTCTCACAGACGCCGGTAATAGCTTCCTGCATGCTGTTTCTGTTTGCTGAGAGTCTGTTCCAGTCTTGCTGTATCCGGTCATTCCAGTATTCAGAAGTCCTGAACTCGGAAGTTTGTCATCTTATTCCTGGAGTCCTGACTAATCACCATATAACATCCAGTGGTGTTCGTGAGTCGCGGCCTTGCCGTGTGTTGCGGCTTGTCCGCTTTATTATTTATTATTTGTGTTTTGGAGCATTCTGCGGAGGGTTCCGCTTCCACAGGTCCACTCTGGTATCCGGAGGTGCTGGGTAGGAGTATTGGACAAGTGGATTTTGGTTGTCCTTTTCCCTGGCGGGTTTCCGCACATACTTCTGTTTTTTAGTTAGCTTGTTGCCCCTGGCCTGTTGTCAGTCAGAGGTCCTCTTGTTATCATCCTGCCTCGGATTTCCCTTTGTCTCTCACTAAGACCGGGGGGCACCGGAGTTGGGCAGACATAATCCGCCCTTCAAACGTGGCTGCCAGGGGCTCAAGTAACCATAGTCTCGCAGGGGATTTCCGATAGCACGGGTGAGACAATAGAGTTAGGGCGCCAGGGGCAACTAGTCTTCCCTGCTCCTGTTACCAGCATTCCATTCCAGCGCTCTGGTCCTTGTCATAAAATCTCCTCCGGTCAGGAGTGCTGGAATCATAACAAGTAAGTGCTCGGCAATATTCCTTTCTGCCTTCCCAAACTGCTTATCCTCTATGTCATCACAATCCCCTTCCTCATCTTCCTAGTTTTCCTCCATGTGCTGGTCCTGTGGCAGAACCCTTCTGGATGCCAATTTGCTTGCTGACTTCTATCCCACTATGAAATAAGAAAATGCTGATGCACACTCTATAGTCAAGTGACCTGGACTTAAACCTTAGTGTTAAGAGACCCACCAGATGAGGTCACCTGGTCGTGGTTGGTGGACCCATATACTGTATGTTTGGGCAAAAATTATGCTAAGCACCTCAATTATATTGTTACATTGCAGAGTTTACTATTATTCTGATTAGCAGTACTTAGTACTATAGAGTGTGCATCTGTATTTTATTTCTGTGTGGAATTTATGTTTGGAATTAGGCTGTGCAGTACAAGCCACCCCCCACCCATCTCCACCCGTCCCCCCATATATCCTGTCCCACTATATCACAATGTATCATAAAGAAACGGTGAGAAATTTTCAAGTACATGCCATCAGTTGAGCTGCATAAATAATTTTACCTGTGCTTTAAGTAGGTCCTAATGAAGAATTTCATAAACAGCTCTGGATAAAGAAGGCCAGGTTTTGAGCTATCTGAAGAAAAAGTTTCCAAAGTTAATCAACGCTAAAAGAAGTCCATATACACTGCACGATGCAGTGGATGACAGCCCCCCCCCCCCCGTACCCCCCCTGTCATTTGTGGCCTCCGTCCCCCGTCCCCTCCCGGCGCCGCACAGGGAGATGACGGGCGCCCGCTGAGATTGTGTTACCAGCGGGCGCCCGTCTCCCTGCACAGCGGCAGCCGGAGGCAGGAGCTCAGAACTGAGCTCCGGCTTCCGGCACTTTCACTGTGCGGCGTGCGCTATGGGAGAGATGTCAGTCATGACGTCTCTCTCATAGGGCTGAGGAGCGGATGCCAAGAGGAGGACTGCAGCGGTCTGGAAGCGGGAACGGGGCTCGGTAAGTATGATGGTTTTTTCTTCCTTAGTGCAGCGGGGGCATCTACTGGTGGCAAACTATGGGGGGACATTACTACTGGGGGGGCATCAACAAGGGGCATTACTACTGGGGGGGGGCATTACTACTGGGGGGCACCTACTGGGGGCATTACTATTGGGGGGGTCATCTATTGGGGGCATTACTACTGGGGGCAGCTACTGGGGGACATTTTTACTGGGGGCCATCTACTGGGGACAATATTACTGGGGGGCATTACTACTGCGGGGTCATATATTGGGGCAAACTCCTAGGGGGCATTACTACTGGGGGCAAACTACTGGAGGACATTATTACTGGGGGGCATCTACTGGGGGGCATCTACTGGGGGACATTATTACTGGGGGCCAACTACAAAGGGGCTAACTACTGGGGGCTATCTACAGGAGGGCATTACTACTGGCGGCGTAACTACAGGGACATTACTACTGGCGGCTTAACTACAGGGGCATTACTACTTGGGGGCTAAACTACAGGGAGGCCAAACTACTGGGGGCATAACTACAGTGGCCAAACTACTGGGGGATAACTACAGGGGCCAAACTACTGGGGGCATTACTACTGGGGGCTAAACTACAAGGGGGGCATAACTACAGGGGCTAAACTACAATGGGGCAAACTACAGGGGGGCATTATTACTGGTGGCTAAACTACAAGCAGGCAAACTACTGGGGGCATTACCACTGGGAGGCTAAACTAAAGGGGGCGGGGGTAAACTACTGGGGTCATAACTGCAGGGGCATTACCACTGGGGGCATAACTACTAGGGCGCTAAATGACTGGGGGCATTACTACAGGCAACATTACTACTGGGGGCAATACGAGCACTGCATAAGGGGCACCATTACTATGGGGTCTATATAAGGGGCACTACCAGTACAGTGGACATTGCATAATGAGCGCTACAACTGTGGGCATTGTATAAGAAGCGCCACCTCACATGCACTGAAGCTGCACGCAAATGTACTTGCCCCTTCCATGGTGCCCCCCCCCCCCTATCATTTTCTTCTGGATCCGCCCCTGGACAGCGCGAGGTACCACTACATGCAGGATGTAGCAGCATGGCGTCATTCATGGCATCGTCCCATCTGCTGTGCAGCACTGAACTATTGGACAACTACTAAAAGTCATACTGTACATGCATTTGTAACATCTCGATTAGACTACTGTAATGCCCTCTACCTTGGTCTCCCAGCAAAAGATTTGCAACGCTTACAGCTGGTGCAAAACACAGCTGCCAGGCTATTAACCAACCAGCCCCGTTCTAGCCACATAACACCCATCCTCTACTCCCTTCACTAGCTGCCTGTAAGATGGCGAATCATCTTCAAGATTGGCTTACTGAGTTTCAAAGCACTACATGACTAGGGCCCAAGGTACCTGAAGCAGCTATTGATTCCATACTGGCCGAATCAATTACTGCGATCTGTAGATGAAGGACTTTTAGTAGTACCTAGAATCTCACGTACTGTAATTCATCTGGGGGTCGAGCTTTTAGTCATGTGGCTCTGACTCTATGGAACTCACTTCCCGGCACAGTGTGAGAGGCCCCAACTATAGAATCCTTCAAAAATAGACTCAAGACTATTCTGTTTACTCAAGCATTTCCATAATGTCCCTTTAGTATCTACATGCGACTGTATTTAATGAAAAGCTGTTCTGTACTTCATTGTTTCTGTACTATGGGGGTCATTCCGAGTTGTTCGCTCGGTAATTTTTTTCGCATCGCAGCGATTTTCCGCTTAGTGCGCATGCGCAATGTTCGCACTGCGACTGCGCCAAGTAAATTTGCTATGCAGTTAGGTATTTTACTCACGGCTTTTTCTTCGTTCAGGCAATCGGAGTGTGATTGACAGGAAGTGGGTGTTTCTGGGCGGAAACAGGCCGTTTTATGGGCGTGTGGGAAAAAACGCTACCGTTTCTGGGAAAAACGCGGGAGTGGCTGGAGAAACGGAGGAGTGTCTGGGCGAACGCTGGGTGTGTTTTTGACGTCAAACCAGGAACGACAAGCACTGAACTGATCGCAGATGCCGAGTAAGGTTGAAGTTACTCAGAAACTGCTAAGAGGTGTGTAATAGCAATTTTGAGAATCTTTCGTTCGCAATTTTACTATGCTAAGATTCACTCCCAGTAGGCGGCGGCTTAGCGTGTGTAAAGCTGCTAAAAGCAGTTTGCGAGCGAACAACTCGGAATGAGGGCCAATATTTATATTATGCTATGTATCTGTCCTACTGGAGAAAGAGCGCTATATAAATAAAGTTATTATTATTATTATTATTATTAATATTATTATTATTACTACAAAAATATGGGATATAAAAAGTCACTCAAATTCACTTTTTACATTGCCATCTAGACTTCACCCTGCAGTGCTTTCTACAAACATGAGGCAGGTCATTTATTTGGGTAGGTTTGACCGCAGTTTCTGTACTTGTAACGTGAAAAACATCAATGGAGAACAGAAGATCAGTTGTATTCTAAATTCTGGTTTCTCATCGGTTTAGGCCTTAATAAATATGTGGATTGCAATATCACCAGAAAACCGCCACAAAAACGCAAAACCGGAACTTAAATAAATTCCATAGTTTCTATTCCTTATTTTATATCCTACTTTATTAGCAAACATTCATGATCAATAATTTATCCGGTTCCTTTCATTTATGTATTACATTTTGCAATTTTTATTTTAGTTATTAACTATCACTGTATTGCTCTTTCACTGCCATATTATTGTCCTATAGCTATCAATTCATTCATTAATTCATTCATTCATTGTATTTACTTAGACCTTTTTGATCACTTAAGGGGGGTACTCACGGAGCGATATTCTAAGCAATCTGACTAGATTGCTTAGAATTTAAGCATTATCGTTCCGTGTGTACCCGCTACAGCGATAGCGATGCGCAGCACCGCGCATCGCTGGTGCAAGATTGGCTTGCATGCAGGCCAATCTAGTGGGTCACTCACTTCACCCGCTGGGTGAAATGAGCTGCCTCCCCATCTCCCCCCGCACGCTCAGCACACATCGCGCTGTGCTGAGCGGCGGGAGAGATGTGTGCTGAGCGGTTCGCTCAGCACACATCTCTCCCACATCGGCCCGTCTATATGGGCCTTTACCCTTCCATTTATCTTTCAATTAAATTGCATTCAGCTACTACTCATATCTCTCACCTACAGTATGCATTCAATTGCAAATTTACCTGTCCTCCACAACCTATCCCACCCACTTCACCACACCTCTCTCCATCCCACCTTTGCTTTTACTTCCTGCAAATCAATCAACTAACAGCAGACGAGTAGCTCCCTGCCAGCGTGCAGGAGCTGAGCTGGTGGGGAGCTACTCATCAAGTACAAAAGCATCGCCGGCGTGCGATGCTTTTGTACTTGTGCATGGGGGTTAGGGTCTGACATGCAGAGCGGACTAGCCCTGTTCTGGGCGTCCCCCCGCATGTCTGAGTAACTGATCATAGCCGTGCAAAATTTTGCATGGCTACAATAAGGTCTGAATTAGGCCCTGTGTGTATTACTGTTGCACAGGAGCTAGGGCTGTATTTGGATGCTGTTAAATTTGACAAATACCTGAGTGAAGGCAGAAACTGTGCAATCAGTTAAACCACTACAACTCATGTAATAATGGGAGTTGCAATTAAGATACTAGGATGTAAAAGAAACTTAGCATTTGTAGTGGGAGAATATACATTTTTACCCAAAAATTACACTAACACCCTATGCTTCCTGCTTCAGGTCCCCTGTGGCTACTGTGCATGCACGGCCATTGGCCGGCATGTGCGTTACTGGTAGAGATGTGCGGCAGGCACTTTTCCTGTTTTGGTTTTAGTTCTGGTTCCATGCTCGTGGTTTGGATCTGGATTGGTTTTGCCAAAACCACCCTTTCGGGTTTTGGTTTTGGATCTGGATGATGTTTGAAAAAAACATAAAAACAGCTAAAATCACAGAATTTGGGGTTAATTTTGATCCTACGGTATTTATTAACCTCAATAACATTAATTTCCACTCATTTCCAGTCATTTCTGAAAACCTCACACCTCACAATAATGTTTTTAGGCTAAAAGGTTGCACTGAGGTGGCTGTATGTCTAAGCTAAGTGACACAAGTGTGCGGCACAAACACCTGGCCCATCTAGGAGTGGCACTGCAGTGTCAGACAGGATAGTATACTTAAAAAAAGGCCCCAAACAGCACATCATGCCAAGAAGTAAAAGAGGTGCAATGAGGTAGCTTTATGACTAAGCCAAGCGACACAAGTGTGCGGCACAAACACCTGGCCCATCTAGGAGTGGCACTGCAGTTGCAGACAGGATGGCACTTTAAAAAACTAGGATCCAAACAGCACATCATTCAAAGAAGAAAAAGAGGTGCAATGAGGTAGCTGTATGACTAAGCAAAGCGACAGAAGTGTACGGCACAAACAACATGGGACGTGCTGAAATTTGCCCAGATGTAATACACGCACAATATTGGTGGCACAGGAGAGCGTACCCCTAAACAACACACACACACACACACACACATGGCAAAGCCTGTAAAATTAATTTGGATAATAATAACCCTTTTATTTGGAGCTATTATAATAATGGGGGTCATTCCGAGTTGATCGCTAGCTGCATTTGTTAGCTGTGCAGCGATGAGGCAAAAAAAACAGCACTTCTGCGCATGAGTATGCGGTGCAATGCGCACACGCGATGTACTATTACAACGAACATTGTAGTTTCACACAGGGTCTAGCGAAGCTTTTCAGTCGCACTGCTGGTCGCAAAGTGATTGACATGAAGTGGGCGTTTCTGGGTGTCAACTGACCGTTTTCAGGGAGTGTTCGAAAAAACGCAGGTGTGCCAGGAAAGACGCAGGCGTGGCTGGCCAAACGCAGGGCGTGTTTGTGATGTCAAAACAGGAACTGAATAGTCTGAAGTGATCGCAAGCGCTGAGTAGGTTTTGAGCTACTCTAAAACTGCACATAAAAATTTTTGTAGACGCTCTGCGATCCTTTCGTTTGCACTTCTGCTAAGCTAAAATACACTCCCAGTGGGAGGCAGCATAGTATTTTCACGACTGCTAAAAACTGCTAGCGAGCGAACAAACTCAGAATGACCACCAATATGCAGCACAGGCGAGCATACCCCTACACCACACAGGGCTAACCCTGTAAAAATTATTTGGATAATAATATAAGTAATGTATATAAGCCTTTTATTTGGAGTAAATAATATACAGCACAGGACACCACCACTGGACTGATGCAGCACAAGACATCACCACTGGACTGGACTTATACGGCAGTACCCCTGGACTTATACGGCAGTACCCCTGGAGTTGTACGGCAGTGTCAGACAGGATGGCACTTTAAAAAACTATTCCTCAAACAGCACATGATGCAAAGAAGAAAAAGAGGTGCAAGATGGAATTGTCTCTGGGCCCCCCTCCCACCCATTCTTATGTTGTATAAGCAGGACATGCACACTTTAACAAACCAATCATTTCAGCGACAGGGTCTGCCACACGACTGTGGCTGAAATGATTGCTTTGTTTGGGCCCCCACCAAAAAAGAAGCAATCAATCTCTCCTGGCTCAAACTGGCTCTACAGAGGCAAGATGTCGACCTCATCCTCCGATTCCTCACCCCTTTCAGTGTGTACATCCTCCTCCTCACAGAGTATTAATTTGTCCTCACTGGAATCCATCATCACAAGTCCCTGTGTACTTTCTGGAGGCAATTGCTGGTAAAGGTCTTCCTGGAGGAATTTATAATTCATTTTGATGAACATCATCTTCTCCACATTTTGTGGAAGTAACCGTCTATGCGGATCGCTGACAAGGTTACCGGCTGCACTAAACACTCTTTCGGAGTACACATTGGAGGGGGTCAACTTAGGTAAGATAAAGCCAGTTTGTGCAAGGGCATCCAAATTGCCTCTTTTTCCTGCCAGTATACATGCGGACTGTCTGACATGCTTACTTGGATGCTGTCACTCATATAATCGTCCACCATTCTTTCAATGGTGACAGAATCATATGCAGTGACAGTAGACATGTCAGTAATCATTGGCAGTTCCTTCAGTCCGGACCAGATGTCAGCACCCGCTGGCAACACCGCCAGCGGGTGGGCTAGGAAATCGTAGCCTTTTCCTCGCAGCCACAGTTGCGGGAGAAAATGAAGGAGGAGCTGTTGACGGGTCAAGTTACGCTTGAGTTGACAATATTCTCCCCAGTAGGCCTTAGAACCTCTGCAGACTTGTGTCTGCGGAAAGAGAGATACAACATAGGCTTTAAACCTAGGATCAAGCGCGGTGGCCAAAATGTAGTGCTCTGATTTCAACAGATTGACAAGCCTTGAATCCTGGCAAAGCAAATGAAGGGCTCCATCCACAAGTCCCACATACTGTACTTTGTGGAATCGCTCCATCTTAGCTCCTCCTTCAATTTCTCCAGCTGCTTCTGCAAAAGCCTGATGAGGGGAATGACCTGACTCAAACTGGCAGGGTCTGAACTGACTTCACGTGTGGCAAGTTCGAAGGTTGTAGAACCTTGCACAACACGGAAATAATTCACCACTGCGCTTGAGTCAGGTGCATTCCCCCCTCCTTTGCCTATATTGTAGGTGGATGTAGAGGCTTGAATGGCCTTTTGCTGCTCATCCACCCTCTGAAGCATATAGAGTGTTGAATTCCACCTCGTTACCACCTGTTGCTTCAGGTGATGGCAGGGCAGGTTCAAGAGTGTTTGATGGCGCTCCAGTCTTCAGCACGCGGTGGCTGAATGTTGAAAGTGGTCCGCAATTTTTCGGGCCACCGACAGCACCTCCTGCACGCCCCTGTCATTTTTCAAAAAATTCTGCCCCACTAAATTAATTGTATGTGCAAAACATGGGATGTGCTGGAATTTGCCCAGATGTAATGCACACACAATATTGATGGCATTGGGGGTCATTCCGAGTTGATCGCAGCGCAGCGATCAGGCTAAAATTCGGCATTTCTGCGCATGCGTATGCACCAAGTCCTTTGTGGTTTTGCACAGGTTCTAGCGAAGCTTTCAGTCGCACGGCAGAACGCAGGAAGATTGACATGAAGTGGGCGTTTCTGGGTGGCAACCAACCGTTTTTAGAGAGTGCTTAGAAAAACGCAGGCGTGGCTGGGCAAACCCTGGGCGGGTGTGTGACGTCAAAAGCCGTCCCTCCATTGGTAGAATCAATGCACACGAAGAGTAACTACAGGGCTGGTCTTGTTTTGCACAAAATGAATTTGCAGGCGCTCTGCTGCACAAGCATTTGCACTTCTGCAAAACGAAAAAATACACTCCTCGGTGGGCGGCGACAATGAGTTTGCATGGCTGCTAAAAGTAGCTAGCGAGCGATCAACTCGGAATGACCCCCATTGTGCGTTATCACAAATCTCAAGGAGAGTCTAAGTGGGGTAAGCCATTGTGCAATGATGTCCCTCAGTTTCCACAAGAGGTTGTCAGTGGTGTGCCTCTTACGGAAAGCGGTGATACATAGCAAAGCCTGCCTAGGAACGATTTGGCGTTTGTGAGATGCTGCTACTGGTGCCGCTGCTGTTGTTGCTGCGGAAGGCAATACATCTACCCAGTGGGCTGTCAGTTATATAGTCCTTAGTTTACCCTGTTCCACTTGTCCACATATCCATGGGTAAGTGGACAGTGGGTACAACTGCATTTTTTAGGACACTGAGGACACTTTTTCTGACGTCTCTGTACATTCTCGGTATCGCCTGCCTAGTGAAGTGGAATCTACTGTAGATGGGATTTGGTACCGGGGACATACTACCTCCATCAATTCTCTAAGTCCCACTGAACTAATGGCGGATACCGGACACACGTCTAACATCAACATAGCTGTCAAGTCCTCAGTTACCCGCTTTGCAACAGGATGACTGCTGTTATATTTCATCTTCCTTGCAAAGGACTGTTGGACAGTCAATTGCTTTCTTGAAGTAGTACAAGTTGTCTTCCGACTTCCCCTCTGGGATGGCGATCGACTCAGCGGCAGCAACAGCAGCAGTAGGCGTACCACTCAAGGATCCTCCGGAGGAATCCTGGTTAGGAGAGGACTCCTCAGTTCAGTCTTGCCAGTGACATGGCCTGCAGGACTACTGATGTTCCTGACTGAGGAGGAAGTTGACGTTGAGGGAGTTGGTGGTGTGACTTGCAGGAGCTTGGGTACAGGAGGAAGAAGGGATTTAGTTGTCAGTGGACTGCTTACGCTCTTACCCAAAGTTTCAGAACTTGACACTGACTTCTGATGAATTTGCAGCAGGTGACGTATAAGGGAGGCTGTTCCTAGGTGGTAAACGTCCTTACCCCTACTTATTATGGATTGACAGAAGCAACACACGGCTTGACACCTGTTGTCCTGAGTTGTGGATAAATAATTCCACACCGAAGAGGTGGCTTTTTGGTATTTTGCCCAGGCATCACAATGGGCTTATTCATCCCACGGACAACAACTGTCTCCCCCGGTGCCTGATTTAAACAAACCACATTACCATCAGAATCCTCATCGTCAAATTCCTCCTCAGTGCCAGCTACACCCAAATCCTCATCCTGGTGTACTTCAACAGTGACATCTTCAATTTGAATATCAGAAACTGGACTGTGGGTGCTATTTCCAGCACTTGCAGAGGGCGTGCAAATGGTGGAAGGAGCCACCTCTTCCCGTCCAGTGTTGGGAAGGTCAGTCATCGCAACCGCCGACACACTTGGACTCTCCTTGGGGATTTGTGATACCATATTAGAACGCACAGTTCTTTGCTGTGCTTTTGCCAGCTTAACTCTTATAATTTTTCTAGCGGGGGGATGAGGGCTTCCATCGTCATGTGAAGCTGAACCACTAGTTATGAACATAGGTCAGGGCCTTAGCCGTTCCTTGCCACTCTGTGTCGTAAATGGCATGTTGGCAAGTTTACGTTTCTCCTCATACCATTTGAATTTATTTTTTTGGGTCTTTTTACTGAACTTTGGCTTTATGGATTTTACATGCCCTCTACTATGGCATTTCATCATCTATGTTATGACTTGTGGCAGCAGCTTCAGCACTAGGAGGAAATGGTTCTTGATCTTTCCCTATTTTATCCTCCAAATTTTTGTTCTCCATTATTTTTCTGGAGTTATATGAGGCACAGGACAGCGTATCCCTACACCACTCAGGGCAAACCCTGTAAAAATTATTTGGATTAAATATTAATAACCCCTTTAAAGTATGTAAATAATATACAGCACAGGACAGTACCATTGGAATTGTACAGCAGTACCACTGGAATTATACTGCAGTATCACTGGAATTATACGGCAGTATCACTGGACTTATACGGCAGTACCACTTGACTTATATGGCAGTACCACTGGACTGGATTTATACGGCAGTATCACTGAAATTATACGGCAGTATCACTGGAATTATACGGCAGTACCACTGGACTTATACGGCAGTACCACTGGACTGGATTTATACGGCAGTATCACTGGACTTATACGCCAGTACCACTGGAATTATACTGCAGCATCACTGGAATTATATGGCAGGACCACTGGATTTATACGCCAGTACCACTGGAAGTATATGGCAGTATCACTGGAATTATATGGCAGTACCAGTTGACTTATAGAGCAGTACCATTGGACTGGATTTATACAGCAGTATCACTGGATTTCTATGCCAGTACCACTGGAATTATACGGCAGTATCACTGGAATTATACAGCAGTACCACTGGATTTATACGCCAGTACCACTGGAATTATACGGCAGTATCACTGGAATTATACAGCAGTACCACTGGATTTATACGGCAGTATCACTGGACTGGATTTATACGACAGTATCACTGGATTTATACGCCAGTACCACGGGAATCATATGGCAGTATCACTGGAATTATACAGCAGTACCACTGGATTTATACGGCAGTACTACTGGACAGGTTTAATATGGTAGTATCACTGGATTTATATGCCAGTACCACTGGAATTATACAGCAGCATAACTGGAATTATACGGCAGTACCACTGGACTGGATTTATACGGCATTACCACTGGATTTATACAGCAGTACCACTGGACTTATATGGCAGTACCACTGGACTGGATTTATATGGCAGTATCAGTGGACATATACGCCAGTACCACTGGAATTATACGGCAGTATCACTGGAATTATATGGCAGTACCACTGGATTTATACGCCAGTACCACTGGAATTATATGGCAGTACCACTGGATTTATATGCCAGTATCACTGGAATTATAAGGCAGTACCACTGGACTTATACGCCAGTACCACTGGAATTATACGGCAGAATTACTGGAATTATACGGCAGTACCACTGGATTTATATGCCTGTACCACTGGAATTGTACAGCAGAATCACTGGAACTATACGGCAGTACCACTGGATTATACGGCAGTACCACTAGACTGGATTTATATGACAGTATCACTGGATTTATACACCAGTACCACTGGAATTATACGGCAGTATCACTGGAATTATATGGCAGTACCACTGGACTGGATTTATATGGCAGTATCACTGGACTTATATGGCAGTACCACTGGATTTTTGCCAGCACCACTGGAATTATACGGCATTATCACTGGATATATACAGCAGTATCACTGGAATTATACGGCAGTACCACTGGATTTATATGGCAATACCACTGGACTGGATTTATATGCCAGTATCACTGGATTTATATGCCAGTATCACTGGAATTATACGGCAGTACCACTGGATTTATACACCAGTACCACTGGAATTATACGGCAGTATCACTGGACTTATACGGCAGTACCACTGGACTGGATTTATATGGCAGTATCACTGGACTTATACGCCAGTACCACTGGAATTATACAGCAGTATCACTGGAATTATACGGCAGTACCACTGGATTTATATGGCAATACCACTGGACTGGATTTATATGACAGTATCACTAGATTTATATGCCAGTATCACTGGAATTATACGGCAGTACCACTGGATTTATACGCCAGTACCACTGGAATTATACGGCAGTATCACTGGACTTATACGGCAGTAACACTGGACTGGATTTATATGGCAGTATCACTGGACTTATACGCCAGTACCACTGGAATTATACAGCAGTATCACTGGAATTATACGGCAGTACCACTGGATTTATATGCCAGTACCACTGGAATTATATGGCAGTACCACTGGATTTATACGCCAATACCACTGGAATTATACGGTAGTACCACTGGACTGGATGTGTATGGCAGTATCACTGGATTTATACGCCAGTACCACTGGAATTATATGGCAGTATCACTGGAATTATATGGCAGTACCAATGGACTTATACAGCAGTACCACTGGACTTATACGGCAGTACCACTGGATTTGTACTGCAGTGCCACTGAATATACGGCAGTATCACTGGAAATATATGGCAGTACTACTGGACATATACGGCAGTACCACTGGACTGGATTTATACGGCAGTATCACTGGACTTATACACCAGTACCACTGGACTTATATGGCAGTACCACTGGACTGGATTTCTATGGCAGTATCACTGGATTTATACGCCAGTACCACTGGAATTATACGGCAGTATCACTGGAATTATATGGCAGTACCACTGGACTGGATTTATATGGCAGTACCACTGGACTTATACGCCAGTACCACTGGAATTATACGGCAGTATCACTGGAATTATATGGCAGTACCACTGGATTTTTGCCAGTACCACTGGAATTATACGGCATTATCACTGGATTTATACAGCAGTATCACTGGAATTATACGGCAGTACCACTGGATTTATATGGCAATACCACTGGACTGGATTTATATGCCAGTATCACTGGATTTATATGCCAGTATCACTGGAATTATACGGCAGTACCACTGGATTTATACGCCAGTACCACTGGAATTATACGGCAGTATCACTGGACTTATACGGCAGTACCACTGGACTGGATTTATATGGCAGTATCACTGGACTTATACGCCAGTACCACTGGAATTATACAGAAGTATCACTGAAATTATACGGCAGTACCACTGGATTTATACGCCAGTACCACTGGAATTATATGGCAGTACCACTGGATTTATACGCCAATACCACTGGAATTATACGGTAGTACCACTGGACTGGATGTGTATGGCAGTATCACTGGATTTATACGCCAGTACCACTGGAATTATATGGCAGTATCACTGGAATTATATGGCAGTACCAATGGATTTATACAGCAGTACCACTGGACTTATACGGCAGTACCACTGGATTTGTACTGCAGTGCCACTGAACATATACGGCAGTATCACTGGAATTATATGGCAGTACTACTGGACATATACGGCAGTACCACTGGACTGGATTTATACGGCAGTATCACTGGACTTATACGCCAGTACCACTGGACTTATACGGCAGTACCACTGGACTGGATTTATATGGCAGTATCACTGGATTTATATGCCAGTACCACTGGAATTATATGGCAGTATCACTGGAATTATATGGCAGTACCACTTGATTTATACGCCAGTACCACTGGAATTATACGGCAGTACCACTGGATTTATATGGCAATACCACTGGAATTATACGGCAGTATCACTGGAATTATACGGCAGTACCACTGGACTTATATAGCAGCACAGGGACACCACCACTGGACTGATGCAGGACATCCCAGCACTGCTGCAATGGACTGGACTTATACAGCAGCACTGGACATATGGCAGCAGAGGACACCACCACTGTGACTGGACTGATATGTACACCACCACCACTGTGACTGGACTGATTCAGCACAAGACACTACCACTGTACTGATGCAGGACAACACAGCACCACTGCACTGGACTTATACAGCTACACTAGACATATGGCAGCACAGGACACCACCACTGTGACTGGACTGATGCAGCATAAGACACTACACTGGACTGAGCAGCACAAGACAGCACTGGAATCGCCACCCCACTTTCCCTTCCGCACAGACACTGAGGACGGAGACACGTCCTCTCGCTACACTATCCAATGTCGGCTCCTTATATGGAATCCAAACCCCGCGAGAATCCGATAGCGGGATGATGACATTTTTCCTCATTCTGGTTTCCGAGTCAGGCGGGAAATCCCGAGCCCAGCTCAGAACCGGGCTCGGGTAGTGAAGTTCGGGAGAGGTTCTGTTCTCAGGGAACCGAACCCACTCATCTCTAGTTACTGGGGGCCAACCAAAAAAATCTTAACTCTAGTAGCCCATGGACTACTATAGGCTAACAGCAGCTAATGCCATCTACAGGCAGCGCTGGTCCTAGGCATAGGCAAACTAGGCAAATACCTATGGCATTTGGTATGCCTAGGGGCACAAGCAGCTTCTGCTGACTAAAATGATATGCAGCATGCCTATATTCTGTGTGTGACTGCGGCTGTATCTGCAATGCATATGAACTGCTACATTACAATGTATTCGTGGAAATCAGTGTGACAAAGCATTTCATATACAGATACAGTCACAGTCGCTCACACAATATAGGCATGCTGCATATCATTTTAATCAGCAGAAGCTGCTTATGCGTTCTAGCCACATAGTAATGCAAATAAGATGCATTTACATCAAAAAAAGGTGCCAGACGTTAGCAGGGCTGCCAGCTGACTCACGCCACACATCTCCTGTTGCATGGCGTATTGATGCAAGATGTACGAGGACACATCTGTATCCAAGCAGAGGCAGAGGTCACAGTGTTAGCAGCCATGTAAGTAGAGATGAGCGCCTGAAATTTTTCGGGTTTTGTGTTTTGGTTTTGGGTTCGGTTCCGCGGCCGTGTTTTGGGTTCGAACGCGTTTTGGCAAAACCTCACCGAATTTTTTTTGTCGGATTCGGGTGTGTTTTGGATTCGGGTGTTTTTTTCCAAAAACACTAAAAAACAGCTTAAATCATAGAATTTGGGGGTCATTTTGATCCCAAAGTATTATTAACCTCAAAAACCATAATTTACACTCATTTTCAGTCTATTCTGAATACCTCACACCTCACAATATTATTTTTAGTCCTAAAATTTGCACCGAGGTCGCTGTGTGAGTAAGATAAGCGACCCTAGTGGCCGACACAAACACCGGGCCCATCTAGGAGTGGCACTGCAGTGTCACGCAGGATGTCCCTTCCAAAAAACCCTCCCCAAACAGCACATGACGCAAAGAAAAAAAGAGGCGCAATGAGGTAGCTGTGTGAGTAAGATTAGCGACCCTAGTGGCCGACACAAACACCGGGCCCATCTAGGAGTGGCACTGCAGTGTCACGCAGGATGGCCCTTCCAAAAAACCCTCCCCAAACAGCACATGACGCAAAGAAAAAAAGAGGCGCAATGAGGTAGCTGTGTGAGTAAGATTAGCGACCCTAGTGGCCGACACAAACACCGGGCCCATCTAGGAGTGGCACTGCAGTGTCACGCAGGATGGCCCTTCCAAAAAACCCTCCCCAAACAGCACATGACGCAATGAAAAAAAGAGGCGCAATGAGGTAGCTGACTGTGTGAGTAAGATTAGCGACCCTAGTGGCCGACACAAACACCGGGCCCATCTAGGAGTGGCACTGCAGTGTCACGCAGGATGTCCCTTCCAAAAAACCCTCCCCAAACAGCACATGACGCAAAGAAAAAAAGAGGCGCAATGAGGTAGCTCTGTGAGTAAGATTAGCGACCCTAGTGGCCGACACAAACACCGGGCCCATCTAGGAGTGGCACTGCAGTGTCACGCAGGATGGCCCTTCCAAAAAACCCTCCCCAAACAGCACATGACGCAAAGAAAAAAAGAGGCGCAATGAGGTAGCTGTGTGAGTAAGATTAGCGACCCTAGTGGCCGACACAAACACCGGGCACATCTAGGAGTGGCACTGCAGTGTCACGCAGGATGTCCCTTCCAAAAAACCCTCCCCAAACAGCACATGACGCAAAGAAAAAAAGAGGCGCAATGAGGTAGCTGACTGTGTGAGTAAGATTAGCGACCCTAGTGGCCGACACAAACACCGGGCCCATCTAGGAGTGGCACTGCAGTGTCACGCAGGATGTCCCTTCCAAAAAACCCTCCCCAAACAGCACATGACGCAAAGAAAAAAAGAGGCGCAATGAGGTAGCTGACTGTGTGAGTAAGATTAGCGACCCTAGTGGCCGACACAAACACCGGGCCCATCTAGGAGTGGCACTGCAGTGTCACGCAGGATGTCCCTTCCAAAAAACCCTCCCCAAACAGCACATGACGCAAAGAAAAAAAGAGGCGCAATGAGGTAGCTGACTGTGTGAGTAAGATTAGCGACCCTAGTGGCCGACACAAACACCGGGCCCATCTAGGAGTGGCACTGCAGTGTCACGCAGGATGTCCCTTCCAAAAAACCCTCCCCAATCAGCACATGATGCAAAGAAAAAGAAAAGAAAAAAGAGGTGCAAGATGGAATTGTCCTTGGGCCCTCCCACCCACCCTTATGTTGTATAAACAAAACAGGACATGCACACTTTAACCAACCCATCATTTCAGTGACAGGGTCTGCCACACGACTGTGACTGATATGACGGGTTGGTTTGGACCCCCCCCAAAAAAGAAGCAATTAATCTCTCCTTGCACAAACTGGCTCTACAGAGGCAAGATGTCCACCTCATCTTCACCCTCCGATATATCACCGTGTACATCCCCCTCCTCACAGATTATCAATTCGTCCCCACTGGAATCCACCATCTCAGCTCCCTGTGTACTTTGTGGAGGCAATTGCTGCTGGTCAATGTCTCCGCGGAGGAATTGATTATAATTCATTTTAATGAACATCATCTTCTCCACATTTTCTGGATGTAACCTCGTACGCCGATTGCTGACAAGGTGAGCGGCGGCACTAAACACTCTTTCGGAGTACACACTTGTGGGAGGGCAACTTAGGTAGAATAAAGCCAGTTTGTGCAAGGGCCTCCAAATTGCCTCTTTTTCCTGCCAGTATAAGTACGGACTGTGTGACGTGCCTACTTGGATGCGGTCACTCATATAATCCTCCACCATTCTATCAATGTTGAGAGAATCATATGCAGTGACAGTAGACGACATGTCCGTAATCGTTGTCAGGTCCTTCAGTCCGGACCAGATGTCAGCATCAGCAGTCGCTCCAGACTGCCCTGCATCACCGCCAGCGGGTGGGCTCGGAATTCTGAGCCTTTTCCTCGCACCCCCAGTTGCGGGAGAATGTGAAGGAGGAGATGTTGACAGGTCGCGTTCCGCTTGACTTGACAATTTTGTCACCAGCAGGTCTTTCAACCCCAGCAGACCTGTGTCTGCCGGAAAGAGAGATCCAAGGTAGGCTTTAAATCTAGGATCGAGCACGGTGGCCAAAATGTAGTGCTCTGATTTCAACAGATTGACCACCCGTGAATCCTTGTTAAGCGAATTAAGGGCTGCATCCACAAGTCCCACATGCCTAGCGGAATCGCTCCCTTTTAGCTCCTTCTTCAATGCCTCCAGCTTCTTCTGCAAAAGCCTGATGAGGGGAATGACCTGACTCAGGCTGGCAGTGTCTGAACTGACTTCACGTATGGCAAGTTCAAAGGGCATCAGAACCTTGCACAACGTTGAAATCATTCTCCACTGCACTTGAGACAGGTGCATTCCACCTACTATATCGTGCTCAATTGTATAGGCTTGAATGGCCTTTTGCTGCTCCTCCAACCTCTGAAGCATATAGAGGGTTGAATTCCACCTCGTTACCACTTCTTGCTTCAGATGATGGCAGGGCAGGTTCAGTAGTTTTTGGTGGTGCTCCAGTTTTCTGTACGTGGTGCCTGTACGCCGAAAGTGTCCCGCAATTCTTCTGGCCACCGACAGCATCTCTTGCACGCCCCTGTCGTTTTTTAAAAAATTCTGCACCACCAAATTCAAGGTATGTGCAAAACATGGGACGTGCTGGAATTGGCCCAGATTTAATGCACACACAATATTGCTGGCGTTGTCCGATGCCACAAATCCACAGGAGAGTCCAATTGGGGTAAGCCATTCCGCGATGATCTTCCTCAGTTGCCGTAAGAGGTTTTCAGCTGTGTGCGTATTCTGGAAAGCGGTGATACAAAGCGTAGCCTGCCTAGGAAAGAGTTGGCGTTTGCGAGATGCTGCTACTGGTGCCGCCGCTGCTGTTCTTGCGGCGGGAGTCCATACATCTACCCAGTGGGCTGTCACAGTCATATAGTCCTGACCCTGCCCTGCTCCACTTGTCCACATGTCCGTGGTTAAGTGGACATTGGGTACAGCTGCATTTTTTAGGACACTGGTGACTCTTTTTCTGAGGTCTGTGTACATTTTCGGTATCGCCTGCCTAGAGAAATGGAACCTAGATGGTATTTGGTACCGGGGACACAGTACCTCCAACAAGTCTCTAGTTGGCTCTGCAGTAATGATGGATACCGGAACCACGTTTCTCACCACCCAGGATGCCAAGGCCTCAGTTATCCGCTTTGCAGTAGGATGACTGCTGTGATATTTCATCTTCCTCGCAAAGGACTGTTGAACAGTCAATTGCTTACTGGAAGTAGTACAAGTGGGCTTACGACTTCCCCTCTGGGATGACCATCGACTCCCAGCGGCAACAACAGCAGCGCCAGCAGCAGTAGGCGTTACACGCAAGGATGCATCGGAGGAATCCCAGGCAGGAGAGGACTCGTCAGAATTGCCAGTGACATGGCCTGCAGGACTATTGGCATTCCTGGGGAAGGAGGAAATTGACACTGAGGGAGTTGGTGGGGTGGTTTGCGTGAGCTTGGTTACAAGAGGAAGGGATTTACTGGTCAGTGGACTGCTTCCGCTGTCACCCAAAGTTTTTGAACTTGTCACTGACTTATTATGAATGCGCTGCAGGTGACGTATAAGGGAGGATGTTCCGAGGTGGTTAACGTCCTTACCCCTACTTATTACAGCTTGACAAAGGGAACACACGGCTTGACACCTGTTGTCCGCATTTCTGGTGAAATACCTCCACACCGAAGAGCTGATTTTTTTGGTATTTTCACCTGGCATGTCAACGGCCATATTCCTCCCACGGACAACAGGTGTCTCCCCGGGTGCCTGACTTAAACAAACCACCTCACCATCAGAATCCTCCTGGTCAATTTCCTCCCCAGCGCCAGCAACACCCATATCCTCCTCATCCTGGTGTACTTCAACACTGACATCTTCAATCTGACTATCAGGAACTGGACTGCGGGTGCTCCTTCCAGCACTTGCAGGGGGCGTGCAAATGGTGGAAGGCGCATGCTCTTCACGTCCAGTGTTGGGAAGGTCAGGCATCGCAACCGACACAATTGGACTCTCCTTGTGGATTTGGGATTTCAAAGAACGCACAGTTCTTTGCGGTGCTTTGCCTTTTGCCAGCTTGAGTCTTTTCAGTTTTCTAGCGAGAGGCTGAGTGCTTCCATCCTCATGTGAAGCTGAACCACTAGCCATGAACATAGGCCAGGGCCTCAGCCGTTCCTTGCCACTCCGTGTGGTAAATGGCATATTGGCAAGTTTACGCTTCTCCTCCGACAATTTTATTTTAGGTTTTGGAGTCCTTTTTTTACTGATATTTGGTGTTTTGGTTTTGACATGCTCTGTACTATGCCATTGGGCATCGGCCTTGGCAGACGACGTTGCTGGCATTTCATCGTCTCGGCCATGACTAGTGGCAGCAGCTTCAGCACGAGGTGGAAGTGGATCTTGATCTTTCCCTAATTTTGGAACCTCAACATTTTTGTTCTCCATATTTTAATAGGCACAACTAAAAGGCACCTCAGGTAAACAATGGAGATGGATGGATTGGATACTAGTATACAATTATGGACGGGCTGCCGAGTGCCGACACAGAGGTAGCCACAGCCGTGAACTACCGCACTGTACTGTGTCTGCTGCTAATATATAGACTGGTTGATAAAGAGATAGTATACTCGTAACTAGTATGTATGTATAAAGAAAGAAAAAAAAACCACGGTTAGGTGGTATATACAATTATGGACGGGCTGCCGAGTGCCGACACAGAGGTAGCCACAGCCGTGAACTACCGCACTGTACTGTGTCTGCTGCTAATATATAGACTGGTTGATAAAGAGATAGTATACTCGTAACTAGTATGTATGTATAAAGAAAGAAAAAAAAACCACGGTTAGGTGGTATATACAATTATGGACGGGCTGCCGAGTGCCGACACAGAGGTAGCCACAGCCGTGAACTACCGCACTG